>NC_074720.1:38121977-38797810 GCF_947242115.1 Biomphalaria glabrata
AAACAGCCCACAGGTTACAACGTCACAGGTCAGTATTCAGGCCTTGTATAACGACTGGTCTCGGCTAACCGCAGTAAAATACCCCCCCCCCATTTCTTTTCTATCCCAGCCCCCCCCCCTTTCTAAATTTAAATGCTTAAATTTTGATAATTCCAATGATATCTTGGGGCCGGGAAAGTGTGCACTATTGTCTATTGCCTTCTTCCCATTGATGTGCCCTTTCCGTCATCGGTAGTCGGACTTCCAATACATCTACAATTTACTTAGCGATTTGTTTGTCTAGATGCTCCGTGTCTTTAACTTGATGCTGTCCACTCCATTAGCCTCACATTTCATTCGAACTTTCTAGCCATCTAAACTAACTAGTGATTGGACGTCTGGGTAATCTATAATACAAAGGTTGTGAACTCCCAGTGGACCGCCTCTAGAGAAACGCCCTCGTGTGACCGGTTCGTGATTTACTCCTGTAACTCGTGTCTTGAAGTCGTTTGTAGGGTGGATCGATTCACTTCCTTTGACGGGGACCTAATGGTAGTCTGTACGTAATTGTCTTGATTTATGGCGCAACGACTACATGAGCTACTAGAACTGTTTAGATGTAACAGCCAACCTAGAACTGTTTATATGTATTCTATTTGTGTCTAGCCAATTTAGAACTGTTTGTATGTATTCTATTTGTGCCTAGCCAATTTAGAACTGTTTATATGTATTCTATTTGTGTCTAGCCAATTTAGAACTGTTTATATGTATTCTATTTGTGTCTAGCCAACCTAGAACTGTTTATATGTATTCTATTTGTGTCTAGCCAATTTAGAACTGTTTGTATGTATTCTATTTGTGCCTAGCCAATTTAGAACTGTTTATATGTATTCTATTTGTGTCTAGCCACTTAGAATTGTTTGTATGTATTTTATTTGAGTCTAGCCAACCTAAAACTGTTTGTATTGTATGTATTTTATTTGAGTCTAGCCAACCTAAAACTGTTTGTATTTTATGTATTTTATTTGAGTCGAGCCAACCTAGAACTGTTGGTATTGTATGTATTATATTTGTGTCTAGTGAACCTCTGCTGCCCTGCGCTTATACCTAAACATCGGAAAGACTTCAGGAGTCAATCCTGAGGAAAAATCAGGAGCCGAAGGCCCTTAATGAGCTTGCAGTGCACAGTGCTACACCCTGGCAGAGCCTACGACGCCGCTGATCCCAAACTGTGTCGGCTCTTGGCGCTCCTTTGTATACATTAGCTTCCTTGGAGAGGGGGGAAACTGATGTGTGTGGCTAATGTCCAGGCATTCATTTCATTTCCATGAGATGATCCATAGTCGCCGTAATAATAGCTAAGCTATAATAGAACTGTTTGTATATTTACAGATAGCCATCACCAGGGCCGGCCTTAGGCCGATTTGACCGATTGCTCCAATTTACATCAAAGCATATCACTATCAGTCATGGATCGCCACAGTCTTTTAAAGATGCATGACTTAATGGGTTAACATAGTGTAAGCCTTTCGTGCGATTAACGTAACTTTAATTAACCCACTGGCGCCTATTGCGTTTGAGTTGTTTCCTATGCATATTATAAAATATTGGTAAAATGATCGAATATATAGTAGTTGTTGTTATTGTAAAGTCATTTAGAAGAGGGGTCTTGCAAGCATCCCTTAAATTGGGCCCTGACCATCACCTTTACACCATGACCTACCATCACAGTTACACTATCAATGAAGTCTTGCCTTTTCTGGATGCAACTAAATTTCACACCCTTTGTATTAACATTCTGTTACGTCCATTTAGCTAACGGACTCCGTGTTGAAAGTCATTGCACGGAACAATATCTCACTATCTTAGAGAATCTAAAGTTTTTAGCTGGTCCCCTCAGGACGTCCCTCAACCGCCAGTTCAGGTCCCTTGGACAATCGCTTGTATAATCGTCCTCTTTTTCTATTGCGAAACTAGCAATCCCTGCGTCACGAACTAGATTGCCAGATTTAGCAACAACAAGGTCCGCGTTTTTTTTACGCCGATTCCAAAACAAGTTCTACTTTGTTTTATTTATTTACGTGGCCCTGGCTTATGCCTTCCAACAAAAAGACGCACATACAAACTGATTTTGTTTCCTACAAAGATTGCCAGATTTAGCAACAACAAGGTCCGCGTTTTTTAGCGGCCCCCGAAAGGGGAAAAGACGCTATTAGTTTTGTGCGAAATGTCTGTCCGTCTGACCGTCTGTCCGTCCGTCCCCTTTAGATCTCGTAAACTAGAAAAGATATTGAAAATCCGACATCACAATATTTTAGACCATTCAAAGTTCTGATGCAACGGCTACTTTTTTTTTTTCTGAAAGCGAAAAATCTAATTTTTAAAATCAGTTATGCAAGCAGTTTTTTAAAGAGAAAAAGCTAATTAGTATGCATTATAAACTAGACCTAATTTAAAAAGAATAGTGATCTTATAAACTTCATTTTTCTGAACAATTTTTATTGAGGAAATTTTTTTTTTTTTTTTTTTTTTTTGAGGATTCGAATAAGAGATTGAGCCTTTTCAAAACAATTAGATCATTATAAGACATCAGTTAGGCCAGGGGAGGCGCGGTGGCTGAGCGGTAAAGCGCTTGGCTTCCGAACCGGGGGTTCCGGGTTCGAATCCTAGTGAAGTCCACTCAGCTCTAATGGGTACCTGACATTAGTTGGGGAAAAGTATAGGAGGTTGGTCGTTGTGCTGGCTACATGACACCCTCGCTAACCGTAGGCCACTAAAACAGATGAACTTTACATCCTATAGACCACAAGGTCTAAAAGGGGAACTAGTTAGGCCAGGTTCACATCTAACTTTACATTCACTTATACGTATCCTTTGATCTGTGGGACCGTTGGGGCACTACACAAGATCTGTTAACCTTCTTTCTCCATTCTTATCTCTCATTTGTCTTTGATATAATTTCATTTGGATGTTCTTTCTGAAAATATTGAAGCCTGCCTGGGTGGACCTCTTCGGGGGCCGATTTTGAGTTTGTGTTTCCACACAAACTGTCTTTTGTAACCTTGTTTTTTTTACGCCGATTCCAAAACAAGTTCTACTTTGTTTTATTTATTTACATGGCCCTGGCTTATGCCTTCCAACAAAAAGACGCACATACAAACTGATTTTGTTTCATACAAATATTAAACGTCTTGAAACTTGCAGGACAAAAAAAAAAAGATGAGGCACTGTTCTTTTTTTTTCCCCTCCCCTTACATTTTCGTAATCATTTTAATTGTCCCCCCCCCCCACTCCCCATATTTTTTTTTAAATTTATGTCGTTTTCCATTGATTTTTTTGTCAGTTTTGAAGAATACATGTTCAGTTTTGGTTTTATAAAAAGAAGTACGATTTGGGCGGAGGGATTCCTGTATCTTGTCCTATGTGCTGTCAAATATTCAACGGTGTTGTTAGACACACACCCATGCGCATTGTAACAGAAATCTTTTGATGAATGATCTGCTCACACCAGCTGTAGCCCAGTCTATTTATATACATTACACTTCGTATAAGCTTTGTATTTTTAAAAATAGTATTTTTTAAAAATGTTTTTCTCGTTATGCCAAGGCAGAGGCGTTGTTAGAGGGGGCAAGGAGGCGCGATGCACCGGGCATCACCCTTAGAGGTCTATATTTCTATGTGATGTTCATGAAAAATAGGTGGGGTACCTTGCCCTGAGCGCTCGTTTTGCTCATTACGCCTCTGTGCCATAGACGAAGTCAGCCAGCTAATATCTGTTGATTGATGAGGTAATGTCTGGAATAGAATATTATAGATCGAGTGTGTGTTTTTATTTTAAATCTATGTTTGGCGTAGCTCGCTGCACAGACACACTTTTTACCCTGGGTTTATTTGTTCTTCCCTTTTTTGGTATAATCTAGTTTATCCCCTAACCCATTCCTTGATCTTTGAATCAAATAAAACTTCTCGTGACTTCGATATACACAGAGTACCGGCACCTTTTTCAATGTGGGGAAAAAAATATTACTTTTCTTGTATTTTAACGTTTATTATTAATATATTAGTAGTTAAAAATTGGGCGATTCATCACTGAGTACCGGCTTCTATTAAAAAAAAGCACTGGATGGATATACATATATATAAACTCTGGTATTTGTTCATTGTGGCTCTATTGGAAAGCATCTGGTCATGGAGCCATTATGACATTTGTTTTAGGGCCTGGTATGTAGCCCCTTGTATGTACCAATGCTTTAATACAGTGTTTCCCAAACTGTGTTCCGCGGAACATTAGGGTTCTGCGAGGCTTGAGTAGCTGTTCCATAAACACTTGGAACATTTAATTTAACTTACAGGCCTAGGGCCTAGACATGGATTATTTATAAGTTTACAGGGAAGAAAATTTCATTTTACGGTTTAAATTTTTCTTGATAACGAAACATAACCCTAACAAGATGACCCTAAACTTTGAACTGACCTAAATTCTGTCTTTAATTTGAAACAAAAAAAAAAAAAAACAACATCAGCCTAATTTCTGGTGGATTTTTTGTCCAAAGAGTCCCTTACAATTTCAAAAGAAGCTGATGTTATCTGATTTCTGTCTGTTACAATCTATATGTGATGAGCAGTTTGCTTTTATATATGTTGAAACTAGGTCAGAGTATATATTCGTATCTAGAAACAGGCAACTTGATGGAATTAAGCTTACCAGTATCGTGCCTGATATCAAAAAGTTATTAGTGTCGTTTTTTGAAGAGGCTTAAATCAACTCGTTCTGTCTGTCTGGTACAATTTTGTGTACACTCTATTTATTCCACAGCCCAATCTCGGATCAAGTTGAAACTTTGCACAGTTATTTCTTGCACATGAAAAAAAAAATAAAAAAAAAAACAGAAATCCATTTAAAAAATGTAACTAATTAGTTTATAAATTTGGTAAAAAAAAATGTGTGTGTCTCAAACAAGGGAAAGAAATTGTACTTGACAGATGTGGCGATATAAGTTGACTTTGTCCCCTGTATTCTTTGTGTAGAAAATTAGGTCGTCGCTTAAAAGTTTGAAACTAACAATATAGATAGCTATGTAACCTTCTATTTTCATAAGCACTTCGCTGGCAAAGTGGTTAGTGTATTGGCTTGAGCCATTGAGTTCGAATTCAAGTCATACAAATTAAAAAAATAATAATAAAATACATTTAAAAAGCTGTCATGGTAAAATTTACACAGATACGCCTTTCTTTCATCCTCCCCTCTCCCCCTCTCGTACACACCTTTGACGGGGCAACGAGCTATTGGTCTAAACTGCCCACAAGTTGTGACGTTGCAGGTCAGTGTTCAGGCCTTCTATAACGTCTGGTCTCACCGGAGATCACGTCTTATGGTAAAACTGTGCTCATGTTGATAACATGCATAATAGCAACAGAGTGATCATGTTGATGACATGCATAATAGCAACAGAGTGATCATGTTGATGACATGCATAATAGCAACAGAGTGATCATGTTGATGACATTTATCTTTAACAAAGTGCTTATATAATTCATTCAGCTTGAAAAAGATAAAATGTAGCGACACTTCTCGAGTTTAAATGTTAATCATTGGTCTTTAGTTTGTTAGAGGATTTTTCTATAAACACAGACACATCTGGATTTCGCGAATGCTTTTGTCTTTCATGCATACAAAATGTTATGTTGCATTTACAAATCAAAGTGACTGTTGATTTGCTCTCTTCATAATTTTTCATTTTTTTTTTAAATTAAATCAATAAAGAATTTCGCCTCTCTTTGTGATTTTTTGCATACCTATATTGCAGTTTGTTCTTTTCATATAGGCCTATTTTATTCTCGAATTATCCAGTGCTATAACGGTCAGCTGCATGAACCCCCACCCCTCCCCCATCTCTTTGTCCACTGGCGGATCCGGGGGGGGGGCGGACGAATTATAGTATAGAATTCACACAATTTGTATGCGAATTTATTACTTCTGTTAATAATATATACTAATTATTTATATTTCAACCTATTTTTAGATTATTTCGCCTCCGCTCTAGTATTTTGGCCGATTTGGTAGGGTCGGGAGGGGGCGATGGCATCAATCCGCCCCCCCTCCCACCATAAACTTTCGAGTGGGGGGCGGTCCTATTTATTTGTAGAAATCACAGCTTGCTAACAGAATCAATTAAATATCTATATGATTAAAACTTGTTATTGGTATTTTAACCGGTCTTTGTATAATTTCGTTCACCTGTTGGCCGATTGGAAGGGGAAGAGCGAATACCTCCACCGCCCTTCCCATCTAAACCCTTTGAGTAGGGGGGGGGCGGTCCTACTTTTATGGAGAAATCATAGTATGTGAACAAAATTAGTCGAATATCTATATAATATAAACAGGTGGAAGTGCGATACATGCAATCCCCTTCCCCCCCCCCCCATCGGACAAATCAATACTTTTTCTTTTTGTATTATAGTAAAAAATTAAAAAATTTAAAAAAAATCTGTCACTAATATAATTTATATATGCTATAAAGTAAATTCTTATATCGAGTCGCCCAACCCCTATTCTTTAATGCAAAATGCAATCAATAGCAGAAATTATAAAAAGGAGCGAGAATTAATCGTTTTCATTTTACCGCCCTTCCCCTTTCCAGACAGAGTTTGTGTAATTTGACATGAATTTATCATAACTATTTTAAGAAAGACTTTGCTTTGGAAAAGTTATAATTCAAACGAAATTTTTCAATATAACAGTCACGGTTGAGATGAGTTCAAAAGCCAGATAATCTTTTCCTAGTCGACTTTTTCCAACCTTTACTCTATCTCATATTTTTCTAGTTAAATAAATTTAGGACTATAACTCACAATTTATGCTTACATTTTATTGAATATTATTAATCGATTTTTTTTTCGGCGGCGATCCTCAAAACCTTAATCTAAATATGTTGGGTATCTAATCTTTTCAAAGAACAAATCAGTTGTATTTGCAATGTATTGAGGGACTATAAATTCATATTAGAATATTTTTCTAATTATTCAAAAGGCACTTTATAATAGAATGAATAATGAGCTGTAGGTCAGGAGAATGCGTTACTGCAGTGAAGAATGCCAGAAAATGCTTTTAGCGTCGAGGCTTCGCCCCGAACCTCACTGATGAATAATAAGCTGTTGATGTCAGGAGAATGCGTTTCTGCAGTGAGAAATGCAAGAAAACGCTTTTGGCGTCGGGGCTTCGCCCCGAACCCCACTGATAAATAATGAGCTGTAGATGTTAGAAGAATGCGTTTCTGCAGTGAAAAATACAAGAAGACGCTTTTGGGCGTCGGGGCTTCGCCCCGAACCCCACTGAAGAAGCTTACATCGCTCTCTCAGACCCCCAAGCTTGCAAGAGAAAGACTGTTTTTTTTCTGTTTTTTTTCGCCGAAGATTGAGAAACAGTCTTATTTTATTCTCATATGTCGAATATATATATATATATATGCTGTACGCACGTTTATGCATAGGGTTAGGGTTTACTGGGCGTTAGGGTTAGGGTTTGGAAAAAAATCGCCCCCCCCCCACTCCAAAGTTCTGGATCCGCCAGTGTCTTTGTCTGGATCCTTCCTCGAGGCCATAATTGTATTGACCCTTTCTCGTGCCTTTCGTTTTCTTGATCTATTGTCGTGGCGTCATTGTCTTGACCTATTGTCGTGGCCGTCATTGCATTGACCTACTGTTGTGGCCGTCATTGTATTGACCACCTCCATTCGTTTTTGTTTTTTGTTGTATTTTGATGTATAGATTACATTCGGTCAGTTTGAACTCGACTTGTACTATGCCCATACACAGAGGTTCTCAACCTGTGGGTCGCGACCTCCTTGGGTGTCGTTTGACAATTTGTCAGGGGTGGCCTTAAGACCATCGAAATATGGATTTTTTGGTGTGAATTCCAGCATGTAAAACTTAACTCGTACAAGAATTCCTGATTTGATGAAACAGAAATAAGCTCTGACTGTCACAACGATATTGTAGAAATGCAGTATAGTACTGCCGTAGTTATTATCCTTGTTTTTCAAATTGTCACATATGTATACAACATAATTAATAATAATAATAATCTTTATTGTCCGTATGGACAACAAAGTTTATATCAGAATGTTCCTTTTTAATGATTTGATTGCCAGGGGAGTGTTTGTGTCTGTTTGTCTTTGCCATCGGTGTCTTGTATCTCTTTTGTGATGGTAAAATCACAAAATCCTGACCCAAAGGGTGATTCTTTATTTCGAGGATCTTGTTAGCTTTTTTATAGATGTTTCAAACAACTGCCCAAATGGGAAAGACATTATTGTATTTATTTTAATTGATTTATTAACAGGGAGAAATATAAATGTCAAGAATATAATTAAATATTGTTTCGTGATTAAACATACAGCTTTGGCAATGCAGGCAGATACTTATGGTAATTAATGACAAATGATAATGTTCAAGTTTGCCGTTTCTGTAGCAATAGTGGTTTTACAGGGTGGGGTCGCTAGCCCCACGCCAAACCCTCCTCCTTTCTCACCCGGGCTAGGGACCGGCAGATGACGGAGTTAGGAGGCTTCAGACATTGCCAATGACAGATCTTTAGGGAGACAGCTTGGCGCCCAATGCGCCGAACGGCGCGGGAGGACCTACGTCTAAGTCTAATAATGTTACTTTTGGGGTCGACGCATAGTTAGGAGTTGTAAAAAGGGGTCGAGCTAAAAAAAAATTTTGAGAAACGCTGCCATGTAAGTAAAGTAAAGTTTCCATCTCAGACCTTGTCATGTATAGGGCAGATTATGTAAAGGTCATCTGTTTCACTGGCCCTCAGTTAACGAGGATGTCATTTTGGCCAGCTCCACGTCCACCACCTTTAGGCCTACTTTCCCCCAACTAATGCTAGGTATACATTAGAGCTAGGTGCACTCACAGGTGCCCAAAGATCATAAAATTAAAAAAAAAACTCAGTCTTCACCAGGATTCGACCACAGGACCCCAATGCGGAAGCCAAACGCTTTGCCACTGAGCCACCAAACCGCTGCCATTCAGTAAACATATTGTCACGTGTTTTACGTCACTTTCCAGTTTGTATGAGTTTGTATGAGTTTTATAGTTTTATAGAGTCGGAAAACAAGCAAACTATAACAAATACTTTTTAAATAAAGGCAAAGTTTCTACTTGATCCTAGAATGGAAAGTGGAAGAAGTAAAGTGAACAAAATTAGTTGGCCTACCAGACAGACGGACAGACAGACAGACAGACGGTGTTAGTTGACGGACTGTCTGCTCTATTTATGTGCATGCTTCTGTTGTGTTGTCTTTCTATGAGAAAAGAGTCCTTGTAATCACAACAAATTTCCATAAGGATTAATATAGCAGTCTTAGTCTTAGACTTAGACTCTGGATGCTGACTACCTGTATATTATACTAGGCTTAAGTCAATAATTGAATATAGTATATAGGGACTCGTAATTTAAGACTATAGACCTTATAAGAGAGCTGGGTAGTAGTACAACATAGTCTTGTTTTACAAAGCTTATATCAACTCTCTCAGTCTGTCTGTCTGGTAAAAAGTGTGTACACGTTATTTCTCCGACACCCAATCTCGGATCAAGCTGAAATGTTGCACAATTATTTCTTTTTACCTGCCAAAACAAGAGTCAATATGAAAAAAAAAACGACTAATTGGTTAATTAACTATTGGTAATTAATTATTTTGTTTGGTATCTCGAACAATGGAAAGAAATATTACTTGACTGATTTAGTGGTCTAAGTTGATGAATTAGTCCCCTTTATTGTCTGTAGAAAGAAAAGTGTGTAACTAACTATCAAACTATTTTCATAAGCAGTTCCCTGGCACAGTGGTTAACGTGTTGGCCTGGGGACACTGAGGAGGCCTTAGCCTTCAAGTACGATTTCAGATCGCTCACTTTGTTTTTTGTTTTTTATAAATACATTTAAAAGCGATCACCCAGATACCTCCTTCTTTCTCCCCTAGCCCTTTACAACTGGCTCAAACAGGTGATAGGATCAGAGCGTACTGAGAAAGCTAAAAGCATGAAATAGCGCTAATAAAAAACAATTGGCTAAAATATTTCTAATCGCATAGATTTATTATTGTAGGTCTAGATCTATTACACATGACTGATACAAACTAATTGATACAACTACACTTAACTGTATTTTTCCTATCATTTTGTTTATACTCCTGACTAGATCATCTTTTACGTCTGAAGATGTTCCACGATGATAAGGGAACATGGATGACCATGTTCCTCAGCACGGTCCTCTCCGTCTTCATCTTCTCCTACCTGTACAACGCCCTTCTCATGATCGGGGGCGACCACACGGCGCCCTACGCCATATCCACCTACATGGGCATCACCAACAGCGCCTTCATGAAAGCGGCGGCCACGGGGACCTGGTGCGGAGACTTCTTCACGGCCTGGATGGTGAGTCGAAAGAGAATTGGGCACTGTTTGGTTTAAATGGTGGTGAAAGCTGTGTTTTTTTCATCCTTGTTTTCTGTGTTCAACTTCTGCTACCCTGCAAATGGTAATAATGTTACTGCTGACATAATTAAGAAAGAGACGAATGGTATTTATTTAAAATAACTAACATACACTACCTATCTGACATTCATCTTTCATATATCTCAGAATCTCATCTCTGGCTGTGGTCCCTTCTGGGGCATAGGCCACCAACCAGCTTCCTCCGGGCGTCTCGGTTCTGGGCGAGTCTCTCCAACTGTCCCCACGTCTTGCCCGCCTGCTTGACATCTTCTTCCAGATCGCGGTGCCATGTATTCCTGGGCCGTCCCCTCTTCCTCTTTCCTTGGGGGTTCCAGGTTAGGGCTTGCCTTGTTATTTTGGATGCAGGCTTGCGAAGGGTGTGACCTATCAATCTCCAGTGTCTTTCCGTGTACCGATGGGGGTGGTTGTTCTGGTAGAGATAATGGTCTTTGGCCTGTCGGCTTCCAGATGACTCTGGCTTTCACCGACATGCGTCTTAAACCTTCCAGTTGGAGGTCCGGCTTCTCCCAGGTCCGTGACTTGTGTTGATTTTCTGTTTGGTGTTTCTGTAGTTAGTGGTTTTCCTACAGGGTAGGGTAGCTAGCCCTACTCCCAACCCCCCTACTTTCTCAGGCTTGGGAGCGTCCTATGGAGGAGTTGCTTTCAAATATGAATAGCATGAAATAACTTAACTTGAAATCAAAATTGGGGTTAAAAAGAAAAATTAAATAATACTTGTAAGTTATGCCTTTTTTTTTTTCATTTACTGTGTCAATTGTACTCGGTGCATATTTTAATGCATGGTCTGCTTTTCAAAGCCAGGAATGGCCCAAACGGAAAAAAACAACAACACATATTTCGTTCTTGTATTTTTAATATGTTAAAATATGTTCACTTTAATAAGAATAATAGCGATAACCCCTTTTAGACCTTGCAATTGTTAGGCGCTTCCGCGGTGTCTAATGCAGATAAACTAAACGAAGGTAACACTCAACGAAATCCAATAACACCGGCGAAAGGCCGAACAATCGATACGAGTTAGTCAACGCTGATACTGAATGTCGAACAAGACGTTTAACAGCTATGAAGGGAACCGTCGAATGTCAGCTAACTCTCTACGGTCATAACAAGCTTCCTATCTCTAAGGCGTCCCAAAGTAATCTGTTTACATCGGCTGATATTTCGTTCTGCCTAAAACCTTGTCTAGTTTTTACTAGTCACGTCATTGTCTCTAAGTCAAAACTTTCCCTATTTCCGAAATAAATAACTAATTCCAAATCATGCCATAACCCAATATATGTAAAGCTCATCTTAATATATGGCCAGCAGTAAATAATAGTGTTATGTGGCCAGTACAACGACCAAGTGCCTTTGTAAGTCAGGTACTCATTAAAGTTTGGTGGACTTACGGATGTCCTAAAAATCCTTTATTTCCAAAATCACAATAATATATCTTTATTATCCTTGAGGATATGTACAATAAGGCTTGATACATAACAAAACATTATAAGAATAGCAAATGAAATGTTTCACATTGTTATTATGGTCTGTGTCTTGCATCTCCTCTATGATGGTTGAGATGTTAAGATTTTGTCCCAAATGTTGTGGGGAGTTTTTAATGTTTAAAATTCGTCTTCCCAACGTTTTTCTTTATTTTCTAGATGTCCCTTTCATATGGCGCCAATTGTTTGACAATTTTTGTTTTTAGGTGACTGATATAATGCTCCAAGAGAAGCTCTACCCGGGTTGGGCCACTCTGGCCAGGAAATGGTGGAACACAAACATGAACCGCATAATTGTGTTTTGGATCGCAGTCAGCATGTGCTCGTTCATTGTCCTCTTTGTCATCGCCACAGACTACATCAACTGGGACAGGCTGAACCATGACTTTCTGCACAGCAATGAACTGTCTCGCTCTTTTCTGGCATCCTTCATCCTGGTCCTGGACATCACCATAGTCATGCAGGTACATTTCAAGTTGGGTACAAAAAAATAAATAAACGAACCCCTTTCAGACCTTGCAATCTATAGGGCTAGCGATGTAAAAAGTCATATGTTTCTAAGGCTGACAGTTAACAAAGGTGTCATGTGACCGGCACGATGACAAACGTCCTTTACTTTCCCCAACTTATGTCAGGTACACATGACAGTGGTGTGGACTCAGGGCATCTTAAAAAACCCAGATATTTAAAAACCCAGTCTTTACCCAGATTTGAACTTGAGACTCTTAAGCCACCATGCCCCCCCCCCCTTTTTGATTATGGGTAGGGTATTAGAAAGTTTTCACTGCCAGCTCCATGGCACCTGTGGGAAATGCTATTAGTTACTTGGCAATCTTCTGTTATTGAAGAAAACCTTAAGCAATATCAAAGATTTTTTTTTCAAAGATTTATGCTGCCTCCTGCATGACCCATGTATTAATATAATACATGTCAAATGTCGCTTAAACTGTTTTGTAGCACTGTTATTCCAGAACCCAATCTTGTGGCTTTTATATTGCGCTACTTTCATTCTTATAGCATGCTCAGAGTGGGGGAAAGGGGTATCTAGAAGAAGGTTTTTCCGTGCTGCCTTTGAAGGTTTTTCCGTGTTGCCTTTAGGCACACAGTAAACACAACTCTGCCCAAGTCGGGTGTCGAACCTCGAGCACCCTCATGGATAGCCAAGCCTTTCGACCTTGCTTCCAATAAAAAAATAAGTCATGAATCCTTTGGCAATGAAAACTTAGAAAGTGAATTTCAATTCACACTTTCTGATTCTAACCATAATAAAGCTGGTCAGTCAGTTGTACAGTAATTCTGGTATTAGTTTACGTGACTAGAAACACTAAATCAGGTTTCTCTTATATTTTAAGAATATTCAGAAAAAAAATGCAGATTACAAATATGTAATTTGATTTCCTCTGAGATAAATAGTTTTTTAAATATATATTTTTAAGTTATATTTCTTATTACCAATATTGTCATTGGAAAAACGCCATTTTTGTTTTAAGGCTTAATACTAGACTCTCTCCCTTGAATTACTTGCCAACTTTTTTATGTTGCTGTTTTGTCTTTCTTTCTAGCAGTTATTAGATCTAATATTAAAATTCATTTAAAATGATAGCATAAGAACAAAAAACTCTCTTTAAAAAAAGTTATTGAAAAAAAGAAGAAACAACTTCATTAATGTATTATTAACATTTTTTTTAGACCTTCATTTCAGTGAATACACTTAAAAATTCATAAGTTGACAGCATATGAACAAAATCTCTTTAAAAAAAAGTTATTGAAAGTTTAATATAGATAAGGGAGATAAATATACTTAAAAACAGTAAAGGTATCTGGGCATCTAAACTATTACCGTAATTCTTTCTTTTAGTGCTCTTACTGTGAATTGTTTGTCTCCAGTTCATTTATATTGTGTCTTTGCATTGAAATAAATCATTGTATGCTTATTTATTCTAAAACTTTGTTGTGTTATGACACTGTTCAATGTAAATACCATATGTGTTCTCTGAACTTTGTTTTCAAATTAGTGCCACTAGATCAAAATCTAGAATCGTCACCCTGAGAAAGCTCACAGATACCAGCGTTTTACACACACCCTTTTGAAGAAGTCAAAACTTGATTTCTTTATTTATACATTATTACATAATCCACTCACCCTAGCAAACATTATTGAGGTCTTTTTTGAAGTAATGTCTGTATTATATAAGATAAGTTATTGATATTGGGTCCAAAGGCATATAACTCACAGTTTTGGGCTAATTAAATGATGAAGTTCTCTATTTTCATTTCTGTGTTTTAAAACTTTTAGAGCAGCTAAAATATAGAAGTATCAGAGTGTGACATCTCGTTGGTCAAACTATTAAAAATTTTCAACAAAACCACCACCCTCACCTGCCACTGGCGAAAGAACAAGCAAATGACACACACCCTTTTAAAGAAGTCAAAACTTAAGATTTCTTTATTTATACATTATTACATAATTAAACAATAGCACCCAGATCTTATCTTATGACAGTGACAAGATGAGGAAATAAGTTGTTTTTATAAACTACAATAGGTAACCCTGCTGTAATAAATAAAAATAAAATGTATGGGCCACGACGCCTTCCTTTGTTCATGGTCCGGTAGGGTTACATATATGTATGAAGTATTTACTTTTACTTTTCGTGTCATTAGTTTTATTTAGCTCCCGGAAGAGCCGTAAAAAATTGCACTAGCCGACCGGTTAAGGTCGTCTGTGCGGGGTATTGGGAATAGTTTTCAACTAGCAATAACCACGCCTCGGTAAAACCTCATTGGCTATGGTACCGCCACTGCGCAAAGCTAAAGAGAAATGGGGGTATTGGGGAGGTCATTCAGCCAATGCTGAAATAAATATGGTTTAAGGTCCGCGCATACGTGAACGTTTTAATTATCTTTATATGTACCGATACCATTATATATTTTTTTTTTTTGCATTTTAAAGTAATTATATATAATTTCTTAGAGTTATTATATATAAATATTTTATAGAATAAATAATAAACTTCATACACAAAATGTTAATTACTAGTAAGCCAGTGAAAAGAATAAATGATAAACTTGAAACACGTAATGATAATTACTAAGCCTGTGGAAATGAATTTCTTTGAACTCACGGTTTAATGTTCTTTATGCCATTATTTTTGAAGCAGCCGAATTTATTATGGAATTTAAAAAAAAGATAATAATAATAATTAATGAGCGATTAGCGTCCCATTTATGAGGCTAACACTTGTACCTACGTCTCAGCACCTTGTTTAATTGTTAATATACATAAGGGGGTTAACTGTGGAATTTTCGCTCGAGTAAGAAATAACAAGGGGAGACTATCAATGCATATCTCTGTGTGTTTTGCTTGACGTTTCTATAATATTTAAAAATACTTTTATTTGTTAAAATATAGTTTTTAAAACATTTTAAATTAAAGCAAACACAATTATAATGAATTTAAACTATACTTCTTTGTACTGATAAATAATTAAAATGAACTATAGGCGCAGACCCGAAAACCATATTTATTTCAGCATTGGCTGAATGACCTCCCCAATACCCCCATTTCTCTTTAGCTTTGCGCAGTGGCGGTACCATAGCCAATGAGGTTTTACCGAGGCGTGGTTATTGCTAGTTGAAAACTATTCCCAATACCCCGCACAGACGACCTTAACCGGTCGGCTAGTGCAATTTTTTACGGCTCTTCCGGGAGCTAAATAATTCAATAACAGGAATGGATAAGTCTAGTAATTCTCAGTGATATCTCTCATTTTATAGACGAGGACTATGCCTTTGTATTTCAAGAAAACTTTTTGAGTTGTGCTTTCCTTTATGGATTGCAATCTGTAACCACAGCCACAGAAATATTTTAACAGAAGCTTGTTTCATTTGAACATAAGTTCCTTAAAAGCTATAGAAATGGGGATATTTACTATAAATGGATTCATTTACTAAGTCACTTCAATAGGAACAATATGGTAGACAAAAGCTTCAGGGCATTGTAGCCTTAATATTCTTATTATCTACCACTGTCTCTGTATTTGTAAACAAGCAGCTAAAACTTCCAACTCTTGTTTTGTTGATTTAATCCCATCATGTCCTGAATTTCTCAAAAGTAAAGTAGCAATTATACATAAAACACTGAACCATAATCTTCAAATACAAAAACAAAATTTAATAAAATACTCTGAAAGACACAAAGATAAAGGCACATTCCTTGTCCCATATGCTAGGACAAATTTGTACAAATACTCCTTCTTCCCTATTGCTATTAGAGCATGGAATGGGTTGCCTAAGCTAGCCAGGAAAACCAGTGACTTGGCAGAACTTAAGTCATTGGTTTATATGCATGACTAGATGCATGAGGCATAGGACGTAATTATCTTCTTTTTTGAAGTAGCGTCTGTATTATATAAGATAAGATAAGAATCATGTCCACCTTGTTTTGTTGATTTAATACCATCATGCCCAGAATTTCTGTAAGATTCATATCCATCTTATTACAACTTGTAAAAAGGTTTAAATATAATTATTGGAAGTGATAATCAGTGTAAGACCATTACATGTTCTTTATAAGAGTTGGCTCAATAGTGTCAATTCATTATACCTATTCAAGGAAACAGCTTGCAGCTAAGATATGCCCATACAATCTAAACCTTCTCCCAGACTTTAAACATTATTAACAGAGGGCTACATGCTCACTGGACCTTACATCTTGGTCTTTCAATGACAAGTAGTATAAGCTGATTTAGAGTCATCAGGCTTCCTTCGACAGTCGTAGAACAACTATGGTTCACCTCAAACTAAGGGAGATGAAAGACTGGGCATTGTTTATTGTCAGGACGATGTCGCCCACCCAGCAGTTCCCCTCTCCATGCAGCTGATTTAGGTTATGCTGCTCTAAACATGGATTGTGTTCCTTTATTGTTGTACATTTAACTCTTGCATTGACTTTAAGCAGAATTTCATTTTTCTACAGGATTGGGATTTCCCTCATTTTGTAGGTGCCATAGACATTAAGTTGCCAGGTGTTAATGCTTCACATGTTCGATTCAAAATTCCAAAGCTGCTCAGAAAACTGGAATACTGGCACATACATATATCAGGTAGGGACTGTCCAACAGCAGTGCTGGTGTCTTTTTAGGGGCTAGAAGAGATGGGTGGCTGCCCAAATTTGTATTCTGTGCAGAGTTACTGAGATAGTTATACTCCCTGCTGGGGTATACTAGGCCCTATATAATAAACTATTCCTTTAATCATATTAAACTATTGTTTGGTTTGTAGTATTTGACCATATGCCTAATTATGCACAAGGAGTTTATTTATTTTTATTTAGATGTTTCTTTAAGGAAGATAGAATTGGTTGGCAAGCAATGTCTGGTATCATGGTGTGAATATAAGATGGGCATCTAGCTCCAAATATATTAGTTAGCCATGATTCATGTCCAATAAGTGTTTTATGTTGAATTACAAATTAGCTAGAATAAAATTGAAATACTTAAGAATTATAAAACAAAAATATTTTTATTTTAGAAAATACAATTTCTTGATAACACACACAACGTAAAAAAATGTTGCAGTAAAAGAAATTTGTTTGGTCTTAAGTAAATGAAATCTTAGTGAAGGAAATTCATTATCTGTTCACATTGTCATCCTAACATCTCCCATATATCAGCCTGGCTTCAAGTGTCTTCCCTTCCAGTAAACTACATATATTTGTATATGTTTTACTTGTCTTGGGTGTTCCTTCAGAATGGAAGATTATTAGATCCTATCTCAAACCTTCCGCAGTATGGCTGGTGGAGATGGGGGCTGAGATCAAACCTTCCGCAGTATGGCCGGGGTAGATGGGGGCTTAGATCAAACCTTCCACAGTATGGCTGGGGGAGATAGGGGCTGAGATCAAACATTCCGCAGTATGGCTGAGAGAGATAGGGGCTGAGATCAGGCCTTCCACAGCATGGCTGGAGGAGATTGTGGCTTAGATCAAACCTTCCACAGTATGACTGGAGGAGATCGGGACTGAGATCAAACCTTCTGCAGTATGGCTGGAGGACACAGGGGCTGAAATCAAACCTTCCAAAGTATGGCTGGAGGAGGTGGGGGCTGATATCAAACCCGGAACACTGGAGACAAAAATCCTGACAGTATACCACTCAACTTATATGTATATATATATATAAATATTTCTTGAGGTTAATAGCATTCATAATTCATATACTTTGTTTTTATGTTAAAAATGTAAAATCCTAAACCATAGAGACAAACACATGAAGAAACACATTTCTATATGATTACTACAACTAACAAACAAACTGAAAGAAGTGTTTGACCCTGGAATGGGCTGCCTTAGCTAGTCAAGAAAACTTATGAATTATCATTGTTAAGGACGCTTATATAAACATATGGATACACTAAGGCAGTGTTTCCCAAACTGAGTTTCGCTGAAACCTAGTGTCCCATGAGGCCTGAATAGGTGTTTCACAAACTACTGGAATAATTAAATAGAAGGCCACCACATGAACTAACCTATCTAAAAAAATAAGGAAAGTTTTCCGTTAAGCCAAATACTTAGAATGTGGGAAGTGTTCCATTGAGAAAAGAGTTTTGGAAACACTGGATTAAGGAGTCAAAATGAACTATAAAATAAATGAAAGCGCTATTCTCACTTACTTGTGGGAATAGTTGTAATATTTTAATGATTATATTTTTGAACGTAATCTCTCTAAATTTGTTGTTTTCCAGGCAAGTGGTTCAACTATGGGATCCTCTTCATTGTCATACTTCTGGATCTCAATATGTGGAAAAATCAAATGTTTTATGCGCCTTATGATTATGGACAGTACATCGATGACTATGGAAGAATCTACACTGTGCTAGACTCATTCAGTTTGAACAATGCTAACAAATCTATACTGACCTTCTATTACAGAAACAGCACTATTAACCCAGATACTGGGAATGTTTACGCCCTAGCTGACACAAGAATGAATTCAAGATACAATGGTTATTCCCTAGGACTCAAGGGGCTAGCCTTTGTGCCCAGCTTGGCTATTTTCTTAATTTTTGGTCTGATGGTGGCCATCTACGGACGACGACCTAAGCCCACTCAAGAAAACCCATATGCTGGACGCTTGTTGAAAAGAAGAAGAAATAAATTCAACGGGAATAAGAAGTGGTCCAGCTTGAGAGCCTTTCTTTACCGAGCAATGCCCCTGACCAATCGCTTGCGGAAAAAAAGATTCAACACTGCCAATGAAGATGTAAAAGAAAATGTGACTATTGAGATGGTTAAAGACGAGTCTGATTATCATCACTCCCAGGGAGATGTACCAGAGCTAGTTCAGGTCTCAAGTTTAAACAAAATGTAAAATAATTGGTTTGCTTGAGATTCTTTTTTTTTTATGTTAGCATCTATATAAATCTAAATCAAATTGTAAAAATTATGTTTTAGCTTCTATGGTCAGTTTCAAATTGTAACAATTATGTTTTAGCCTCCATGGTCAGTTTCAAATTGTAACAATTATGTTTTAGCCTCCATGGTCAGTTTCAAATTGTAACAATTATGTTTTAGCCTCCATGGTCAGTTTCAAATTGTAACAATTATGTTTTAGCCTCCATGGTCAGTTTCAAATTGTAACAATTATGTTTTAGCTTCTATGGTCAGTTTCAAATTGTAACAATTATGTTTTAGCCTCCATGGTCAGTTTCAAATTGTAACAATTATGTTTTAGCCTCCATGGTCAGTTTCAAATTGTAACAATTATGTTTTAGCCTCCATGGTCAGTTTCAAATTGTAACAATTATGTTTTAGCTTCTATGGTCAGTTTCAAATTGTAACAATTATGTTTTAGGCTCTATGGTCAGTTTTGAATTATAATACATATGTTTTGTTAGTTTTTAATTTTTTTCTAATTTTCTTGTAGCTTAATTCAGTGTCACAAATTTGATTCTATTGTTATAGTAATTGTATATTTTCAATTTTACATCTCAAGAGAGTATCTTTTCCATTAGGTTTTCATTTATGTTACATACGTGGTAAATATGTTCAATCTTAAATTAATTTTAGACAATCTTCTAGTGCAATAAATTATTTTCATTCATGGATTTAGCTTATTTCCCTTTAGTTGAAAAACAAACTTTCTAGTCCATTTATGTAAAGATATACTGACAGATATTTTACACCAATGTGTTCTGTTAGCAGCTCTCCATTCATGTACACTACTTTATTTCCCATTGGCTAGATTTTAATTAAGCCAGGTCCACTAGTTTCTTTGTCCTAGTGGTTTTTGAAATCCTTAATTTACAGTTTTATCAATGAGTGGGTACATGTACAGCTAGAGGTTTAAAATGCTTCGTAAATAAACCTAGGCTGTTAAAAAACAAAAATAATACTGGAATTATTCAAACTATAAATGGACTGCCTATTGTTATGTTATTAGTGTTTATCTTATGATTTTGTACTGGTGATTACAAAAATGTGTTAGTAACCTTGAAGATATTTAACAGAGTTTTATAAGTTGATATAAAAGTGTACAAAGTATATAATGTGATGCCTAAATTTGTACTGATCTTAACAACAAAATTTTATGATATTTTTGTCATTTAAAAAAAAAAAAGATTTTTAGTTTTTTAGAAATAATTTCTTTTACTGAAAAGGTTAATATACTTCTATATGGAGTAAAAGGCAAGTTGAATGTTAGCCCAGCTGTCTTCTGTTTTATATTAGTTCAGCTTGGATTCAATACAATATTTAGTTCACTTGATTCTAAGGACCTAAGTAACCAATGGGTCTGGTGTTTGTACCCTAAGCTCCATGTGTCTATTGGCTTTTTGTTATTTGTTAAAGAAAGTAAAGGCAGTTACTTATTGAGCTGCCCAATGACTATTCCCCATCCCCATTGGTGCTTTGAGGCCCTATATGTTTCATGAGGAACACAAAGGAAAGATGATGCTTGGTGCTTTGAGGCCCTATATGTTTCATGAGGAACACAAAGGAAAGATGATGCTTGGTGCTTTGAGGCCCTATATGTTTCATGAGGAACACAAAGGAAAGATGATGCTTGGTGCTTTGAGGCCCTATATGTTTCATGAGGAACACAAAGGAAAGATGATGCTTGGTGCTTTACTAAAAAACAATTTAAAAAACACTTGCCCAATATTTTGGTCCAATTCTGCATGGAGATTAAATACAAAAGAAATAAGCATGACCTATGGCTTAATGTAGTCACAAAATGACTATGGTTCTTCTCATAGAAATGTGATGAATGTCTGGGCATTAGCTATGGTCAGAATGATATTGCTCACACAGCAGCTCTCCCACCTTGCCACTTGACAGCGGATTTGTTCAAAGGAATGGCAAGTGCCATATAGTTTGGAATAAGCTGCAAGCTGCCTGGGAGTCACCAGCTCTTCCTGATGTTTCCTCAGGGTTGAAGCCTTTCACATGTTTGGGTATAGCTGCAAGGCAGCAGAGCTTGGAGTTTTCCTTCTCCTAGGTGGGTAGCCAATGAAGGCTAGGGGTCCCTGCTGCCCTAAGCTTACTGGTATGTGATCCAGCTGCTTGGCTTTCAGTATTTCATGTCAGTGATAACAGTTTTGCTGTACCCAATATCTGAGCCAAGGTCAAGAGTTAGGCCTGTAGTCAGAGGCTATTTGAGAGGCAGTTGGAAGCATTTTATAAATAGGTAGGGGAAGGGTTATAGCCATTATCTTAGAATGGTCAGTATAGTACGGGTGTCCAGGCCTTCAATGGTTAGTAGCAAGGCTCAATGTATGTTGTGTCCAGCAGTACACTATATTTGTACATTTGTTGATGTCACTATAAGCTTTAATGTTATTTGTTTATACATCAAGTGGCTTATATATTGTCAAAAAAAAATATCACAAAGTTTATTTACTAGAATATTATAAAAAAATTTTATACATTTAGAGTCAGTGATTCGTGTATCTTGATTTATGTAATAAAGATATCTTTATATACATATCCTTTTGTGTATAGTTGATGGAACAGTCTATATATTGAAATGCTGTAATATTTGATTATACATATATACATTTGATGCATTTAAAATGAGTTTGTGCATAACAATTGTTTAAGAATACAAATATGTAACTTAATATTGTGTAAATTAAGTAATCAAAACTAGTCTAAAGATTATTTATATTTCATATATAAATGCATACTGGGCCGGATCTAAGGAAGGGCAGCCGGGGCTACTGTCCAGAGGTCTCCACAAGAAAGGGGCCTCTGCAATCGAGGAAAAAAAAATCATATTTTGATGAGTCAGCAACTTAAAAAAAATAATAATTTGTTCGAATTTTTACCAACAGTACTTAAAATCTTACAGTTGAAGGAAATTTTTATTTAATTTAAATTGCTATCTTTCTATTACAGTATGGCATGTGTTTAGATATTAGTAATTTTTTTTAGATGTTTATTAAAGTTTTTGAAAAAGTGTAGGGGCCTCCACTAACTTAAATCCAGCCCTGAATGCAGCATCTGTTTTAGAATCTGTAAGCATTTGATGTATTTATTTTTTAAATGGCTGTTCATATTTGTGAAACGCTGCCTCACTGTCTGACTAAAGGAGTGACTTGGTGAAAAAGTCAATTTGGAGAAATCAACTTTAAGCCAAAATCGATATAAGGTTGTTGATATGAAAACCTAGTGGCTAAAATTGAATAGGCTTCTAGAAAATGCCATGAAGCTTGACTTTGTTCACATTGTCAGACAGTGTCACTTGATTCCTCATTTCATTCCATTGCTGTATTCACAAATCACTCTGAACTTTTTTTTGACTTGCATTTACTTTCAGATTTTTTTTAGCGAGTGTATATTAATTTAAACACAATTGTATGATCAATGTCATTGAAATAAATCAATTTTATGTCTACGTTGTCCAGAAGTGGTCATCACTAACTTATGTCATCAGTTAATGAGTTTCTCTTTTGTCCCTATCTATAAAGGCCTTGACCTGCATTTGCCCTTGCCCCTGCCCCACATAAGTCAAAGGTTAGTCATCCATCCTGGACTCTTGATTTCATTGAATGTTTGACAAATGTAGACATACAGAGATGTATCTTTATGTTTTGAATGTACTTACAATTTACAATGTGGCCAATACAATCAGGATTAAGTGAGTATGGTTATATGGAAATGTGCTCAGGTATTTCTTAGGCTGGTAGTTAAGAAATGATGCTGCCATGTTATTAAGTGCTCAATGTCCATCAACCTATTTATTCCAAAACGTAGGCACGATTCATTAGCAAACTAATTCTTTCTGAGCAAAAATAAATTATCTTCTAAATTAATTTTGTCTAATATTGGCATACACACTTTGAACATAAATAATAATAGTCTTTACAATTTTGCATTCCATCCATCCAACCATCCAAGTGGCACAACAGACCGTGGAGGGCCCTGGCCTGCACATCTTTCCATTTTGATCTATCCTGGGCTTTACGTCTCCATGCCCGAACTCTGAACTGTTGTAGATTTGCACTACATCATCAAGCCACCGTACTCATGGTCTGCCTTTGGGACACCTGCCTTTTGCTTTTTGTGAGTGAACAATCTTTAATTTGCTCTTCTGTTCTCTGACATTCTGTCGAGGTGACCTGCCCAAGTTATCTGATTCCTTTTTGTGCTATTGTGCATTGCACACAACAATACATTGTTAGAGCAAACAGAGTGTACGATAACACACAAAACATAGACGTCCATACCACAGTTTCTCTTTAACATTACATGTGAAATTTAACAGTGTCATATGTTTTTCTTCCAGCTCCTCTTGGGGTATGATTGAAAACATATGACTTCTATTATTTCGACCTCTACAATCTACAGACTTGATAAGCTTTATAACTATTAAATAAATAATCTCTAAATGTTACTCAAAAAATAAAACGCTTCAAACACATCAGCTCAAGAACAAGATATCCAATATCTCAAAATGACACACCTGCACTCATAACAAACTAACCCACAAGATAACAACTGACTAACTAAGCTCTCTCAGTCATAGCCAGAATCAAAACATTGAGTTCACAGTTCACATCAGGTGCAGACTATTCACATTCATACCCTGGGAATATATATATATATAAAGGGATATAACTTATTCATACCAAAATATCAACAAAGAAATAACATATTCACTCTTGCCGTACCTGCCCCTGACAAACAGTTAGTTACATTTTGTTCAACGAGTTAATTGCCAAAGGAACAAAAATTTTTTTTTATGTCTTTTTGTTTTTGTGATGGGTGTCTTATATCTCCTTTGTGATGGGTGTCTTGTATCTCCCCTTTGTGATGGGTGTCTTATATCTCCTTTGTGATGGGTGTCTTATATCTCCTTTGTGATGGGTGTCTTGTATCTCCCCTTTGTGATGGGTGTCTTATATCTCCTTTGTGATGGGTGTCTTATATCTCCTATGTGATGGTAAACTCTTAAGATCCACTCAGATTGGTTAGCAAACTATATGTATCATTGTAAAGGTTTTAAGAGACACTTTAAGAGTTTCCCTGAAGTGTTTTCATTGTCCACTTTGTGATTCACTTTCTTTAATTGACCATAAAGGAGTCTTTTAGGGCTGCCTCGCCCATTGCAGCAGAGACTGCACCAGGATTGTGTGGCCAACTTTTCAAAGGACTTGAGTATCAGGTATTTTTTTCTTGCCATTACACACGCAGTATTTGTCTGAGACAGATCATGTGGTTCAGTTTTTGTGCATCTTCTGTATACCGTCCATGTTTCTGAGGCATAAAGCAATATGGGGAGGATGATAGAGGCTTATCTTGGTACTTGTGGTTATACCTCGACTATTCCACACATATTTAACAGTCTACAGTAGTTTGTATCAGATATCAATTGAATGACTCTTAACATCAGTTAATTAGCTTTTGTGTATAAACCAAATGTAAATTACATTAGATGTAAATGTAATGATGTAAATTACTTGATTAGGTGTTGAATTTCTTTTTTTAAATTCTTATTTACTATTTATCAAGGGCAGAAGAAAACAAAAAGAAATAGAGTTGCCTCCACTTGAAGCAGAAATAGGTTTTAGAAAAACTCTCATTAGGAAACAGCATTTGTTGTTTTTTTTTTGTGATTCACTTGTTTTGAAATGGAAAATAAAATACTTTATTGTAAGTTAAAGTTTTATTCGTGTGTTCTACTATGTTATGTGATTACCTTCAGGTCTGTAGGCCAACATTAATTAGTAGCCTACAGCTCAGCAGTAAAAAGCTGATATTCACCCAAACTTTAAAATGTGTCCTCTACTGTGACAAGGTCCCTGTGATATTCAAAACTTTTGATCCAAGATTTTTACTTGAAATGATTACATATTCTTCAATCAACGGTTGAGCAGATCTTTACTAGGTAACACATATATTTTTTTAAATTAAATTTCTCCCTTTTGAATCTGATGGAGGTATTTAATTTCCCAACCCAACATTTTGAAATGTCCAAGCAGGGCTATTTATTGATTCAACTCACAAAAAGAAACTTTTAAGTCAGTCATGCTCAACCTAATTCCATCTGCGGGTCATTTAAATTCCCAACACTAGTGTTGCGGGCCACATGATGGAAAAGATACAAAAACTTAATGAAATTGACCTGAAACTATTTTATTTCAAACCTGAGGATCTAGCACTTACATTGAATTATTGGGATATTTGAATTTTCTCTTTACACTCTTCAAAAAATGGCATAAGTTCTGTTTATATTTTGTTGTTCTTGTTTTAAAACAGCTTCAGACTTTCTTTATAAAATAAAAACAAACATGTTGGCTAGCAATGGTATCATGTTCTGCAAAAAAGTAAAGATCTGTTCACTTTTCCTAGTAAATTCTATAGTCCTATTTCATGAACGCACAAATGTTAAATGCCTTGGTAGTAATCCATTAGAAAAGAATGAGGGCCCTAACATAGGTAAAGATACATTTTGAACATTTTTATTGGGCATCACTGTTTTAAGTCAAGTGCAAGAATTCCAACTGAAGCCACATTCAAAATAAAAGATATAAGCCAAGTTACTTTTAAAACAATTATATTTTGCTAAATTAAATCTAACCCAAATTTTCACTGTGTGACCAATTCGGTAGTTTTTTTTTTTTTTCCCTCCAAAGATATACATGTCTAATTTCTAGGAAAGTTGTTAAGAGCCATGTTCAAAATGCCCATCCACCCAGTGTTCCCCTATGAAGAGTTCGCAGACTGACAAGAAGAATTGTAAAGAAAAATAACACATTTTCAAAACCTTCAAAACAAATATTTAATTTGAGATTAAAGGGAGATTATCTCCAGTAGTAAAAAAAATGATAATAAATTGAGTACAAAGTTATGGCATGTACAAACTGAACTCCTTCCATTGCACTAAAATGAAACATCATCAAAGAAACACAGTAAGTTGTAGCTGTAAACTTTAGCAATTTTATTAAACAAAATTAATAGATTCACAATGCGCATTCAAAACATCTTCATCAGTGTAAGAATACATTGCTCTTTTCCAACTTGCTATTATTTACACATTGAAATTGTCCATTCACTATCTTCTGATGAACTTAAAAAGACAGGATAAACAAAAGCAAAAACATTGATCCTTAAAAGGAAAGTTTCATAACTTGAAATCTGAGAGTCGGGTTGTCCTCATGATTTGTGGTGGAAGGGAAGGAATGGCTCGACCGTGGCAATGTGATCACAGAGCAACAAAACAAGGAACACAAAATGATTTCCATGGCGTAGCTTCAAAACAAAAAGTTTCAAAAGTACAATCTTAGAAAGCTGGAAAACAAACATCCAGAACATAAGTAATACATATTTATGAGTAGGATACCCTTTTATTATGCCACCCATAGAGTGGGAGAACAAAATGTTGGCCACTTTATCAATTAGCAGCAGTTTACACAAGTAGCACCATAGGAACTGTAGTAATGCTGACAAGAGCATCAAAGACTTGGCTTTTGATGGCTACAATGGTCTGCCACCACCGTTGAGTATCAACCAAGCAAGCTTTCAAGACATTGAAATGATTTTTTTTCTTAAATCTTCAAATCAACCTAACATTTTAAAGCCAGCTTTTAAAAAAAAAATGTTAGCTTTAAATTTAGGCTTTTTGTACAGAAAAGAGAAATGATATTTAAACTCAAATTTATTTCATTACAATTTTATGCCTTTGGCATTCACAGGACATATTCTTAGACTAGACCAAACATGTGAGCCAGATGGTACCTAAAAAGAGGAATTGAAAAACAAGGCCTTCTATGTATAACAGGTGTCACACTTCTTAGAAGAGGCTGTGGAAGTCACCTAGGACTGATCTCTATCCCCCAAATGGCACTGGAGGACCAAAGTCTAAGTCATACAGCACTGGATGACCAAAGTCTAAGTCATATGGCACTGGAGGACCAAAGTCAAGTCATACGGCACTGGAGGACCAAAGTCTGTCATATGGCACTGGAGGACCAAAGTCTAAGTCATGTATGACTTATGTATGACCTGAAGAGATTTATTTTTAAAAAGGAAAAAAAAAAAAACCCATTTCACTGGCAGAGCATTAAATTAATAAGGCAGCTTAGTCTTTCCAAAATGTTTGAAAAGAAATATAAAAAAAATGTGCACACGTCAAACAGGAATACAGAAACAAAAATGTTCTCGTTATAAAAAGACTTTATAAAAATTAGAAACTTAAAAAAAAACAATGTAAATACGATAAAGTAGAAATGCATTACAGAAAAAGGTTTTCACATCAAATTTAACAGTACATTAATGTAATAATGAAATTCTCAAATATCTTGTTGAAAAGGAGGGTGCATCCAATATATTTACAGTAACAGCTCATCAATACCAGACAATCAACTTTTTCTGTTTATTTCTATTTCATTTTCTTTTAAATCCCCAAGTCATCTTGTTTGGATTAAATAAAAAAATCTTGTCTAGATATAATATTTTTTTATTGCTTACAACTGGTTGAAACTTTTGTACCACATATAATGAAAATCCTAGAATGTAACAAGATGCTTCTGTTTTATGTGACTTCTGAATTGAGTGTATACACAGATACAAGTCTTGGTAGAACTATTCTATTCTTAGAAGCAGTTTAAGAAACTACAAGTCATTACACAAGACCACAAAGAAAATATAATTATAAATCCCTTGACAAAATATCTTTATATCCTTTGACAAAATATCATTATATCCATTGACATCATTATATACCTATATATTTTAACATTTATAACTAATTGATATTTAAGTACCAGTTAGGGTAATTATGTCTCCTAAAGAAACGCCCCAGTTATGTTATGCACATTTAATTGTGCTATGCATATTCAACGTCACAAAAAAAAAATAAAAAATTTCTGGTTTCATTTAAAATAATTTTTTTCATTGTAGATTTATGCAGCCGAGTTTTATGTATCATGATATATTTATTAAACGGGGAAGTAAATTTGTAGCATTTCACAACTTTAAAAAATGTTTGCAATCAACACTACAAAGTACTGTCTCCTACATCAGCTGACATTGTTCAAATCTAAACATTTCATACTAAATAACACTGTACAGAAAACTTGAAATACAAAATCAAAACCCAACATCATTAAAGTTTAATCCCAAGCATTTAGCAACCCACAAATATATGGACTAAGACAATCATAGACTATGAAAACAAAGCTCTACTGCTACGACAGTCCCAATCAGCATTTTCTGGTTATATAAATTACTAGACTCCCAGTCAGCATTTTCTGGTTATATAAATAACTATGTTTCACATGAGTAAAACCATGTCATAATGAAGTAACATGTACACACCAATCATAGAAATGTATCAAGTTAAAGAAATATGATGTGAATGTAAAACCTACAAACAAACGCACACAAAATAAAAAAAGACAGAAAAAGCCTAAATTTAACTTTAGTTTTTTTTTTCTATCAATCCACTAGATATGGTACTAAAAACATCTGTATCTCTTTTTCTAATAGCAAAGCAATGTATAAGGAAGAAAAATGTCTCCAATGTTGGTAATAACAGAATATGAAATGGAACTAGTCAATATTTTAATGTGACCCAACTTATTGCTCTTGTGTGGGATTTTCCACTACATTTCAATAAGTACCAAGTTCCTAAATGTGTTGGTTTTTTTTTCTGCAGCTTTTCTTTTTCATATACCATGATAAATTAATAAACAAGACCAAGAGATTCATGTGATAGGTGATGAAATAGTTACCCAGCATGGCCCATTTCGACAATAAAAATTTCTGTTGTGATGGGTGTACTCAAGGTTACCCGATATAAGTATAAAATAAAAATTCAAGGCTCAGCGTGTATCATGAACTAATAACCTATGAACTCATGACCCTTGTTGTAGCACTTTACTCATCGGCCGATTTTTTCTTTTCATTTTTTTTTAATGGATGACATTTTATAAAAACAATTAAACTTAATGACTGATTGTTGTAAGTGATTAATGTCCTATAATCAATCAGTTCAAGTCCTATAATAGTTCAGTTTATGTCCTCTGCTAGTTCCAGCAACTTCATGTTTCCATTTTATTTGTATGTCACAAAATGTTAATTAAAAATGTTAACACTGTATGTAAATACTTGTCAATAATTATTCAAATGCTGAAGCATGTTAGTAAACTGTATATAATATCTACACCAGAGATTTCAACTAAAAATATCTTTGAAGTTCAGAATGTATAAAACAAAAGGATCACACACCAAAACAGTTTGAATAAAAATGTACGGCTAGATCAGTAAAGGCATTTTATACAATTGAAATGTAAATAACAATTACTTCATTTGTTTTTTTTTTTAAAAAGAAAACTGTTGAGAGAGAAAAAAAAATCTGGACATTGAACTATTAAAGTTAAGTGACAATTTTTTTTTTACATATGTACAGGTTTAGCAGCATTATGTAAACATCCCTCATATACAAATTGTGTACACCACCATTAGTATTATGGAATGAAGATTAGGCTTGGAAGAAAACAGAATGCATCTCATCCTTTGAATTCAGAATGAAATAAACTGCACCATTCTTTGAGTTGAAAACTAGTAACTAGCGATACAATAAAAAGGAAAGGTAATTAGGTTTCAATTCATTTCTAACCCAAAACCTCTTCCTTTTCTCCCTTCAAAACTTGATCAAATAAGGTTAAAATGTTAACACCACATACTACTATTAAATTCAAGAACATGTTATTATAGCTTTCTCAGCAGTGCCACCTACACCAACAACAGGAGGGGGTAAGTAAAAATATATATATCTATATATTAGCTGATCAGATCTCGAGGAAAAGGATGAACAGAATAGAGAATATCACAAATCAATGGCTGACAACTTTGGAACATTTGTTCAAGAACAAAAAAAAAAAAAATTACAAGTATAACACACTAATGTCAAATAATGGTTTGTTTCAGGGCCACATTTTCAAATAATAAAATGAACAATTTAAATGAACAGTGACACTTGAACAATCTTATAAAAAATAGAATTCACTAATTTTAAATAACTGTTAAAATAAAAAACTATACAGAATTATTCAACAGACAACATGAGACACTTGCATTTGTCTCAGTGAGAATTATAAATAAATTTAAGTATATTGAAATTGAGTTTGTATATGGAAACATGAAAATGTGTCAATCTTTAAGTATAATAATAATAAGTTGTTATGGTCCAAAACTTTGTGTATAACTAGTCTACTTATATATTATTAGGTAAATCTGTCTTGGCCAATACATTGTCATAATAGTCATAGGCGTCATTTTGATAGTTTGAAATGGCTTGGTCAATGTTTTGTCGTAAATTGGCAGAGTGCTTACTTTCTTTTGCAGCATTGACTTGGTTATTGAAGCCTACGTTTTTTGCCTTGTCACCTTGATACTCCAGTGCGCCGGGCTGGTCATCTTGATGTTGGAGTGGGTTGGACTGGTCATCTTGATGTTGGAGTGGGTTGGACTGGTCATCTTGATGTTGGAGTGGGTTGGACTGGTCATCTTGATGTTTAAGGGGGTTGGGCAGGTCATCTTGATGTTCTTGTGGTCTGGGCTGGCCATCTTGATGTTCTTGTTGTCTGGGCTGGTCATCTTGATGTTCTTGTGGTACGGGCTGATCAACTTGATGTTCTAGTGGCCTAGGCTGATTATGTTCTAGTGGGCTGGGTTGGTCATTGTTGTCTTCTCTGGAGTTCTTCTGATCGTCTATCATATCAGCTTTAATCTCTTTAACCAAGTGTTCATTGTCTACCTCATCTGCCAACTGGAAATGAAATCTTATTTCAGATAATGGTTTCAAACATTTAGAGGTGCAAAAAAACATTGGCAAAAAGTCTCAACAGTTTCCATCAAACGCAAGATTATATTTAATGAATAACTTAAAGCGGTTGTATACAACAATTATTCAATATTCTCCATTTTTATTTCAGACATTAAATGATTAATTTTTTTTTTATGTATTAAATTTGTTACTTAACACACAAATTCTTGAACTTAATTTGGTTAGTTCTTGAATAGACTCAATTTCCAATGTCAATGCATCGAGAACTTGTTAGTTGATGAGTTTAAAACACCAAACCATTTTTTTTGTAGTTAAGTTGTAAGACTCCAAATAATTATTTAATAATTTCAGCAATCACGTTTCTCTTGTAAATGTCAGGATATAAAATCCTGAGGTGATCATACTTTTAATTACAGAAATATTCAGAGTAATTCTTTTTGGACAATCAATCTAGTTTCAGACATAATAGGTCCAGGGCCAGTCTTAGGCATAGGCAAAGTAGGCAGCCGCCTAGGGGCTCTGATTGGTGAGGGTGTCACAAAAGACTCTATAAAACTTTTTAAAGAGAAGAAATAGCAGACGTCTGCCCAATGTTATTGTTGGAGTACACTAGGTTTTAAATCATTTGCATACTTTTATTCTTTCACTGCTTATTTATTTATTTTTTTTCTATTTCATTTCAGGCCACCAAATTGACTTCACCTAGGGCCTCCAATTATCTAAGGTTGGCCCTGATAGGTGCACCATGAATCACATTTGGATCGTACTAGAAAGATGTCATGAAAAATGTCTCAGGCCACCAACTCTATGTTGACTATAAGAGGACTTATGAAAGCATCAGCAGGAAAAAATCTGAAACAAAGGAAACACTAAAGGACTATGCATACCCAACTAACTTACAAGACTAATAAATATAACCCTAACTCAGAATGTTAAATCATAGTCCTTGGAGAGTATTCACAGAAATCTTGGATTAAATGAGGGCTTTTCAAATAGACACCAGATAGAATGATAACAAATTCAACACCAAAGGAACAATTACAAACTCCTTAAGGAGAGAAAACATGAGCTAGCCAGGAAAACCAGTGACTTGGCAGAATTTAGATCACTGGATACGCGTAGGACATAATCATCTTTTTTTGAAGTAACGTCTGTATTATATAAGATAAGATAAGTAGGACTATAGACAGCCAACCTCTTATGCTGATGACAAAGTGCTCTGTATGGAAAAAGATATCACTCCCAAACTAGAAGATGCATCCAAATCAGCAGCATGACACTAAAACTACATATGTTATATAGACAAGAAAAAGAAGAAAAAAATATTAACAATACTGACCACAAGCTCAAAAAAAGGTAGAAACCAAATTCAAGTATCTAGGCAGAAAATGACTTAATGACAAAAGTAAAGGAAATAATAGATGCAGGTATCATAGCATCCATAGCACCTAAAAGCAAAGAAAACGTATCTAGAAAACTATCACCGACCAGTAGTCATACGTGTGAGACTAGAAACTGACAAACCAAAAGAGAATCTGTTTAACACTTAGGAAAGGAAAATATATGGAACTAGACAAGATGAGACTGGATAGAGGACATACACTTATCAGGAGATATACCGGTACCAATCATATGAAGATTCATTTATAGTGACAGAAATAAAATACAGATTACAGTGGTCAGGTGTCTGAAAGAATGTCAGATAATAAATAATCTGGTAAAAAAAAAGTGGGTGAACCAAAAGGAAGACCATAAATAAGATGACTTGATTAACCCAAAGGTAAATCAAGAATAAGATGACTTGATTAACCCAAAGGTAAATCAAGAATAAGATGACTTGATTAACCCAAAGGTAAATCAAGAATAAGATGACTTGATTAACCCAAAGGTAAATCAAGAATAAGATGGCTTGATTAACAGATTAACCCAAAGGTAAATCAAGAATAAGATGACTTGATTAACCCAAAGGTAAATCAAGAATAAAATGGCTTGATTAACAGATTAACCCAAAGGTAAATCAAGAATAAGATGGCTTGATTAACCCAAAGGTAAATCAAGAATAAGATGACTTGATTAACCCAAAGGCAAATCAAGAATAAGATGGCTTGATTAACAGATTTATCCAAAGGTAAATCAAGAATAAGATGACTTGATTAACCCAAAGGTAAATCAAAAATAAAATGGCTTGATTAACAGATTAACCCAAAGGTAAATCAAGAATAAGATGGCTTGATTAACAGATTAAGCCAAAAGTAAATCAAGAATAAGATGACTTGATTAACACAAAGGTAAATCAAGAATAAGATGACTTGATTAACCCAAAGGTAAATCAAGAATAAGATAACTTGATTAACACAAAGGTAAATCAAGAATAAGATGACTTGATGAATTAGAAGCAGATCAACAAAACTTTGGGCCAAGAAAGGAAAATGGAAAGATGTTTAGAAACATGCCAGGCCATCACTGGGCTGTAGAGTCACTGCCACGGATAATATTCATGTTTTGTAAAAATATATGACAGTAAAAGTTCATTCTAATGATCAATCAGTAAAACCGTGAAAATAAACAATGTGTGGTAACAAAATAATCCTGATTATTTTCATGATTACAGTGTGACCTTTACTTTTCAAACAAATTGTTAGGTACTCCATAGAGCTTGTAAGCTTCAAGTATATCTTTAAAATCACAAAATCCAAAGAAATATTAACTGGGTTACAAACTCAAGATCCTATGGTTGGTGTCATGTGACCAGCACAATGACCAACCGCCTTTACTTTTCCCCAACTAATATCAGGTATCCATTAGAGCTAGGTGGACTCAGAGGCACCCGAAGATCACAAAATTAAAAATCCGATTCTTCACCAGGATTCGAACCCGGATCGAAAGTCAAGCGTTTTACCGCTAAGCCAACGCGCCTCTAATAAAGTTGTACTCGAAAGATAAAGCTCATAACTGAAATTTATTGAAAAATACCTATTAACTTTCTAGATTGAAGTGCTAAAATTTATTTAAAATCTGTACCGGTTCTTATAATAAATTTTAGTTATCAACCTTCAAAAAATACTTTGCATAATTTTGAGCTAATCATGCAACTTTAAGATTTGTTTTCACCCATTTATAAGTCATTTAAGTTGCTTCAAGAAAACATTCAATACAACTGAATAACTATGTGAAGACATTATCACTTCAAGAAAACATTCAATACAACTGAATAACTATGTGAAGACTTCAAGAGCACTTGTCACACATATGAAACTGTTTCTAATAATAGAAATCTTTTACATTGTTCAAAGTTAATTATAACTGCTAAATCTACATTATAATTCAGCAATAATCTGTGTATATAATTTCAGTACAACACCCAACCATGCGAGACACCATGCACGCACGCCAACTTTCTAACCCTGGATGAAAATGTCATGGAAAGATAACTCTTTTATTTCTGCAAGTCGGACTAGAATCACACCATGTAACTTTTACAGCGACAGATAGCGTGGCTCAGAAAAAAAAAAGGGGGGGGGGGAAGAACAATTAGTCTTCTCTGTATATATATCTCTATACGAAGTGTTCATCCGTCACTACATACGCTACGCCGTGGGTCGGCTATAATAATTAAACAATTAAGCTTTTATCTTTAACACCAATGAGTTCTACTGTTGAGAAAGAATGGTTTCACTGCAAAATTATTGAAACTGCCCAGAACAGTGAATGCTTACAGAACCTTTAAAATAAAACGTTACCTCCTTAAAATCATATCACATAATTAGGTTAAGTCTTAACATCTTACATTAGGAAGATCCTCAGACTTGTGCAACATTTTTTTCAGCTGTGTTAAGAAAATGTATGAAACTTTCCCACAGTTCGAAGGTTTGGCCTCTGACAACTTTCTCTCCAGCTTTGTGACCAACTCTCTGTCTACAGTATTACCAAGTTCATTCTAAATATAAACACACACAAACATAAAATTACAGAAAATAAACACAGAAACAGATAAAACTTAAAGAACTCAACAGTCACTAAAAAAATATGTTGTCTAAGATTACTTCTTCCATTTCATTGAACCACTTGATTTTTAAAAAAAAACAACGTTCATACTGATTTAAAAAAAAACAACAACAATAGAAAACTTTTTAAAGATACAAACGCAAGTGATCCAAATATAATATTACATAAAAAAAAAAGTATTTTGTATATTTTACTATTATATCTATATATATATTAGGGGTGCACCGGATAGTATTTTTTGATATCCGACCGGGGCCGGATATGACCGGATAGTAAAATTTGATATTCGGCCGGGGCCGGAGCCGGATACCTAAGTGTCTTGTAAATATCTTGTATTGCTGAACATTTTACGAAACTGTTAAATAACATACCTATATTGGTTGTTGTTTTTTTTTCCTTTTATATACCTTATTGTTTTAAACTCTGTTACTGATTGATTTATTCAAACTTAACAGTATTTCTAAAAATCTGTATAGCATGAGTGTGTCTGTGTGTATGTACGATGCCACCAACTGTAAAGGATGTGTGTAGGAAGGTCAATGTAAATAATGTTAGTATATATTTAACTAGTTACTAATGTAAATCTCATAAGTACAATCTGCCTTGTATAGTGGTCGGTTGTGTGTGTTCATGAATTTCAGACCATCAACTTGGTCAGATATACCTAGTGAGCCTACACATGTAGCCCTAGTGTAATGTGTATAGTTGTTTGTGTTAACCATCAAGCATTGTTTTTTCCTTGAGCATACGCACGCAATAGAGTTGGGTGTCAGTCAAAAAAGATAACACATTGGCATGGTCAGTCAAGCATATAGATAAATTATACCCGTCCACTAGTTAGAGGTCAAAAGTTGTTGTTGGTTTTTTTTTATGCTCCAGCATATTGTTTCTTTGTTTGCTAGATCTAACTGCGGTATTATTATTCAATTTATTTTATGCGATTTTAAAATGTACTGTAAGGTTTTCCATTATTTATTAAGTCAAAAGAATTCAACAATGAAATTAGCTTTCTTTCTAAAGATTTTAATACAAGGCAAAAAAATACACACACGCAAACATGCACATCTTTGTTTTATTTTACTGTGCAAAGAACGTACGTAAGAAATATTAAATGCAAAGAACGTAAGTTAGAAACATCTTTCTTAATTAATACTTATTAATTATTTTATTCGTGGTATCAGTAACTGTTACAAAAGGGAAGGATAGTGAGCCTATGGATGTCAGGTGTGTAAAAGTCGTCCTGGCCTGATACACACTGGCTAAGTACGCGTCTTAAGTAAAAAAAAAATTTAGTAATAACAAGGAGTTAATTGACTGTCACAAATTATTAAGAATATTGTTATCAAATCAAGACACTTAACTGCAGGAGTAATATTCAAGTTAACACGTTAGAAAAACTATTTAACCGTAATATTTATTGACAGTGTAATATCCTTTGTTAGCACGTTGTGTTTTTTTCATTCTGGCTTAAAAATGGCCAATGTCTATCAATAAATTGGGTGTCAAGGACCAAAGAAATAAAATAAAGAGTAGGGGGTGTTTAGCTCTCCATTTAAAGATAGCCCTGGTCGTGTCTTCTACAAAATAATTAGTTACTGGCTTACTGGGCTATATAATCTCGCGGTTTGTGTTCTGTGTAGCTAAAGGTCACTTGTTTAGATGCGTTTGATCTTTAGTCCAGCTTACTAATTGAGATTTATGTTCAAGTAACTTAGCACACTTGAAAAGGTGTGGCCTCTAGCCCAACCACGTGATTAAGATTTTTCTCCAAATAAGCAAACTCTTTGTCCGGATACCCGTGTAGATGTTTGGCTTGAAGTCCAGTCAACCCCCCCCCCCCCCAATTAGGATTAACTACTAAGTAAACAAACATAGTTCCCTCGTGTGACCTCTAGAGAGTGGTTACGTCCATCGTATCTGACTTGGGGTCACCTGTCAATCAATGAACTCATTGTGATGAACGAAACAAATAAAAGGGGGAGGGAGTTGTTCATCTGGAAATATACCTAGTTACCTTAGAGGTGTGGCTCTTGTAGTCCAGCCCCCCTAATAAAGATTAACTACTAAGTAAACAAACTCAGTTCCCTCGAAAGGTGTGACCTCTAGAGAGTGTCAATACGCTGACATTAAACCTACATGCATCGTATTTAACTTGTGGTCGCCTACCTATAAAAAAAAACTCAATGTCTTGAATGTGATGGACTAAACAAATAAAAGGGGTGGGAGTTGTTCATCTCTACCTCTGGAGATATACCCGCACAGCTAGACAGACGTCTGGTCAGCATGACGTAGTCAAGGAATGTAGCATTTTAACATGTTAACTAACTTACTCAAAGGTCAAGACAAATTGAAAAAAAAAGTGCCAGCCATTGCTGCTCTGTATGTAAAGCGCATTTATGATGTAAAGTTTCATTTCTATTTATATTAAGTTATTAACACGCCTTGTCTTTATAATAAACGATGTTTGGTGCATATTCATAATGGCTCTATTTTTAAGCACATTATTTTGTTTTAATATAAAAATTAATACATTCTACAACAGACATTAATGGAATGAGGTCCACTTTATGCATATTAAATAGGTGTATTTTTTACTATCCGGTAGTGATATCCGACCGGAGCCGAATAGCACCGGATAGTAAAAAACGCCGGATATTCGGCAGAAGCCGGAGCGACTATCCGGTGCACCCCTAATATATATATATATATATATATATATATATATACACATATATATACACATGTATTTGTCATTTTGTTCACCTTAGTAAATTAGGAAGCCCTGAGATATGAAATTTAGATGGGTGGACTATTATCTTTATTTTATTGTAAATTTTTATTTAATCTAAAAGCCAATTTAAAATTTCAATTAAAATACCAGAACTGTTGACTAAATCGGTTTCTTATTGTATTGCTAGGCTAGTGATGTGATGAAAAGTGTTGAATCAATGAGTGAGACAGCTTTGACACTGACAGATTTATTCTTTTATAGAGCTTATCAATAAATAAGAAATGACATTATTGTTTAAGTTTCTTCCTTTCTTTACGTTTCCATGATGTCAATGTCTTCTTTATTCCTGGGAAGCTATCTACTTGGCTACCATTATATATTGTCAGACATAATATTTAAGTACTTTCCACCAGTGGACCAGTATGCCTTGAAAGTGTATGCCATTGATTTTGACATAAAAATTTAACAAGAGAACTATACCCTAAGAGATATTCATTCATCTTAATCAGATATCATGAGAAAAGAATAGCAATTTTGTAAGCATTTGCCAAGATATCCATCGATTTTTTAGCCAAAAATAAGGATTTAACAGGTATTTACAGGTAACAGGTATTTACAATCTAAACAAATTTTGAAAAGAACTTGAACTAGGCCTACAAAGGCATTGATTTCTTTTGGAAGGCACTATTATAAGTTAGTTTATAACTACACTTGTTATTAAACTATGAGGAATAGTCTAATAAATCTGTACTAATTAGAAAATACATCTTCAAACAGAAGATAACAGATATTTGACATAATAAACAGAGTCTAATCGTTCAGCATTGAAAGTTCCAATTTAAAACCAATGTTATGCATTGCATAAAGAAAATCATGGTCTGGGACAGATTTACAATGAAAAATCATGGTTTGCATGATGTATGAGACAAGATGATGTTGAGGTCATCTGTTTCTATGGCCAATGGTTAACGAGCAGGGTGTCATGGGGCTAGCACATGGACCAACCGCCTTTACTTTTCCCAACTTAAGTCAGGTACCCATTATAGTTGGTGCTCAAGCCATCGAATTGGACTACTATCAGGCGTCGCATAGCAAATACCGTGGAACATATGGAACACTGCGGGACATGTAGATCTCTCTCACTTTAAGAAAATTTCATCACACAAGACACACAGACTTTAATAATTATGTTCAAAAATTAATCAAACTTGAGTAAACTGAACTACATCTAGAAAAAAAATTATTGAATTTTACATCAACACCCAGAAGTACTTTTTTTTTATAATAAAGAAGGCAAATCCAAAATAAAAAATAGTTTTCAAAAACATTCAAGAAAAGTGGCACCTCTGTTTTACAGTTTGATGGATTATTTTTAGTTCACTTACATTTTTTAAAGTTTCAAAAACAGCAGCAAACACTGGCTCTTTGTTTTGGTAGAACATTCGACGTGAACCATGGAGAACAAACACACCTTCCTGTTCCGCAGCCTTGCAGTTGCTCATGTACTTGCAGTGATCATTTCTGTAGTTCCATGGACAGGAGAGCAGGTAAACTTCATCTGGTGAAAAACAATGTGGTGAAAATGCTGTGCTTTAGTTTAAAAAAAAAACAAACTCAAAAAGACCTCTAGCTACTTCAACAATTAAACTGAGTTTATCTTTTGACCAAAGCCTTTTGCTATGACTAGTATTTTAGCCCAAATTTGGACTAAAAGTTTGTTAACAGTTGCTGTTTTACAGATGCTTAAAATTATGTATTAATTACCTAAATAACATCCCCCACCCCCCCCCCCACCCCCCCAAAAAAAATATTTCAACCACAAAAAAAAACATGAAAGTGATCCAGTTATTTTTAAAATAGATAACTCTCATCTGATTGGTGTTTACTTTGTACAAGTATATAGCCGAAGTATTGGGAAAATATATAATTAATTTTTACATTCTTTAAAACAATTTCTCTTATGCGAACTCCAAGCCAAATTTTTGAAGTGCAATCAAGTTTGCAGAAAAGCTATTCACTTTATGTAAATGGCACACAATTTTTATTAAACCAAACCATTTTGACATATTTATAAAATATAATGTTTGTACCAATTACCAGTATATAATATCTTTTCATGGATGTAATAATAATTAATAAAATAAATGAGAAATGGACAAGCTCTCATCCAAATCAAAAGAAAGATGATGCTTATTATAAGCTATCCCAACAAGATCAATGTCTAATCTTTCGACTCAGGACCAGACACAACAGAATGCGACAACATATGTACCGGAAGCTCAAAATTGGAACCAGTGAAATCTGCCCATGTGGATTGTCACCAGAGAATGCCGACCATGTCCTCCAAAACTGTTCTCTTTACCATGAGGCCCATACAAGATACTAGCCCCAAAACACCCCAATAGAAAGAAAACTATATGGAGAGCTCTATGATCTGGAAACCACTGCGTAGTTCATCTCATGTATCGGTCTAGTCATCTGAACGCTCCAACATAAAAATGAGAACGAAGAAGAAGAAGAATGGATGTAATAAAACAGGACCTCAAATCAGTGAACATTGATACTGTTCACTGGGAAGACATAGGAAGAAACCGCACTTGATCGAGAGGGACAGTGACCAAGAAAGCTATGGACAGCGAAAAAACATGGGCCTCAGCTCTGGAAGAAAAGCGTGCCATGCGAAAAATGGCCAGCTCCTCTACCACCAAAGCAAAAGCCACCTTAACCTGCGATATTTGTGGGCGGGAGTGTCTCACCAAAATAGGGCTCCACAGCCACATGAAGTTATAAATGAATTACACAGTAATTTTCTATATGTTTATAACCATTTTAAACAAAGAAATTTATGTATTCAATTATTACAAAGTTTATCAGAAAACCTACATTATGTAGAGATTATTGTTATCATTCTATTCATATCTCTCATTACCACTGACCTGGATGTGCAGCAAAGTAAATGTTAATGAGGTCCTGGTCACCCCATGGGATCATCATTTTATATTTGTTGTAAAATGTTTGCATGTCTGACAGCCAAGATGTCTTCCTCATTCTCGTCAGATTCATTAACATAACTCCAGAGTTGACACCTGAAAAGAGAACATCATCAACATAACTTTGGAAAAAAAAAGTTGTATCATCAATTTCTAATTATTAGAAAATTAGATTATCCAAAGTCGATGGCTGTCTGGTCATGGGTATGTGCTCTGGATGATCCCAGTTTGAACCCTGCCCCTGCCATCTTAAGTGCAACATAAACTGTACAAATAATTAAGTAAAAGTGAAGTTCCCCTTTCAGAGCTTGTGATCTATACGGCAGTTGATGTTAAGTTTATCTGTTTCTTTGGCCAACAGTTAACAAGGGTGTCACAATGATTTACTTTCCCCAACTTAAGTCAGGCACCCATTAGAGTTGGGTGGACTCAGACGCGTCCTTAAAATCCAGAAATTCAAAAACCAAGAATCGAACCCTGGACCCTAGGTTCGGAAGCCAAGCGCTTAACCACTCAGCCACCGCACCCCCAAGAAACTGAATTAAGCAAGACGATTGTTATTAGAATACTTAAAAGAAAAAAAAACATACAAAATAAAACAATGACAATGTTCTCCTACCATACTGTCCATAGAATGGGTGGTTGGCGAATCTATTGTACCATCCAGCTGTTCCATCCTCCGCTTCTGACACCACACCTGCCAACTGACTTTCATTCATTTGATAGAAGTGAGACCAGAGATCAGCCAGGGATCTCAAAAACAAAGTGTCTGTGTCTACATAGATCAGACTGTCCACAGACGGCAGTATCTCCTGGAAATTAACATTATGAATTTAAATCCACCAATACTATTAACTTTATATTAATAGGATCAATAAACATGTTGCGAGCTTGTCTGACCTAGCCAGTACAAAGTAGCCTACATAAATAAAAAAAAATGTACAGTGTACAGCCAAAATTTTATAGTTTTAAACCGATAAAGGAAATTCTCAATACAATATGTTGTTTTCAACTACTTCCACATAATATGAAAATGTAGGCTGAAAATGAAAAGTGTATTGCTAACCGGTAAGAAAAGCCGCTGGGATGCACAAGGTTTAAACAGCTTTTTCCATGAATCTGAAGTGTCGTCATCAGGAAAAGATATGTTATAAATAAAGTAGGACAACCTCTGCCTGTGCCTCCGAGGCCACAATTCTAGCTGTAGAATAAAATATTGAAATAAAAGTTTATTCTTTTTTTTCTACAAAAGATAAAGCATAGGCCTAATTCTGTATGTCAGTAAAAAAGTTTAGAGAAATGTAATCCCAAGATATCAAAATGTATGACTAACAAATCTCACATGCAACTAACCTATCGAACCATCTTTGTTTTTAATTACTTCACACAATTCAACAAAAAGCTACTCTACATCCTATTTCATATTGCAAGTCACGTAGAATCTGACATCAAAGACGAAAGTATTAGCGTTGCAGTGAATCACTTGAAAGGATCTAGTAATTGTTCATTTGTGTTTGCAAAGATATTGATGGCGAAGTATTTTTTTTTTTTTAAGTTTTATAATTCTAGATTAATATAAAGACTTTATTTTTTTTATTAATAAAGAGCAAGATGTCTTTAAACATTAAGATTGTCTCTTGCCTGGAAGAGTTACCTCACCTGATCTTGAAAAAAATTCTGAGCACTTTTTTCTGCTACAATGTGGAAGGCTAGAGACACGGTGGATGGTGTTACAAACGCCGCAGACTTCAGCATTGCCATGGTTTCTTCCTCTCTCTCCCCACACACTACAACACATAAGTGAACCAAAGCTCCGTTGGTCTCTCCATGGCTGCTTGAAAGGAAACAAGAATAGTTTGAAATTGTAGTAGTGACAAGTAGTGACTCACATCTTAACTCTTTCTCTCCGTAATTAGTTTCCTTGTTTCTATAGTATTATTCATTTTGCTCCTTTGTATTTCACTATCCTGTTAGGGTTAAACTTCGTTAACATTTTTGTTTGTTATCAGAAAATGTTTTTATTTGGTATCGACTTATAGGAGAATGTATATTCTATTTACACAGCACAAATCAAAGTTTTTAAATCCAAAATCAATTTAGTTTAATTGTTGGCATCGTCGATTAGGAGAGAAATAGTTAAACTTTGCAGATGTAAACATACAGAAAAATAGAGCACATACAGAAGGAGCTAAATTATTTAGGTGCTAATTTTGGCCACCCAATGGAATCAATCAAGAAGTGCTAACCAGAAGTTTTCAAATAACTGTATAACTTTTTATTATCTTCTCATCTCATAGATTACAGACGTTACTTCAAAAGAGACATTTAATGTGTCAATCTAGTGATGCATGTTAATCAGTGACTTAAACTCTGCTAAGTCGATGGTTTTCTTGGCGGAATCAGGCAACCCATTCCATTATCTAACGGCACTAGGAGCACTTGTACGAATTTGCCCTAGCCTATGGAATAAAAAATGTGCCTGTATCTTTATGTCTTTCTGAGTATTTTATTAGGTTTTGTTTTTCTATTTGTAAATTATGGTTCAGTGTTTTATGTATTATTGCTACTTTACTTTTTATTCTTCTGTCCTGAAGTGCCTCTAATTTAGTGATTTCACTAAAGGTAAATTTCTTCCAACATATGTCAAACTAATTCAGTCAGTAAACAGACCAGTTGTAAGTGAAGTTTGGGCAATTTTTATTGCATCTTTCCAAAGATGTTTTTAGTCCTTGGAAATGTCTGTAAGCTCTTCATAACATTTTATTGAACAGAATTCTAGGAGCGATATATAGATATATAAATGCATAACGCTTAGATGTGACATGACAAATATCAAATATAAATCATCCTACAGTGACAGGCGGAAGATAGCAAGATGAGAATGGAGAACCATCTGTCACATTTCTTATCCTTCCATTTATATAGACAAATGTATAAGCCTTTTAAACAACAATACAGCTGGTACTTCATCTGTGTTCTTTACAATTTTAAAGTGACAGCAATGGTGACAAGTAGTTTATGAATCAATCATGTAATTCTCAAGCAGTTCAGATATACCTAAGATGATTATGATAAAAACTATATATATATTTAATAAAAACTTTAAAACAATGCTAACCTTTGACCTTGAAGCACTGGCTGTAGATGGTTTTCTTTAAAAACAAATGCATTAGTTTTGGATGTCTTTGTTACTCTAATTTCTTCAAGTTTCAATGATTTATTCTTGAGCTTTACCTCTTCATGACTCTGAGTATTAGGTTTTGATGTTTGGTCCTTTATCATTTCTTTAGGTTTCAGGTCCTCAGATTTAGGACCTGGCTTTATTTTCAGCCTTGATTTTAACTGATCATCAATAACAACTGGCCTTTGAGTCAATTCAATTTGTTTAATTCGTTTGTCGGGATCGGCCACATCCATATTAACTACATGTGCATCGCCACGTCGATGTAAATTCTCAGTTTCATCAAACAAGTCATGTTTCAAAGTCTCTCCCTTTTCAATGTCTTGGACATTGACCAAGTAGAAGAGAATAATTCCAATGCCTAACACCAGGGTGACACCAATCTTAAACAGCATCCTTTTGCGCATTTGCGAAATTTAAAGATTAAAAGCTTTTCAATGGAAAACAGTATTTGAAACTTTTGAATCTCTGTAACGCAGGGGTCCTAAATTCCAGATCTTTGTCAAGTGTACACATAATACATACTAAATCATTTGATGTATTGATGATTGATGATCAGGCCTCCTCAGGAGGCGCAGGTGAGCAGTCTTTGTTATTTTCAATCATCTCTGGTGCCTCAGTCTGTTTCCATGTTGCTCAAGTTTTGCTTCTAATAGAATTGGATGTAAAGCACAACATGAACCAATAAATTTTAAACACATTTACAGAATCTATTTTTTAGAATACTCTAGAGCTAGATACATTAATAGAATTACAATCCCTATTCCACAAGCACATGTAAAAAAAAATTCCCCTTGTGTAAAAGTCATCTGTTTCTATGGCTGATGGTTATCAAGGGTGTCATGTGACCAGCACAATGACTAACAGCCTTTACTTTATGTCAGGTACCCATTAGAGTTGGGTAGACTTAGGGGCATCCTAAGAATCCAGAAGTTCAAACCTGAGATCCTCAGTTTAGAAGCCAAATGCTTTACCACTCAGCCACCCCAAGCACAAGTACTATCAAGTAGTATGAAGTAATGAGTCTAACTATATTACTCTGAATATATCTATAGTAGTACTACCACAGTACTAGAGTATAGTGTACTACTAGACTATATATACTACTAGACATATGTTACCCGCGGGTCTTTATTTGCGCATTACTGGCGATATAGTCACAATTAAACGAAATAATAATGTAATAAGTAAAGTGAATCTGTCAATGTAAAAATAGTGTGAATGAAGCTATCAAATAAAAATAGCTAATAGGCTTAAATCAATTTTTTCAAATTAAAACATTTGCTTGTAGGCCTAAATATATTTGATTAAAATTTGAGATGAATAGACTTAATTTTGTATGTTCATGTGTTAAAGTATAAAGTAGATCTTGAGGTAGACATAGATCTAAATCTACACTAATCTAGAGTTAAAAATTGGCTTTTATAGAGTTCATTCTGTGTTACGCATGCGTGACCTTTTTTCATGAATGAATATAGGCCTACCTCAACACGGCTACGCAACTTTAGCGAACAGCGAACGAATGTATTAAAAATGCTTTAGAAAAACAAATTTGAATGTTAAATTGATTAAAATATCAAATGAATGGACAATAATTAGTATGTTTATGTGTTAAAGCACAAAACTATCTTTGCGAAAAGAAGTTTTATCATCTTAGAGTTCAATAAGAGTTTTAGACCTAGACCTAGGAATAGACTCAGTAGAGAGATGTGTTAATGTGTAACCAATTGGTAATGTCTAATGAAAGAATGTTCGCCAGAAAATCTGTAGTTACAGATATCAGGAACTAATTTATGTAAAAAATGCTTTTGAAACACAAAATTGAAGGTTAATTTTATTATATAATGAAATCAATGGATCTTCTTTTGTATTTTCATGTGTCAAAGTAAAAAACTATGTGCGCAAAGTGTATTTCTTAAAATTAGATCTAGGTCTAAATCCTTTCTATCTTTTCTCATGTCAACATTGTTAAACATAGCCTAGATCCATAAAATACTATAGCTGTAATAGAGTCGGACAACTTTAATTATTTTTTTTTGAGGGACTTAAAATTGTTTTAGGGCTACAATACACACACTATGGTCTAAGTTAGTACCCAAGGAACATCCCTGCCTAGTTTTATCATGAGTGGTCAAGCGGTTTTGATGTCTATAAGTAACATACATACATACACCTCACATTCTACTTTATAATATATATATATAGATTATGGAGGATCTATAGGTCACTAATCTAGATATATGGTATGCAAATAAATGCTGAAAAAAAAACATAACAAATTATGACCAATAGCCAATATGCACATGTCGAGTGTCACCAGAGAATGCTGACCATGTCCTTCAAAACTTATCTTATCTTATCTTATATAATACAGACGTTACTTCAAAAAAGAAGATGATTACGTCCTACGCGTCATGCATTTAGTCATGCATATTAACCAATGACTTAAATTCTGCCAAGTCACTGGTTTTCCTGGCTAGCTCAGGCAACCCATTCCATGCTCTAATAGCACTAGGGAAGGAGTATTTGTACAAATTTGTCCTAGCATATGGGACGAGGAATGTGCCTTTATCTTTGTGTCTTTCAGAGTATTTTATTAAATGTTGTTTTTGTATTTGAAGATTATGGTTCAGTGTTTTATGTATTATTGCTACTTTACTTTTGAGCCTTCTGTCCTGAAGGCTTTCTAAATTTAGTGATTTTACTAAAGGTGTTACTCTAGTCAAATGTGAATATTCGTTTGTTATGAATCTCACTGCTCTATTTTGTGTCTGTCCCAGTTTCTAATGTTTTCTTGAGTTGAGGGGTCCCAAACGGAGGATGCATATTCTATTATTGGCCTAACCAAGGTTAAATAACATTTTAGTTTTATGTTCTTATTTGATTTATAGAAATTTCTTTTAATAAATCCTAATGCTTTGTTTGATTTTTTTGTAGTTTCATCAATATGTGGATTCTATTCTCTTTACCAAGCGGCCCCTACAAGACACTGGCCCCAAAACACTGCAATAGAAAGAAAACTATATGGAGAGCTCCCTGATTTGGAAACCACAACATAGTTCATCTCATTTATTGCAGTGGCGTAGCTAGGGTGGGGGGAGGAGGGGGGGGGAGAATTTGAAGATCCCCACGGGCCCTCAATTTCAGACACAGAGATGGGCCAACCTGAAAGAAGCTGGAGCCTGGAATTTTAAAAAAGAGAGTTAACAATACAAGGTGGTCCGCAAGAGAAGTAGCTACGTCGGCAGTTTCCTTGCATCTTGACACTACTAGTCACTACCAGTAGTAGTCTAAGTAGTACTACAGTAGGTACTTCGATAAACTGACCTAGATCCATTTTTTTTTCTCCCAAAAAATGGCTGAAAAGTGTGTCAGCACATTTTAAACCTTTTTTTAGGGGTGGTCATTTCCATCAAAGTTTTAGCTAATTATGATTACTTTTTGTAAACATAAGATATCAGAGATCATTTTTATTTGCTTTTGAAGCCAATCTGTTAAATTTTTCTTAACAAAAGTTAATGTGAAAGTTGACATTTTTACAACTTTTTTCCTATAAAAGTTACAACAATGCTGTTTGCTACAATAATTTATCATATTATGAAATGTGTATATTTCAAATTTCATTAAATTCTCTTGGCGCACTTTAAAGATATTTGATATTAAAATTAACAAAGACAAAGAAGGGTAAAATTTTCTTTTTTAAATAAAATAAAGGTGTTTATGGTTACAACAATCTCACTAATTCTATTGAATTTAGCATGTTATTAATATATATATGTGTGCTAAGTTTGGACTTTGTAGCTTGGCGCACTCTTTAGATATTAATTTTCAAAGTTGATGGTTAAAATCTATTTTTAGTAACAACCAACACTGTGATTTACTGGAAATGGTCAATTTCTGTCTATCACGAGCTATTTTTAGAAGCACACATATGAATTTTTCATTTAGATTAACTTTTATAGTGTTTGAATGCTAGATTATGGAGAGGGAATGTGTCTTTATTATAATGACTTTGTAATCTGCAAATTTTAAAGTAAAAGTTTAATTACTTTAAAAAATAATATTAAATATTACAATTTTTTTTTCATATTTTTAGCTCAGCGAACTAATAATTATTTTTTTTTTCTGTGTGTTGTTTTTTTCTATTAATATACATGTAAATTAATAGTTAATAAATGAGTACATTATATTTTTAAAATGATGAGCTATTATTGCACAAAAATTCAAGTAAAAAATCTTTTAATAACTTCTAAAAAAATCGCAAGGTTTCTTTTTTATTTTATTGTCCGAAGCAAGAAATTTTTCATTTACAATCTAATTTTTAAAGCATTTTAATTAAGGCATTTTAAAATGATTAATTGCCAGTGCTCTACAAAAAGGTTAAAACTGTTTTTTTATGAAGTTTATGAAACTGTCATTAAATTTTAGGAAATATTTTCTGCGCAGTGCTATTTTCATTTATAATTTATAAGAATAATCTATCTGATCATAATCTGATGCATATAAATAGCTATTTAAATACAGTAGAATTATAATTAAACAAAATAAAACAATACAGATCTCTGATTTGTTTTATTTGTGATTTTTGGGCTCATATGATGACAAAATCACATATATATTTTTATTTTTTGTCGAAGGCTTTTTTTTTATATATTAATTAACTTTTTTTCAAAGATTTTATTGCTTGGTCTTATTTTTTAAATTTATTTTAACAGAATACTGGTTAATGTAAAAGAGTGTGAAGTTTCAACCCCATATCTTTAAGACTTTTTGTAATACAGTTAATATAAGTTCAACTGTCAGTTGTTTCGGTCACAGATTTTTTTTTTATTTACAAAGGCTAAAGAAGGATAATTTTTGGCCACTAAAAATTTGATAACTTCCCTCACAATTAACTCAGCAATATAAAATTGGTATCATTGGAAAGCATTTCTCAAGCTCTATCAAACTATATAGGTTCCATTGCATCGTGATCATTTTGAAATTTTTATCGAAGTACCTAACTACAGACTACAGTTACAGTACTAGATCTAGTAAGTAGTATACTACTAGCTAGTAGTAGTAGTAGACTTAAGTAGACTAGACTGTCTTACTGTCTACTAGACACTAGTCGTGACTAGTACTAGACTAGTACTATATAAATAATAACTCTACTGACTCTAGTACTACTAGACTTAAGACTAGTGACTAGTTACTATTACTAGTAGATCTAGACTCTAGAAGAAACTTATTATGACTTATAACTAGACTGGAGTCTAGAGTCTAGTACTTCTAGATCTATATATCTATATTAACTATATCTTTTATGATTATCTAATTTAGATCCACTCCTTACTCAAGGCAGTCGATACAAACAAAATAAAAGTTCAAAATGCCACAAATACAGATCAATAATACTACTGAACACTGTGCTTAAAAATTCCACATCAACACAGTTAACTTGATTCTATCCAAAGCTAAGCTGGGTTTACTTTGTTGCTTATTTGAATATAAGCATAGTTAGCTGAAGTTTTATGCTTATGTTGCCAATTTAGCTACTCTTTGTTGTTTTTGTTGTTGCCAAGTTTATTTAGATATGAATTAGAATCTAGATCTATTTAGTGTGAAAAAAAATTAAATTAAAAATGATGTTTCACCGAGAAACTATTTTAGATTGATCGGTTGATCTAGACTAAATCTATATTGCAAGTGAAAATGTACTGAAAATAATAAAAACAAATTTTATCAGAATTTTGTTAAAAATGATTTTGTTATCTAGATCTCATTATCTTGCAAGTTGTTGCTTAAATCGCTATCTTATAGAGTCTATACTTCCAACTGTTTCATATGTTTGCAGACTGGCTCTGTCAATTCCCTGGCATCTTGCAATAGATCTATATTATATAGTGTTTCTAACTGGAGTGAGACCCATCCAATTTTTTATTTTATTTTTCCATGTTATTTTTAAGCCTCCCATTCTTCCTTTTTTCTCAGCTCATGTTCCAAGCTTTGTGTAATTTTGTTTTCAATTTAACAGGAGGTCCTTTTTGGGTTAATATAAGTGGATAATCCTCAAGTGAATTTCCTTGCAATATTATTTGTACTTTTAATGTGGCCATCCATCGTTGGTGTTCATCAACTAACTTTTGACCTCAGTAAAAACTTGACACACTCCCAGTTTTTTCTTGCCCTTTAGATTCATCAAGTGGTTACTTCAGGGCCATGTTCTTTTTCTCTGGTTCCAATCTAGTGCCGGTCTATAATAGGGTGTGACCACTCCATCTCCAATATCTATGATATGCACCTATATAGATCTACTTCTCTGTCTGCAAATTTTATGTGATCACACCTGTATTTTCAAGATATTTTTCAAACTTCTGTTGGTGAAAGCCTATACCGGCACTTATAAATCTTTTTTTTGTTTCTGTTGTTCTCCATGTTTCAGACCCATAAACCATAATTATCATATACTATATAGATCTAGTAGATCTAGGACTGATTCTTATTTTAATCCCTACTTCTCAGAAACATTAGATTTGCAGATTGGTTTTAAGTGGGTCAATTTAACGTCTTTATCTTTTCCAATTGGCACATTGACTACACTTAAAAAGGTATATCTATGAGACTATGGTCTGGAAATTCAGTTCTGTCAAATTATTTTTTTTTCTTTTTCTGTGGTTTATTTTGAGGCTTACTTTTCTTTTTTCATGTTTCACTTAAAGCTGTGACATTTTCTTGCATATCTTGTAGTCTATAAGATAACATGTCTATATCCTCAAGCTTTTGTGTAAAAGTCAACTAAATTCATTTCCCCTGAAATAGTGTAAGCTTCTTTTGTGTCCCAAACCAGTACTAGAAGGAACTAGGAATTCCTCTATGAAACTATCAAAAAGGTTTTGTTGACTGCAATTTTTTTTTTTTTGTTTCTCTGTCAATACCTATCAAAGGCCTTTTGAAAACCTACAAATGTTGCATAAAAAGAAGATTGCCATTTGACACATTGTATTTCTATTTGTTATGATTTAGTCAGCACAATATCTTCCTTTTCTGATTCTGGCCAGTTCTACCTTTGGTGTTGGTCACATTTCAACATGATTCTGCTGAAAATCTTTATTGTTACTAAAAAAAAAAAGGTGATTCTCACCATTTCTTACATTGTGACATTTTCTACACTCTTTGATAGTTTTGTCAGTAAGACTTTTTTCCACTCATCAGGTTTTTCTTGTTGAATAGTTTTATTGCTACATGTTTATTATTATTACAAACCAAGAAATTAGAGTTACCAGTACTGTAGCAATTGGACCCCATGATGACTATAGTAAAAAAAAACGCAACCTTAAAATCAATGGACATATTACAAGATTTTCGGGGCTCGCAAAGACCTTCTTCAGGGAACAGTACCAGGAAAAAGAAGAAGAGGCAGACAGAGAAAGTATGAGAGGACAACATAAAAGAATGGATGGGCCTGTCATAGAGAAAGGTTTTAACTTGTGCAAAGGACAGAGAGGAATGCAGAAAGACAGTCAACTAGTCTTGCATGGTGCCCCAACGGTCCAATTGACTAAAGGATAGGTAAAGATTTTGTTAGACAATGACAGAGAGGGATGATTAAAATACAAATATGATTTCATAACTACTAGTACTTAAAGTCTTTATGTTTAATTATCTTCAACATAATGGCTTCTGACAATAACACCAACAAAAATGGAAAGTTTCATGACAGTTTAGAAGAACTATGACAAAGTTTTAAATGACAATGTATGTTTGGGTTGAGTAAAGGTTGGCCTCCTTCAGTTGTAGAACGACTTAGGTTCATCTCGAAGTTTTTCAAGTGACTGTGGAGCCTTATTTTGGAGAGACACCCCCGTCTACATATATCGCAGGTTAAGGTGGCTTTCACTTTTGTAATAGAGGAGCCGTCCATTTTTCATAAGGCAGGCTTTTCTTCCAGCGCTGAGGCCCAAGTTTCTTCACTTTCCATAGCTTTCTTGGTCACTGTCTCTCTCCAACTAATGCAATCTAGGGCTATGTCTTCCCAATGGTCTGTATCAATGTTCATTGTTTTTAGGTCCCATTTTATTACATCCATGTAACAGAGGTGGGGGTCAAGATCTCAAATAATAATCAATGAATGATCTCTTTCATGTTTGTTTGTTGTCTTCATTGATGTAGAGGAAATCAATTAGTTAAGGAAGCAGAATGCATTATTTTAAGCTCTAGCAACCTTTTCCATCCCATATATGCATAGCAGATAGAAAGAAGAGTTAACTTTAGATTCTGTCCGGCATAGATAAATTAGAAAAGTATTTTTTTTTTTAATTTTAATGTTTCATTAGGCTGTGGTTTTATATCTGTATGGCTAAAGGCTTAACCATTCCAACATATGAAGTGAGGCACATTTTGCTCTACCAGTATCTAACCATCCATCCAATCCAATGGTGCTACAGTCCCATGGAGAGCTTTGGCCTGCCTCAACACATCCCTCCATTCAGATCTCTCCTGAGCCTTTCGTCTCCATGCCTGAACCCCAAGCTGTTGTAGATCTGCCTCCACATCATCAATCCATCTTATTCAGGGTCTGCCTTTGGGTCGCCTGCCACTAGATCAGCTAAATTCACTTTACTGCACACTAAAAAAAAAATATTTGGCAAAACGAACCTGCAGAAAAAAATATATAAGAAAGAAAAACGAATAAACAAAGTGTAATTGGAAACCAAATTTTGTTTTGTATTTTTTGTTTTGAATCAATGGCAAGGGCTGCGGAGGTTAAGGCTGGCCAATAAACTCATGACGATGACATACAAGACTCAAACAACAAAACAAAATTGTGGTTGCAAAAACAATAACAATAGCAACTAGAAGAAGTGACAACCAAAACAAAAACTAAAAATATATTTATATATAGATAAGTACAATGGTCTTTTGTTTACCGTCATATGCAAGGGAGTACCAAGGGGACATTATTAATCATCTTTCAAAGAAAGAGGGAAATGTTAACATTAAAGGTTAAAGCAAACAAATCAACAAATTCTGAGCAGAATACTTGAAAAATAAGTAACATTTTGGTTTTTAGTACAGCACTAACATAGAAATTTGATGGCAAACATATTATGAAAGTTCCATGAAAATTAGACAAAAGTATCAGTCAAGTTTCTATACATATATCAACCAATCAAAACAGACACTTTGTTGTACCTCTTGTATTATTATAATTGCACATTAAAAAATCATAATGTTCAGCCCATGAAACAATACTCATGTAAAAGAAAAACCCTATGAAAAAATGACTATTGAAAATATTTCTAAAAATTATTTCTATTTTATAAACTTGAACAACAGCCCATTGTTAATGGCATCTAGAAACAACAGAAACCATTTTGGTTCAATCTCATTAGTTAATTGTTTGACAAAGTGTGATGAATTACCAGAAGGTTCCTGGTGGGATGTGATAGTGAATCAACACAAAATGGTTTGATGGCACACAACATTATAATGCAGGGCGCACCACACAACAGAAAAGTAACAACATGTAAATATCATTAAAAGCAATATTTCAGTCACAGCATGTGGCTGGCGCTTGGTTAGGCAATAGCCATTTCAATGCAAAATAGGAAAAACAGAATTTGTTAGATATCTATTTAAAAAATCAAAGATTTAATAAACTTTTCTGAGTAATAAAATTTAATCCTGGCAAAAAATAGCAATAATTTACTGAAAAAGTCAACACATTTAGCAAACTATTTATGAATTAATTGAGAGGGGTGATAAAAGCCAGATGATGATTTAGGCAAATGGTCAATAAAGCGAAAATTTCCCCACCTCTTTATTTTTACCTTCTCCACATTGGTCTTTCAGCTTACATGTTATGTAAACACTTTTAACTCATGTTTTTCATAGCAACTATGTTAAACAAAAAATAACAGTTAACATATTCATAAACATTATTTGGAACCGAAAAAAAAAAATAAAAGTCTGCCAAAAAATAATTGTGTTTTCACCAGAACGAACTGCCTCAATAAAGCTCACAGCAAATTTAGTGTCCTGCTGGAGATATAGATGCGCATAATGCAAAACCATTAACTTTCATGTGTTTACTAGTCAAAATGGCAAAACAAATAAACCCTTCTATCACAACCAAGTATTGCTTCTGGTTAAATACAAATAATGAACACTAATTAAAAAAAAAATTAGCATTAAATACAATTTTTAAAAAATCTATAATCATATTTTGAAGTGACAATGATAACATAAGTAGTTAATCTATTTGGCTGATTGAGGTTTTAATCTATTAGTGGTCAAAATGACAGATTGATATAGCACTTAACAAAAATAACAATCTTTCTCTGTTCAGTTAAATAAGTTATAAGGAATCTATTTTCATGAACAATATGCGTGACTTCGATATTAAACTCTTAATAACGACTACAGAAATAATTCTACAATATTTCTAGTTTCAAAGTCAAAAGAATATACATTGGAACAAAAGAAAATGTAATACAATTGTCTATATCTTTCTGAAAGTCATTAATTACATGTTTGAAACTAACACAAAATGAAAATATGTTGTTTCTGATAATCATTCGTACCATTAATGTACTTCAGTATAATTCATCTTTTTTTTTTTAATATTTAAAAAAACAATCTTTTTAGAAATAATAAAAAAAAAAATTAGCATAAACTATTTAACATGGTTACGTCAACATGCTTTCATATTTGAAAAGAAAATAATATATTGACAATACCAGCTATGGCTTTAATAAGTCAATGATTTAATGATCATTTGATGACACAAGAAACACAACTTCCTAAAGGGTATACTTCTGCAAGAGTTTAAAAGTGCAACAAATACTAAAACTATCAACTAAACCAAAACTGCTCCATAGACTTGGCTGAGATATGAACAACAACCTATACATGATGTGAACAAGACTATATACAAGCTCATATGTACATGTATTCTACAAGATATTCCTTCCCTTTACAGTTTGTGCTTGTTGCTGGGTTAGACTTAGCTGGTGTTGACCAGATTCAATTATTTATACTGACAATAACTATAACCATGACCCTATAACTAAAGAAAGTGAAGAAAATATGTGACCGGAAGAAAGTCTCCATTGTTTGGTGACTTGTGTAGCAGATGTCAAAGATTCACCTTTTTTTTTTTTAATAAGTTAAATCAAGTGTCAGAGCAATGTTATTAAGAAATTATTTGAAATATAATGAACAAGAAAGAATGATTGTGGTTTGATTCAATGTAATGAAAATCTTCCCAAGCCAATAACTCAAGCAAATTGAAAGTCTTAAGGATTCTGATACAGGCTCACAATACTCAGACTTGTATCTGTAATGCAACTTAACACACAGTAGCCCTAAATAATCGGTGAACTGAATGTTAGGCCACATTTCACAAATAAATCCCTCACTTCATTCTATTTTGAATTTTAAAACTATTTAATGCATTTTAATGAAAATCATTTAAGTGATGTAATAAAGTTTAAAAAAATTATTAAAAAACATGTTCACAAAAAAATATAGATAATGATCTAAGTATCAGCCTGGACATTGTCAGTTTTTGATTTTCTAACTCTGTACTTATTATACTTGGAATCAAAGAAGTGGATAGAAACAAAGGAGTGGTTTTAAAAACAACAAATCTTGCTGGCTCAAAATAAGTACTGTAGATGAGGAACAACTTTATGCACACTCTATTCTCTCTACAATAACTCATTTAATACACCATCACTCAGAAAAATGGCATTCAAGACAACATATACCTGTTTGAATTTGATAAATTATTATGTTTCAACGCAAAGCAGACTCATGAGACAGATAGCAATGGATAATGTTGTAAGTCTCTCTGTACAGATATAGTGACTAACTTGTGTTTTGTACCGATACAAACACTGCACAGATGAAAAAAAAAATCCTCCTAGTTAAAGAACTATTTACACACATATTTGTACATTCTAGGTAGTCTATTCAATTGTAGGACTCTATATATGGTGCACACACTTACAGGACAAAACAGTATCAAAAAGCAACTATGAAATTATATCAGATGTCAATCAAAAGCTATTGTCTGTAAGACAGCACTTTTTGTAGAGTCAAGAAAGAAGTGGAGGACCCCCCCAGCAGTATATGTATTTTAAGACTAAATAACCACATGAAGCTATGAGTCTTTGTAAAATCCACTAGTGTTAGAAACAATGTATTTATGCTCAATACAAAAGAATGGACCAGATACATCTGAGGTAATACAGTTCTAACCCATACAACTAATGACCAACAGCTCAGAAAGTATGAACTATGATTTGTAAGAAACACAAGTTAGCCAGTGAGGTGAGCACAACATTTCAAAAAGTGCAATTAATAATTAAGTACACTTTCAGAAAATGGCAGATCTATGATTTCAATATTTCTCACCAATGGTCTGGTTTTGTTTGGCAAAGTCACATTAATACAACACAAAGAAATAAATCTATACTGCTTCAGAAGTCTGTTGAATTTAATAAGCAAAGTAATCACATGACCAGCAACTCACCTTTCACAATGTCACTACACTATTTAACTAGATACTCACAGGCATACATAGTGTAGATACCACTAATCGCTTCCATTGACAACATTGTCGCAAAACTAGTTATCAATGGTTAGACTGCTTCTTATTTCCTAATCACTGACACATATCTATAAGTGTAATGAGAAACTTGAAAGGGACAAAAACATTGCCACAACACTGGAGGTGAAGGGTTCTTACTTCTTATTGGTTGACACAGGCCTATCTAGTGAAGTGACTAATGACTTCAAGGTGTAAGCTCCTTCCACTGACAACAGCACTGTCATAAGACTATAAAACTGATGGTAAAACATGTTCTCACAGTTTTGATATGTAGAGTATAGACAACCAATTCAGCTCTTACAATAAAACACAAAAAAAAAAGGTTTTGCTCTTTGATAACTGAACTAAAAAGTCAACATTCATGGACAATTAAAAAAACAAAACTTTATGATATTGAGGTATGCTGATTTTGTTTAGTTATAGTCAAATATAAAAAGTGACCTGTAAATCTATACAGCGAACAATCAAATTTGAATTCTAATATCATTTAATTTGTATAGAAACAAGAGACATTAATACCTCCAATATAAAGGTAATAAGTGAATCTATGATTTGAGTGGTCGTATTGCAAGGTGTGGCTTCTTATTTCTCATTTAACTAGCCTATGTCTTTCACACTCTATAGCTGCCTGGCTTTTATGAACATTTATTTATTTTCTAGATGTAAATAGTTAAGAACAGAGCGCAGCATTGAGCAGTACTTCAAACAAAAACTTGTGTATAAAATTTTAAGACAAAAAAAAAATGAAACTTTCAAACTCCATTACTCATTAAACAAATTTTCCTTAAATAGTCAAATCAATATAAAAAAAAACAACGCATGTTTTTTTTTTCACTTTGTAAAAATGAGTTATGCTCAAAACACAGAAACAAGTACACTAAAAAACATAATCGAATACAAAGAACTAAATTACATTAATCACTTGTCGCTTTTTGAAAATTCTAGCTAAAGATTTGCATTTTTGAAGTATCACAAAAATGACAATCACAAAAAAATAATATAACAGTAAATTGTTATTTATATCCGATGAAAAATAAAATACAATCACAACAGTAGAACACAAAACTGATAGTCTGGGAGAAAGTGAAACAATATATTTCAAAACAAAGTATAAAAAGTTGAAACCTTTAATTCCACTGTTTCTTTACTACTACTTAAGATCAGATAAATGCACAAATGTTTTGATAAGCTCCACTTTTGAATTCACTCTACATTAATATCACCCCAAGGCGAAGAATAACAACATAAATATAAAAATAACGCCAAAGACTAAGACTTTATAAAGGAAGGGGGGGGGGGGGGGGGGAGAGAAATGTCATTATCAAGTAACATAAATGTCCAGTGTTGAGTGATCGTCTAGTCTGAGCAACTTTGAGTTGTATATCCATAGGTTTAATCCGTAATTATCTTTTATCTCAACACGAGCACACAATGAAATAAATTAATGTTAAGCTCATTTTGATGAATCAAGAAGAGGAGTCGCCCAGTCACAAGATGAATCAAGGGCACTTGACTGAATGGCCCAGTCACATGAATAGTTCAAGAATACCTCCACTGAGCATGACTGGATGGCCCAGTTGTGGGACTACTTAGCGACTAGTCTATACCCTGTCATACTTCATTGCCTCCATGGAAAAAGAATGCACACTGTTCAATCAAGTTTTGAACTATATCCTCAGGAACCTGAGAACCTTGTATAAGCTTCTCATAGCTTTTAAACTGCAATCTAATCAGTGTGGGCCACCAACATTTGGCCAGATTTCTACTGTTCATACTGTTAAATTCATGGTTTTGAGAAACTCTGAAAAGCACAAAAAAAAAGTTAATTTATGTTTTGATTAATTTAAAAAAAAAATATTCACTAATGTAAGATCTAAATATTGATTTTAATTGCCATTCCTTTTTAAAATTGAAAATAATTTAAGTAACGCTGAGATTAGTGCTCATAGGATAAACAAAACTCCCCCTATTTCCTATTCATTTGGGAGAAAAAAAAGAAACATCTTATGTAGTAAAAAGACCCAGATGGGGCATGTTTCATAAATTTTAGAAAAATATTATAAATTTATACACATAAAAATATAATAATCAGCAGTAGCTAGAGCTAGAAGCATGCCGATTAAATATTTAAGTACCTTGGTACATCTTTAGACTTCACAAATTATCTACCAAACTAATTACTAAAAAAAACCCACTGATTTTTTAAAATTAACTTTATTGAGTTTGTGCAACTGGATGTGTGTAGTTAAATGAAATACTCCACTCTCGTCTCCAGACACAGAGATTTAGCCTTATTTATTAATTAACTTTATATGTGCCATTTATCTTGTCCATTCTGCCCTGAATCAACATCAGTGTACTCTGCTTTCTGTCAAGTAGCTAGACCATGAGTTGAAACAACAAATAGGATGCTGGCTAAATGAAACTGAAGCTTTTCATTTATTTTATTTTTTATGAATGATTCATTGACTGCACACAAAAATTTATCACTATGCATTGGTTTAAAAAAACAAAATAATTTTAATAGATGAAAAAAAATTTGCCAGAACATTTTTTTTAAACATATGTAAAGGAGAAGAATGAATTAATTCTAGGTGAAAGTGTGGAGCTTTGAGTACGAAATGGGCTGACCTAGACTTATATTGTGAAACAGTTTGTTGGTTTTTATTTTGTTTATTTTAAACTAACATTGTCTTTTCATTTTTTTAAATATTTTTTTTTGTCCTAAGTTAATTTAAACACAATGAACATTTAAAATTAAAATGTTTTTTTTTTGTTCAAATTAAGCACAACTTACTTGAACAAATGAGAAATGATATATTTTAAGACTTCAAAGTTTTGTAGTGGGAGTTTCTTTATAACTCCACGCAGCATAAGAAGGCGGCTGCTCTTGTCTGTCATTTCTGGAATAGATGTTGACAGTACATCAATAAGAACTCTACCTTAAATAAGAAACAGGTTCAAGCCTTAACTTATTTACAAATGAAATTAATGTCTCACCTGCTGCTTCCATCAGCTCATCACAAAGCTTCTCTGGTATCAAGGCCTCGCTGAGATCACTGAAAAAACTTTTTAACAAGGTGGCTATGGCATTGACTGGGATTTCTAGTGTAGATATGTCCACATTGGGATCTGTGGGGGAGTCAATATAATGAGTTAGTCTCTTAGTTTCTCTCATTGTATGAGATAAGAAAGAATGTTAAAGTTGACTTTGAAAGAACTGTAACAATCAATAAAAGACCAGTGCATACGAATAGATCTGTTCAGACATATTTAGACATTCAACAGTATTTCAAGTTCAATGTGCACAACTCTCAAACAATGAATTAGTAACACATTTACAGTTTAAAGTAATGAATTAGTAACACATTTACAGTTTAAAGTCAACATACTTGAATTCACAAGATTAAATGGAAATCTTTACAAACTTTATTAATAATAAACACAACAAATCCTTCCCAATAATTAGAGGAATAAATTATTGACTCACAATGACAAAAAAAAAAAAAAAAGAGATGATCTACTTATTTAAAATCTACTGTTTGTTCAAATTCTTCTTTCCTTCCAGATATTATTTAACCAGTACCAACTGATAAAATTTTCTCTAGTTAGGTCAACTATGACCTAGATTTTAATCAGTCTATTAAATTCTTAATAGTTATTCAAATGTAGGATCTATTTATCTACCAACATATAACAGTGCCATAATTGATTTTGAATATTGTATTGAATTTTTTTTTAAATATTGCTTTTTTTAGATAAGCTATTTAAGTAACATAAAGAACTATTTCATACATTGATTAATTCAATGTTCAGCATCATATCTAATTTTTCAACTGTTAACAAATCGCTGTCCAAACTTACCAACAGCAAATTTATTGACAAAGAGTTCCCCTTGTGCTTTATTGCCAGGTATTCTGTACAAACCTTCTGTTTTCATGCCTAGTGAAATAATGTAGAAATAAACAATTATGAAGAAAAGGTTTATATTGAATATAGCAGCAATAAATTATACTACAGCTAGACCAGAGTTACCCAGAGCACACAACCATATATCTATCTTTAGATAAAAACAATGAATGTTAACTTCTGTTTTCACTGGCATAAAGACTTTCCCAGTTGGCAAATCAGCCAGTGAAAGTCATTTTACATGAGGAATGAGGAATGTATTAAAAAAATATAATGGCCAAAAAGATGCTAATTAATAAAGGTAGCAAGAGCTCAAGAAAATGGTCATATTTAACATTCTTTAAATAACTTCCCTACACGATTAACCCCCATGTAAATTATTCAAGTAAAGAAACTCACCTTCTGCTTCTATGTAAGAAACACACTTGTAGACAAACTGTGGAATATTTGGGTTCTCCAGAGCAGTGGGGAAATCTTCCAGTGACACTCCGCTGGTTGATGTGCCAGATGCTTTCTCCTTCTTTTTGAACTTCTTCTGAGCTTCTTTAGCTCTCTTCTCCTGCAAACAGACACAACATTCAAAATAAGAGGCCAGGGGCAATAACTGGTGTCTCTAGCACAAAGTGTTTCAGGATTGGACAAACTAGTAATACAAGTTATATCAGGCAAGTGTGTTAATTATATGGTTTTTAATTTGGATCAACATCTGACAGTGGTAAGCAAAACAAGTTCAAATCATGTTACATAGATGTAATGTTGTTGTTTAGTTAGGGACAGAAACCTGTAATTTAATACTATTAATCAAGTTAGTTAAATCAGGCAAAACTTTAACTGACCCCATGTGGTCTACAAATGGTCTGTACAGATAAAAATACTTTTACAAATGCCTGTAGAAGCTCTATGTACAGTTACAAACACAATGCAGACATTTTCTAACAAAAATAAAATGAAAACACTATTCCATACAGATCAAATATCTTGAGGATGGAAACATGACAATTTACCCTCTTACTAAAGCCATCAGAATATTGATTTGTAATTGTTGAACTAAATAAGATTATTTCATAATGCAAATGTAATCAAGAAAGAATTTAGGTACAAAAAAGAAAGTGTGTTGCATACTGTAGTAACTCCAGTGGCGGACTGAAAGGGTTAATGTGTGTGCGGCCTACTGACACACATGACTCAGGCCAATCAAACAGGTCAACGGCTGTTGAACAAGGGGCATTACTGCTAGTACACGCAAATATGACCAGTATTATGGTCATGTAATCGAAAGCCTTCACTGTCAAGAGACAGTGTGTAAGAAAGGACAGTTGAGTCCAGGACAACAAGGCAGTAAGGACTGTGCGGTAGCATGTGAGTCCTCAAAAATGTAGCTGTACGAGCTAAAGAGACTTGTAGTGATTAGTTAGGCAGTTCTGTTGTGTAGCAAAGCCTTTGAAGTTACTGTAGCCAATTGTGTTGAATTGGCTGTTGATGTATTTGTAATTAAACCGCCACACAGTTTATTGAAACTCTTGTTGTCAAGTACTTGTGTTAGATGTGCTGTGTTGTTTAGCAGTGTTTACAGAAGGCCTGGTAGAGAAGATCATAACAATACAAAAAAAATTACAGCTGATAAACAGCAAGAAAACAATTTTTGGAAATTTACAATTAAAATAGAGCTGTTTCTACTCAAAGTGAGGCATACATGTAAACAGTGTTCAGTTACCTCATCTTCAGCATTATTAGAATTCTCATATTCAGCCACCAGTTTTATACTAGATTGTAAGTCTACACAATCTTCATTTTGTCTCTCTTGCTCACAATGATCCTGTCCATCAATACTGGTCGAGACTGGCTCATGTTCAAGTCCATCACAACTGGGCAACACTGGATCACAGAGATCCTGTTCATCATCTGATTCAGGGCCAAGTGTTTTTATCTCTAGCTCTCTCCCATCCAAAGTTTCTGAGTCTGACCTGGCCAAGCGATCTGGTGTCTGAGAGATGCCAGCTGCTGCCCTGGTCAGCTGCCAGAAGATTGACCTGTTTTCTTGGAGTATCAGGCCCATAACACCAGGACTGACAGTATTCTTAGACAGTGAGCCACAGCCCATTACCACATGTTAAAAAGATCAAATCATTCTCTGTGTGTGCAGTAAGAATAAGTCTAAGGCTGTGGTTAATACTTGAATAGATTGACCAATGCAATGAGTGCAGGGCTTTTAACTTTGATAACTGCCAGTAATAGTCAATTAAATTTTAAAAAAACCTAACTTCTATTACTAGCTATGTTATTAAATGTAGACACATAGATCTATAAGTCTGTAAACATGAAAAAAAAAAAAAAAAAATAACTAATAAAACGTTTCACTAGATTATCATCCAATGTGTAATATCTACATCACAATTACATTCTACTAGTATGTCTTTGTTACTGTGACAATTGACGACTAGTTAAATTGAAGATCTAGATCTAGTTTTGCATTGATAGCTAAGTGTATATAACATCTCAAAGAAAATAAAAAACGATTCTTACGGCTTTTATTTAAAAAAAAAAAAAGGGGGGGGGGGGTTAAGACATGACAGCTATCTAGATAATGACATTATTGCTATACACATTTTTTAACATCCAACTGTGGATACTTTTTAAAAATTGTATGAGCACAAAGGACGATGTTTATGTACAGAAAGTTAAATCTAGATCTAGACTAGTCAAGCTTAGATTTACATTAGATTCTAAACATAATGTTAATGTTCGTAGTTTAGACACGTTAAAAAATAAAAACCAAATTGTTTTCAGACGGAAGAACAAGAAAATGAAATCTGAGTGATTTCCCTTACTTAGTGCCATTGGAAACGCAAGTAAACAATTTCACTCTCCACGATAAAGCCCCGAACACACCAGTTATTTATTGAACTACATTGTAACGTATGACTCATTGCAAAGTAAAAAAAAAACTCCGGGCCTCTTCCTTTTTTTTGTTGTTGTTTAAATCAATAACTTATATCTAGCTCTAGATTGTTCAAAGTGAAGGAAACGAGCCCATTTTTGCTAATGCCAGATCTAGACGACTAGAGTCTAGAGCTAGATTCGTTGTGATGCAAATATTTGTCTAAAAATTGTCATCTTAATAGTGAATTGTATGGGCAAATATCAACAAGTACAAGTCTAAGAAGTTTCTGTTAAATTACAGTCGCCGTTGAAATAGTTTGTAACTGATTTTATTTAAAGAAATGTGTAAAAAGAATTCTTAATCATCAGGGATAATGCTAAATATTCTCTGCCTTCTGCTGTAAGCTAGCTTCCGGGAAGATATCGCGTGAGACGGGAGGAAAAAAATATGTCCAAATCAAAGTGGAGAGGGCGGGGAGAACGACACGTGACTTGAAATGATCGAATGTGTGCTAGGGAGATACACGTGCAGATAACTCTTTGACAACTTCCAAAAAGTGAAGAAAGCCAAAAACGAGTTCTAGACAGGAAGTAGACATGTTCCCATTAGGTCTGTGTGTGTGTGGTTGTGACTCTGACGCTACTGAGATACAAATCTGTATTGTTTGGGGACAAAACACGTGCCCATATCAAAACGACTCGACGGGTTGGTTACACGTGCGCGAGCAAGCTACTCTGCCTCATCGTGGCGCTCGTGTGGAAACGACCATTAGAGGAAGTGGCTAGGCTAAACGGGTAGCAAAACAAAACATCGTGAGGGTGTCCACGGGTTAGCGAGAGTCAACCCATTGCACGGAGCGGAGTTGAAAGACAGCCCTCACGAAACTTTCGAAAATCCATGCGCCGTTCCTCAAGGGACCGTTACATTGATGGCGAGTTCCCTAAGGTTAGCTTGGTACGACATAGGAAAATGGCGGAGGTTCCCTGTGTACTCGGTCTTCGGCCGTGTCTAGCCCATGCGATCGGGGACCAGATACATCGGAAATAGCAATGCTTTACATAAGCATTGACTTGGGTCTCTTCCAGACAGAACGGTAGTTCACACAGGTTTTTTTTTTTTTTTACTGTTTGACGCTCAAACAGGTTTTTTTTTTTTTTTACTGTTTGACGCTCAAACAGGTTTTTTTTTTTTCAAACTTAGAGCTCGAAGAGCCTTCGGCTCAGCTCTTAAGACGATCAAACGGTTACACGTGAGAAATTCAATTATATCTGTTGTAAAGTGTTGTAAAGCGAAATAGGAAAAGATGGAGGCTAAGTCTAATTGTATTAAACAAGTAATTTAAATATTAAATTTTATTTGCGCATTTAAGTCAAAGGCCTAACAGGCACACATTAGCATACTCTATAAAAAGCATCGCTAAAAGATTGATAATTTTCCATTCAGTAGCCGACCAGTACACACAGGTGACGAGAGGAGTCCTGGGGTTACGTCAAATCACTCTGGAGACAATAAGTTACAACAGCGTCGAGGAATATGAGACTTGGGTGCTTAGGGCGATGTCAGGGCGCCAAAAAAAGACATATAAAAAAAAAAAGATTTTAGTTTATTCTAAAGGTACTTTTAAATGTCTTTAATTAAAGACCGCATCACAAACAAAAGATATTAGAGACAGAGCTACACAACGATTGGACCCCACGATAACTATTGTAAAAAAACAACAATACTATATCTCTATGGCCATATTACAAGGTCTTCGGGATTCTCAGATATCTTCCTTCTGGAACAGTTCCAGGAATAAGAAGAAGAATAGGTAGATGGAGAAATCGATGGGAAGACAACATAAAAGAATGAAGGGGTCTGCCATTGAAAGAGATTATATCCAAGGCAAAAAGACTGAGAGGAATGGAGACGGTCGACAAATCTTGTGTGGTGCCCCAACCGTCCAACAGACTAACCTAGGGATAGATGAATGCGTGTGGTGAGGTACCTTCGAATGGGTTGAAATTAACTTGAAAGCGGTAAAGAAAAAGGGAGGTGGGGGAAGAACATGATGAATGACACAAACCTAAATCTTACAGCCTCATAGCGTCACAAAAAAACAATTTTATTTCACTAAGATATATTGTTCCTAATACAATGTACTACTGTTTAAACAAAGCGAAGGACACCAGGTATCAAACTGTCCTAGGCGTGGGAAATGTACTACTGTGTCAACCAAGCGAAGGACACCAGGTATCAAACTGTCCTAGGCGTGGGAAATGTACCACTGTGTCAACCAAGCGAAGGACACCAGGTATCAAACTGTCCTAGGCGTGGGAAATGTACTACTGTGTCAACCAAGCGAAGGACACCAGGTATCAAACTGTCCTAGGCGTGGGAAATGTACTACTGTTTAAACAAAGCGAAGGACACCAGGTATCAAACTGTCCTAGGCGTGGGAAATGTACTACTGTGTCAACCAAGCGAAGGACACCAGGTATCAAACTGTCCTAGGCGTGGGAAATGTACTACTGTTTAAACAAAGCGAAGGACACCAGGTATCAAACTGTCCTAGGCGTGGGAAATGTACTACTGTGTCAACCAAGCGAAGGACACCAGGTATCAAACTGTCCTAGGCGTGGGAAATGTACTACTGTTTAAACAAAGCGAAGGACACCAGGTATCAAACTGTCCTAGGCGTGGGAAATGTACCACTGTGTCAACCAAGCGAAGGACACCAGGTATCAAACTGTCCTAGGCGTGGGAAATGTACCACTGTGTCAACCAAGCGAAGGACACCAGGTATCAAACTGTCCTAGGCGTGGGAAATGTACCACTGTGTCAACCAAGCGAAGGACACCAGGTATCAAACTGTCCTAGGCGTGGGAAATGTACCACTGTGTCAACCAAGCGAAGGACACCAGGTATCAAACTGTCCTAGGCGTGGGAAATGTACCACTGTGTCAACCAAGCGAAGGACACCAGGTATCAAACTGTCCTAGGCGTGGGAAATGTACCACTGTCAACCAAGCGAAGGACACCAGGTATCAAACTGTCCTAGGCGTGGGAAATGTACCACTGTGTCAACCAAGCGAAGGACACCAGGTATCAAACTGTCCTAGGCGTGGGAAATGTACCACTGTGTCAACCAAGCGAAGGACACCAGGTATCAAACTGTCCTAGGCGTGGGAAATGTACCACTGTGTCAACCAAGCGAAGGACACCAGGTATCAAACTGTCCTAGGCGTGGGAAATGTACCACTGTGTCAACCAAGCGAAGGACACCAGGTATCAAACTGTCCTAGGCGTGGGAAATGTACCACTGTGTCAACCAAGCGAAGGACACCAGGTATCAAACTGTCCTAGGCGTGGGAAATGTACCACTGTGTCAACCAAGCGAAGGACACCAGGTATCAAACTGTCCTAGGCGTGGGAAATGTACCACTGTGTCAACCAAGCGAAGGACACCAGGTATCAAACTGTCCTAGGCGTGGGAAATGTGCACGATTCTAGTCCGCCCAAAAGATAAGCTGTAACACATGCAGCACAAATTACACAATGTAGGTGGCTTGCCAACTTGAGTAGTATTTGTTTGTAAGGGGGATGATTGTGGTGGGAAGAGAGACACGGGTTTTCAAACAATTGAGACATTACCTCTAGTTCAAAGCTTTTAGATACAGCCATTAGGTAATATTGAAGTGCACTAGACGTTCCCTGTTCTTGATTTCTAGACATTTCCACACACACACACGTCTCTCCCAAACCAAATATAGTTTCTAATTTTAGAACGAATTCCTGAACGAACAAAACAGCGAGCGTTTACTTCAGGGAGGACAGAAGTATTCGCATGTATAGTTCAGGACTTCATGTCTGTATTTGAGTTTCATGCCTAGTTACTTGAACTGTCTGGAACATGATTTCACCAGTATTTTTCTCTTCAATTATTTTGTTTTAAATCATGGTGACACTGAAGCGCAGATCGTCAAAGAACTAGTTTGTTGTTGTTGTTTTTCGTGTTGTAATGTCTTTCTAGTTGATTTTTGAAAATGTGTTAGGGTCACCCCTCTCTACCCGCCCACTGTTCCTAACCCAATTCATTTAATTTGCAATCAGTTTGAGCCACATCTAATAAAAACAGAAAGATATTTTATTAAATCCAATACACAGGCCTCAGCTCTGGAAGAAAAGCATGCCATACGAAAAATGGCCAGCCAGCTCCACTAAAGGAAAAGCCACTTGAACCTGCGACGGGAGTGTTTCTCCAAAATAGGGCTCCACAACAACATGAAAAAGTGTTCAAGATGAACCATACGACTGAAGGAGGCCAACAACAAACAAACATTCACAATTTACTTTGAATCAGTCATGTAAATCTGTGCGATTAGAAATATTTGTTTTGGTTTAGCGTTTAGCTTTTTGAATGTGATATTTTAATATCACTTGTCTGGACCTGTACTGAAAAGGGGAGGGAAGAAGGGGGTATCTTAGTGAATGTTTACATGATCGTTTTTTAAATGCATAAAAAAAAGTCCACTCAGGGCTCGAGTCCTCAAGAGGACTATTATTCAACTTATACCGCCACATCTGTTGAATAAGATTTCTTTCCCATATTCAAAATACCAAACAAAATATTAATTACCAATAGTCAATTAACTAATTGGTTTTTTTTTTTAAATTGATTTTTGTGTTGTCAGGTAAAAGAAATAATTGTACAAAATTTCAGCTCATTCCAAGATTAAGTGTGGGAGAAATAACATGTACAAACTTTTTACTATGCAAGCAGGCAGACAGAGTGAGTTGATATAAGCTTTGTAAAAAGCAACTACAAACAAACATTTGAAAATCATATTGTTTTATACATGCTACTTTTAGGTACTCTCAAAATATTTCTGATCTATTTCCATCCAAAACATTTTTTTTTCTTGAGTTTAGCACAGAGTTTTCATTAAGTTATTTTCATTCAATGGTGCAACAGTGTAGCCCAAAACATTTTAAAAGAATGTTTGAACTAGCATTAAAATGAGATGGTAATAAGACACACATGATCACCACAGTACAGAACATTGGCTTGTCTTCATCACCACAGTACAGAACATTGGCTTGTCTTCATCACCACAGTACCAAACATTGGCATGTCTTCATCACCACAGTACCAAACATTGGCTTGTCTTCATCACCACAGTACCAAACATTGGCTTGTCTTCATCACCACAGTACCAAACATTGGCTTGTCTCCATCACCACAGTATCAAACATTGGCTTGTCTTCATCATCACAGTACCAAACATTGGCTTGTCTTCATCACCACAGTACCAAACATTGGCTTGTCTTCATCATCACAGTACCAAACATTGGCTTGTCTTCATCACCACAGTAACAAACATTGGCTTGTCTTTATCACCACAGTACCAAACATTGGCTTGTCTTCATCACCACAGTACCAAACATTGGCTTGTCTTCATCACCACAGTACCAAACATTGGCTTGTCTTCATCACCACAGTACCAAACATTGGCTTGTCTTCATCACCACAGTACCAAACATTGGCTTGTCTCCATCACCACAGTATCAAACATTGGCTTGTCTTCATCATCACAGTACCAAACATTGGCTTGTCTTCATCACCACAGTACCAAACATTGGCTTGTCTTCATCACCACAGTACAGAACATTGGCTTGTCTTCATCACCGCAGTACCAAACACATTGGCTTGTCTTCATCACCACAGTACAAAACATTGGCATGTCTTCAAACTTTAAAAAAAATCTCTGTAAAAGTACTAGGTATTCTTGTAAGACAACAGCTAGCTTGAATCTACAAGTGCTTTAATAGCATCATTTCCATTCAAACAATCAATGGCACCACATCACCTTTCCACTGCACAGCAATAACCCATAGTTCTACTGTAACTTTTTTATTGGTTCTTCTATATTGGAAATTGGAGCAGCATTGGTGGGTAGTTATAAAAAAAAAAGCACTTCATAAAAAAATGTTACCTATTCATTATTTCAGTGGTAATCCAGAGATAATCCATTAGAAATAGAAGCCTAGACTATGAGCTGGAAAGCCAAGAGCTTTACCACTTAGGCCTAATCCTATTATCAGCTAATATGGAGGAAGTACAGCCAAACATTAATATATCAAAGTAGTTTATAGCAAAGTTGTTATGTTGTTTTTTTATCAACATCTAAATTCTATTACAGTTTGACAAGCATAAAATTATACTGAACAGCAGATATATCATTAAAATATATATTCACTCATATGCTTTATTAAAAAAAAAAACTTACCAAATAAAGGCATAAAGGTAAGGACATGCAATATTTTATCATTGTTTTACCAGACTCACAAAGAAAATGAGAGCGAGATGGAAACTTTTATCAAATGTTCAAACTGTATGTCAACCAGTTGAATATAAGTTTCAAAGTTCTTAAAACAAGGCTAACATAACAACATGGGCACTAACCTCTGCCTTCTACCAGGCTAACATAACAACATGGGCACTAACCTCTGCCTTCTACCAGGCTAACATAACAACATGGACACTAACCTCTGCCTTCTACAAGGCTAACATAACAACAAAGACACTAACCTCTTCCTTCTACAAGGCTAACATAACAACAAGGACACTAACCTCTTCCTCCTACAAGGCTAACATAACAACATGGACACTAACCTCTTCCTTCTACAAGGCTAACATAACAACATGGACACTAACCTCTTCCTTCTGTCTCCGCTTTTCATCTTTTTTCCTTTTATCTTTGTCTCTTAGTGTGAACCTGAATCTCGACCAGTTGCCACTGTCATTTAAATCTTCCTCTACTTCTTCAGGATAGCTCCCTGCAGTCTATGTGAAACAAATACATATAAGAACAATTGAAGTCAATCATTTATTTATAGTTACCACAATATATATTATAATATACATCTATCCTCACTGTGCATATAAGCTTGGCAAGCCTCTTCTATAGGTCCTATAAAAATGTCAAGTGATATTGAGGTGCTCTAGGGGTTCATTTAAGGAAGTATTATAAACTATCAGTATTCACATTTTACAATTTTAAAAAAAAAGTTACAATAAAATTGTCAAGAGAATCTCAGGAAGCATGGTAGCTGAGTGGTAAAGCACTTGGCTTCCAGAGGGGTGTCTCAGGTGTTTCAGTCAGTGAAAAAAAAAAGTTGGAGACATTGAATTTCAGGCGTCCCTGAGTCCACCCAACTCTAATAGTTAACCGTTGACCAAAGAAACAGATGATCTTTGCATCATCTGCCTCAATTTGAAAGGGGTACTATACTAGCCAATCTCATTAAGGCTTTTCGACAGCAGTTTAAAATGCAAACATGCTACAAGACAGTCATGCAAAGACCCCCTAAAAAATTAGAACAACAGGCTGAAGAAAGAAAGCAAGTAAAGATGTGTGGCCTCACTGTAAGTGAGAGTTAAAGTTTTGCAGACATCAGAACAAGAGGACAAGTGCAGGTCATGTAGCTAAACAAAATCTTGGCTCTAATGTTCATTTCAATTATTGTAATGACACCCCATGAAACTTAACAAAAAATATTTCTTAAAATGAATGTACGCTAATAAATGTGAAAAAAGAATTAAAGCTTATATTATTGGAATTATAATGCAAAATACTTTTTTTTTTATCTGGCATTTATTTCTGGCTTTTCAATGTTAGTGAGGGTTTACTTTGATGAATTTTAATGAAGCTAATTATGTTCTGCGATAATCTGTCTTTTTCTAATTTTTCTCAGTTTGACCAAGACCAAAGCTAATATCAAGATCTATCTTATTGATTTGTGTCGTGAATTTGTTTATTTTGATTGTCACCCCTAGTGTTTGCTTACATTTGTGAATTCACGTGAGATTGTGTACTGACCACATTTCGTGTCTTGACCTTTACTATGTGTGTAATTATTTTCATCATTCTGTGTAATAAAGCTTTAGATGTTAATGTTTTTTTGTTATATTAAAGTAAGACAACTCACTTATAGATTAGCATAGAATTTAAAGGTAATTCAAATTGCTGGCATAAAATATTTCTTATCAGGATGATGATACCAAAGATTGGTTCAAGCTTTCAATCAGAGCTACGTACTGAGAGTTAGCAATGGTGCCCAAACTACTCAAACACAATGGATCACAAAATAGACCTAGCACCTAGCAGACAATGATGAATGTACAAACCTTAGGAAGTGTTTGGAAATGATGTGTTACTGGGTTGTAAAGTGGTATTTCCTCCAACGAATCACCTGGAGAGACAAAAAAACAACAACATAAAAACATGAGTTTAATTAGTGGAGTTCACAATAAAAAGGAGACATCTACTCAAGAGCTTCACCTTACAATCGACACAAGGTGCACCTATATTACATACAGAATTTACAGCTTATACACAGATGCAACTAAACTATTTTAAACTTGAATGGTACAAAATGACAAGATGAAGTCTTGGGATGATCAAAAGCATTAAAAAAAACAATGTGTTTATATATATTGGGATATTGTGCCTTACCAGGGTGGGAGCTCAATAGATGTTCTTGGTCAGAATAGTTTGGACTAGAACTGGGATTTCCTACTGACGTGGATGGGTTGCGCCATTTTCGGTTGTTGAAAGAACGACGCTTCTTTTCCTTCTTGTTGGAAAGAAGTTTCTCATCCCCAGTTCCATCACTACCATCTTCTGAGGGGGAGTGGTTAGAACCTGAAGAAATAGGATAAAAACTATCTTGTAACATAGAAACATAATGCTTCAGTCATTTCATAATAGACTGGCAGAACATCACCTATCAATGAATAAGAATAAAGTCTATAACCCAGTGGTCAAAAGGTTAACAATGAACACAAAAAGAAGTGATGGTGATGTCAAAATAAATTTACATTTTTTGTTTTTGTTTTTTAATTTCCGTTATTTTGTTGTCTGCAGCAGAGATTATTTACACCCTCCAATAGCAAGTCACTACTGATACCATCACATGTACGAGGGAGCATTTTAGGTTCAAGTGACCTAATTAATTAGACCCACATATAACATTTTTTTAGTACGCTACACTGAAAAAAATCTGTCTGCATCAACCAATGACACTTTCACAAGTTTGGGTCAGTTGAAATCTTAAACATAAAAACGGAAAATATTGCCATTACTATTAGTCATCAGGTGAATAAAGTCTCTGAACTGTACACTTCATAAAATATACACTAGAGCAACATGTCAAATTTCCTCTCAAAACCAACCCATCAGAAATAGACACCCAGGCAATGAGCATGGAAAGCAAGTGCTTTACCACTAAGGCCACTTCCTTTTGATGAGAATGTAACCCAAGTTTTTAACAGAGAGACAAAATTGTTTTGATGTGTATCAATCAGCAAGGGATAAATTGATTTTTGAAATGCATTATCAAAAATTGCAGATTAAAAAAAACACAAAAAAAACTCAAGGGTTGCAAGTATAAATTATTAAAGTATTTCTCATTTGATTAACAAAAATACAAGTTCATAATTTTTCATATACACACGCTGATTACAAAATGTTCTGTTTGTGTCTACAATGAAACATTTACCTACCTGATCTAATCTGTTTATGGCCAATGCCAAAACTTCTTGGTTTAGAAGCTGTGATTGTGGGACTAGAGTAGATAGCATTGCTGTCACTTGCTGGATACTGTTTGGATTTGTTGCGTCTGTGAGATGCTGGCCTCTTACCCTTGATATAGCTGTCCCTCTCTAATGAGGAAAACTCTGACTCTTCCGAATCTGTATGACCTAAACAATTAACAGAAGCTGATGAGATATTATCTCTGGTAAGATGGATTTAGAACACAAAAGAAATATTTTCACTTCCTTCACTGTGATATTATAAATAAGTCATTTCAATAGAGTCAATGCCACTAGTTAATTTGTGGTTATAAATTAATTATAATGCATTTCTATGCAGTTTGACTACTTGAATCAGTTCATTTTTAACAATTTCTATTATAGGTTGGATTATATTTTGTTTTCTTTCTTCCTTAGAGCCATTAGAGCAAGGAACAGGTTGCCTGAATCCACTAGGAAAACCAATTATCTAACAGAATTTAAGTCTCTAATTATCATGAACGACTAGGTCAAAAAAAATGGATACGGGCAGGGCATAATCAACTTGTTAATTTGCAAGATAAGAAATTCATTCAAGTTCAGGAATCGTTTCATTGTCTGTGTGACAGTCTTCTTCCAACCTGCATCCCACTTAAGAGAGAGATTATATATCCTCATTACATCATCTCTCATTAATATGGTACACAGGGTAGCACTACAGAAGGCACTCTAAACATTTTTTTTTAACAGCAACAATGTAACCATCAAGAAGATTTGATGCACTTATTTTATGGAATTTACTGTTCTAGTGGACACAAACCTTGTGCTCTGATTGGTGATTTAGTGGACTTGATTCTGTGCAGCTGACCAGGTGGCAGAGCATCATCTACTATCTGGTAGTCATTGTCTCCCAGATCTGGAGTAGGGACAGCATCCTGCAGCACACAAAGTACATTCTAAATAGAGTTTTTATTTTTATTTTTTTAAAGAAACTTAAAGTGATTGTGAGTCAAATATTTTTTTATAATTGCTTCTGCATATAGGATGCTATAAAACACATTTATTAAATAATACCCTAACAAAAGTGTTTTAGAAATGCATCTTTCATGAAAAAGCTCTTCAAGAGATGGTAGCTGTGTTCGAGTGATATACATTTTTTAATTAGTCTATTTAGTCTATGTCTTTTGTGCCAGTGAAGTATTCCCATACCAGCAGGTGATGGCAAAGTTAATTAGACGCAGATGGTTGCTGTATAGATACGTTTAATTATTGTTTTGTCGATGTTCAATTTCCTTAGATAGAAGAGTCATTGATATATAAATTCATTCACAAATCCACAACACAGAACTGAGAGATCATTTTGCTGATAAGTACTTGACTGATACAAAACTTTTTAAGAACCATAAAAAAAAAAAGGTTCAGGTGGGTGTCTCACTTACCTTGACACTTCCATAGTCGGCTATCTCTATAGGCTCTGGTACAGCCAGTGGAGCAGTGACTTGACTAGGATGAGATCTGAACATTGCTGCACTCTGAGACTGGTCAAGGAAAAAGAAAATTTGAAAACTGAACAATGACAAAACGTTAAGCAATTAGTTTTAGCAAACAAATACAGTGCTTTGTATAATAAATCAACTATTAAGCACCGTGTTGAAGTTTATTTGGTTCCATAAAAACATGTAGACTGGATCGATCTGAAGCATCATACTGCATTATCTTATTTTTTCTTTAATAAAGACTTTTGAAGTCTATAAAGTGCTATAATATAATAATAATGTTGAGCTGTGTTAAATGTGGTTGGTTGACAGTCGGGCTAATGAAACATGAAGCTATTATTAGAAGTGCACTGTAATAGATTCTAGTGCAAAGAATAAATTTAGCATTTATTAGAAGTGCACTAAGTAGATTCTAGTGCAAAGAATACATTTTGTAAGTGCAAATTACCTGAGATCTTGTGTTCATGAGTTTCCTTCTACTGTTGGCATCATTCTCTATGTCATGAGAAGACTTGCTGGTGCCATACCGCACGTGGCCAAGAGAATCATTTTTACCAGCAGAGTTGGAGTTATTACTATCTGGCCAACCTAAGTTCAAACAATAACCTTTTAGTTAACAACCAAACAGAAACTTATTGAAGCCATTCATATCCCATTCAGTTTTAAGCTGTAATTTAAATATGTATTTCAAATGAATTACACAACAAATAATAAAACTTTAGCTAGTTGTCAGAAAGTGTTGCACATCAATAAATAAATCATTCCAAATAAGTCCATAGAGTTATTTTGTTTTTCATTCCTAGATATAAAAAAAAGTGACACAAAATCACAATTTGTATTTTTTTAAACTAGTTTTCTATGTATGTATCTTAAGATTTGAGATGTGTAACAATTTGTGTACTTTTCTTAATAACTCAAAAGAACCATCAACAAAGATATTTAGCCTTCAGGTTAGGCTCTTAGCATTTCTGTTTAACTGTACACAAAGCAAGCCTCATGTTTGCCTTGGCTTATGTTATAGCATCATACTTATATAAATCAATGAAGAGTATATTTTAAAATATTTATTAAATATACTGAACAAAAAACTAGCCTCTGTGTAAAAAAAAAAATAAACACAGTTAGTAATCAAAGACATGCATCACAACAAAAAACCAAGTATAGAGAAAGAATCTCTTCTCAGTTCAACACAGCAAACAGTCAATAAGCCGCTCTCAAATCATGTTGATCACATGACAGCTAGTTATCTAGTCAGCTCAGCACTATCTCAACAAAACTACAAACCCAAAGAGAAACAAAAATGTATTCAAACTACAATTCATGCAGGCATCAGAAGAAGTACTTTGGAAGGAAGGGAGAGGGGGAGGGGGGGTTGATGGTCAATAATTCAACAACAACTTTTGATGCAGAAATAAAAATTACAATAACAAAACAAAAACAAAAAATGAACAGATTGAAGATGTGTATTAGTAGACATGTGACTGATGTAGGACAACACTTCACACAGACTACAACTAATAAACAAGATGAACTCTTCAGGTCAAGGAAATGGAAAACATAACACAGTCACTTCTGCTAGATTAAAACACAGAAACAGTCACTTCTGCTACATTAAAACACAGACACAAAGAAGACATTAAACTATGTAAACTCATTTTTTTTTTAAATGTGAAGAACTAAAAACGTCAATATGAAACACAGAAAATTAAGTGGATTTCAACAAAAAAATACAAACTCTGAAAGTCCACCCTCTTATTCTATTTTTCTCTTTCATCTTTTTACTTAAGTACTGTCTCACGGCACAGCTAGATATTTGAATGTTTTCTTCAGTACCATCTTTGAAAGATGGTATAGACACAAAACTGTCAAAGTGATGCCATCAAGATGGAGTAACAGGACTGATGGTGAATACATGACTTACTCTCTGAATGTCCAAGATCAACTTCCACCAACTTCAGACCATGTATACCATATTAAAACTTATCTCTCGTATTAAACTCATTATGCTATTAACACAAATCTATTTTTATAAAAAACGTATATTAATAGGGCAAACTGAATATCTCAATACATAAATGACACCCACTATCAACATTGTAACAATATTACCGAACATTGAAACAAAAAAATGCATTCAACATCAACAATGCATCAAGTGAAATCAAATTTTAGAACTAAAAAAATTCAGACATTAAAAAAACTGAACGTCAAAATAATAAACAACAAATAAAGAAGGTGAACAATAAGAGCTAATCACCGTCGTCACCCATAGAACTCGGCCTTATGACTGGTGGGAATGTTTCACCTTTCTTACGCCGCTGCTCATTTAATGCCCAGGCTGTAGGAGAGGCATACATCAATCATTGCATTAAATAGCTGAGGTGCCAAATACAATACAGAATACATATCCACCAACTTAGCATATAGAGAAAAAAAAAAATAAGGCTGCAAAAATTAGATTATTTTCACTGCAGCATTTGAATGTACATGCTAGCCCAGAAAAACAGTGATATTTTATATACATTGGTATGTCATCAACGTCATATCAAAATAATAAACAGAATTTTTTCTTTTTTTCACTGGTGATAGTATCAATCATGAATCAGCAGTCTGTTGTTTTTTCTTCAAATTATTTTAATTGTTTTCTCATTATATTTCCACAACAAAATATGGTTGATTATTCTAGTTTGTTTTTAGAAAAAAAAAAAATTTCTAGTTTAGCTTAGCTGCTGATGTAAATGCTAGCTATGAAATGTATGAGTTAAATCTATACTTAAGTGAAGCCTGACTTGTTTACAACATTCAAACAATTAGGGTAGGGCGAATGAACACCAAAGAAATTTGTTGAAGAAAAAGCAATGAAGGGGAAAATTCTAGGCTACATATAAACACTTGAACATCTACAAGATCACAGATGTAGAATGTCATGGAAATAATTGAAATGTTCTGTTATCTCATTAAACAAATATAAAGTAACAAAATAGTTCCAAAAATAAAAAGTACGAAAAAAAAAACATCTACACAGTTTCTAATTATATAAACATTGTAGGATGTTTTAAGAAAATATAATTTATAATGTATTTTTTTTACTACTGATGTTTTTTTTTCTCTTTTAAATCTGTCTTTAGAGAATGTTACGAAATATTTTTTGAAAAGTAATAACAGCATTCATTTATTTAGACTGTAATAACCATAGTCTCCTACTATAGACAAGATGACTTATGGAACAAAATCCTTTTGAATGGCATCATATTAAATATTCAACAATTTTTTGTTTCAAAAAACTATTTGGACATCACTTTTAGTGTAGGTGCCTTTTAATGAGCAGTTTGTGAATAGTAATATTACAGTGAATCACAATTTTGACTACTGATTTTTTTTTATTTTGTTGTACTTTGTCCTTAGTTTATTTCATTCTTGCTTATTCATTATACCATTCCCTTTATTTAAATATACAAATGAGTTCTAGTACAACATTAAGGGCAGGTTAAACCCCAAATTGAAATATTAATAAATCTGTCACTATTTAAGTGTCTATATGTTTGGTGGATGGATCATTTAATAATGAAAAAAATATTAAAAAAAAAAAAAACTTAAAAAAGCTCAATTGACATAATTTTGAAAATAAATTGTATTTTCCCCAGTTTAACCTGCCCTTAAGGAACATCCTACATTTCTCCCTGACAGCATGACACCAAAGAGAACAAAAAAAAAGGTGTTGACCTACTTAAAACTCACATAATACTTTACGCTTAAAAAAAAAACATTCAAAATTCACATTACATATAATGAGAAAAAATAAAGCTACGTACAAAGCAACATGTAGAAAAGAGAGATATTGCCCTGAGTAAGCAGCACGCCATTTCAGTGAAACAGATGTCTGTCTATCCCAGGAATTCACAATCATATGTGTCCTATCATGTTTTATATTTTCAAGTTTACCATTTCAAACTTCATTCTACACATTTGTTTGCCATCTCAAAGAATGACTTTGTTGAGATCAAGTTGAGTAATAAAAAGAAAGAATATCAATCAAAAGTGACACTTTTAATCACTGAAACCGAAGCTGAACTTAAAAAATCATTTAGTCTATGGCACTAGATAAGTTAACTAAAGGAAACACACTAAGAACGGGAAGGACTTTTAAATATACATTTCAAAAGATAAGGCTTCTTTTGTTGAACACATAAAACAGCCAATAAGGTGGCCTGCAGCCATGGAAATATGAAGCTGGTATGACTAATTGTAAATCTCTAAGACTAAAAAGGTTACTGGGATAATAAATGAGGATAGAGTTGAGTTAAACACAGCATTAACTGCAAATAAAGGATATAATGAAGGCTTGGAAACAACAACAACAAAATACAACAAAAGGAAAATGGCACAAAAAGAAAGACATCAAAATCCACAGAATGCTCCGGAAAAATCTGGTCACCTCTGGGTCCTCTTAATCGATTCAGTTTCACATCGTCATCATCCTCATCTTCTTCCGCTTCATCCCCTGCCTCCACAGCTTCTTCTGCTGCAATCTTCATGCTACACGACTTTCTAAACAGCTCTTGGGGATCTTTGACAGCTCGATGCTCCAGGATGGCCTGACTATTCACAGAGGCTCCAGTAACTCCTCCTCCATTTTGACCAAAGTAGCTGCCAGCGCTGCTGGTGGTGGTGTTACTGTTGCAGCTGCTGCTAGTGGTGCTAGCTTCAAGGGAAATGGAATGTTGACCCAAGGGCATAATGGGAAGGGACTTTCGATGTTCCCACTTACTTCCTGTTAGCAATTGGCAATCAAACGGTCAAATGGAAACGATAAAACACTGGCATTGTTAAGTCATGTAACATGAACTAGAACATAGCAGTATTCAGCTAATTATTCATACACAAAAGTCTTCTATTGATAATCTACAGCCTATTCCTTTCACAAAGCATTAAAAAACTTTTCAAATTGTAGAGCTTACCGGCATAAATGTTCTTTCTGGTTTTAACAAAGCTGGGTCTGACTAAATGCTCTCCATTTGAATTTGGAATGTTGACTTCACTATAAATCTCCTCATCTGCTGGAGGTGGGGACACACTGGAACCTCTATCTGCTTCATGGTCACTGTCTGAGTACTGAGAGTGGAACAAGTTGGGCTGGTCGTAAACAGGTTCAGAATCAGTGCTGAAATAGACATATGTTAACTAAATTTAGCTGGAAACCAATTGAAAAATATAGCAATTACAAGCCTATAACAAGCAAAATACAAAAAATAAAAAAAAACAAAAAAACAAAGCTAATAGTAAGTGTAGTTGTATCAACTAGTCTGGATCAGACACGTAATTAAATTTGTAATAAATCTAGATAACAAATCTGTGCAATTAGAAATATTTTTTACTAATTGTTTTTGTTTAGAGCAATTTCAAGCTTTTAGCTTTCTCAATGTGTTATAATGCTATCACTTGTATCTGGGTAAATGTTACCATGATCGCTTTTTAAATCCATCTAAAAAAAAAGTAGTACAACTTGAATTCCTACTCGAGGGCTCAAGCCTTCTCAAACCAATGAATTTAGGCTTTATTAGTAATCTATTTTTATTTTCAAACTATCAACTGATGTCCTAATTCTCTACACAAAGTATAACAGGGTCTAATTCAGCTTATACCACCACATCTGTCATGTACTATTTCTTTCCATTGTTTGATTAAAAAAAAATAAAAAATAAAAAATGTATCTTTATCTTTAATCAACTAGCAAATTTTTAAAATGATTCTTCTTTTGTCAGGTAAAAAATAATAATAGTGCGAAATTTCAACTTGATCTGAGATGGGTGTGGTATACAAACTTTTTACCAGACAGACATAAGGAATGAGTTGGCATAAGATCTGTAAAAGTTAGAGAAAATTTTTTAGACCTTGCAATCTATAATCAGATGATTTAGAGATCAATTGTTTTTTTAACCTATAGTTAACCAGGGTTTCATGTGGCCAGCACCACGACCAACCGCCTTTACTTTCATCTACTAATGTCAGGTACCCCAATACAGTTGTGGACTTGGGAGCATGGTAAAAACATTGAAAATCAAAAATCCCAATCATCACCAAGATAGGAACCCAGGACCCCTCGATTCAGATGCCTAGCACTTTACCATTTGGTCACCATTCCCCCAAATACTGTTATTAAATGCCCTCTGCTCAAGTGACTTTACAAAAAAACATTTTTAGATCTTGTGCTCACCTGTTTGATGTGCTGGATATGTGAGTGTGATTGTCATAATGTTTGGGGAGTGGGGGAGCTGGACGAGATCCATAGTAACCTTTTTCATAAGCAGGTGGACAAGGTTCTTCTGATGGTTCATTGAAAAGAGCTTCAGACTCTTCTCTCTGTTGCCAAACTGTCTGGAAGAATGGGAGGAACACTCCCGCTACAGGAAACAAGAATAAAATAGTGAGTAAATTAGCAAGATCAGTGGCACTTCAACAATTCAAGCATTTTTCTTTGGGAAGATGAACGCTGCATTAATATTTATAAAACTTTAATAATCTGATATGCATTTAATTTAGATGAAATGATTGTTTCAATTTGAGAAGTTAATACCAAAAGTCCCATTACAGGGCAATTATTTAAATTCAAGACCTATGGAGTCAGTGCTCTATACTATAGAGTACTAAAAATGACAAACACTTAAGACACTTAAGTTCTGACTCTTGGGACTCCTTATCCCCCACTGCCCTTTAGGTAATGTTATAGAATTTCTTACTCTGTTGGCTAAAGTTGGCTGTAGTTGTCATAAAACTGGCCTGTAGAGACTCAGACAATTCATGACCTTCCTGTATCAGCATCTGGCAGATGTCACTGGAAAAATAGCTGGAGGATGTCCCACCTGAATCTGCCACTGCCACTATCAGCTTTGGAACATTGGGCAGCCTATCAGTGAATGCCCTATGCAAGACAAATGTAGAAGACAAACTATTTAAAAAAGGGTCAAGGTTTTTATGTGATGTTTACTTATTTTAGTTCATTAACCTAAATTTTAAAAAAGTCTCAAATTGTGATCATATCATATATTGTAGTAATTAAATGAATCTACTTTTGTTTTAAGTATGTAGAGATTGATTTTGAACAATTGTAATGTCAAAATGTAACTTAAGTTGTCATGAAATTGAACATTAAAATGAGCATACATTGAAAAATTAAAGAATCCTAAACAATACTCTGATTTGGTTCCGTACTTGAGTGTAGCTAATGAAGCTCTTCTTTTAGCAGAGTAAACTAGGATGTAGCCATGGAACAGCCCCTGGTGGAGACGATTGCCACCATGAAAGGATGCCACTTCAACTTCCACCTTCTGCTTGGACGTGGCCTCCAGGAACAGGTCCAGAGTGATACAGTAAGGGGTATCGGCTAGGACTCGACACATATCATGATTCAGCAATGGCCCTAGGGGAAGCTCCAGTTGGAATGGGTCGCCGCACATCAAACACATAGAAAGCCTTAAAGAGATCAAACTGGTTTGTCAGTGGTATAAGTACAAGTATAATAAGAAAATACAACTTTTTTCTACAAAGCGGTTCTCAACCTGTGTATCGCGACCCCCCCCCCTTGGGGGATCCAATGACAATTGGCTAGGGGTCGGCTAAGACCATCGGAAGTATTTAGTATTGTCTATTCTAAGGTATAAAACTTGACATTAAATAAAGTTTTTTTTTCATTGGCAGTTACTAATTTTTACTTTACTTGTCAAACTTTTGAATTGTCACAGTATAAATATTTATTAACAGTTTATGTGAGGTATATAAAAGATGGTGATGTGAAAGACGAGTATCTCTTTTCCTAACCTCTTGAAGTGACTACAACATACGCATTTGGTTCATTTCTAGAGAAGTATAAAATCTCTTAGAAAATATTTGCAGTGTCTTTACAGATGGTGCTCCTAGTAATCTAGAATGATTTCAACCAACAAATATCAGCCATACTGCCAAAAGAATCATGAAAAATGTCGTTACTTCTGTCAATTTTGTGACATAAACAGCCAACTGCTTTCAAAATTATGTGATGAGTTTGATGCGTCCAACAATGCTCTGCTATTCCATACTGAAGTGAAATGGTTATCAAGAGGCAAAGATCTAAAACTTTTTGTTATCTTCAAGATGAAATTAACCTTTTTTAATTACAATGCGGAAACCTCAGTTGGAAGATATCTATAGTGATGAAAGAAATCTACAGAAAATTGCGCCCTGATTGACATCTTTGCCCTCTTGAATGAGTTCAATTTATCACTGCAAGGATCAAATCCAAAAAACTTGGATTCCAATGAACAGATCCAAACCTGACTGATGAAACTTGAGCTTAAGCATAGAAAATGGGACGAGAATAAAATGTACATGCTGCCAACCTTATCTGCTTTCTATGAGGAAAATAGCATGACAAAAGGAGCACAATGATAATTTCCGTCAAAGAACATTTGTGCATGTTTGTGGGCAAAAGCTCATCGTACTTTCGAAATCTACATGACATCACTTCTGCAGAAATCTTTTTCACAGTTGAAGCTGAAGATGTTCCATTTACAGGAAGAGTTATTTGAGCTTATTAAAAGCAATGCAGCGAAAAATTAAAATTATTTCTCTTCAATATCGGTTACATGATTATGGATCAAGTAATCGCAGTCATATCCCCTTCTGTTTGAGATTGTTTTAATGCCATTTTCTTCTATGTCTAACAAAATTCAAATATCTTTTGGAAACATGGTTTTCCGGCCTGTTAGTCTAAATATTGAAGCACACTTGAAGTGGTAGATGAAATTTAAAATTGACTTATCTGCACTTATATGTTGTCTGTTGTCATAACAAATTTGTAGTTTACTGTAGCTCAAATGTTATTTATGCCATTGTTTTCAAATTGTCACATAAGTGTGCAATATGAAACAGTAAATACGCAACAGAAAATTTAATAAATGGAAGTCATAATCATAAAATCTCTTTTTTTTTTGTAGTTTAATTAATAGCAAATATTTATTTTGCACAAAATAAAATAAAATTAGCAATGAAAATTTATATTGCGCACATCAGATATATACATTACGAACAAAAATAATTTTACGGTTGGTTGTCACAGCATAGTGGGGAATAGTGAAAAAAAAAAGGGGGGCCACGAGACAAAAGGTTGAGAAGCGCTCTTCAACACAGTGACAAAGTAAATTTCTGTCAATGTTTTAAAAATGAAGATATAAAAAAAGGTATACTGGTTTTTTTTTAGTCAACAGAAATAACAAAATATTTTAAAATAAATGAACAAAATAGTTGGACTTTGTATAACTAAAATAACATCTGAAATAAATAGAATCAAATCAATCAACAGAAAAAAAAAAGATACGAAAATGAAATTAAAAAAAAAAAAGCTACTTAGAATAAAACAAAATACCTTATATCAGGCTCAAATTGATCTGATAGGTACCAGCTGTTTAAACCTGGACTACAGCCATGGATGACAGTGTGCAGTGCTGCATGGATCTGTCCCGGTACAAACTGAACTCCTTCCTCCACATCGTCATAGTCCACAATAAACTCTCCGTGAAGTCTGACAACAGCAAACACAAAATCTCAAACAGTGATGAAGAATAAACATTATCTTTACATTGGTAGGTGAATATAAATATGTAATCACCAAGTTTCATCATTACACTAGCCGAATATGGCATGCGGACCGGGTTTACCTGATTTGTCAATCTTTAATAGAGATAAATTTAGGTATTTTCTTTAATTTTAGGACCCCCAGTTGTGGTAGGACATTAAAGATAAACTACGGTCTCTGCCATGACCTAAGGAACATTTATGCCAAGTTTGATCAATATTGGTCAAACCGTTTTGATTTCTATGCGAGATATACATACATACGTATGCCTTACTTTGTGCTTTATATATAAGATTTGTAAGTGAATATAAATATGTATTCACCAAGTTTTTCTCTGGACTACTACATTTGATTGTACAGTGTTTCTTACCAATGATATAAGGCTCTAATGACCTAAATAAAAATGGACAATGACACAACTTTCGCAAACAATGATTTGATTCAAAGACTGCATAACAAGAAATCAGTCTCTGGCTCCTTATTATATTTATTTAATTAAACTACACAACTAATATTATATAAGATAAAAATTCTGTGTACTGCAATATCTAGTATATGATTTTGTAAATTTAAAAAATATGTTTATTCATTATGGGTTCAACAACATATGACATAACAAATATATAGTAGGTTTTGAACCATGTATACAATGCATGAAAAATGACCTTCTAGATTTACAACATTATCTTGTGAGAATCCATCTCCATCTATGTCAACAATTTGCTGATTAGTACTCATTATAAAATTACTTCTAATATTGCTTCAGGAATTATTATATTTGAATACTGCCATCTTTTGGGTATCAAAACATATCATGTATGCCCTAAAATGTTGAGCACATGATTATTTCAAAGCGCCACAGAAAAGCTAATTGTAACAAGCTAAAGTCAAATAAAATAGAACTAAAACTATAATAACACTTTTTATTTAAGATTGGAAAGAGACTTAGCTATGAACTCTTTTTTTACATTTTGATTTCAAGGTCTAGAGGTCCTTCAGACAGTTGATAGAGGCTTCCCCAATAACTGTGACTAATACAATAATAACAGAATAAAAATGCATATTAATATGTTCGCTTGACAAGTTCACATATTATGAATGAAATGGTCCTCACCTGGAAGCTAGCATTCTACCCTTCTCACGCAAGATCTCATTTTCTTTTTCACTTTGACTAGAGTTAGATGCCTGGATGATGGCAATAGGCATGCCATTGAGAGTGGCCTCCCCATCCCTCACAATATCATTGGTGAGAGATCTCTCCAGGCTATCACGAATGTAGTTGAGGGTGTCCTCAGAATTATATACACACAGACAACCTGACAAGAACAAAACATAGTAGAGAAGTTGTGATTGGCAGGTAGCCAAATCTACAGCATTACAATTCTAATCCGTTCACATTATGATATACAACATTCTTGCCTTGGTTTCTATAGCTTTAAATATTAATTGATTTGAGATATTTTAGTGATTTCTAAAAAATTAAAATGAGAAAGTAAAAAACAATTCTTATTCTTTTAATATATTTATATACATGTATAACATTTATTTTATTGAAATATATGAAGGCTAGTCTTCTAGATTAGTAAACTTATAACTTTAGTTTCAAATATAACAAATTATGTACAACAAAAAAACAATTTAACTAGTAAATCTCTCAAAGAATATATCTTGTGAATCTATTGTTTAATATATTTCTGTCATTTACTATATTTACAGCTAATAAAGATACAAATGTGATAACAAACAGTTTTACCATGTGGCCTAAAATTGGCAGTGGCCAGGGCATTCTGTTCTCGACTAACATCACCATCTATGGGTCTATAATCTAAACTATAGGTGGCTTTTTCTACAACATATTCATCATCTGTACAAAGATTCTGAAAAGTAGCAAGCAGATTTTCAGTGAATAACAACTTTCAAATTCTTTAAATACAAATGTAATAAGGTAAAAATATATATATAACAATTTGACAGTGCATAGAGGTTTACTGTCATGTCAGTACTTACTCTGATTTCTTTATTTAGTGATATGGCTAGCCCATCTTTGCCTAGAAGCACCAAGTTTAATGTCTTACAGCCCATTTCTACAGATTCTGAAGAATTCTTCAGCTCAGGTCTGTCAAAACAAATTTAATTAATCCAAATATACACAAGACTCTAAAAAGAAATTCTTATATATCAATGATAATGAAGAAGAAAGAAGAATGTAATAAAGGTTTGATATGAAAGTAACTATACTCATTTAAAAGAAAGGCATTTCATTTTCACTAAACAAACATGATGTTGTGTTCAAGCCATGCCTACCACCTAGACCCAGAATGTGGAACACTCAGGTTGAAAATGTGGAAATTAAGGCCCCTATGTGGAACATAAACACGTTTAATTTTGGCAGCCATATAGTGTACAATAAATAAAACTTCAATCAACAATGCTAGTTTGCTTCTTATACATTAGATGTAAATAGTCTAATTAAAACTAAGAAAAACTGTATCATAATTTATCTATGTCCTATGCTTGAAATCAATAGTTCAATCTAAATCTATATGACCAGTTCAATTGCCTTTTAAAATAAATAGATACATATTGAGTCTAATAGTCATTCAATCTCATATCTATATTACAGAAATAGATCTAGATCTAAATTTACTTACTAGAATAGATAAATGATTCTAGATATAGATGTAGATTATTCTACAAATTATAGAATCATATATCTAACGATTAATCTAGTCTAATCTATAGGTATTTTAATGCTACTATTAATTCTAAATCTAAATTATAGCTCAAGAAGAATTTAGGTCTAACAACTTTAAGAAGTGAACTAAGTCTAAACTAGTTACTAATCTAGATCTTGAGTAGATCTAGAATATATTTAAATTTAGATCTAGATCTCTAGCAAGAGAGTAGAATCTATAATGTAGAAGTAGGACTAGAATTAGAAGAGTCAAATAAATTTAGTTTTCAATAAGTCTGTAGATCTCTTGGACTTGATTTAGAATTTAGTTAAGCTACTAAACCATATTTTTGTAAATCTAGGACACACAGAGACCTATATATATTGTAACGAATCTCACTATCCAGGCTCTCAGCGAACTGCACCACACTCACCACCAACTTAAAGAACTTGAATACTCATGGCTCCAAAATAACATAATGGTTTAATGTCCAATAAATAACAGCCAATACTGTACAATTGGCAACAAGTAACACAGACTGTACAAATATCTCTCCGTTAACAACGGTACCGCTGTATCAACTCTTGCACTGGCCTAGTCTCGGACTTGTACTGAGTCGTCTTGACTATGACACCTCCGCTCTTTATATAGGGTCCCTGCTGACCTTCTAGAACCAGAAGGGAACATTGATCGACCATTCTGGTTAATCACATGACCAGACCCTTCGTGGCGCTCCTGAGCTCTACTCACAAGACAGATCCTTCCCAAGCTGTCTTGGCTGACCGTTGTAACTCGTCACAGTTGAACGCTTGTCTAGCCTGGCCTGGGGCGATTTGCATCCGTTGTCTACACACACCTCTACTCCCATCTGTGTCACCACCAGGTTTATTACAATATTTTATTTTGAATTCAGTATTTTTTTTGCACTATTTAAGAAAATGAAAATAACAGCCAATTGTTTTCTGTTGGAATTCAGACTTGAAAGAAAAAATCGCCAATGCTAAATGGCAGAACATGTACGCTTGTTAAATTAAAAAACTTAATAAGCTTTATAATAGCGGTGAAACATTCAAACTTTATAATAGCAGTGAAGCAGTCAAACTTTATAATCTAGAATTCTAGATTTAGATCTAGATCTAGTCTATATTGACTATATTAATATCTACTAGATCTAGCTTAAGTATAACTGTTAAACCATATTTTTATAAATCTAGGTTAAACTGAGAGGAGACGAAATGAAAACAATATATAACACAGATCTATAAATTTATATTTTATTTTGAATTCAGTATTTTGATTTAGCACTATTAAAAAATAATGAAAATAAGGGCCATTTTTTTTTGTTAGAATTCAGACTTGGCAGAACAAAAAAATTATAACGGTGGAAAATGTGTGCTTTTTTGATGATTTTGCACGAGGGTTCTACATAATGTGGAATAGTAGGGATGTATTTTGTAACAATGTTTCAAGAATATCGGACTACAACCACTAACCTGATAGCCCTAGAGGCCAACAAATTTTCCACCTGAGTGTCTATACAATAGTTATTGAAGTAACATCTCTCTCTGGACGGAGACTGTATGAAGCCTAAATGGTTAAGAATCATCACTTTCCTATCTTCATCTAACCTTTGTAGTGCTTTGAACCTAAACAGAGGGAAAAAAACAACAACATAGAAATATTTCATTTTTTCATTGCCATGAACATGATGAGCCAAAAAATTAAAACAATAAATTATACATACAAAACTGTTGAGTATTTTAAATATCCCTTTAAAACCTTGTAATCTATAGGGCAGATGATGTAAAGGTCATCTGTTTCTGTTAATTAGGGTGTCATATGGCCGCCTTTCCTTTCCCCAACTAATTTCAGGCTTGAGTTTGATGGACTCTTTAAGAATCCCAAAATTCAAAATCTCGGTCTTCACCTAGATTTGAACCTGGTACCCTTCAGTTCAGAAGTCATGCAAAAAAATGTCCTCCACCTCCCCACTGCCTCCTAATGCATGAGGATCTAAGTCTTAAGTAAATAAGTCAACCCATCAATATCAAACCTTCCCGACCTTTTGTCATCCTGCAAAGCAGTAGTTATACTCTGCAAGTCTTTGGTGGTGACACGCTCCACACTGTTCATGTTCATGAAGACAGAGGACTTCTCCCACAGCAGTTCATTGAACTCTGCCCTGGCCGTCTGCTTCAGCTCAGCCATGTGCTGCTCGTACACAAAGTTGCGCTCATGCTCATCCAGGCTGGAATAGCACTCCTTGCCGATGAAGAAAATGTATGTTTCGGACAAAGGTTTCCCAGGGGTGATCTGGGGGTTCTCTTCCAAGATCTTTTTAAACTGCTGCTGCAACCTGTAAAGCCAAAAAAGCTTAAGTAATGAGGGGAAACATGGATTTCTAATTAAGAAGTTTAATTAAGAATTAAGAAGAACAACTAGATTGAAAAGTAAAGACTGATACAACTACTGTTAAAATGATAACTCCTAATGTATTCTTAAAGACTAGAAATATATAAAAAATTATACAAGATTTTCTTGGTAGATAAGAGCCATGAAAACGACTTAAGGTCAAAACAGATTATTTTGATTACATGTAAGAACTGGTCAGGCATATTTTCATTCTTGCTTTTTTTTTTTGAATAGACATGTTAGGCCCAAGTCATTTTTCATTATTTTGCTTTTAAATAAGCTTAAAGAGCAGAACAGGTTCTAGGAAAAGTTTTTTAAATTTTCTTTATGATATGATTTAATCAACCATTTCTTGTGCATTTTTTTTCTAACACAATTCTAGAATAACAAAACCTTAGTAATAATACATTGCTCAACAATAACAATCATTTTATGTTAAAGGAAAAATATTTTGTTAGTGCCAGCAAATCATACCAAAAATATTGTGTGTTTTTAGGTGTGATTTGGCACATCAGAACATTTTAAGTCACGTGATGTCAATTAATTCTTCAAAGACTTATCTAATTAAGATACCAGATTGTGTCGCTTACTCTCTTTTCTTGTGTAGAGCCTGTAGTTCATTGAGATGGTTCCTAAAACACATTTCTGCCTCCGCTGAGTTGAGCAAATCAAAAGGAATCCTGGACTCTTCCATGTTGTCTAAGAAAGACTCAGACTGTTTCCAAGATGTACAACCTTCTTCAATCAGAACAAAGTGACGATCAAAGTCAGGATGCTCTCGAATAAGTCGGCGAATGGTATTCCACGCTCTGAAAAACACAGTTTTAAAAAATTGATATTTCCAAAGAAAAAAACTGTACATCTTGTAAAAAGTATTTAAACAAAAAAAAAAAAAAAGGAAAAATGAATAACAAGCTACGAAGAGTTTATCTCCATGCATTTCTTTAAACTTTGAAAGAACTACAGGTACCTTGTGAACTTCAACAAGAAAATTTTGTTTCAATACTTTTTTTTTTTAAATAACTCTTTTACACAACATATAGAGCGACGGTGTTTCTCTTAATAATTAATGAATGTTAGATTTTAAAAAATGGAGAAAAAAAAAATTAACAAACCACTCCATTAGCCCCCCCCCCCTCCCCTAGAAAGAATCCTGGTTTAGTGAATATAAATCTACTAAATTGTTTTCGAGTTCCAGGCCCAGGTTTTTGAGTCAACACACCCAGAAGGTTCCAGGTTCCATGAAGTTATGAGGTATTGAAAAATGGCGAGATTGACAATAGAATTGGAAAAGCAAGAGAGTCCTTTGATATCCTAGAGAACATGAACCGAATACAGTCTGATGATTTGAAAACGGGACTTCCAGTTCCAAGTGCTTTACCCCTCAGCCACAGCATCTCCATATATTCATTTAGTGTACACTTATATTTTTTAAATAATAATTATTAACCTTATCCATACATTCAAAATTAATAACGTTACATGTCATAAAAAGAATTCATCTTACAAAATTAGATAAATTGGCAACACGAAAAAAAAAAAAATTATTGACCTACTTTATGACACTATGTAGTAAGCTAGCTACAGTTGTGTACAAATGACTTAACAAGACTTTCCCTCGCAAATAAAAATTAATATCTCCATTGTCATTTGTCATACAAACTAGACATAGATCTAGCTAGATCTAGACCTAGTTCTAGATTCAAGATCTAAGTCTAGGTCTAGATCTAGAAATAGATATAAGTCTAGATCTAGATCTAGAACTAGATATAGAATCTTGATATAGAACTTGATATAGAACTAGATATAGAATCTTGATATAGAATCTACTATATCTAGACTAGAACTCGTATGAATTTACACGTTTAATCTTAAAATATCTGATTCATTTCTTACTGTTTACATAATAAATAAATCTGCACCCCTAAGTTGTCAGAAGATAAGTTATTGCCTTATTAATTAAAATTTTGTTCAAATTATTAATAAATTTATAATATATATATATATATTATAAACATATATCTAGATCTGGGCTCTACTTAGTCTTATTTAGACTGTCAAGTGTATATGTCAGAACTGCGCGATATAAAAGTAGTTTGTTATTTTAGAAACTTATAACTAAAACGAAGTTCGTATCAAATGGAATGGACATAGAAATAAATGGAAAATATATTTTATAATGATCTATTTTGACACTTTTACCATTGTGACCTTAGATGCAAATTTTTTGTACCAATGCACGAATCTAAGAATGAAGCTTAGTTATTAATGAAGAAGTTAATGACCTTTTAAAAAACTTACCTTCCCTGAAGTTTTTCATTTAAAAGTGGTGTAAGTTTTTTTAAAAATCTGCTTGCATATATAATTTCAAAAATTAAATGGTTCACTTTCGGAAAAAAAAAAAATAGCAGTTGCATCAGAACTTTGAATGATCTAAAATATCATGATGTCCGATTTTCATTTTCTCTTCTAGTTTCTGAGATCTAAACGGGACGGACGGACAGACAAAGCACACAAAACTAATAGTGCCTTTTCCCCTTTCGGGGGCGGCTAAAAATCATCATAAGTTTGGTTCAGAATATTAAAAAAAAACTATGTGATAGACATGAAGCTTTCACTCAAGGAATGTTTGCAACAAATATTGAGAAACTTCTGTCCAAACATATTATAAAATGAGGAGCTTAAAATAAACGTAAGAGTTTTAGAGTTAAATTAGTAAATCAGTAATTAGACTATCTATCAGAGGGCCATCAGACAGATACTAAAGAGAGTGAAAGAGAGGATAAAGGTAACATGGGTAAGACCAATAGGAAAGTCAGTTTAACATTCTCATTTCATTAACTTAATTCTAACTCTTGTTTTGAAATTCACCATCTGTCTTTAAGTTAAGAGAAATAATTCTAACAAGAAATCCCATATATAATTTTGGGAAAAACTGATATTAGGCACCCTTTAAAATATTTTTTTAAAATGAGGGGGAAAAAAATAATTGATGGGCTTAGTTATATGGCTGTCATTGTTGGTATTACTTTCATCTGGGCCTTCTTGGAAAGCCACTTACATCTACATTTTTAAGAATTTAATTTCATGCATATTTTTACAAAAGCCATAGCTAAAATAACAAAAAAAGACAAACTCTTGTTTAGGCAACCTGACTGAACCAATAGACCCTTTACATAGATGATGAATGCAAGAACAATCTGTGCCATGTTGTGTCTTTTGGGTACATACATTTTTTAAGGGTAGAATACTGACAAATTACAATACATTCATCAGACAATAATCTGGAACCAAAATTGTTTTGTTTAGGACTGAGGAAAGTGAATTAGAGTTTGTTGGTAAACAAGTGAGAAACCAATATGCCAGTACTGAGATAAGACGTTTAACCCTTGTGAAGAATAAACCTTTGCTCTTAATTTATATCAAGAATCAGTTTGAGCATTCATGCTAATAAGTCAAGCCGCTGTTAGCTTATGTTAATGTTAAATTAAGACAATGTTGAGCACTAGGAGCAGTTCAAGGAACATTTATAGTAAATGCATCTAGTAACAGATAAAAGAAGAAGTTTCTATTTGCTATCCAATTGCTTACCTCTCAGTCACAGAATCTAGCTCTGGCAAGAAAAGTTTCAGCAGTTGGGGCAACAAAGACAGATAGCGCTGCTCACGTAAACGTATTTGCTCGTCTCGCAGTCTCTTGGTATGAGCCCTAAATTCCTTGCGGGCCTGCTCTGTCCCAAACATTTCCACATAGTGCCCAAAGTCAGACTCTAGCTCCAGCTTTTTCCTGCAAGTGTTCCACACAGCCTTAGGGTCCACAACGGTGGTGCGAAGCAGGTGAATGTAGGCCTCTTTGGCCACCTCCAGAACCTCATACCTCTGTTTCCTGGCCTCCCCAAAAGGAAGGATTTTGCCCTTTGCTTTAGTCCTATCAATAAGATGAGCCAAGAGCATGAATGCTGCCTCCACATTGATATTCTCATGAGCAGATGTCTCCACAAGCAAGACGTTGCCTTTAAACTCTTTCCTGTTAGCAAGCTTCTCTGCTTCCTTTACAAACTCTTGGCTGGCCACATCTCCCTTTGTGGTGGCTAACACCACAGGTTTCTTAGTCTTAAGAGCATTATTGAGCAGAGCTGCAACAAATTCCACTTGTTTTTCTATTGTCCTCTGGGGGACCTTGCTCACATCAAAACAGCATATGAAACCATCAATGGTCAATTTCCCTTCAGGCATCAGTACTTGAGGGTAAGCAGAATCCGTCTCCATACCTATGTCAAAAAAAAAATTTTAAAAATGAAAGTAAAACCCAACTTAACTAAAACTATTACACCTTGAAAAATTTAGCAAATGAAAATAAAACCCAACTTAACTAAAACTATTACACCTTGAAAAATTTAGAAAATAAAAATAAAACTCAACTTAACTAAAACTATTACACCTTGAAAAATTTTTAAAGAAAAAATAATAATAACATATCTTTAACTACATCTTCAACTTACAGATAATGTAACAAAAAAAAAACAAGTCTTACATAGAAATTGTTTATGCCTTGTGTTTAAAAAAAAATTAATCTTATTGTCAACAAAAACAAAAAATACTACTCCTAATGCTCTAGCTATTCACTATCTCATAATGGCATGATCACCATGCAAATTAAAAAAAAAAGAACTAGCAAAAACTGACAAAACTCTTGTTGCAATGATTAAGAACTAACCTAACTGGTCCTTGCAGATATACATGAGTTTCTCAGCACTCTGTACTTTGCCACTGATGGCTCTTTTGATGTAGGTTTCTGTCCTGCCTGTCATGAATGGGGCAAAGCTGACATCATCAATAAACTCTGTCTGCTCCACCTGAGAATTCAAACAATTTAATCATGTTTGATTAGGAGAGCTCCAAAAGAACAGAAATATCTTTCACAACTTTATAATTTTTTAAAAAAAAAACCACATAACCCTAACTTTGCAGAAACTACCAACTTGCAAAGTTTAATGTAGGCTGTTAATGTGACATATAATGTACAGGAGGCATGTTTAGTCCAACCTAATGACATGTCCTTGTCTTAAAGGATGAAATGGTAACAAAGTGACTTTTTTTTTCAATGCATCAAAATGACTGAACAGGATGTGAAATACTGGGTTGTTTTGATAGACTTAAAGATTGATAGATTTGATTTTAAAGACGTAGACTAAAGTGCTTTACTAATCCTTATTGGAAATTTGTTGTGTATTTCTTTTTTTTTTAATTAATAAATATAAAATAACAACAAGTCCACAAAAAACAACAGTCAATGTTGATTAGGATTGGGAAATATTTTTGGACCTAAGGAGTTAAACAATTTATACTAAAAAAAAATCAACAATTGTACTAACCACATGAAATGTGAAGTTGTTGCTGTCATCTGTTTTGACCACAGATCCCCAATACAAGAAGTGGTCATTATTGATCACCCTTCCCGCAAAATCACTCTGACTCAGCACAGAAATATGGTCCTGGTAGTAGCTGTCTGCCACCTAAACAATACGACGACAGCATTATTATGAGAAAAAAAGTAGATATATATTTTAGAAAGAGATATAACACAGCGCTGACGTAGGGAAAAATAGGACAGCAAATACAGCTTTAATATTATCTGTATGCTACCCAATGTAAGCTTTGCCTGAGTTCAAGCCTCACTCGATTTTGGGGGTGCTAAGAATCAGAGAAAAAAAAAATCAAGATGCAAGTCTAAACAAACGTCATACAGACAATATGAAATGATGATGACTAAAGCAAATACCAATATTATCGCATTAATTATTCACATTCTTCCCCACCCAAAAATGTCTACCTAAAGAATAGCCACAAGATGACTGTGATAATGGCATCATGGGGAAAGGTCGATCGAGTAGCGTACTTTTAAGAATGTCCTACATGCAAAATTCAAAATGGCAAAAAGATATTACTGATTCACAAGAAAGGCAATAAAAATGCAGCAGCAACATTAGATATTGACGAATCCTGTATCAGACGGTGGTGGAAAAAAAAGGCAACTTTCTGAATTCCCGTGTGAATTTAAGGCCCTTCAAATCTCTGTGAAGACTGGGATTTTGAATTTCAGGGTTTTTAGGGCCCTCCTGAGTCCATCCAACTCTAATGTGTACCTGACAGTAGTTGGGGAAAGTATAGGCATTTGGCCACTGTACTGGCCACATGACAACCTGCTCGTTAACCGTTGGCCAAAGAAACAGATGACCTTAACATCATCTGCCATTTAGATTGCAAGGTCTAAAAGGAGAATTTTACTTTACTTACTATGGTTAGTCAAGCAAGTAGATCTACTCTTTGAAACACATATTCTTTTCTTTTCTTACAAGATCTAGATCTAACTGCATAGACCTAGATCCATTTCTTTTATGAGATTATAAACTTTACTGTATAGTTTTTCTTTATACAGTAAGTCAATAGATTAAATTAATAGATTTGAGTGACTTCACACAGAAACCGGTGCAAATCTGACCATTTGGAATGCGCAGAAAAACACCAATTATTAAGTTAATATTGGAAATAAAACAAAATGAATAATACATATTTATTTTCTGTAAATCAAAACACATATTATATTAAAAATTGTCTAAACCATCAGAGTTTCCCTTTAACATTAAAAATAAAAGTACAAATTTTAAAAAGAGCCGAAACAATGTTTAAAGTGAAACTTAAAATTTGAAACCCCTAGAGATGCAGCTAATTATTAAATATGAACTTCCTTTTAAATCTGACTTTAAATATGATATACACATGAATGCATAAAATGTGTTCAGAAACAAAGTGGCAAGTTTTGAGGAGAAACTAAATAGCCATTACACATAAGAACACATTTTAAACATGATGATGCACAAAATTGTAATGAGTGCTGCTAAATAAATATTATTTGTAACAAATGTAATTTTTTTTTAAGTGATATATTTGGGTGGGTTATAACATTATTTCGATTAAAGATAGTTTGAAAAACAAGTTAATTTTACAAGAACTGTTTCTATTTTTTTAAATATATATTAATGCTTTGTACTAGCAATCTACTTCTAGCTAAGCTCTAGAATTTATGTAGAACTCTCCCCCATCCAGTTACCAGCCAATCAAGTTGGACACCTACAGTGTTATTCATTGATGCTGCAAGGGAAAGCTGCTTCCCATTGTGCATTCATAAACTCATTTATCCAGGATGTTCAAAAGACAAAAGTTCACTACCTGATTGAGAAATCTGTTACACAGACACGACTTCCCAACACCATATTGACCCTTTTCTCTTTCAGTGCCTGACAGGCCAATCACACTCACGTTGAATATGCGGCCTTCTGCCCTCCGCGCCATTCCGCGGAGTTACATCTTCATGGAACCCCTGAATAAAAAAAAGAACAATTATTTTAAAAACAGCTAAAGAAAAGTAATGAATTTTGAAATAATTTTTAAACATATTTCTAGCTCACCACACACACATTTTATCAACCATTTTTTTAAACAAATTAGTGTTATGATTAAAATTCTCCATGAATGTTTAATATAAATGTTTGACTATTTCCGGTACATTTCAATCAAGTATATTTTATAGCCTTGAAGGTCTTAAGTAAATAAGAAGAATTCTCTTGAAATGTAAGAATAAATTCTCTGATATATATATATATATTATAAAAATCCAATGTTTTCGGCAATCCAATACCCTCTCCGCTACGGTTTGGTTTATAAGCATCAGATTATTAAGAGTCAACTGTAAATTTATTCGTTATTGGTCAAGAGACAAAAAATCAATGACAAAAACCCAACAAATTAATTCAAGAAACTAGCTTCTCAAAACAATGTCTCAATGTAATAAGAGTTTTAAATGATTGATTAACTTAGTAGGAAATATTATCAAGCAAACAAAATTTATACAGAATGTTAATTTTATTAAGAAAATCAAAAGGGTTTGCGTAAACTTGTTTCAGACACTAAAACACTACATTAAATGATCATACAAAGAATCAGATTGAGGTCAGCTACCACCAATCAGTAATAAAAACTTGTTTTAGTCACAGCTTGTGGCAAACAATTGTAATAAGCATCAAAAACTGATATTAAAAAATTAAATTTTGAAACATTCAATTTGTTGAAAAGGTAGATGTCCTTTTTTTATTAGTTTAAAAAAATCCACATTTTTTTTTGGCTGGTGGAAAATTGGGGGGTGGGGGGGGGGGGGTGAAATGTAAAAGTTTACAATAATATCCTTTAGTCTAAAAAAAATAAATAATTTAACAAGGTGAATATGATACAATGTTTTGAGTTAGAATTCAATCTTGGGGGAGGATAGCCTATCATGGAGTGTCACAAAAAAATGGAACTCCTTTCAAGAACAACCAAATTAAGTTAAGCTTCAACAGTAGGTAACATTGCATCTCCTGTAAGCAGCATATCTACCATCCCCTATTGTCACAGCAGCAGTCCTACAGACTATTGATTGACACTGGTGATCCAAGCTAACAACACTCAGATGGGCCTCTCATTGATTTCTTCAGAGGGCCATGTCAATATTGTGCACTTGGTAGGAGCCTTCCTACAATAAGTTGTCATAAGTGATTCAACACTCTTTGCACTATCAATAGGGCGCACAATGAGGCTGGTGGAACAAAAGGAAAATAGTGGTAGAGTTTCTGATGTTTGCACTATTTGTTCAACCAGACTTTCACAAGCCCAGACAAGATATTCTGTTCACAATTTGTAACATCAGTAATCCAAAGAGTTAAAAAAAAAAAAAAAGATTTTAAAATTACATTTGTTATAGGGAGAGGTCTACTAATAAATGCAATGAAAATAAAATGTCTTATAAGCTAATTTTAAATGCAGACAAAACAAACAAAAAGTATTGAAACAAATTTAAAAACTTTTTCATCAACCTCAGCATCACTTTAAGACAAAACACCTAAGACAACTTGTATCACTCAAGTTGTAGATAAAATACAGATCAAGAACAAGAATTTAAAACAAGCAAAATATTTTTTTAAAATATTTCAATAAAAAAAAAAACGTATATTGTAAAGGGACAGGACCATCTTATTGCTATCTCAATGCTGCAAGCTTTACCCCCTTTGGTAAATTTGTTTGATTCATGTGTTGTCATCGACAATGAACATAAGTGCAAACAATTTCAACTTGAAAATGTGAGAAGAAAAAAAAAAAAGGTGTACTAGAATTCACCCAGTACAGAGTGAATTTAATACAGTACTAGAATTCACCCAGTACAGAGTGAATTTAATACAAGCTTTGTAAAAACCATTTAAAGCCATGACATGATGCACAAAGTTGCAAAATAGGTGCATACGTGACCAGCCTTGAAAGTTATCCAAAAGTAGGAACGTTGGGAGGGGGGGTGGAGTATAACTCCCCAACACCAGACTTGTTCACCACCTCTCTCTGTTCAGTAGAAGATAGCCACTTGTACAGAGCAGCTTTCTCGTGAACAAGTATCTTGATTGTCTCACCATGCACTTTGAATGTTCCAGCAAAGAACCCATTCAGAAGCTGTACTCGGGAGGGAACTGAATGTAAGGGATACACTTTTCCCCATTGAGACGTAACAGGCGATGATATGGACACCGGACACTCGCTAAAACAAACTGGGCACCGTACACTTGTTGAAACAAACACCATAAGTGACAATACACCCAAGTAGTTCTAAAAATAGCTGTCTTTGCCAAAAAGACGAGAGCGGTGCGTGTGCGATACTAAATAATATTCGACTCACGTGTTGCTCACTTCATATCATCTTTGGATTGTACTACTTCCCCCATGCCGTTTGTTGACTAACACTCGCTGCGCTCTAAGGGGATTGGTTGTAAGGAGCAGCCTGCCTACGTTCATTCATTGATGTGATGTCACGGCCCAAACAACCCGCTCCAGCACACACCAATGAAAGGTCATCTAGGAAACTGGGCACTACTTCACTTTCACACTGGTAATAAATGCAAACACAAGTCTGAATTCAGCACTAATCAACGTGTTCTATTTTCAAGGGTATTAGGTTAATCTTTACATTGGCTGCAGTTCTCAACCCATTACAGATTTAATACCACTTCTACAACACACAAGTATTAGGGTTCATTTTAGGGGGAGAGGCCTACATCGCAAGCACAAACACACACATATACATACATACATACATACATACATACATACATATATATATATATATATATATATATATTTAGAGAGAGAGAGAGAGAGAGAGACAGACAGAGAGAGAGAGAGAGATGGATGGAAAGACAGGGACGGAATAGAAGGGGATAAAAAAAAAAGGGGGGGGGGGTTGTAATGCTATACAGATCTGTTGTTCATGTAACAATACACTCGTCCATAGAAGAATACAGCCAGATTTCCTTTGATCACTTGAACCAATTACTACGTTTGACTATATCAACTGAAAAGATCATTTTTAGTGAACTCATTATTTGTATGGCTATGATAAAAAAACAAATCTACTATTTAAACTAACGCTATGTGCGATGTGGCTAGCGTATATTAAGCAGAGATGCTAGCAGCTAAATGGGGGGAAAAAAATAGTCCATAAACCACCATGTTATAAAAGCAAGGGAAATATCTTGCTTTGAAATGAAACAAGAGCACGGTACAACGAGTTTTCAATCGGACCAAAGCTTCACTGTAAGCTATGCGTGACCCTTGAAAGTCAGCGAAAAGTTTTCATCAGAAACGAACTCATTCCCTCTCCCCCCAGTACCTGAAAGGTCCAGTTTTATTCTACACACACACACACACACCCTTTTTCACAACCACCAATTAGTAAGGGGACTGTTACACCACACCCTGACGCCACGCACCAGTGCGGAAAGAAGAGGCGCTCCGTGGCGAGCGCTAGCTCTGCCGTGTTGTGCCACTTCCAGCTCTACTCATCAACATGTCGGTGCAAGTGCCAAGACCTAGACATTCTTTGATAATCCATTTCAAAAAGTACGGCCAGTCCCAGCTGCATGCTTTGAGTACAACATTTCAAAACATGAATGCTACTAGATATTCTATGCTATTAACGCGCTATCATGACCAATCTAAACCTGTGCATCAAAGTCACCCCATGTCTTCATCAGTTTCTTGTTTTAGAAATCTAAGTACATACAAAGAATACATTGTTCCTGTTGAATACATGAAACGATTACAGCTTTAGCTAACAGACTATTAGTACCGTCTACCCATAGGAAGTGCTTGCAAACGTATTTAGCCTGTACACAAACACTCACAGCTTAATCATTAAGTACGGGCTGTATTCTATTACTAAAGGTATCCAGCGTAAAGACAAACACTTGTCAAGTCTCCGAGACCTACTCGCTTGGCATTCGCAGATGACCCCTTGCCACTCTGGCCCACGCGTTTCTTGAGATGCTGTACGTAGCGAGCAGGATCGTAGCTCGGCCTTTAGGGAAAGGAGAAAGGGGGGGGGGTCAAAGATAACTTATCAATCATGGTCAAGCTAATGTGAAAACAAATCTCCAAGGGAACGGGGCGCATCTTCCGAACAGCGTACGGTGAGTCAGTGAATCAGGTGGTGCACAATTGCACAGGTCAACTAAAGAAAGTGGTGAGAACGTTCGGAATGTCCAAACTCAAGTCTAGGGAGAGAAAAAAAACGAAACATACACAGACACACAAGTACATACATACAGACACACACACAAGTACATACATACAGACACACACACACAAGTACATACATACAGACACACACACACACAAGTACATACATACAGACACACACACACAAGTACATACATACAGACACACACATACAAGTACATACATACAGACACATACACACAAGTACATACATACACAAGTACATACATACACACGCGCAAGTACATAAATATAGACACACACAAAAGTACATACAGACACATACACACGTACAAGTGCATACAGACACATACACTTAAGTGCATACAAACACACAAGAATATACATACATATACACACACACAGAGAGACACAAAATAAAACATGCATACATACACACACAAATACGTACATACATACATGCACACACACAAAAGTACATACAGTCATACACGCACGTACATACAGACACACAGACAAACATAAGTCAGGCACGCTTGTAGCCAATGCACCACCACCACCCCCGTGTCGCAGCGGAATGTAGAATTGTATCAAACGAGTGCCGAAGTATTGAACTCAACATCCCCACTCACTGACGGTGTGACTGCCTAGCGCTACACCCAAATCATTAAAACACGCATTCACCTGTCCACTAGCAGGCAACGCTTCTGCTTCATCGGCACACGTACGTCCAATGCCAAACGCCCAAACCCTAACAGAAAGAAATCCAGTGCATTCATATCCACGTGAAACACGACACGAATCCTCTGTTTAATAGAGCAGTCAGCAGTTGTACACGTATAGGGTTGTAGGGATGTGAAACAAGTGAAATGGCTGATGTACACAAGACAATCGCCCCCTTTCATTGCATCAACTGAAAACAAGGAACTTCTTGTTCTAAATAGCGGTGAAAAGGGGGTGGGGTGGGGGAAAGCACTGATATGTGAGCCCGGGGATTTCCCGCACTCACGCAGACACACATACATACACTTGGCTCTCACAGTGTATCTTCCATTCGACAAGGAAATCTCGGGCACGGACGCTAGTCTATTCGGTGGCACTCGTCTGGCTCTGCTGATGCTTTTAGTTGGCAGGACACACAAAAAAAAAAATGTCACAACCTGATGTTTACCCAATGGCTAGTAAGCCAATCAAAACGGTCTGATGTCTATCGAACAAGTAGCATAAAACCAAAAAAATTAAAACGTAATTTTGTTTAAATCACACCGCTTATACAAAGTGTAACTGTATTGATCAATTAGTTGGGATCAGCCGTGTAATTAAATCTGTAACAGATCTAGACCTATAATAATAAATCTGTGCGATTAATAATGTTTTTGTTTAGCGCTATTTCATGCCTTATAGATTTCTCAGTACGCTATGGTCCTATCACGTATCTGGACTTGTTGGATATCTGGGTGGATTTACTGTTATTGGTTTTTAAAAGCATTTACACGACCTCACTCCTCCTCAGACCGACATGCTAACCACTCTTCTAGTGAGGTACTTATATGACTACAGAACATTGTATAGTTGTATATTGTTTATTTCAATTTAGAGCGGCGACCTATAAAGGGGACTAATTCAGCATACACCACCACTTCATTCAAGTACAATTTCTTTCCCATATTCGAGATACAAAACAAAATAATTATTTAACAATAGTTAATTAACTAATTGGTTAATTTGTTTTTATTGATTCTTGTGTTGTCAGGTAAAAGAAATAATTGTGCTAAATTTAAGCTTAATCCGAGATTGGGTGTGGGAGAAATAACGTGTAAAAACTTTTTACCTGACAGACAGAATGAGTTGATATAAGCTTTGTAAAAAAAAAATTTTTTAAATTCTCTCTTATGAAGCTAATGGTGGTCTATAACTTGTCATTCTATTTATTTCTTGTAATGCTTCATTATTGCAAGGAGTCTTTCCACTGAGCCTTTCTATTAGTAGTCCCGCTAATGATTTTCCTACAGACGACGTTGCGAGAATGTTCAAGTACGTCTATTTGTTGATTCAACTGAATACAAAGAAACACGCGAGTCAAGTGCGGGAATTCCCGCTGAAAAAAAAAAAAAAAAGACGTATATACCAAATTTAATATTAAGAGGATTATATTTCGAAAAAAAAAAAAAAAAAAAGAAAAACCAGTGTTTTTTTTTTATTTTATTTGTAGTCAATCAGATAGTTACTTTCCCACAAAAAAATACATAAACTGTCAAATTTCTAAGAAAATAGTCCGAGCCGTTTTCCCAATACCGGTCCAGCCAGTGTCCACCCCCCTTTTTGAACCCATCAAGAGTTTGCAAGCTAATAGGAGGAATTGTATATATAACAAAAAGGCATGCTTATCACAACACGACCACAGTCTCAGAGAGTTAAAGCGAATCTAGCAGAGGCGGCCACCCCATGCGTGGCTTGTGAAGGCTAAACTTCAAAACGCAATGCAGCTTGCACTGAGCCAACAACCATTTCTGGAGAAAGTGCAAGAAGGAAGTAGCGTTCGTTTAATCGTGGGCCTGAAAATGGATAGCAACTTAAACATTACTTGAGGATAGCAACTTAAACATTACTTGAGGATAGCAACTTAAACATTACTTCAGGATAGCAGCTTAAACATTACTTCAGGATAGCAACTTAAACATTACTTGAGGATAGCAACTTAAACATTACTTGAGGATAGCAACTTAAACATTACTTCAGGATAGCAACTTAAACATTACTTCAAATAACAGAAGTCCTGTGAATCAACTCGAGGCTGTTGGGAATGTCAGCCTCGTCTCTGATCATTCTATTTATATGTTGGTCCATGACTCCAAGTTTCGGCATGGTACTCCACTTTCTGATTCCAGAATTTTCTGTTGGTACTTCCATTGATATGTATCGCTGTCTGGTCGTGCGCCCCTACGTGGTCGTGCGGTAGGGGCGCTGGACTACCGTTCGGTCGTCCCCATGTTCATACCCTGCCCGCTGCCATCCCCCTGCGGGAGGTTTGGGCTAGGATGTAGATTATCTTCAACTCTAAAAGGTACATCCGAAACATGACAAACATTTTATAAACATATAACTATGTAATGGCAAAGTATCGGTTCTTATAGACACAAGACCTGGTAAGCGAGGCTCATGAAACAGTCTATTGCTTACTGTTGTTTTTGGCTAATACAGTTTAAAAAGTTAGTTTGAATCTATCACAAGCTCCAAGAGGTCTACGACGTTGAGGAGGTTAAGTTTGACCCGAGTCTGTAGCCGCTAATAGAGACATTGTACATATGTAGTATTTATTTTGGTCCGACCGCGTTGTTTTACTTGTTTAAAAGCACGCAACACAACCTAAAACGAAGCCCCTTCAATATCTGGGATAAATCAATAGCCCGCCTTTTATTCATTACAGTTCTTGGACTCGACCCCCCACCCCCTCCTACCCTTTCCACGTCCTTTCTTGTGTACTACTTTCTCACACCCTGACGAAAGTCATTCAAGCAGGCAGCGCCCCTCTCCCATATTCATGTATTCAGGCCATACGCAATCAATAATGACAATTAGATGACTCAAATCGTCGTTCATAAGTTCAAAAGAGGAAGCGGGGGCGCATGCGTGAAGCAGAGGAGATTTCCTTTTTAAAGGGGAAAAAAAACAACTACTCTTGGTAAAATGGGCTTGGTGTGTGTGTGAACGGGTAGAAATGCCTGACAGAGGTAGTGAAGTACAGTCTGGTTAGTGGCCACGTATCAACCCATAGACTGAACAAGATATAGACACCAATCATTCCAATTGGATCAACTGTCAAGCAGAAGTCTACATATGAGAGAGAGAGAGAGATGTTTTATAATAACGGACACCTTGTTAGTTGAAAGTCGTGTATATACAATCACGTGTACCGGACAGTTCAATCGTGGTGCCAAGAACATCGATAGATCGAACTAAACGAATGGCACTACGATGAGGTGGGCCACGCTGACAGGCTGTAGTCTCACCTCCTCTGCAGTGCCATCCTTAAAACACATATAGTGCTTCTGGTTATACAGTAACACCATAATCCTTTAACTATCACCCTAAACAAACAAGAGAGCGCCATTTATACATAGAGATCTATACACACGTGGCTAGCACAAGCTAATGGTATTTAATAAGGATAAAAAATAATGTATTTAATAGGCGCGAATCAAGAAGTTCGGCTCTATAGATGGCTATGGTCGTTCTATAAGCAATAAATGTAAAGTTCCCCTTACAAACCTCTAGGGCAGATGATGTAAAGGTCATCTCTTTCTGCGGCCAACGGTTAACAGGGTGTCCTATGGCCATCACAATGACCAACCGCCTTTACTTTCCCCCAACTTATGTCAGGTACCCATTAGAGCTGGGTTGACTAAGAGGCACCCAAAGATTCCGAACGAACCCGGAAGCCTCGATCCGGAAACCAAGCGCTTTACCGCTCAACCACTACGCCTCCCTATAAGTAATAAGCGTCTAATTAAAGAAAGAATCAATGACTAAAAATGGTTTCGATGGTCCGATGACATTATCCGTATGGTGCGAAACATTCCAACAGTACAATAGTCCCCAAACACACCCCTTTTTTTTTAAGGTTGACACGCCCCTCTGAGTTTATATGAAGACGCATTATATTTCCGTAAGTGAATTTCACTTGGAAAAAAAAAAACATCCCCAGGAGTAGGGTACCAGAGAAGGTACGCGGTACTAGTGTAGATTAGATCTAATGGGTTACGTTTGCTATCGCTGTGCGCTATTAACTACTTAAGTGGAAATGCAGCAGACAGGCTTGCGAAAAACGTGACCTAGTTTACTCACGTCTCACAGTGCATTCACACCCGACACACACACATATACACAACAGCGTGAGCGCAATGACACAGCGCATTCACAGTCACACCCGAAACACACACACACAAGCAATAACACAGTGCACTGAGCTCAAAGATCAAAGTTGTTGTTAAATTTTTTTGTTCCCACCATGTATTATACCATGTAAACACTCGTACTGGGAGCCAGTGACCTAGCAAAGTGGTGCCAGGTTCAAGAATTTGACTCAGGCCTCCCCCATTTAGAAATGTGGAAGTTTGATGGCCATGATGTTTGTATCAGTTCTGTTCAGTGCATTTGTAAAACACATTCCAATGTACGTACCCCCTTCTCCAAGGGACACTGTCTTTACACTCAATAACGAGCTGCTACAAATATGCAAGTGTCAACTCATTCAGTGCAAGGAAAGTAATACACGATTATTGCGTGCTTTACATTAACAACCATCCACATGCCAAACAAATGGGGTAAAAGTTGGTGCATTTCAATTCTTATAGTTGTTCCCTCTTACAAGACCCTCTACTGGTCATGGGCACCAGTGAACGGTAACCCCTTACGCCTTGCGAAGACAGACATTAAGCAACTCATTTGAGTTGGTTTTTTTTTTTTGTAAAGTGACATTAACACATCAATGTGCTTTATTAAAACAGTTACAAAATGTTCAAATAAAACCTTTTTTTTTTGGTATGCCTGCAAGGTAACAGCATCAGATATGCAGATTTAAACCAATAAAGTACATACTACACTACATTGGGACCCTAAATTTTAAACACAAACCGACCATCATGCAGCCAGAAAAATGTTGCTATTTTCTTTTGGGCACTTTCCCTACAACCAGAACAGAGGAGCAAAAATTTTATACCTGCAAAAAAACAAAAGGCAGGTGACCCAAAGTCAGACTCCAAATACGATGGATTGACGATGTGGAGCAGATCTACAACAGCTTGGGGTTCAGGCGTGGCAACAAAAGGCTTAGGAGGGATGTGTTGAGGCAGGCCAAAGCCCTCCATGGGCTGTAGCGCCACTGGAATGGAGCACTCAATCTTAAGTCTTGAAATCCATTAAATTAGTCAACTCACGTTTTCATGCAAAGTATGTCACACATGTAACATGCCAGACATCTTCATGGCACATATAACTTTTAGGTATTGCATTGTAATAAGTCTCTACTCTTGAGTCTTGTTTGTGGAAATGTTTGCAGTCAGTAATGAATGAATGTAATTTAATAAGAAAGCACATTATCTCAAAGACTCAGAAAAAAATGACTAATATGTACATCAAGACACATAGACCCACAGAGATAATAAAGCTTTTAAAATTAGTTTGTAACATTAATCAACACCCAGAAATAAAAAACTGAGCTATATCCTGCTAAAAAAAAAAAATCATGTCACGCCATAGATTGAACAAAATTTACCTCATCATACATTGCATTGATAGTCACCTGATAGTGCATTATTAAAAACAATCTTTGATACTGCGATACTGCCATTAGATGTAATTGGAACTCAAATATCTATCTAAAGATATATAATATACTAAAATGCTACAGTAGGTCTGGTACTAGTATTACTTAAGCAATTAGCTCCATTTGTCTACACATCAGACGCATTTAATTTAGTATTTTGTGTCATATTATAGATCTACATATACATACAATAAAGATTAGCTTTAGGTCGAAGTTGACATGCAGGAATGAAAATTTCCATTATTCTACTTATGGCAGAAGAGCAGAAATTCAATACTTAGTGCTATATTTAAGCCTGATGGCAAATGAAACACATGAGACTGGTCTCATCTAGAATCTAGGCTTGTGAAAAGAAGGGGAGACACATTATAATTATACCTGACCTACGTCCTGTTTAACATATCTAGATCTATATAGATTAGATATATTATATAGATCTACTCTTTACTTGTGTAGAGGTCTTGGTTTAATCTACTATTACAACTATTACTAATCATTACAACTAGACTCTAACTAGATTCTTAGCATTCTATTTTCTATCTTAGTATCTAGACTACTTTTTCTAGAATTGAATAAATTTTTTACAAATCTAGATTCTAGATCTAATAATCTAATTAAATTATTAAATCTAGATAGATCTAGAATCTACTATCTAGCTCCTTTTTACTTTACTCAGACTTTACTGTTTACACTGTCTTTACTGATAATCATACTGACTTTAGATTTTAGATTCTTATTCTAGAAATAAGACTTCTAGATCAGTAGTGAGTAGATCTGGGCTAAATCTACAATCTAGATCTAATCTAGAGTCTAATCTAAGTTTAAGATTTTTATCATTTTTAATTTTCTTATCACCGTCAAGACTCCAGACATCTGATGATCATGATCATCATGATCATATTCATATCATTCTCAATCAAACTCAATGATTCTGATTATAATTATTCTGAAATTGAAATTCATTGACCATGACATAAACATCGAATCATGGATTCATGCCTGTAAAAAAAATGAAGAAGTTCAAATCATTTTATTAAAATCAAGGCAACTCACCAAAATCTTAAAATGAATCCACTCAAACTGAGGAAGATCAAATGTTTGAATATCCACAAGTGGTATTGTATGGGAATCAAGATATCATCACATCGCCATGTTGGATGCGGTCAGCTTGACTGCTGAATTCTAAATTAGAAAAATATTGAAGTATTGTTATTTTCGTATAGAAACAGTTCTCAAAATTATTATAAAAAAAACTAAATATACATTAAAGGAAAAATATCAAATTTTAAGCCAAAAGTATGCTTTAAGTTTTTTTTAACAGTCTTATTTTTCTTGTAAATGTTATTTTATTAGTTATAAACATTATACCAATAGTTTCGAATAACCTTAGCTCAGAACATGAATGAAGTTGAGGGGGGGAAAATGTCAAGATCTAAGGGCTGTAATGTAGTCAATGTAAAGTAGCAAAACATAACTATGCATTTTTACCTCCCTTTGTTAATAAAGTAATATTATTTATAAACAATATCCTTGTTTTTATGTTTAGCAGCCCCCGAAAGGGGAAAAGCCGCTAATTGTTTAGCGTGATCTGTCCGTCCGTCCGTCTGTCTGTCAGGTTTAGATCTCAAAAAACTATAGAAGATATAGAAAATCTGACTTCATGATAATTTAGAACCTGCAAAGTTTAAGCGCAACGGGTAGACTAGAGCTTATCTCCTGTTAGGGAACACATTTTTTAACATTTAAGCATACAGTTTTGTTTTTTCTCAAAATAAAGTTATAAAGGCAACCGGGTAAATGCCCGATGGGCCTGTGGGCCTTCCGAATGGGCCACTTTAAATGTCAGTACGTCCCATAAACGTGATTGGCCCAGTGGCGTACCGAGGGTGCCAGGCGTCCGGGGCGGCATAGTCTGTTGGCGCCCCCCCCCATTAGTATGCGTAATCTATATTTGCATTAAAACAATCACCAATCAATAAATTATATTTTTTTATTGTAAACAAAGTTAATGAACAATCTGAAGCAACATTAGCCATTTCATATAGAACTACTTTTCGTGATCTTGCACTAGCAAAGTTGTCAATGACATCATCAAAATTAATTGTTTCGACCAGCTCCTTTTCTATGCTTAGCAATGCCAAGTCTGACAGACGCTCCTGACCCATTGAAGCTCTCAAATAAGTTAAAATGATTTTTAGTTTACTAAAAGAACGCTCACAGCTAGCAACTGACACAGAGATTGTCAGCATAATTTGCAAAGCAATTCGCAAGTTTGGAAATATGTCATTGCCATATGAAATAATAAATGAAAGTAATTCTAATGGGCTGCTTGGGGTAGCATCTGGCCGGGTTTTCAGCAACATACTGCAGTCACTGATTTCTACGAACAGTTCAGTTCCATCGATATCAGTTTTATAAAAGTCAGCCAGCGTAGCACAGTGCTGTTGAATATCATTAGAGGTATCATTAGCAAACAATTTGCTGATGTTGAATAGAAATCCAAACTTTTCATCTAACGTCTTCAGACGACCAAATCGTGTTCGGGTGTCATCTCCTGGATTAGTCTATCAATAACTGATTTCATAATGCGAGTTATTTCTTCAACCGCAGCGAGTCCTGCATCACCAGCATTTTCACCAGGCATCTGTTTTCGACGTTTAATTCTTCCTTCTATCCTAATTCCCAATTTTTCACACAGAACTTTATCTGCATTGACTGCAGTGATGCAAACATCTTCTCGAATGCTACTTAGCCGTTGCTGCAGTCCTTCTAAATCCAGTGCTGCGTCATGGAAATTCATTGATGGATCTTGCAGTCGTTTTTGAATCCGGTCAATTTTTGACAAAACTGCATGCCAGAAATCAAGTAGAGTGATGAAATTGAAACTCATCAAATTTTGAAGCAAACTGTATGCATCATTCTGAGTCTCACTAGTTTGAGTACCATCTTCATACAGGTTTTCTAACAGCTGTAAAAATCCATCAAACTGTTCGTGGATTGCATTCACCGCATCTTGTCTTGCACTCCAGCGTGTTGGACATTCTCTCTTCAATGTAATTCCAAGCAATTCTTTCATTTTCTCCCATCGAACAGTTGAAGCACTGAAAAAAACGTAAATTTTCTCAACTGTACCAAAAAATGTAACAACAACTGGATCCTGTTTTGCAGCATGTAATCCAGCTAAATTCAAGCTATGGTTGTTACAATTAACAAACGATGCTTGAGGATTTCGAATGGCAATTCTTTGTTGGAGTCCGGACAGTTCTGCTGCCATTACAGCTGCGTTATCATAACACTGAGATCGACAGTCAGCTATAGGAAGGTTGTCTGCTTGCAACTGTTCAACAATAACATTTTCTAGTGTTGCTGCATCTTTTGCATGAAGCTGAATAAAACCAAGAAAAGATTCTTTGATGGTCACTTTTTTGGTTTTGAAATTAACATCAACAAACCTAATAACTTCTGATAACTGTTCCCGGTGTGCTAGATCAGGTGTTGAATCTAGCATTAGACCATAATATTTGTTTCGTCGAATATCACAGAGTATCTGCTTTCTGACAGTAGATGCAAGAAGACTGATAAATTCATTTTGAATTCTTGGTGACAGATAGGAACTGAACCCGGAACATTTTTAGAATGCTGTAGATGACTTGATAATAATGGATCAAACTGAGCAATTAGCTTCATTGTGGCCAGGAAATTTCCTATATTGTAACATTCGGTATCAAGACTTTCACAGTAACCACGTAAAGCCAAATTTAGGCTAGCTAGAAATTTTATGCAAGCCAGAATTCGTTTCAGCACTTCACGCCATTTCTGCTTTTCATTTTGAATTTGTTTCTCAACTTCCATATCAATCAACATACCTTGTGAAATCCGATGTTCCAATTCCTTCCATTTAGTAAAAGATATTCGATGACTTGGACTGTTTTCGTGATCCCTCAGTCTCTCTGTGTGTCGCCAATTACAAAATCCAGAAGATAACTCAAATGACGATCTAGAGTTACTGCTTGTTGAAGTGAATAATACACAACAGAAACAGTACACTGACTTTTTAGAAGGGGAATAAAGCAACCAAGATCTGTTGACTTCTTCTCCATTGGGAAGACTACGTTTAAACCCCTTTATGGGTGTCACCCGGTGCGGACTACACCCCCCGCACCTGCCTAGTGACGCCACTGGTAATACCCATTTTGGCGCCCCCTACTCTCCGGCGCCCGGCCGCCCCCCCCCCCGCCCCCCCCCCCTCGGTACGCCACTGGATTGGCCTGGTCTTACCTTTGATAAAAGTTCTTTACAGACTTTACTTTATAATACTAGCCACATATTCCAAAACAGTGGATTCGCTTATATCCCTATACCTTGCTTCTGTGATTTTTAACCTAATATTAACAGATTAACAAACATAAGACCTATGTTTTTTAATAGTCCTGTTGAAGTAGAACTAGTGTGAAAGTCTGATCAAACTAGTGTGAATGTCTGATCAAACTAGTGTGAATGTCTGATCAAACTGGTGTGAATGTCTGATCAAACTGGTGTGAATGTCTGATCAAACTAGTGTGAATGTCTGATCAAACTAGTGTGAATGTCTGATCAAACTGGTGTGAATGTCTGATCAAACTGGTGTGAATGTCTGATCAAACTAGTGTGAATGTCTGATCAAACTGGTGTGAATGTCTGTCTGATCAAACTGGTGTAAATGTCTGATCAAACTGGTGTGAATGTCTGATCAAACTAGTGTGAATGTCTGATCAAACTGGTGTGAATGTCTGATCAAACTGGTATGAATGTCTGATCAAACTGGTGTGAATGTCTGATCAAACTAGTGTGAATGTCTGATCAAACTGGTGTGAATGTCTGATCAAACTGGTGTGAATGTCTGTCTGATCAAACTGGTGAGAATGTCTGATCAAACTGGTGTGAATGTCTGTCTGATCAAACTGGTGAGAATGTCTGATCAAACTGGTGTGAATGTCTGTCTGATCAAACTGGTGAAAATGTCTGATCAAACTGGTGGGAATGTCTGTCTGATCAAACTGGTGTGAATGTCTGATCAAACTGGTGTGAATGTCTGTCTGATCATACTGGTGTGAATCTAAAACTACCCTGAGCTTAAAGTTTTAAAAAGTATTTTCCGATGTTATGATGTTGTTACGTAAGTTACGTTTACAGTAGTCCGTAGATCCACTGTTACCAGAATTGACTCATAAATGCATAGTTTTGTCTGATGTGCTTTACATAAATGGGTTGGTCGGTTCGTCGCAAGATCTTAGGATTTTACAGCTACGAAGTCATTGACAAATCACAATTATTATTTAAACGCCATAGACTTCGAAAGTCTTTTAATAATTTACTGTCTCTAAATGCGATCACGAAACAGTAGTGTCTAGAACAACATCATGTTATTTGACTTTAATTTAACCATTAACCAAGTGGGCATTAACAATTAACTCAATGAATTGATGAATAGAAATATGACACTTGGAATATAAGGACGATGGCTATTGTGGTAATGGTTTTATGGAGATGATGGCAAAGTGTGCTGTCTTGTAATAACTCTCCCAATGGCTATTATTGCAAAAACAATATTTAATAAAATACTCTGAAAGACACAAAGATAAAGGCACATTTCTTGTCCCGTATGCTAGGACAAATTTGTACAAATGCTCCTTCTTCCCTAGTGCTATTAGAGCATGAGCATGGGTCGCCTGAGCAAGCCAGGAAAACCAGTGACTTGGCAGAATTTAAGTCATTGGTTAATATGTATGACTAAATGCATGACGCGTAGGGCGTAATCATCTTCTTTTTTGAAGTAACGTCTGTATTATATAAGATAAAATAAGATAAGATAATGAATTGAGGGTACACTTTATTAAGGGGGAGAGTTTTAGGAAATCATCAGCTAGGCTTTCGAGTTAGTTGCTGTAATATGCATAACCTATGAAAATAAGGTTTCTGCACGTTTCAGAATGTAAAGCTTACGCTAAAAAACATCATGACACAGGAACAGTTGCTGGGTTTCATGCTGGAGGCGGGGAAGAAAGTCGTTCATAAGAAAATGTTTCGGACACAAGCATAAAAGTACTATCAATGTGTAGTTTGTTGATGAGAGACCTAGCATAAAGGTAATGTCAATGTGTAGTTTCTTGATGAGAGACCTAGCATAAAAGTACTGTCAATGTGTAGTTTGTTGATGAGACACCTAGCATAAAAGTACTGTCAATGTGTAGTTTGTTGATGAGAGACCTTTCTTTCCCCACAGGACGACCTTTTGAGGGTGAGGAGAGGAAGGAGTGGGCGGCGGCAGAGCTCGAACCCGAGACAATCGAGACGACACTCCAGAACGCATACCACTCGCAGCCATCAAGTGTTAGGCTTTACTACTTTAGTTCTATCAAATAATGTAGTAGACTAATTAAGATTGCGATTTTTTTTTTACAAATTAAGATTTCCTATAGTCCCTAATGGCATGTAGAAATACAATACGTTAAAACCCACGTTTTGCATACAATGCCTCCAATTTATCCATATCATATGCAATCAAGTTGTGGGCCGAATAGTATGGTAATGCTCGGGCCGATTTTGGCATCCAATCCGCCCCTGTATATCTATATATGATGATGATAGTGGTTGCGATTCTTGTAAGTAAAGTTACTCTTTCAGACCTAGTGGTCTATAGGGCAGATGATGTAAAGGTCATCCATTTCTGTAGCCTACGGTTAACGAGGGTGTCATGTGGCCAGCACAACCACCAACCGCCTCCCCAACTAATGTCAGGTACCCATTAGAGCTGGGTGGACTCAGAGGCGCCCAAAGATACCGAAATTAAAAAATCCCAGTCTTCACCAGGATTCGAACCCAATTGCTTACCGCTCAATCGCCGCGCATCCTAACGATTTTTTTAAAAATTATAGTTATTCTTTGCATTTTTTTGTTCGAGTCATGTGTAAATGTCAACTTAAACATGTCATATCAACTTACGTGGAACATGAGGTTCGTTGCTCTCATTGGCTTTTAAGTAAAGATAATTAATTGGCTTTTATGTAAACATAATAAGTCACCTTACTAGCATTTAGCAAAATGACAAGGTCCTCGTGGCTAGCAAAAAAAAACAACAACAAAAAAACCCCCATCCTTTTTCAGGAAACATTTTCAGGCAAAAAAAAAAGAAGAAGAGGCCGACAGTGAAAGCGATGGGAAGCCAACATAAAGAATGGACGGGCCTGTCATTGAAGTAGATTCTATCGAAGGCAAAAAGACAGGAATGGAGAAAGACGGTCAACAGATCTTGTGTGGTGCCCCCAACGGCCAACAGAGTAAGAGATAGGTGAAGGGGAGATAACATAATTGTTGAAATTTCTTGGCGTTAGTAGTTTCAGAAACATTTTAATTTATCCTAAAGTTTCATTTTTTGAAAAAAGAAACTTGATATATTTGAGAACCACTGCTCTAAGGACAGGTCGCAGGAGCGTTGATTTAAAGAGCTTAGAGATCCTATACTGATTCAAATCTAATGAGATTTAAGGAAAGGAGTATCCTACAGTTCGGCATGTTACCTTCTCTGAAGACGTCTCAGTCATCAAATTATCGAGAAGTCTAGGTACATCGTTGATTTTTTCATTTCATTCTACTTTGATCTGATCAATGCAGTCAGTTGCGAAATACATCCATCCAACCCAGTGGTGCTACAGTCCCATGGAGGGCTCTGGCCTGCCTCAACACATCCCTCCACTCAGATCTCTCCAGAGCCTTTCATCCCCATGTCTGAACCCCAAGCTGTTGTAGATCTGCCTCCACATCATCAATCCATCGCGCTCGGGGTCTGCCTTTGGGTTACCTACCTTTTTATTTTCCGATATTTTTTCTGTTCTATGACATTCTTTCAAGGTGACCTGCCCAACATTTCCCGATATTTTTTATTTCTGTCACTATCGGTGGGTCTTCATGCAGTTGATAAATCTCATGATTAGTGCGTGTCCTCCACCTCGTTTCTTGTATAGCACCATAGATTTTCCTAATAATTTTTCGTTTCCAAGTATTTAGTAGATTTTTGGTTGTCTTGTGAAATACATGTGTGAAATAAAAAAAACAAACATTTTTTTTTTAATTAAAAAAAAACAACAAAAAACAATAAAGCTTATCTAAGGGGAAGAGCTCCGCACTTACAACTTTCTCTCAAGAATTTAGAAGTTATTTCCCTTTTTCGATATGAAACAAACTATTTAATAACTAATAATTAATATACCAATTTGTTAATAAAAAAAATGTTTCATGTTTTATTAGGTACAATAACTGATTGTTTAACGTTTCAACTTGATCCGAGAATAGGTGTGGGAGAACTAACGTGTACGGTTATTTAAGGTGAGAAAAGCCAACATATTTAACCATTTCCATTGTCGGTATCAAACAGAATAATTAATAACCAGTAACTAATTGACTAATAATTTAATTTTTATAATTGATTCATGTATTGTTTACGCCAGTGAAAAATTGTGCAAAGTTTCAATTTGATCCGAAAAAAAGTGTGGGAGAAATATGTGTACAACCTTTTTACCAGACAGACAGGAAGACAGACAGAGTGAGTTGACATAAGCTTTGTAAACAAGAAAAAGATAAAAAAAAATACTTAAAAAAAAAAACAAAGCTTATATTAAGCGTACTTGTATCAATTAGTTTGGACCAGTCATGTAATTAAATCTGTAATAGATCTTGACTAACACTCCAGATTCAGCCCCATCTCAAGACGTAGCCAAAGCCAGTGACTCATCTGGGCGCATCCATTGTCTTCCGAGACAGACAGATAGATAGATAGATAGATAGATAGATATAGATATATAGATATGTAGATAGATATAGATAGATATAGATAGATATATATATAAGCAATTATAAAAATAAATTAAAAAAAAAAAAGGAACGACATGACTTCGAACTTGTGGGCTAAAGCCTTCTTATTCTTCTCAAGCATACGCGTTAACCACTCAGCTAGCGAAGAGCCTGTAAAAATGGAAGATTGTAGAGTTATCTGTTGTTTCTATTTCATGTTGGTGTTCACTAAACTTGAGACGGTAGACTAAAGGGGACTAATTCAGCTTATACCACCACTTCAGTCAAGTACTATTTGTCTCCCTTGTTTAAAATATTAATTTTTGTGATTCTTGTATTGTCAGGTAAAAGAAAAATTGTGCGAAATTTCAGCTTGGTCCATATTGGGTGTTGGAGAAATGATGTGTACAAACTTTTGGCCAGACAGAAAGACACAGACATATAAGCTTTGTAAATAGTCGCTCAACAGAATTTGGATGAAAAAAAAAATCATTGCACCAGATGTCATGTATATCTTGCTGTCGTCTGCTAGTAAAAAAAAAAATGACAAGGTAGCTCCCCTCAGTAAAGTTATCACCTGACATTGTGACCTATATTTTCCCTTCGCTAATCTGTGTAACGTTATATTGGGCCCCTGGCACACGGTGTGCGTTACTATCAGACTCAGGCCTTTTTTTTTTTGTAGTGTGCTTCCAAGGCTCCGTGTTTGTGTTGAAAATGAAACTCCATTAATACTTTCCAGACAAAAGTTAAAAAAAAAAAATCACTCTATTTCAAACTCATTGGGCCTACCCCCATTGTCACTCAGAGCTTTTATCTGTGTAGTACAAGTAGTCTAGACGTTATTACAAGATCCAGCTAGTATTCCCATTCACAATGACTTTTTTGTGTTCTATATCAATTCATTTCCTGATATTGCTTTAAAGCCTAAAGACCCGGATAACACACGAACGGGGTAAGTTAGCTTTGATCAATCCATAAAGAAACAATAACTATGCTAATTACTTTAATTATTGCTTTTTTTTATTTTGGAAAGTGTAGATCAGAAGATGGAGATCTGTTTATTTGGAACAAAATATAGAAACCTTTTGTGTGTGTATAGTACGGTATTAGTACCTACTAGTGAAAAACAATATGACAGACATGTATTGTTATTGTGGAGGATGGTTTAATAAGCTGCGATTATACATTGGGTAAAAAAAATCTTACATTAATTTATTTAAACAATTTTGTTTTCTACTGCACCGACACATTACACATTTGATTGGGGATGCGTAGTGGCTGAGCGGTAAAGCGCTTGGCTTCCGAAACAGGGTCCCGGGGTTCGAATCCTGGTGAAGATTTTAATTTCGGGACGCCTGTGCGCCTTTGAGTCCACCCAGCTCTAATGGGTACCTGACATTAGTTGGGGGAAAAGTAAAGGCGGTTGGTCGTTGTGCTGGCCACATGACACCCTCGTTAACTGTCGGCCACAGAAACATCTGCCCTATAGATCGCATGGTCTGAAAGGGGAATTCTACTTTTACTACGACCGTACACTCTGGTTGAGTAGTTATAAGCAAGAGAATTTTGTAAATATTTGCTTTTTTTTTGGGGGGGGGGGGGCGACGGGGGAAGGGATAGATTTATCATCACTTGATGTCGGATTATTTTTTTTTATTGAAAGATTATTTTCATAATCCTTATTTGTTAAGTGTTTACATTGATAGGCTGGTTTCATTTAGATGTCTAATTACTCAAATCGTGTATAAATGTATCCTAGGCTAGATAGGAGTCTTTGCTTTTTTTAAAGTTTGATTTGCTTGGGAAAGAGAGAGAGAGAGAGAGGGAGAGAGAACGAGTTTTCTTATTCATAAATCATCACCATGAAGATGCTGTGATTGCACGATAGATTGGAACATATCTTCATACATTTATAAGTAGCACTTTATCACCTTGATCAGTTTCTACTGAGTGGCTTATACTTTGAGCTTTCAAATGGAGAGGCATATACTTTTAGCAGTCATGTAGAATAACATACACTTGAAGTAGTCTTATAGAGTGACCAACACTTTTTAGCAGTCATGTAGAATAACATAGGCCTACACTTGAAGTAGTCTTATAGTCATGTAGTCATGTAGTCATGTAGAATAACATAGGCCTACACTTGAAGTAGTCTTATAGAGTGACGGACACTTTTTGGCAGTCATATAGAATAACATACACTTGAAGTAGTCTTATTGAGTGACCAGCACTTTTTAGCAGTCATATAGAATAACATACACTTGAAGTAGTCTTATAGAGTGACGGACACTTTTTAGCAGTCATATAGAATAACATACACTTGAAGTAGTCTTATAGAGTGACGGACACTTTTTAGCAGTCATATAGAATAACATACACTTGAAGTTGTCTTATAGAGTGACGGACACTTTTTAGCAGTCATATAGAATAACATACACTTGAAGTTGTCTTATAGAGTGACGGACACTTTTTAGCAGTCATATAGAATAACATACACTTGAAGTAGTCTTATAGAGTGACGGACACTTTTTAGCAGTCATATAGAATAACATACACTTGAAGTAGTCTTATAGAGTGACGGACACTTTTTAGCAGTCATATAGAATAACATACACTTGAAGTTGTCTTATAGAGTGACGGACACTTCTTAGCAGTCATATAGAATAACATACACTTGAAGTAGTCTTATAGAGTGACGGACACTTTTTAGCAGTCATATAGAATAACATACACTTGAAGTAGTCTTATAGAGTGACGGACACTTTTTAGCAGTCATATAGAATAACATACACTTGAAGTTGTCTTATAGAGTGACGGACACTTTTTAGCAGTCATATAGAATAACATACACTTGAAGTTGTCTTATAGAGTGACGGACACTTTTTAGCAGACATATAGAATAACATACACTTGAAGTAGTCTTATAGAGTGACCAACACTTTTTAGCAGACATATAGAATAACATACACTTGAAGTAATCTTATTGAGTGACCAACACTTTTTAGCAGTCATATAGAATAACATACACTTGAAGTTGTCTTATAGAGTGACGGACACTTTTTAGCAGTCATATAGAATAACATACACTTGAAGTTGTCTTATAGAGTGACGGACACTTTTTAGCAGACATATAGAATAACATACACTTGAAGTAGTCTTATAGAGTGACCAACACTTTTTAGCAGACATATAGAATAACATACACTTGAAGTAATCTTATTGAGTGACCAACACTTTTTAGCAGTCATATAGAATAACATACACTTGAAGTAATCTTATTGAGTGACCAACACTTTTTAGCAGCCACACTAGGTGACTTAAAAACTTATCGAGAGCAAAACCAATTTTTTAAAAAATCCTTTAAAAACAGAGCTTATAGAATGGAAAGAACTACACATTTAAAACCATATATCTCAATACTGCAAGATTTATATCCCGTTTTCTTTATCAAACAAAATTAATTAAATATCACAAATTAATTAATTGGTTTTTGTTAGGGAGAATGAATAATTGTGCAAAGTTTAAACTTGATCCTAGAATGGGAGAAATGACGTGTGCAAAATTTGTATCAGACAGACAAACAGACACAGGGAGTGAGTTGATGCAAGCTTTACTGCGAGTGTGCGTTTTGGTTCCAGCTGTCTATCTCTGGTTGGGCACGACAGAATGTATTGCCATCTATTGCCATCCGACCATGCGGTCACGTCACAGTCACGTGTAATGGAAAGATAACTTTTTTATTTCTGCAAGTCGGACTAGAGTTATCCCACGTAACTTTAGAGGCCAAAAAATGAGGGATGGGGGAGAGAACAAGTAATCTTCTCTGTATTCACCCGTCACTAAATAGCAGGGCCGGACTTAACCATTGCGGGGCCCTATACGACACGGATTGCTCGGGGACCGCTTTGGGTAGGGATACGGATAATAAGTGGAAATTAACAGTTTGTATAAGAAAATAAACTCGTCTTTGCATTTTATTCATTCTTTACTACCTACAGAACTACTTTACGAGTCTTGCATGTATCGAAGCCATACAGTACATCATAAACGTTCTGTTTCCTTCATAGATCACGCTCAATAGCAAGAATTACCAAATGTTTCAATCCATCTTCGAGAATTGTTGACCTTTATTAGTTTGAGGCCCGAGATGCTTCTTTCACCAGATTTTAAAATTAGGAGTATTGTATAATGCCGTTTTTTTATCGCGCGTAGCATTGGCGTTTTCCTTATTGAATGACACCCCCAAATGACAATTTTGTCTATATCTCAGGAGATTTTTTATAAGTTTTCAAAAGATTTTAATAATTTTCGGAGATTTCCAGGAATTTTTCCAGGAGCTCCTTGTAAATCAGGAGGCCGCGGGAAATTTCTTATAAGTTATAAAATGATTTAATTTAATAATCAACAACTACAATTAGCGCGGGGCCCTATGACAGTGTGGGACCCGCTGCGGTCGCATAGGTTGCAGTGGCCTAAGGCCAGCCCTGCTAAATAGCGGTGTATGCTACGCTGCGGGTCGACTAGTTGTATAAATTGCAGATGAATTCTGTTCTATTTGAGTCGCTAAACTAGTCATATATGTATGAGGAAAAGATCATCTGTTCCTTCTAGCACATTACTATTAAGTTTTGAAGGTCTTGTCTTCGTGTCCGAAGAATAAGGAAGTATGCAGTGACTACGCAGACCCAGTTGCGACCCGCTAATTTTGTCCCCATCTGACGCAGGTGAAGCCGTTGTCCGCCAGGGGTCTTTTGAAGTTATCTTTTCACCGTCTGCGGCAAGGGTTTTTCTTTTGTGCCTAAGATGTTTTCCCGTCACCTGTGTAAGAGTTTTCCAGTTGAGTCTTTAGAAGCTTATACCTGCCAACTTTTTTCCCCTCTTTTCCTTGTGACGCTTGAGTTGGTCATAATAGCTCGCTATAGGGGTCTCTCGCTTACGCCGTTTACACGTTGTAAAATGGAAGTTTTTAATTAGAGGTTGGTAGAACGACAGATATTAATATATTTCTCGTATACTGGGCCAACATGTCCACAAATGGTCAAGTTTTTATTTTCTTAACTATTTTAATTTCAGGTTCCAATATTGAATATTAATATCTAGCTGAGATCTAGTTGAGATTGTGAATATAAAAGGTTATAATTACTGTATACTAATTTCAAAGGTAACTTTATCTACTGGCTACATAGCTAAATAGCTTAGGATAACATTAGTTTTAAATTGTAATTTTTTAAATATTATTAACTCTTTCTCTCCTAACTGACGATACCAGCGTTGATTCCACCAGAATGTGGTAAATGATTACGGAGAGAAAGAGTTAAAGAAATGGGTCCTGTCTGCTAAATGTCTGTTAGCTGTAATACTGTGACACATGCCAGGCTTGTATATCACCAGGTCGTGATGTGCCTCAACGTCTGTAACAAATTTTAACGAATTCTGTTTCATTAAATATACAGGACCTGTTTATGTCCGTGACCCAAGTGTTTAGCTGTTAGTCCTTTAGTTGTTACTTGCGCAGCCTGTTTTCAGACGTATAAGGATCATTGTAGAAGTCGTTGTTGCAGGCTGTTTTAAGACATTATTATCTTATCTTATTATTATTAATAAGTGGATTTTCATTAAAGCTTTCGAAAAAGTGTAGGGGCCTCCACAGAATCCCGCCCCGGGGCCTTTATTCCCACCCTGATAAGCATGCTATCGGATACAGTTAATTTTATTTTTATTCCCTTACAATGGTGCGTTGTGTGTATATTACTTGCACCTTCGTTACATTAGCTGCCTTTAATTAAATTTATTTAGTTTAAAAATGGTTTTCATGCATGTGGATAAAATATGCATATTTAATTTATAAGACCATCAGTCTAGCAAATATTAGGAGCACGATACGTCGATAGACGTGAAACTTAATCCTCATTTGTTCTGATTAAGTCAACGTTAGTTGTTTGGATATGTCAACAATAACAAACGAGATTACACGGAGAGTTTGTGTTTTCACACAAACTCAGAGACGGCCCACGAGTGGCGTGAAAACCTACAGAAAAAGAGCTTTAGATAAACACAAAATAATGTTTTCGAGGAATAAAGTATTTGGCTGCTTTCAAGCAAAATTTCTCCAAGACATTGGTGGTAAAGAATTGAGTGTTCTTGACTGGTAGGTTTCGGACTTTTCTTCAGGAGACTATTATATTCTATCCTGAAACTCCTGCAGAATGACCAGGAATGGTATAGTTCAAACCCGGGACCATCGTTAGGAAGCTCAAAGCGCATATTACAGTACCAGATTCATTGTGTGTGTGTATGTATGTGAGTAGCTTTTAACTTTACCTATCGCTTAGTCTGTTGGACAGTTGGGCACAATGCAAGATTCGTCGACCGTCTTTCTTCAGTCCTCTCTGTCTTTCGCCTTAGATAGAACCTCTTTCAATTGCAGCCAAGTCCATTCTTTTATGTCCCATCGCTTTCCCTGTCTGCCTCTTCTTTTTTTCCTGGTACTGTTCCCTGAAGGAAGGTCTTAGCGAGCCCCGAAGAGTTTGTAATATGATAATATATTTTTAGCTTGTAATTTTTTACGATAATTAGCAGTGCATCATGAGATCCAATCGCTGCAGTAATGTAAGTAGCTAGTGTATCATTGAGTTGTCCCTTTTTGTTTTTTTTTTAAGCAATAAACCTATTAAATAAATGAACATTTTCTTAGTTTTATTGATATTTTTAGAACCTTTGATTATAAAAATTGATAATAAAATAGGGATTTTTTTAAAAATACAAATTTTAAAATGGTATTCTAAAATATACCAGTTTACGCCTTGTCAAAATTATGTCAGATTCGATCTTTCATGTAGGCCTTGGTTAGGGTTAGGGCCTAGGTTAGGTACAGTGGAGCATGGCAGTGCCTCTTCCTGCATACAGTCGCGTACAGTAAGTTTTAAAACCCTGTGCGATCGTCTGCAAGAAAGATTTATCTTATTCCGGTAAAATTGTTTTTTGTTTTTGTAATTACAAGACTATAACTTTCTTTTGTCTTGGTTGAACTGTGTTTTTTTTAAATGTGCTATAGGAAATCTAAACACTAGATCTAGGTTCTCCTCTGTGTAGGTAGCAAAAGGTAAGATGTTGGGATGACAAGTCTCAGCCAATGGGTTTAAGAGTTATTTGTACTTGGTAGCGCCGTAGCACACTTGTCAGAAACTTACTAGGGCGTGTGTTTACGTGCATGTGTGTGTGTGTGTGTGTTCTTGTCTGCAATGCCGCCCCCCCCTCCCCCAAACGAACACGCCCTAGGAGGTCAACCAAAACAGTTGAAATGCTTCTCTATTATGAATTTCATTTTAATATCATTATAATGTCCACTTTAACGGGTTATTGCCCTTAAAGGCTTACGTTGAAAGGCCCATAGACTCCATAACAAGTTGATCTCAAAGGCCTACATTTCATTAAATCGAATGTTAAGTCTATGACCTTTCAACTCAAGCCTTTAAGGGCAATAGCCCTTTAAAAGGGAACATTATCTTATTATCTTTATCTTATCTTATATAATACAGACGTTACTTCAAAAAAGAAGATGATTACGTCCTACGCTTCATGCATTTAGTCATGCATATTAACCAATGACTTAAATTCTGCCAAGTCACTGGTTTTCCTGGCTAGCTCAGGCAACCCATTCCATGCTCTAATAGTACTAGGGAAGAAGGAGTATTTGTACAAATTTGTCCTAGCATATGGGACGAGGAATGTGCCTTTATCTTTGTGTCTTTCAGAGTATTTTATTAAATTTTGTTTTTGTATTTGAAGATTATGGTTCAGTGTTTTATGTATAATTGCTACTTTACTTTTGAGTCTTCTGTCCTGAAGGCTTTCTAAATTTAGTGATTTTACTAAAGGTGTTACTCTAGTCAAATGTGAATATTCGTTTGTTATGAATCGCACTGCTCTATTTTGTGTCTGTTCCAGTTTCTTAATGTTTTCTTGAGTTGAGGGGTCCCAAACAGAGGATGCATATTCTATTATTGGCCTAACCAAGGTTAAATAACATTTTAGTTTTATGTTCTTATTTGATTTATAGAAATTTCTTTTAATAAATCCTAATGCTTTGTTTGATTTTTTTGTAGTTTCATCAATATGTGGATTCCATAATAGTTTTTCATTTATTATAACACCTAGGTATTTTGCGTTTTTAGTCTGTGTTACTGGTTTGCCATGAATAAGATAAGTGGAATTAATTTGTTTTAGTTTTTTTGTTACTCTTAACAACTGACATTTTTCTGGGTGGAAAGACATGCTCCAATTTGATTCCCATTTCTGTAATTCATCTAATTCTCTTTGTAAAATATCTGTGTCTTGTGTTGTTTTTATTGTTCTATATATTATGCAATCGTCTGCAAATAATCTGACTTTTGTTCCTGAACTAATGCAATTTGGTAAATCATTTATGTAAATTAAAAATAGTAGTGGACCCAAGACTGTTCCTTGAGGTACACCCGAGTTTACTGTTATCTGTGTTGATTTAGAGCCATTTATTATTACAGTTTGTTCTCTCCCTATCAGAAAATCTTTAATCCACTGATGCAGTGGACCATTAATGCCGAAATATTTTAATTTTTTAAGCAAACTATGGTGGTGAACTTTGTCAAAAGCCTTAGAAAAATCTAGTAAGAAAGCATCTATTTTTCACTATTATCTATTTTGAGCTACTGTAGGTAATGATACACCTTTCAGACCTTGCGATCTGTGGCCCACCCCTCTGAGCTGGCTTGAGGTCCTAAAAATACTCAAGTCTTTACTGGCGTTCAAACTCGAGACCCCTCGGAGGCCAAGCGCATTACCATCCAGCTTCAGGGCCGGATTTAAAGGTGGGCAGACGGGGCTACAGCCACGGGGACTTCACAAGAGATGGAATAATATAATTGGAATTTTGACGGATCAGAAACTATCAAGCATGGTTAAGTTAAGTGATGGTTTAACATTAAAATATCACCTACAATAAACAGTAATAAAATTCCATCCGCCTTGCCGGGTGTGGGGGGGGGGGGGGGGAATTTTCATTTGGGGGATGGGTTGAACCCCCACCCCCCCGGCTACGCCCATGAACTTCGGATTTACGGCAGTGCGTCTACCAAGGGCCTTAATCTCCACAAACTCAAACATATTCATTTTTTCAAAAGTAAAATATGCATAATAAATATTTTTTGTAAAAAAAAAAGGAAAGTGATATTAAATTTACCAGTACTTAATTTCATTCTTGTAAAATACACCATGCTTTTAGATATAGGTATTTTTATTCATAAGTGGATCTTAATCAAAGCTTTTGAAACAGTGCAGGGACCTCCACAAAAATCTTGCCCCGGAGCCTCCACAAACTTAAATCCGGCCCTTGCCCAGCTTTGGCACTTTTCAACTTTCCCCTTCTTTCTACCTACAAATACTAATGCTATGTTAAAAGTCACAATATTTCAATAATTCAGGCGCTATTTAACCGGGCGCCTTATTTGTTTTTGTTTTGTTCTCTCCAATGGGCAATCTGTGTTTAAATTTAGGGCACTTTATCAGTAATCCACAGAGGACAAGGGTTCTCAGAACAAACAAAGGTTTTTATTTAGATCTAATTTTTGCTTTCCTGATTCACCTTGTACCATTTTCAAACAAGTCAAAGAGGTAAAGTAGCTGCTTTATTGTTTTTTGTTTTTTTTTGTTTTTTTTTTGTTTTGTTCCGCTTATATTAAAGTTTGAATTAAAAAAAAAAAAGAAATTGCAGCGTATTGTCATGGCGCCACTGAACACAAAAACTTAGGATCCACTGATAGTGACGGAACCAGAAAGTGGAAATAATATTGACACAGGATCACAATAGTTCAATCTAGTGTACTTCAGCGTTCTTCATGGCAGTTTTATTGTTGACAGCTTCTACTTCTCGAACTTTCGGCATTGGTTCTCAGGCAGGGCGGATGGAATTTTATTACTGTTTATTTTAGGTGATATTTTAATGTTAAACCATCATTTAACTTAACCATCCTTAATAGTTTCTGACCCGTTAAAATTCCAATTATATTATTCCATCTCTTGTGGAGTCCCCGTGGCTGTAGCCCCGTCTGCCCACCTTTAAATCCGGCCCTGAAGCTGGATGGTAATGCGCTTTGCCTCCGAGGGGTCTCGAGTTTGAACCTCATTGAAGACTGAGTATTTTTAGGACCTCAAACAGTGGATCGCATACATTACTCATTCAGCTTGACTTATCATTTCGGGATGGAAGGGGCCGGAGGACAGGGGGAATGGGGCTCGTGCTAACACTGATTTATCTTGTATACATTATATCCTGAGGCGGGCGCGGTGGTCAAGAACTGAGAATAAGTTTTCAATACCCTCTGCTCACCATTTGTGCAGAAGCTGATTCAGTTCTAGAGGAAATACCTCCAAGCAATTTATGACATGAAAGAGAGGTTCCGTTCCGTTATTCCGAGGGAGTTTTATGTGTGCCAGAATCTGTATTTGCACACTTTAAAAACCTTTGCTGTTAATCGTACACAACATTTGGGTCATTTTTGGGTCCACATGCATCTGTGAACAAGCGTTTTCTTGTTTGGAAATAAACAAGTGTAAGAACTGGACGATGCTGACTGATTGTAATTTGACAGCAGTCACAAGGATAACAACTAGTAAGCCGGTTTCACAGTTCCGGAACATTATGCACGAGTGCAAACAGTTAAAACACTTTAAATTAAGTACGACTGAACTTTTGTGGTCAAATGGTGTGATGTAAACAGAATATAACAAAATTTTAAACAAATTCGTAAAATTAGTTTCAGAAATTGCTAACTCTTGTTGTAGTTCCTCAACTGGGAGTGTTCAAAAAATGAAGTCTAAATGTATAGTGCAGTTTTAATGTGAATTAAAAGACAGTAGGCACAGTTAGCTAGTTAGCTAGCGCCTTTTTCTACGTTTTAAGTATATATATATAAATATATTTATATGCGGCCCCCCCATTCCCAACATTTTGTAATGCGGCCCTCAATAGGAAAAGGTTGTCCACCCCTGTTCTATACTATTATGTGAAGGCTGAAGTTGCCAAGTTATGTTATGAAGTATTTGAGTAATATAAACCATGTCTGCTAACTCTGAAGTCTGTTAATAAATCACATGTGTCTTAGAACTTAGTAGATAAAGTGGTACACATGCACAACATAAGATCTAGTGCGTGTACAAAGATATTTAATCAATGAAACAATAACACTATAATAATACCAGAAGAGGTATTTACATCACACACGGAGCAGACCAAATCTAGTAATATCAAGCGCTACATCCATTCTTTTACGATGTCTATGTCCAGCCAGCTTTTTCTTTGGACGAATCTTTCTTTGACCTTCCTTCACTCTTTAAGTAAAAGTAAGTTTCCCCTTTCAGACCTTGTGATCTATGGAGCATTTGATGTGAAGATTATGTTTCTCTGGCCAACGGTTAAAGAGCAGGGTGTTACGTGGCCAGCACAACCACCAAACGACCAACTGCATTTACTTTCCCCCAACTAGTGTCGGGTACCCATTAGAGCTGGGTGGACAAGGAGGCGCCCAAAGTCCCGAAATAAAAAATCCCAGTCTTCACCAGGTATCGATGGTTGGACTCAGGGGCGACTCAAAAATCCCGAAATTCAAAACACCCAGTCTTCACCGAGATTCGAACCTAGGACGTCAGGTTTGGAAGCCAAGCGCTTAACCACTCAGTAACCGCGTCCCATTGCTTCTCTGTACCTTGAAGGATAACATTTGAAAGGAAGTCATGTCTTGAGCCAGCTTTCGTCTGTTTACAGTATTGAGCTCTCCTTTTTGCCAACCAGAGTGTTGGTTTGTAAAAAATACAAAATCATCTGTTTTTCCTTTCCTAGTATCTGATACTCAGCCGAAAGAAAATTAAATATATAAAAAAATCTAAGAATTTCAATGTATCAAATATATTTCATGAATTAGGCTACTCATACGAAACCTAGACGGATTTAAATGTAATGACTCTATCACGTGTCAAAGGTCCATTGGAATGTCTCTTGTTTGTAAATTTAATGATACATGCAGATTGTCTCAAATTGTTTTTTTTTTTGTTTTTTTTTTTTATTAATTACAGCCAATCACTACATTCCTGAACCCCAGCTAACTGGTACCTTGCTGTGCCTCTGTTTTATTTATTTACGACAGTCGACAAACTATATTGACCTACTCATAAAATAAAGAAGCTGCGATTACCATTTGCCACACACAAAAAAAAATATGCCGACAACACACACATCCATCCACTCTTAAAAAAATATCTTTTATTTTTTGGATGAAATCGATTTTCTTCTTAGCCTAAATATTAAGTTAAAATTGTCTCCATTACACACATCCCTTTAATTTTATTTCGTATCTTCTTGAAAATTAAATTAACTATTTATCTCTTAAAGGTTGTCCCGCAGCTCTTGTGAGATCTCTTCAATTGTCTCTCTTTCAGAGGCCATCTGCTGACGGCTACTGTACTCTATGCCAGTAAGAGCGAAATGGCGCCTGAGTTAATCTTTATAGCGCTTACGGGGGGGCACCTCTGTTGCGCCGTCCTCCTTTAAGCTCGCCAAAGAAGATCGTCTCTGGAATGCGGTCGTCCCCCATGCGGGATAGGTGTCCGACCCAGCACTGCTATCGAATTAGTTCTTCTATTCTGTCCACACCGGCCTTCAGCAGAACATAGTCATTTGAGACTCATAGAAAAGCCATTATTGAAGACAGCCGCAGAAGACGGAAAGAAAACTTAAATAGACCCCCAGTGGACAACGGCTTTGTCTGCATGTGATGTAGGAAAATATGCAGGTCGTAACTGGGTTTGCGTAGTCACGTGAAACTGCATTCATTCTTAATCTTCGGAATGGAAGACATTGCTATTGATATTTCCTTTTCTCCTTTCAGAACACAGATGGATAGACTTTAACGTCCTGCAATCCAGAGTCTAATTCTACAATTTCATCTTGAACGCATCCTAAGGATTTTCTGATGTTGTAAGTGCTGGATTTCAAAAGAATCTGAAGCAGAACTGAATGAGAATTGGAATCGAGAGCTGTGTGAAAAATGGCTGCCATATCTGTATAGGCTAGTACATCCTATTTACCCACGTGACTAGAATTTTCCAGCCATGTCTAAGAGGAATTCCGTAAACTACAGGAACTCCGGATCGTACCGGGCCCCGCCAAGGTTCCCTTCCAGGAGATACAGTAGGTCCCTCATGAGAAATGCTGACGGCTTTGTGATAGTATGGAGTAAGTTTTTTTTTTTAAACAATTTTTCTGTTTTCGTGTTTTATTTGTTTATTTTTTTTAAAATACATTTTTCGCATTTCAGATTTGTTTTGCATTTCGCCCTATTTCAGATTCTCATGCTAAAAGTTATTCACAGTAATCTGTTATTTGTTTAAATTTTCATTTTTAATGAGATTCTACAGCATTACAAAAGTGCACAGAACTTATCTATATGGTTTTAAAAATATAGGGTTTATGTATACTTCCGTTTTCTGTACACCGGATGCACCCAAAAAAAAAGCTATTTATAGATCCCCTCCCCTTCCCGTTTTATGAAAGTCTAAAATACCCATACAAAGAAACTTGAGCAGTCTGCAAAGTCACACACAAAAAAAGAAAATAACTGATGGCATATGCTCACATCTGTCTACAGTCTACACACACACACACACGCGCGTTATCTACACGCATATACGCACAGTATGTGCACCATTACTAGTAGTCCGAACCATACCATTTTTTTTGTGTTTGTTGTACATAAAATGAACACAGGCATATATGCCTACTTATATATTTTATTTATTGATATTGATTCAGGGAAGAGCGATCGCCCTTACGATGTATACCATATTGAAACTGAATCATCTAGGGCAGAGGTGCCCACCCCTGTTTGGCCTGGGAAGGGCCCGAAGGGGGCCTACAATATTCCAAAACTTATCTCGGGCCGCATCACACCGAAACAAAACAAAAGTTCAATGTCGAGACCCTCAGCGATAATATTGTGCACGGTCGGCAGAAATGTCTAAGGGCCTGATGTGGCCCTCGGGCCTTATTAGTTAGGACATCACTGCTCGAGTGCTTTCACTAGCCTCCTTGAATTTAACTGTTGGGAGACATACAAAAACAGACAAATAGACATATAGGCAGTGACGTATTTTTACTTGAAAATGCCCAAAGATATTTGAGATAAGGGGCCCTATTGGGGCCCTTTATAAGTCCAGATATTATATCTCAGTGCTAAATATTTCTTTGCTATAGCTTCTGTTGCTCAAAGGTCATTCTTTCTAAAGGCTATTAATAGTCCACCACCAAGTTCTGAAATAGATATATATATATGCAACACATGCAGCACACGAGCCTGTGTGCTCAATGTCTTGCCATGTGTTCTAAATCAAAATAATATTCCGTGCATACGCGACAATATACACTTGTTTCTTAAAGCACCCCCTGTGGGTATATGCAAGGTCGCAGTATTCACCTCCTTCCTACGGCTGTACCTTGGGTTTCTTATTTCAAGATGCCGATCTTACACTACACTATCTCCCACTTCAAAGTGAACTGTACACTGCATTCAGATTTGAACACTAACGGTTCACTAACCTATCATTTTAGCACGCATTCTTTTTTCGGAAAACCTCAAAAAAAAAAATGGAATATAAAAATCCTTATTTCTAAGAGCTATTTGAGATTTTCATATTAAAGGCCATTCACAGTAATCCGCCTTTTGTTTACAGATTTAATAAGCCAAAACGTATTGCCAGTTTTTACAAATGTATGCAGCCACGGGAAATATTGCATTTCTCACTAATCTTCGGACTCGAAGACACGCCTTATTATTATTATTATAATTAACAATGCTTCCGTATACTGTATACCGGACACCAAAAAAAAAAATGTTTGTATATGATGGGTTCGCTTCCATCTATGAAACTTAATAGTCTCCTTACTAATCACTGTAGGTATTGGCAGATAGAATGCCAGACTAATCACTGTAGGTATTGGCAGATAGAATGCCAGACTAATCACTGTAGGTATTGGTAGATAGAATGCCAGACTAATCACTGTAGGTATTGGCAGATAGAATGCCAGACTAACCACTGTAGGTATTGGCAGATAGAATGCCAGACTAATCACTGTAGGTATTGGCAGATAGAATGCCAGACTAACCACTGTAGGTAATGGCAGATAGAATGCCAGACTAATCAATGTAGGTATTGGCAGATAGAATGCCAGACTAACCACTGTAGGTAATGGCAGATAGAATGCCAGACTAATCACTGTAGGTATTGGCAGATAGAATGCCAGACTAACCATTGTAGGTAATGGCAGATAGAATGCCAGACTAATCACTGTAGGTATTGGCAGATAGATTGCCAGACTAATCACTGTAGGTATTGGCAGATAGAATGCCAGACTAATCACTGTAGGTATTGGCAGATAGAATGCCAGACTAATCACTGTAGGTATTGGCAGATAGAATGCCAGACTAATCACTGTAGGTATTGGCAGATAGAATGCCAGACTAATCACTGTAAGTATTGGCAGATAGAATGCCAGACTAATCACTGTAGGTATTGGCAGATAGAATGCCAGACTAATCACTGTAGGTATTGGCAGATAGAATGCCAGACTAATCACTGTAGGTATTGGCAGATAGAATTCCAGACTAATCACTGTAGGTATTGGCAGATAGAATGCCAGACTAATCACTGTAAGTATTGGCAGATAGAATGCCAGACTAATCACTGTAGGTATTGGCAGATAGAATGCCAGACTAATCACTGTAGGTATTGGCAGATAGAATGCCAGACTAATCACTGTAGGTATTGGCAGATAGAATGCCAGACTAATCACTGTAGGTATTGGCAGATACAATGCCAGACTAATCACTGTAGGTATTGGCAGATACAATGCCAGACTAATCACTGTAGGTATTGGCTGATAGATTGCCAGACTAATCACTGTATGTATTGGCAGATACAATGCCAGACTAATCACTGTAGGTATTGGCTGATACAATGCCAGACTAATCACTGTAGGTATTGGCAGATACAATGCCAGACTAATCACTGTAGGTATTGGTAGATAGAATGCCAGACTATTGACTATTGTGCACAGAACGCTGGCAGCGAGACGCCTAGCCATTAATTATTCAAAAGATCATGAGCCAGGCTTCTTTGTCACCACCCCTTCTGCACAAACTACCAATGGCTATGCGTCACCAGTATATTAGCATTTTGTTTAAAACCTGAACTGGCCTCGCCCCCCCCCCCCCAAAAAAAAAAAAAAAGAAAGAGACTACGACTTACGGCTGCCTGGATGGCTGCCTGGTCGTGCGGTTTGCGCGCTGGACTGTCGTTCGGATCTATCGATGGTCGAGGGTTCAATCCTTCCCGCTCCCATCCCCCGTCGTCCTGCGGGAGGTTTGGACTAGGAAGTAAACCATCTTCAACTCTGAAGGAGCATCCGAAACATGTAAAACATTTTATAATAAAACATAATTGAAAGAGAATGGAAGAGATGCAAGAAAGAAAAAAAAAATCCATTCTATGTTCTGGTCAGGTTTTGCGCTCGCGCGCGCGCGTGAGTGTGTGTGTGTGTGTTAACTTTTTACATTTTTCGAAACAAATCTAAGTCATTGAAGTTCACCTTTAAAAAAGAACCTTTGATTCCATGAACAAAGACCAAGCCTACACACAATCATTAGGATCAGTTCTGGGAGAAGGAACAAGCAAGTCGAAACTACCGCTCCACCCAGAGAAGAGGAAGACATTGATAGAAAGAAGTATAATCCAAGCATAGCTCAGTTCTCACCCAAACTTCATGGGAAAATAATATAATTCTTCTCCCCTTTTTAAAATTAAAACACATTTTCCAATGGATCTTCAATTAAAAAAAAAAACTGTTGCACATAGATAAATGCGAGGCCCTTGTTATAACACATAGATCAATGTGAGGCCCTTGTTATTACACATAGATTAATGTGAGGCCCTTGTTATTACACATAGATAATGTGAGGCCCTTGTTATAACACATAGATAAATGTGAGGCCCTTGTTATAACACATAGATAAATGCGAGGCCCTTGTTATAACACATAGAAAAAAATGTGAGGCCCTTGTTATAACACATAGATAAATGCGAGGCCCTTGTTATAACACATAGATTAATGCGAGGCCCTTGTTATAACACATAGATAAATGTGAGGCCCTTGTTATAACATATAGAAAAATGTGAGGCCCTTGTTATAACACATAGATAAATGCGAGGCCCTTGTTATAACACACAGAAAAAAATGTGAGGCCCTTGTTATAACACATAGAAAAAAATGTGAGGCCCTTGTTATAACACATAGAAAATGCCAGGCCCTTGTTATAACACATAGAAAAAAATGTGAGGCCCTTGTTATAACACATAGATAAATGCGAGGCCCTTGTTATAACACATAGATTAATGTGAGGCCCTTGTTATAACACATAGATAAATGTGAGGCCCTTGTTATAACATATAGAAAAATGTGAGGCCCTTGTTATAACACATAGATAAATGCGAGGCTCTTGTTATAACACATAGAAAAAATGTGAGGCCCTTGTTATAACACATAGATAAATGCGAGGCCCTTGTTATAACACATAGATTAATGTGAGGCCCTTGTTATAACACATAGATAAATGTGAGGCCCTTGTTATAACACATAGAAAAATGTGAGGCCTTTGTTATAACACATAGATAAATGCGAGGCCCTTGTTATAACACATAGAAAAAAATGTGAGGCCCTTGTTATAACACATAGATAAATGCGAGGCCCTTGTTATAACTCATAGATACATGTGAGGTCCGTGGTAAAACACATAGGCCTAGATGCATGTAAGGCCCGTGGTAAAACACATAGATAAATGTGAGGTACTTTGTGTAACATACATGTATGTGAGGCCAGTTATATAAAACATATATGTGAAGCCAGTTATATAAAACATAAATGTGAAGCCAGTTTTATAAAACAGATATATGCGAAGTCCGCTGTTTAACACAGATATATTGTATAACATATATATGTGAGGCCCGTGGTATAAAACTGATATAGGTGAGGCCTGCGGTATATGTAATTGTCATAGACATAAATAAATTTAGACTGGCCTATTAAAGAGTTTTATGAAACGAAAATTTGTGACTTGCAATTTTGTGTACTTTATTATACAGCATTTATGAGCAGTATAAAAGTTAAGTATTCATATCTATTTCAGCCACACACCTATATATATTGTAAATAAGGAGGCAGTGTAGTTTTGTTTAATCTCTAAGAATGAAGATCATGCAATTTTTCATAATTCGGAAATCCGAATACAATAGATATACATGTTTTCAAGTTACATGAAGTTACTTCCTTCGGCCAGTCTATATTTATTTATGTCTATGGTAATTGTTTATAAATGTCGTCAATTCCTAATCAATCTCATAAGAACCTGACATTTAGTCTTACATCTCCTTTGTTCGCATGCTAGAGCTTGGCTATGCCCCATTGAGTTTCTCATGTCACATGACATATTGACATCACACATGTCGCGGGGTGCGTTGAGAACATTCAAATTTTGTCGCAACACAGCATTGAGAAGATCTTCTAGTTTGTCCCGTGGACTAGCAGCTTGAGAGACGCGTTTACTTTCTGCTTCTACAATCTTACACCCGGAAATATTCTCTTGCAATTATTCACAAAGTCACAGACTCTTTCTGCTTTACATATAGCTTTCACAAGAAGCCGAATGATAAGTATATATACCAAGTGGGCGGCAGTACGATAACAATAATAATCTACCTAATTCAACTTAGTTTGGACACAAAGGATGAGCCTAGAACGAAATATATATTTTTTTAAAACCTTATATTCACTCACTCTGTCCGTCCGTCTCTCTGTCTGGTACAAATTCTGTACACTCCCCCCCCCCCCCAATTGCCCCCTTCTAGGATCAAGTTGAAATTGTGCAGAATTATTCCTAGTCCATGACAATACAAGAATCAATAAAAAAAGAAAAAACAAGGTTACAAAAGACAGTTTGTGTGGAAGCACAAACTCAAAATCGGCCCCCGAAATGGTACCCAGGCAGGCTTCAATATTTTCAGAAAGAACATCTGAATGAAATTATATCAAAGACAAATGAGAGATAAGAATGGAGAAAGAAGGTTAACAGATCTTGTGTAGTGCCCCAACGGTCCCGCAGATCAAAGGATAGGTGAAAGTGAATGTAAAGTTAGATGTGAACCTGGCCTAACTGGTTCCCCTTTCAGACCTTGTGGTCTATAGGGCAAATGATGTAAAGTTCATCTGTTTTTGTGGACTACGGTTAACGAGGGTGTCATGTAGCCAGCACAACGACCAACCGCCTTTACTTTTCCCCAACTAATGTCAGGTACCCATTTGAGCTGAGTGGACTTAGAGGCGCCCAAAGATTCCAAAGTTGAAAATCCCAGTCTTTACCAGGATTCGAACCCGGGCCCCCCGGTTTGGAAGCCAAACGCTTTACCGCTGAGCCACCGCGTCTCCCCAGGCCTAAGTGATGTCTTATAATTGATCTAATTGTTTTGAGAAGGCTCAATCTCTAATTTGAATTCTACATGTTCTAATATAAAAAAAAAAAATATAGGAAAATGAAGTTTACAAGATTACTATTCGTGTTAAATTAGGTCTAACTTATAATGCATACTAATTAGCTTTTTCTCTTTAAAAAACTGCTTGCATAACTGATTTTAAAAATTAGATTTTTCGATTTCAGAAAAAAAAAGTAGCCGTTGCATCAGAACTTTGAATGGTCTAAAATATGGTGATGTCGGATTTTCAATATCTTTTCTAGTTTACGAGATCTAAACGGGACAGACATTTCGCACAAAACTAATAGCGTCTTTTCCCCTTTCGGAGGCCGCTAAAAATTAGTGGTATGTACACGTTTTGTTTTAGGTTAGAAAAAGGCCCGGGTACGCTGTTCTGCCTCATCGTGGCACCTGGGTGGAAACGGCTACTTGAGGGGGTAGCTAGGCTAAATGAATGGCGAAACATAACTCCCGTGGGGATGCCCACGGGTAGACGAGAGTCAACCCCTTGCACGGGCGGGGTTGTAAGAAAGTCCCCACGAACACGTCCCACATCCATGCGCTGTTCCTCAAAGGGACCGTTACATCAATGGCGGTTCCCACACAGCTAGCTTGGTACAACGAAGGAAAATGACGGTGGCTCCCGGTGCCCTCGGCCTTCGGCCATGTGCAGCCAAGCATGCGTCGGGGCCAAAGGCATTGGAAACAGCAATGTTTTACATAGGCATTGACTCGGGTCCCTCTCAAACAGAACTGTGTTCCCACAGGTTTGTTTTTTTTTACTGTTCGGCTGGACGTCCAAACAGGTTTTTTTTCAAACTTAGAGCTCGAAGAGCCTTCGGCTCAGCTCTTAGACATCAACAAGGTTAGAAAAAGGAAATTAAACCTTGCCGTATTCAGAGATGGCTATGATTTTGTAGTTCTTCCCCTTGGATAAGTGTTTTTTTTTTAAATAATTTTTATATTTTGCTTGTTTGTAATATTAATTTATAATGTATGGAGCCTATATGGTAAATATAAAGTCTACTAAATGACACGTTATGGCGTTCCTGACATTATTTCAAGACATACATAGATAAGATAATAAAGTCTGTTGAATATTTTAAAGTAGGATTAGGGGTGAAGTCCTGTTCGAGTGTAACAGTATAACATAGACTATATAATCAGCGTTCTATTTTCTACACAACTTTTGTGGTCCAGTCTACCAGCTCTAATAATCATGAGCTTGGATCTAGAATACATCTATTCAGCCATTCAGGCACAGCTGTGTTTGAACTATTAAAGAACCAATAGAATGAATATCTATCAGTGTGTAGCGAGTGACATTTTAATTTCGATAGTTATTGCTGTGTAGGTCTTTCTTTGCTCGGTCTACGGTAGTGGAGAAATGGTCCACTAGTTGAACGGAATACCTTAGTGTGTTGATGCATAGGAGATGATTCCAGTAGTCAAACATATTGAAGACTGGAGCTCTCTAAGTTCAGTGAAGCGGGACAATGTTAGTTGAATCAGTGAAGAAAGTGGAGTACAGCAATATTCACATCTTGGTTCGGATGAATTGAAAACTAGGAAATGAAGAAACATTCTCTATTGTTGTGGACATTTTTTTAAAAATAAAGTTTATTTTCGAAAAATTCTGAAATTGTGATTGTTAGCTGAAGCAACATTTAAAATATGTTGTTTTTTTTTATCATGTCTAATTTACGAATAAAACACAGATTACATAATTGAGATAGGCCTATATGGTAGTAGGTCTACACACATAAAAGACAAATAATTTGATGTAAAAGAAAATGCCTCGTTTTAAGTTCAGACGCAGACGACAAAGTTACGTCGTCGAGCAGTTAATGGGAATTCCCAATAAACCCAAATACGTTCTCGAGGATAACAATACTGAGTCACAAGGTAGGCTTCACGCTTGGCGGTTGTCAATGTTTAATTACAATACTTTGTTTCATACTTATCCCTGTTTCCTGTTTTAATTTCTTCGCGATGAATCTTGACGAAGCACAACTCTAAGCCAGCTGGCCACATATTACTTCTTGTGTACATATATAAATGTACATTTATTTTTTAATTTGTCCACCTTTAACATAAAAAAATGTGTGTATATTTTGTGTATAAATTGTGGCCATTTAGATCTATGTCATTAATAAAAACAAAGTACCATGCACACTATTCCATACCCATGCAATGAGTGTGTGTGTGTGTTTCAAACATAATAAACTACGCTATTATTGATGATAATGATTCATGGTGGAAATGGGCTTTAAAGAAGTTTTAGTTGAAGTACTAGACTAGTGACTCTCTTCACGATTTTGACCAGTGCTGACACCACTTTATCACACCTCTTGCAGTATAACTCCTTTTATCCTCTATTAGTTTACAGAATGACATTTAAGATCATACAATCAAATCATTAAATACAAACCATCTGATACAAACTTTTCCCAGGTAAATTATAAGCGAGTCTAATATACATGTACATTTCGTTTTTTCAATAGTTATAATAATGTGTGTGTTTTTTTTAAGACAAATTTCCTCATGGATAATAAAGATTATTATTATTATTATTATTATTATACACGTGTATGACATTTATCCTAAAAAAGAACAGTAACTTCTTCATTTTAAACAAACACAGATTACATAGTGCAGGATGGAAGCCTTGCTTTATTATTTATAACTAAAGACACCGCTTCATTTCTGTCTATTATATGTCCAAGTAAATGTTTATTCCTAATCACCTATTTTAAGAACCACAGCATGCACACATATTTCCTTATTTATCGAAACTTTATTATTGTACGTTTGTTGCGCCTTTTCTCCTTCATAAAAAATATGTAAATGTGTAATAATTTGTTTGATTAGGTAGGAATAGATTGGGAACAGAGCCTTCGTACTGAGTGGGGTTAGGAAGGGAAGTAAATAACTGCTTGCTTGTCTTGTCCGAGTTCTTTATCGCGGTGGTTTCCCCTGAGATGGCAAACGTGTTCTCCTGAATGCCGGCGAAGATTTGGTTTGGGGACATCTTTAGGGGAGTAGCTGGCCATCTTCGGTTACGTCATAGCGCTGGTCAGTTCTCACGTCCACTGATTTCGATCTTACCCTTTCTAGAATGGACTAGATGACGGCGGATTTTGTATTCGTTAATGACCAGTTGCTTTTTAAAGATGGTTGTACATTGTAATGCTGTGTACATTAATAATAATCAAAATGGCAATGTCTTCGATTCCCAAGATTAAGGACGAGTGCAGTGATTCACATGGCCACGCAGACCTAGTTGACACCTGCATAGATTTCCACAACCGATGCAGACAAAGCCGTTGTCCGCCGGGGTCTATTTAAGATTTATTTCGTCTTTTGCTCCTGTCTTGTACTAGGGCTAGTCTTTGGGCCTGTCTTGTACTAGAGCTAGTATTTGGGCCTGTCTTGTACTAGGGCTAGTATTTGGGCCTGTCTTGTACTAGGGCTAGTATTTGGGCCTGTCTTGTACTAGGGCTAGTCTTTGGGCCTGTCTTGTACTAGGGCTAGTCTTTGGGCCTGTCTTGTACTAGGGCTAGTCTTTGGGCCTGTTTTGTACTAGGGCTAGTCTTTGGACCTGTCTTGTACTAGGGCTAGTCTTTGGGCCGGTCTTGTACTAGGGCTAGTCTTTGGGCCTGTCTTGTACTAGGGCTAGTCTTTGGGCCTGTCTTGTACTAGGGCTAGTCTTTGGGCCTGTCTTGTACTAGGGCTAGTCTTTGGGCCTCATTAATACTGTCGTGATTATTAGATCATCACATAGAAGTAACAGGCTATTGGGCAATATAAAAACTCCTGCACTAGCTTCCTGCTGTTCGTCTTTAATGGAGATGCAGACAATGAGTAGAAACATTTCGTTTGTAGCTCTGTTGTTTATGTTGTTTTGTTTGTTTGTGTTGTTTACGTTGTTAACATATGCTGTTTGTGCTGTTTGTGTTGTATATGCTGTTTGTGTATTTTTCTGTTGTGTTGTCTTTATATGAGAAAAGAGTCCTTGTAATCACAACAAATGTCCGTAAGGATCAATAAAGCAGTCTTAGTCTTAGTGTTGTTTATGTTGTTTATATTAAACAGTAGTGAGTGGAGAGTTGATTATTATTGAAATTATGCGATCGGATCAAATGGCTTTCAGCGAAAAAGTTAGTTAATTGTATACAATTTGTATCTTTCTGCGGACCCCCAACGGTTATCTCTGGGGGTCCGCGGACCAAAGTTTGAGAACCACTGCTCTAGAGAATGGATTCAATCTGTTTTAAGCTATTGCTACCTTGATTATCAAAGCTTTCCGTCCCATCATAGAAGTGAAATTGGACATTTTTATACGTAACAAAATACTTTCAAAGCTAATATCAGCTCACTCTGTCTGGTAAAAAGTTTGAACATGTTTTTTCTGCCGATTTCCATTCTCTAATAAAGTTGAAACTTTGCACAATTATTGATTGTACCTGACATAACATGAATCCATCAAACAATTATCCAATAAATAGTGGGGGGAAAAACACCTTAATTAATTATTGGTAATTAATGATTTTGTTTGATAACAAAATAAGGGGAATAAATGCTGCTTAATGATAATTGTGGATGTAAATACGGATTTATTCCCCTTATAGATTTTGTCACTCTTTTTTTCTCCCGCTGCCCCTTCTCAGATCAAGTTGAAATTTTGCATGGTTATTCATAGTTAATGACAATACAAGAATCAATTTAAAAAAAATTACCAATTCGTTAATCAATTAATTAGCAACTAATTATTTTTGTTTTATATAGTAGAAAAGGAAACTGAACTGTGCCATCGTGAGATAAATGGCAGTAATTAACGGTTTTCCTTATTATTTTTGTCTTAAAAAGTCCATTCTCGAGCCTACAGTTCTTCCATCAGGCTGTCCCACAAACATACACTCGTCTCTCTCAGTTTTTTATAAGCTCCCGCCGTTGCCTTGAAACTCAAACAACAAAGAAATGGCGTCAAGGTGAATGTCCTTGGTGTCCTGTTTCAGATATCTGACCTGCTACCGGTCAGTGTCCAGTTGGAGAATACCTCGCATGATTGTCTTTACAGGTTGTTGTCCTGACCAGATAGTCTCTGGTTACTCAGACTGACCAGTGTTTGCTACTTTGTACTCAACTATTATACTAGAAGCAGACCGTCTCCCCCCCCCCTCCCCCAGCAAGATAAACTTGTCATGCTAAGAATAAAACAAGCAAATTTTGACTCGGAGTTGGCAACGTAAAATTGTCCTATTCTTTACGATAATTACTATAATTAGACTCGACATTACATTTTTTTCCAAATCAAAAAACTGCTCCAAAATTTGTATTATACATGGATGTATTGTATTTTTAAAAATGTATTGGCTTGTGTTTTATAAAATGTTATGTTGTAGGCGTAGATATAGTTTTTTTGTCAGATGTACTAGCTTCCTTTTGTGACAAAATGTTTTTCTATGCTGATAGTTCTTACATTTATGGAAAGAAGAAAAAAGAACAGAAACTATTTTTATTTTCATGAGTTTGTATTTAACGTTAATTTGTAGGATTGGTTACCTATCTAGAGGGTTGGTGCTCGAATCCTGACTCTAGCAGATTTTTGTTTGCCAAGCGCGTAAAGACAGCACGGAAACCTTCTCTTATATACCGCCTCCCCCAAACTGGTCCACAAACGAGATTGCGCCTCTGGGCATTCTATAAGGATGAAAGTTGCACTATAAAAAAAAAAGTAATTTAAAAACAAAAAAAGTTTAATAGTAAAGTAATCGTGCCTTATTTAATTATACAGTTGACCTTTTTGAACCAAAAAAGTCAATATTGAATTGTTCAAAGCCCGTAGATAAACTTTGAGTTTCCATACCGACTCAACACCCCCTGTAACACACGGTCATGCCCCCCACTGACAGGCTGACATACCCCCTTCAACACACCTCTCTCTCTCTCTCACACATACACACACAGACACACATTCATGCCTCCTCCTTCTCCCATTACACACACCTTCATCAAAAGTCTCTTTATTGACCTCCACCAGAAGAGAGGGAGGGAGTTATATTACTGTACCAAGTGGTTGTGGGATGAAACTTAGCACATAATAAGTTCTAGGCTACCACATTACCGCATGTCAATATGGCTCACAGCTCAGCTGCAATAAAGCTGGCTAGAAAAAGAAGAAGTGTCATTCTGTCGCAACGCAGATCTACATCAACAAAACGTCTAAACTGTTTTATAACTAGAAATAGGGCACAATATATATATATATGGGAGATGAGATTGTGGCTTGCGCGATGAAAATTTATAAAAGTGAGGGAGATTAGTGCTGCACCAGCCTCACGCTGCATCAGCCTCACGCTGCACCAGCCTCACTCTCTCGCCCCTTGCCAGCAGAATCCAGTGGCAGAACAGAGTACAGACAACTGAAGCTGGTTTGGGATGCAGTGGATGACCAGTGTGCTCTACATGTCCCGCAGTGCTCTAAAACGTTCCACGGCGTTTGCCAGGACACAATAAGAAAATACGTAAATGTATAATCTTCACGGTTATTAATTAGAATGAATTTAAAAAAAAAGACGTCACTCCATAAACATTAATTCGAACTGCATTATTAGTTTAGCAGTAAAATAAATATAGGGGCCTAATAATAAAAACACTTCTATTAGATGTTAATCCGAAAAAAAAATCACATCTGATTTAAAATTAATTGACTAGAATATAATTTTTTTTTTCTATTTCTCTGTTTAAAACTTTTTAGATTAGTTTTTCATTTTAGCTCTCGTATTTATGTTTGTAATGTTATCACAGCGCCTTGAGACTACATTTTGTTTGTTAACAGCGCTCTATAAATTTAATTATTATTATTATTATTATTTATTTAAATTAAATCTTTAAAACTATAATGGTTTTATGTCACATTGTTTATTAAAGAGTTACTTTATAAGTTTAACCATGAAAATATATTAGTAAATTCACATAAAAGAATATACCAGCTGCTTATCAAAAGATTTTTAACACTGACATAAAATCACTTCATATTTTACGATTGAAACATTTATGCATACACAGATATTAATCTTCCCTGTTCCACATTCTTCAATGTTCTTGTCATGATTAATAGTTGAAAAAATTTCAAAATTGAAACCCCTATAATGTATAGGCCTACTACAATACTACGAGTAGGACGTGATTATCTTCTTTTTTTTTTGAAGTAACGTCTGTAATATATGTCTTTCATTGCTGTATAGTGGACCACTGTTCTAGGGTTTATCTAGGTAAGCTAAAAAATGAAGAAAAAAAAAAGGTTTGCCTTACATGCATGATAATAAAACCCTCAGGACTTGAATTGACTTAATATCATTTTACATCCGTCCTCCCACTTTCCTGTTTTATTCACGTCTGCCCACTATTTGACCAAACTTGCTATGCAGTCTAGCAGTTTAAAACGAGGATTTCTTAGAGTTAAACAAATACATGTTCAGGAAATTATTTTCTTCTGAGCCAAATTTACTTTTTTTTTTACGATAAAGTTAGCAGGAGAAAATGACAAGCACTTCTAGAATCTTTTTTTTTTACAAAGCTTATATTATATCAACTCACTCTGTCTGTCTGGTAAAATGTTTGTACACATTATTTTTCCCACACCCATTCTCTGGTCAAATTGAAACTTTGCACAATTATTTCTTGTACGTGACAAAACAAGAATCAATTTGTAAAAAATTGACCAAACAGTTAATTAATTAATTCTTGTTTTTTTTATTGAACAAGGGAAAGAAATTGTACTTCACTGATGTGTTGGTATAAGAAAATTAGTCCCCTTTAAACTTGTGTAGAGAATTTTGAAAGTTTTAAACTAAAAATAGATAGCTATGAATACTATATTTATAGGCAATTCGCTGGCACAGTGGTTAGTGTATTGGCTTAAGCCGTCGAGTTCGAATTCAAGTGGTACAACTTTGTTTTTTTTTTTAATAAAATGCATTTAAAAAGCTGCCACGCTAACCTTCACATAGATATCTCTTTCTTTCTCTCCCCCTTTCCTTTCCCAACTGGTCCAGATTAAGTGATAGGATCATAGCGTATTGAGAGAAAGCTAAAAGCATGAAATGGCGCTAAACAAAAACAATGGGTAAAAATATTTCTAAGCGCACAGATTTATTATTCTTAGTCTAGCCCTAACTCTATTACAACTATAGAGTAATCGATTCCGACCTATTATTGGATTCGAAAGTGAAATTAACTTTGGACAATCATTCAATCGTAAACTTGAAAGCCAGTTGTAACTGGATGTTCTCCATTACCCACTATTGTTCCCATCTCAATGTATCGATTCACTGAGTGGCTCTCTAGACTAGAAAACACATTTTTGTTACTTCACGTCGATGTCTCTAACAAAGGGAGACAAAATAGTTACTTAGTCATTTGTTCATTGAGCCAGAGCTACGATAGTACAGATAAAGCTGGGATGTACAAGTCCGTGGTGCTGTTTATCTCGTTGGCTGATTGGCAGGGAATTAATTACAATAAGAAATTTAATAACTTCCTGTGAATGGGAGAGTGAGATAGAAAGTGACATTAGTTGGGTAAAAGTAAAGGCGGTTGGTCGTTGTGCTGGCCACATGACACCCTCGTTAACAGTGGATCACACAAACAGATGACCTTTACATCATCTGTCTCATAGAGGTCTGAAAGGGCAACTTTCCTTTTTTTTTACTTATTGTATATTTCAATTGGGTCACTCACAAAGCAATTATCTCAAACAGGTGTTCATTTCTTTTTGTAAATTAATTAAGCCACATTCTCGTCATGTTGACATTTTTCAATCATTTATTTTGACACCTTTTCATGATTCCATCGACCAGCCCTATATCTCTCGTACATTCGTGCAGCGTGACGACACATTTTAGTGACATTCCAGAAAGATCTCATCATTACATTTTGAATTAATTAGAAATTTTCAATAATTATTTCAATCTATTGGACTCAGGGGACCTAATAACAGTTATATTCTATTTTTCTTAGTACTGAATATCAGCAATATCCCTTTTTGCATATGGCCGCCCCCATACAAAGATAAGACAAATTACGACAAATAAAATCTGAATGTTTAGTTTACTAGGTTCACCTTCACCTATCCCTTACTCTGTAGGACTGTTGGGGCACCACACAAGATTTGTCGACCGTCTTTCTCCATTCCTCTCTGTCTTTTGCCTTTGAACAGAAAATATTAATTTAATTTTTAAAAATATTTTTATAGTACTTGTTTCGTTTGAGAAAAAAAAATCATTATTCCTTCTTCTAGTATTTAAAAAACAACAAAAAGTTGAAAAACTCTTTCGATTTTTTAGTTTATGTTGAAAGTAGAGTTGCTTCAAATAGCATTTCGAACTCTGAACCACACCACGTGACCAATATTTAGTATTTTTATGGTTGAAATGTAAGGAAAACATAAGGTCCAAACCCATGTCAACGAGAATGTGTGTGTGTGCGTAGGCTCGTGTTTGCAAGTTTGTTTGGCTGTGCTTTCACCTTTAGGGTGCGCTTATGCCAAGACGTGTTTGAGTGTAGGTGTGTTTGTTGATCAGAGATAAAGATTCGGCAAATTTCGGTAATCTACGTAAATAATATCTAGATCTAGGTCTAGAGCTACTGAAGCCTAATATGCAATGGTAGGAAAGCGGAAACTCATATTTAGATTTAGTAACTTTGTGACAGGTGGGGAAATGTGACGTGTGTTTGGCACGTTTTATGTCTAGGGGATGATTATTTTTGAAAGCAATCACACCCCCACTTATCAGCATATGAATCGGGAGCAGACACGCAACGAGACAAAGCAATGAAAGATAGATACAAAAGTTAAAATAAAAGAATATTTATTTACATAAATATACATATAAGAATAAAAGGGGGAGGGTTTGCATCTATCTCTAATTAGTAAGGTATTTTGATCATCACTGTAGCACCTAATAAGAGAGTATGTCACTTTGTCCTCTGACTTAGCTGGTTGTCCTGTTGATGTCGCAGCTGGCTGTGTCCTGGCTTGAGGTTCTGCAGCTGTAGGTGGCGCTCTAGCGGATAGAGGGACGCCGGCGATATAGTTCTTGCGGAGTCTCAGTCCCAAGTTCTAGTATCTGTAGTGGGCACAGTAGGGCGGGTGGCCGGATACCGTGGGCACAAGGTTACTGCGGGCAGAGCTGATCTGCCGTGGGCAGTGTAGGTAACAGGATATGTCCAGTTAGTTGCAGAGGGTTGGCGTAGCTATGACGTCTCACACAGATCTGAATCTACGGGAAGTCGCGCCTAATAGCTTGACAGGTGGGCTGTCGAATAGGCGGGCAATGCCGATAGCGCCAAGTGGTAGAGTTGAGTAGATCTCAGTAGGCAAGTGCAGCGCTGAATAGCACTAAGCACAACTGCAGGTAAATGGATCGTTGAGCCAGTAACTAGGCAATAGGTGATAGGCAAATAGGCAGGTAAGTGATCCGATAAATAGGCAGACACCTGAGGGAGGCTGCGGATAAATAAAGACAAGTTAGGACATGTCTCTCATGCATCTTATCGATGCCCTCGACTGAGGTGCATTCGTCAGATTGGTAAAATTGCTTTTGAGCACAAAAGGGGAGATGATGACAATGGGATTTGGGAAAATAGATGGCAGATAGTAGCAATATAGAAATGTACATAAAAGGGAAAGTAATAATATAAAAATGTACATAGAAGGGGAAATAATAATCTCAAATAAACAACACAGGTGGATAGAGAAAGAAAAGGGGGGGGGGTGAGTTGGGCGGTGGTCAGCGATCCAGATGGTTTGTTTACATATGACCGTGGGTCGAGAACAATGGAGCGTGCTTGAATGTCCCTTCAAGCGTCGCAACTCTCATTAGAGTAAAATGAGTAAAGGGGAGATAATTCGTTACAGGGGAGATAACTCGTATCTCTCTTCTAGACGCAGTATCAGTGCGCTAGTAAGATTATCAAGGCGGCCAACCGAGATAAAGGAAATAAAGTAAGATGTACAAATATATACATGGTTGCATCAACTATCAATTGAGCAACGTAGCATTAACAGGGTAATGCAGTATACAAATAAATACATAGAACATGTTTATGTTTTCTACTTACGCCAGTGAGAAATACACAATGCACTAATTAAATATAAATGAACTAAGCAAAATACACATGATAAAATCCAATGGAAATAGCACAAAAGTAATTGAGATGGAACTTGTGATTAAGTTCGGCTTACCACCAGGTATTCCTCTAGGAGAGAGAATGTATGAAGTAGTCCAGACTCGATAGCTCAGCTCGTATGAGAATGAAAGAGGGTCTGGCCCGATTTAATTTACTTTATATATGCCTGGGAAATGTGGGACACAGGAAATGTCCTAGGCTAAGAATTATCTTACACGTGGGTGAAATCCGACAAGAGCCGCACCTTGGAGTATCACGCGGTGTGTTGACCAGGGTAATCTCTTAGATCAAAGAGAGACGTGAGAAAAGGGGGGGGGGGAGGATTAGCTTGCATTCAAACCAAGGTGGTGTCAACCGCGGCTGTCAGACATCCTGTCGATAAGATCAATGTCTGAGCGTATCTTTGCCCCGGTCAAGGGAAGATAAATGAAAGGACTGGCCTAATTTTCTCCAAGGTGGTGGACTAAGTCTAGCCTGGTAGAGAGGAAAAGGTGTGGCGGGTGAATGATTTAGGGGTTGGATGGGGAAATAATTAAAATAAAATAAATAAATAATGAAAAATAATAATTAATGCTGTGATAAATTTGAGTGACTCTGACAGCGAGTTTTTGACTTGTCACATACGCCGCCGCCAAGATGGATCTATCGCAGAAAGATCCATAAAGTGCGAGCAGACTGATGTCACTCTAACTTTAAGATCAGTTGTTATCACAGCATTAGAAAAAAAATCTGGGAAAATAAAGGGATAGCCATGCCAGGAGGAGAGTCTGTCCAAGTCAGTCCGTGGTCTACTTTCCGTCCCTGATAACGTAGTCACCTGGGTGAAACATTTGGGGTTGTTCGGGAGAGTAGATTGGGCGATTGGGTGAGTAATAATTCCTTCCTGGGGCGGATTGGGGAGGGTGATTGGGGCTTAGGCGGGGTGCCCAAGGCACGTGTGCTCGTTGGGGCTTGCCTCCGAAGCCGCTGTGAGGCGCTTCTTCACGAGAGTAAGTAGTTAGCTTACCTCGGTATCGTCTGACATGATCAATGTCAGGGAAGAGTGGCCTGATAAAGAATGTGGAGTTCTGCCTGAGAACGTCCCCACGAGTACTATAATTTGGCTTACGTCGGGGCTTCCTGACATGGTCAATGCCAGGGGAGGGTTGATTTCGCATGGTGGCTGAGGAGCCATGGTGAGAAGTGTTTTCACGAGCGCGAGGGTTCGGCTTACCTCGTGACTTCCTGACACTATCAATGCCAGGGGGAGGCTGATTCGGAATGGTGGCTGAGGAGCCATGAAAAGGAGTGAGTCCACGAGAGCAAGGGTTCATCTTACCTCGGGGCATTCTGACACTGTCAATGTCAGAGGAAGGATGCATGATTGTGGCTGAGTAGCCTGGGTCAAATAGATCCTCACGAGCGCGGGTGTACGACTTAACTCGTGACTTCCCAGCAGTGTCAATGCCAGGGCAGAGTGGTTTGAGCTTTGCTGATGAGTCGGGACTGAGCGTGTTAGCGTGGTGACCAGGGCTTCCAACCAGCTGGTTGCTGCCACGTTTCTGCTTCGTCGATCTACCGACGGGCAGAGAGAAGTATGGCTTGTTGACTACTCCAAGAGGGACATATTTGGAGCCTAGAATGAAATCATATACTGGCGTGTCCATGACGGCGGCGTCGATGGTGCCATGTACGTATCTGCATTCTACGTGGACTCTAGCAATAGGAAGAATCTTTGGAGGAATCTCACGGTCAAGGGACTGAATCGTCACAGTTCTATCTGTGAGATCAGCCGGATCAACCAGTGCTTTGCAGATAACTGAGCTTACCGCACAGCCTGTGTCAAATAGGGACCGGACATACCGTCCGTTAACCAGAATCTTCTCTATCCCGGGGGAAGATGAGACAGGGTGAGGAAGTGCCGGTAGGACTTCCATTTTCCTAGAGCCAAGGGCAGTGTGTTCAGGGGCCACAGTCAGTGTTGATATGACGTATGGGTCGCCCGCTGTTCTATCAGTCTGTGTTTGCTGATTAGACGCAGAGGGTTTGGGGACCGCGGTCATTACTGAAATGGTCTGTGAGGCCCGCTGCTTTTGGCGGTTGGGTTGGTGGCTACGCATGCTGTTGTTGCAGTCACGGTAGGCACGGTTAGGTTTGTTGCCACGCGTGCTGTTGTTACAGTCACGGTGGGCTTGGTTGTTCTGGTCATGACGAGGCTTACGTGCTGGAAAGTTGCCGTTTTTGTGCAAGGCTGGTTGTTGGACTGGTGCCTTTTTAGGTTGGGGTTGGCTTGGGGGCATGGGCTGAATTGGGGCGTCGCAGTTTGCAGGACTATTAGACTGAGCAGGAGGGTTGGGCTGGGTGGACAATGTGGAATCATCGAGAGGAGGGATATCAGGTATGAAAGCTTCATCCTTGGCAGCAACTTCTGTGTCCGTTTGGGCAGTGTACCCGCTTTGGATGTGAGTCGTGGTTTTACTCTCCTCTGCTTCCCGGTCTTGTCTTGCCGGTGTGGTGTTCAGCTCCAAACTCTGCGGCCTATAGCTCTGTCTGATTTCTGGTGTTTTCTGTTCATGGGCTTTGTCCAATTCTTCCATTTCTTGCTTGTATTTCCTTTCATTGTCAATCAACCGGCGTACGATGACTTCCAACTCGGGGTCTTTATATCCAAGGAGTATCATAATCTCCTCAACTTCAGAATCTAATTCTGTTGAGTCCATGATAATAGAGGACGGATTAGAAAAAGTATGAAATGGGATAGAGGAAAGGGCCACTGGAGAGCAATTGCTCCTAAGTTACAGGAAAAAGTGCAGAAGGAATGCGGTGTCTGCCTAAGTTAATCACAAAGTTCCTGCAAGGAAATGTTACACATGAAATGCAATAATAGTAATAAATAAAATATGACAGAAGTGACACTCTTGATAATGCGAAGTGATGATTTTTATAAATATTTTTAGAAAAATATTGATAGGAATTTAGTTATTGCTGCCTGTTCGTGCCTGCTGTACTAAAGGGTTAAATCCACGGACGGGCTCGCCAAAATGTGACAGGTGGGGAAATGTGACGTGTGTTTGGCACGTTTTATGTCTAGGGGATGATTATTTTTGAAAGCAATCACACCCCCACTTATCAGCATATGAATCGGGAGCAGACACGCAACGAGACAAAGCAATGAAAGATAGATACAAAAGTTAAAATAAAAGAATATTTATTTACATAAATATACATATAAGAATAAAAGGGGGAGGGTTTGCATCTATCTCTAATTAGTAAGGTATTTTGATCATCACTGTAGCACCTAATAAGAGAGTATGTCACTTTGTCCTCTGACTTAGCTGGTTGTCCTGTTGATGTCGCAGCTGGCTGTGTCCTGGCTTGAGGTTCTGCAGCTGTAGGTGGCGCTCTAGCGGATAGAGGGACGCCGGCGATATAGTTCTTGCGGAGTCTCAGTCCCAAGTTCTAGTATCTGTAGTGGGCACAGTAGGGCGGGTGGCCGGATACCGTGGGCACAAGGTTACTGCGGGCAGAGCTGATCTGCCGTGGGCAGTGTAGGTAACAGGATATGTCCAGTTAGTTGCAGAGGGTTGGCGTAGCTATGACGTCTCACACAGATCTGAATCTACGGGAAGTCGCGCCTAATAGCTTGACAGGTGGGCTGTCGAATAGGCGGGCAATGCCGATAGCGCCAAGTGGTAGAGTTGAGTAGATCTCAGTAGGCAAGTGCAGCGCTGAATAGCACTAAGCACAACTGCAGGTAAATGGATCGTTGAGCCAGTAACTAGGCAATAGGTGATAGGCAAATAGGCAGGTAAGTGATCCGATAAATAGGCAGACACCTGAGGGAGGCTGCGGATAAATAAAGACAAGTTAGGACATGTCTCTCATGCATCTTATCGATGCCCTCGACTGAGGTGCATTCGTCAGATTGGTAAAATTGCTTTTGAGCACAAAAGGGGAGATGATGACAATGGGATTTGGGAAAATAGATGGCAGATAGTAGCAATATAGAAATGTACATAAAAGGGAAAGTAATAATATAAAAATGTACATAGAAGGGGAAATAATAATCTCAAATAAACAACACAGGTGGATAGAGAAAGAAAAGGGGGGGGGGGTGAGTTGGGCGGTGGTCAGCGATCCAGATGGTTTGTTTACATATGACCGTGGGTCGAGAACAATGGAGCGTGCTTGAATGTCCCTTCAAGCGTCGCAACTCTCATTAGAGTAAAATGAGTAAAGGGGAGATAATTCGTTACAGGGGAGATAACTCGTATCTCTCTTCTAGACGCAGTATCAGTGCGCTAGTAAGATTATCAAGGCGGCCAACCGAGATAAAGGAAATAAAGTAAGATGTACAAATATATACATGGTTGCATCAACTATCAATTGAGCAACGTAGCATTAACAGGGTAATGCAGTATACAAATAAATACATAGAACATGTTTATGTTTTCTACTTACGCCAGTGAGAAATACACAATGCACTAATTAAATATAAATGAACTAAGCAAAATACACATGATAAAATCCAATGGAAATAGCACAAAAGTAATTGAGATGGAACTTGTGATTAAGTTCGGCTTACCACCAGGTATTCCTCTAGGAGAGAGAATGTATGAAGTAGTCCAGACTCGATAGCTCAGCTCGTATGAGAATGAAAGAGGGTCTGGCCCGATTTAATTTACTTTATATATGCCTGGGAAATGTGGGACACAGGAAATGTCCTAGGCTAAGAATTATCTTACACGTGGGTGAAATCCGACAAGAGCCGCACCTTGGAGTATCACGCGGTGTGTTGACCAGGGTAATCTCTTAGATCAAAGAGAGACGTGAGAAAAGGGGGGGGGGGGAGGATTAGCTTGCATTCAAACCAAGGTGGTGTCAACCGCGGCTGTCAGACATCCTGTCGATAAGATCAATGTCTGAGCGTATCTTTGCCCCGGTCAAGGGAAGATAAATGAAAGGACTGGCCTAATTTTCTCCAAGGTGGTGGACTAAGTCTAGCCTGGTAGAGAGGAAAAGGTGTGGCGGGTGAATGATTTAGGGGTTGGATGGGGAAATAATTAAAATAAAATAAATAAATAATGAAAAATAATAATTAATGCTGTGATAAATTTGAGTGACTCTGACAGCGAGTTTTTGACTTGTCACAAACTTGTTGTCGATAGTGTGACAAATGCTGGCACAGCCAGAGGATAGTGAAATATGCAGACAGAGTGCGAGCTTTTTTAGAACGAATGGACTAAAAAAAATGTGACAGCGAATAAAGGATGTGTTCGGAAGCACCACTAGATGGTAAGACATAACGAGACAAAGAGATAAGTTATTAGTTGGTGGTATAGTTTGTCTAACTTTTTAAGTCATCGTCTAAATAAAACTTTTAAAGAGAATCACCGTATTGGTCAAATATAGTTCGTCCGGTGTTCTAAAAATAGATTTTATGATTATAATAAATGTATTGAGGATTTTCGTAATTTGGGTAGTCACAGTTATCTGCTCTTTGCTTACAGTTTTGATTTTTTTAGATCTGTTTCAAGTTCTGTGGCGTAGCTAGGAATTTACCATCACTTTGGGGGCCCGGTGGTCTTGATCTCTGTGGGGGCCCGGTGGTCTTGATCTCTGTGGGGGCCTCTGTATTTTGCGTAAAAAAATATTTAATATTTAATGTAAAAAAAAAAAACCCACTCCTTTGGGGGCCCCCCTCAAGTTTGGGCTCGGGTGGGATTTTCAAATTCTACCCCTCCGTCCCGCACCCTAGCTACGCCTGTGTTCAAGCTCTTAAAGGAGCATGAGGCAATAGAGAGGAGAAACTGAAGAGAAATTCATATGGATAAATGTGGAGGCAACGTAATGGTCTCTAAAGACAAAAACTTAATAAGAACATGAAAAGAGATATCGAAATCAATATGTCAAACAATGTCAAGGACGCTCTATTGAAATATTAGTTATATCACTGCTGCTAACAAAATAATAAAATTACAGAGTGCAAACATTGCAAGAATTTAAAAATTTGATTCCTAGACTCGCGGTGGCTAAGCCGTAAAGCGCTTGGCTTCCGAACCGACGGGTACTGTGTTCGAATCCGTTGATGGCTGGAATTTATTCTTAATTCTTATCTTATGATATTTTCTACAGCATTGCCCTATATAAGGAGGCGCGGTGGCTAAGTGGTAGAGCGCTTGGCTTCCGAACCGAGGGTCGAATTCTGGTGAAGACTGGGATTTTTAATTTCGGGATTTTGTAGTCTGAGTCCACCTAGCTCTAATGAGTACCAGACATTTGTTGGGGAAAAGTAAAGGCGGTTGGTCGTTGTGCTGGCCACATAACTCCCTCGTTAACCGTGGCCTCAGAAACAGATGATTTTTACATCTGCGCCATAGATCGCAAGGTATGAGAGGAGAACTAGACTAGATTCTGCATTCCTAATATAAGATCATAACTTTCTGAAATTCAAAGTTAAGCATCTATGCTAACAGTGGAGTCACTGAGAGCTTCACTCTCCAAAAGGAGTGGGGGGGGGGAGGCGAGAAGACTTCACAAATTAAACCAGAAAAGAAATTATATTTAATGTATAGTTACTCTAGTGTGGCATTAGGTAAGGTCATATTTATTAATGTCTTCAAATGAAGCTCAGGGCCTCCACCTTATTAAACCCGGCGCTGAAACTTACCAATGCTTCCGTATCCCTCATACCGGATACACCGCATACTCCAAATCATGAAGTACATTACTCCATTTATTTGGCTTCAAAATTCAGCATTACAAAGGTAGTGCTTTGGTAACTAATTCATCATTATCAAACTCCTTGTGAGTGCCCTAGGGCTTCAGAAGATCAAATCCCGCTCTGCGGTCGTGCGTTGTACACTATTGATAACTCATTGCCTTTGGCATGGCGTGTTTAACTTTTATTGAATAATACTAACAAAAAAAAGCTCACAAAGTGTAACAGATGGTTAGTGTCATTAAAACGAAAAGATAATTACAGAAGTCATTAAGTTCATATGTCGGCCTACTCAAGGTCGGATTTAAGAGATAGCAGACGGGGCTACTGCACCGGGGCCTCCACACACTTAAATCCGGCCCTGGACCTAATGTAGTTAACTTCTAAGATAAACTTTAAAACAAAACAAAAAAGGTTGGGGAAAGGCAGAGTGTGTGCAGTGGGAGGGAGAGTATTGGTGGGTGAACAGGTCGAGCAGACGTAAAGGTAGTGTCTAAAAATAGACATCTAAATCCCACCACGTGATAGGATTAAGTTAGACTAGTCCGTTTTAGCTGATGTAGTGGCGAGTACCTGATATGGTAGTACTTTTTTTTAAATTTCTTCTGGATTTAGCTCAATCTTGCTAGATCTAGTTCGTGTAGACTTAAATGTCTTTTGAATTCTTGGATTATCTACTTAACAATAGCAATAGTAATACACGTCTGCTTCAGATTAGGCCCTGTGTATAGAGAAGAACAAACCGAACTCTGTGAAGACTATGTTTTTTTTACTTATACCTTTTGGTTTCAATGATAAGGTCACTATGTCAATCAATCAATCCAAAATGATTTATTGTATTCAGTCTCGGAACATCTCACACTCCGTTATTTCATGGGAGTAGACTTCTGCTACTTTTAAATATGGTTGTATTTCCGGGTCAGGGGTGTGTGCTACCACCAATGTGACATCCCCAGCATCAACAGAGTGGATGGAAAGCTTGTCAAGCAACTGACGCCCCTCGGAACACACCCTCCACCCGACAATGTCCACACGAGAACCCAATGTCAACAGAACACATTTTTAACAACTAATTTTTTAACAACTCAAAATTTAAAGCCTGGGTTTTTTTTTTCATGGGGATCCATCCGCTGTGACCTTGTATGTTAAAGCGCACTTGAAGCTAGGTTTAAACTTAAATTCACACATGTATGGGCCGTGCCATTGGCAATACTGTTAGCTATTTGCTTTGCGTTGTCTTTTTAGAGTTTTGCACTCTGGACATCACAGGAGTTTTACACCATTCAAGAATTGTGCAGTTTTATTTCCCCGCATTTTATTGTTATGGGATTCACATTTCGTTTTTACTTTAGCGGCTACATTCAGGTTTCAAAGTATCGTTAATTGTGATTACTGTTCATCGAGATATCGATTACACATTAAGTGGATTTTTTTTTCAAAGTGAACCCGTCAGATGATCAATTGGCTGTGGAGGTTCGATACTTTGTTAATCATCGATTACTTAACAAGTCAGTTTCCTAGATAGTGACACATTTATTCGTTTATTTGTGGGATTAAATCAGTTCGTCTGCTCCGAAATGGCGGGGGCTGTTCAGTATCGACAAAAAAGTAAGTAGCCAGAAGCTGTGAATGTTTACTAATGAGTTACTGTTGTTGTTTTAAATTATGACCTATTTTAGCACAGGTTGACGTTATTCGTAATTATCAACCGACCACAATTCTCTGTTTATACATGGAGTCTGTCTGTCGAAATGTAGAGTCTATACAACTGTCCGGCTGTTGATGCATTGTATGATGATATATAGAGTTTACAGTTTACACGTCTGTCTGTTGATATGGGAATCTAAACCACTGTCTGTCTATTGATATTCAGAGTACACAACTGTCTGCCTGTTGATAAGTAGAACCTAAACCAATGTCTCTCTGATGATAAATAGTCTGATATGTAGATTCTATACAACTGTCTGTCTGACGATATGTAGAATTTATATAATTCTCTCTGATGAAATGTAGAGTCTAAACAATTGTCTGAAGATAGTTAGAATTTATACAACTGTCTGTCTGATAATATGTAGAATTTATATAACTGTCTTTCTGATGAAATGTAGAGTCTAAACAATTGTCTGATGATAGTTAGAATTTATACAACTGTCTGTCTGATAATATGTAGAATATATACAAATGTCTATCTGATGAAATAGGTCTGTCAGTCTGTGATTCAGAGTATATCTTTATAAACCACTGACAGACCTATGTATCCTTATCAATGGTTTATCATTCATTGACGTATCAACATGAGCAGATGCATGAATTGTTTAAACTGGAAAAACTTACTGTAACTAACAGTGTTGAGGGATGTACAGAAGGTCCAACCGCAGACCCTCAATCAGAGTTTTTTGGAACCGCTGAATGCGTGTCGAAAACACTATTGACAACCCATAGGCTGCCACATGGTACACTGTCATTATCAAATCATGAGCAAGTAGTCTTTGTCTGGCACTGTCAGAATGGAGATTTGTTTAAAGGGCAACAAGATTCATTCTATTCCCTTTCACTATGCCCAGTGAGGCATTGTATTTTTTTTTACGAAGTGGCATTGCTGGTACAGTACCGCCCTCAGAAAAACAAAAACAAAACAACTTCAATTTAGAAATTATCTATGAAGTCAGTTTTCGCCATGTCTTCGGCTCATATCACAATAGGTGTCAATAGGGGCCGAAAATGAGGGGGGGGGGTAAGGCAGTAAAACTGAAGGGTTACATGCTTAACTTCTGGTGTACGGCTGAGACTGTGCCCCTCCTACACTGTTGCCACTCGTATAACATAAATGATGACCAGTGTGGGCTGAATGTAAGGATGACATTCCAATGTCTAGATCTATAGTAGATTTTGATGGCTTGTTTGTTCTCACAGTCTTTTTATCGCACTTTTCGAAGATGATTTAAACTTCAGTTTCTTTCTGCACTTTATATTGCACTGCTGGTTGATTTTTTTTCCATAGAAATTGGTTTTCATTGCAATATTTCATGACATTTCTTTCCCTTATTGTAAAGATGTATACTTATAGTCTGTTTCAGATTTTCTAGTTTTTTAGCCAAATTTAAATAATTTTCTTTTTTGGCTGCTAAAAATTATAACGGTCTGACTAGAGTTTTCCCAGTGTGGCTAAAGAGTTAGAAATTCTTTTCCCATCGATATACATTAACTATAGGCTAGGAAAGTCGTTAGAGCCGTTTTCGAGAATCGCGTCCATCCACCCTTTTTCGACCCGGAAGGTTTTGCCCGAAAGTGTGACTCAAATAGAAGTATTGTAAAAAAGAAATATTATTTAAAAAAGATAAAAAAATAACAAAATAAAGATGAAGAATAAGAAAAAACTGGCAAGGGGGGGGGGGGCGTTAATAGTAATAGTAAAAATAATAATAAATACTACTACTACTAATTAAACATCTCAGCGTGGGACGATGTGTTTGTGTCTCTGTTGTTAAGAGACGAGGAACACGCTCTAGATATCACCTTACATTCCTAGCCAGACTTATGTTTTTAAAACTTAGATCAACTGCACCAGACATTTCTCTGTGAAAATAGAAATCTAGCTTGGGTCCATATTTGTTCTTCTTCTATGTTTATCTTTTTCACTGATCGACGTTTCTCAAACCTAAAGGACTAGAGTACGCCTAGGGGACTGTTATCACTGACAGGCGAAAGTGTAAAGGTGGGGAGGTGAGGTAACGTATTGGGAAGGAATTTGTTGAAATGGTGACAACGCTTCTAATAAACGGTTCATGTCCGTGTGTTTAAATGGTGTAAGTTCTGGGGGGGGGGTATATGTAATGAATATAAGTAATGGAAGTAAATGTAATGTAATTGTAATGTAAATGTAATGTAAATGTAATGTAAGTCCATAGATAATTTAGACACGTATATTAGAGAAAACTTGTATTTTTGTCTATTTGTAGGTACGCTTTACTCTCTCTGTGTGTCTTTCTCTCTTTTAGTCTCTCTCTCCTCTCTCCCTTATCTCTCTCTCTGTCTTTTTTTTTGTCTTCCCTTCCATCTCTTCTCCAACCCTTCTCTTTCTCTCTCTCTCTTGTCTTTCTTCCATCTCTTCTTTCCTCTACTCCAGCGGTTCTCAACCTTTTAAGCTCGGCGACCCATTTTTACAATCCCCCACTCTGCCGCGACCCCCCCCACACACACACACATTAAGCAATAGAAGAGTAGACAATAACAATCCATAGTTTCGATGGTCATAAGCAACCCCTGGCAAATGGTCAATCGACCCCCAAAGGGGTCGCGATCCACAGGTTGAGAACCCCTGCTCTACTCCCTATCGCTCTCTCTCTCTTGCTTACATCTCTTCTTTTCCCTACTCCCTATCTCTCTCATTCTCTCTCTCTCTCTCTCTCTGTCTCTCTATCACATCTCTCGCTTGCTTCACTCAATCAAGGACAAGGACCCTTAAGCCAGTTAGCTTATTGGGACAAGGACTCTAAAGCCAGTTAATTTATGGGGACAAGGACTCTCAAGCCATTTAAATTATGTGGACAAGGACTCTCAAGCCGTTTAACTTATGTAAAAAAAACTTTCAGCCTGCTTATGAGAACCAGGTCTCTCAATCGTGTATCCCTTGAGGACAAGATTCTGGAACCATTAAATAGACAGGGACTCCCAGACTAGTTTACATTTAAGGACAAGGACTCTCAAACCAGTAAACAGACAAAGACTTCAAACTCACTATGACAACTACTCTCAGCCATTTAATTTATGAAGATGACTCTTAAATGAGTAAACAGACAATAACTTCCAAAAAACAGAAGTCAGGAGGATAAGCTGTCTCAGCCAGTTCACTTATCAGTTCTTCAGTCTGCCCCCACAGTCTTTTGACGTCTCTGCTAAGCAGCCGCAAAAAACCTTAACTTTGTTTTGCTTTTTATTCCCATCATTTAACAGCCAGTTTTATCTTCCCGCCATTCAGGTGAAAGTATTTGAAAAATGCGTCGCCATATTGACCTAATTCACTTGCCATTATTTCCAACTTCTGCTCCTCCTTCTTATTTTAGTTTAGGAAAAAAAAAATCAGATTTCTCCCATCGACCGTATTGATATAACCCATTTTTATGTTGGACCGTGACATAATCGTGTAGTGCCTTGTAATCGATCGCTCACTTATAACAACAGTACTACAAACCCGTCGAAAACAAAGCTTCTCAGTTATCGATATTGAAAACGTATTAGCCGCGGAGTGCAGTACCTAAAGAGGACGAATACGATACCTGGTACCAGACGACGAAAGAAATGAACACGCGCGCGATTACAAAGATGTAACCATAGAACACTATTGGTCAACAAAAATGAAAATGATGTCTGAAACTTTTGAGACATGGTTTAAATATCGAAACAAGCGATATACTTTTGAATCGTTGATAGTCATGGAATTTTAAATGAGTTGAAAATGAGTTCCTGAATCTACCCTGCCTTATAAGTACCCGGGATCTGTTTTGGGAAAGTGAAGACAGTTGGTCATTGTCATAGCCACATGGTATTCTTGTAAACTCTTGGCCTAGCTATGGGATGAGGTCTATTTCATTTGAGTTGTACTGCGGTCGTTGGTTTGTAGCTTGAGACAGCTAGTAGAACTGAATAAAGGTAGGGGTAGTACATTCTTAGTGTAGAGCTTGAAATAAATAGGAACAAGCTTCTTTTAAAACAGCTGAATATTACCTCTATTTATAAATATACACAGCTTTAATTTGAAAGTAGATATAGTGAAAGCGAGAATCGATTACAAGGTAGCCACACTTTGTCATCAGTGTATATATAACAATAAGATGCCCTTGTACCTTAGCGAACTGATCACTCCGTATGTCTCTCAGAGAGCCCTGCGCTCAATGGACTCATCGCTTCTAGTGGTGGTAAGTTTCTCCCTCAAAAGCTACGATCTGCTGGCTTTTTCAGTGCACGGACCAAAGGTTTGGAACTCACTCCCCATTGATCTCAGACAGGCAACATCCTACACTTCTTTCAAGAAAAACATTAAAACCTACCTGTTTAAAACTTTTTTAGATTAGTTTGTCATGTAAGCTCTTGTGTTTGTGTTTGTAATGTTATCACAGTGCCTTGAGCTCACCTCTTCAGGCAGCGTTATCACATGCAATGGCGATGCATATCACGATGTCGCTTGTCGGATAAGAAAAGCAGAAGCCGTCTTCCAAAAAAAACAACTACGGCCTATCTGGGCAAACAAATGAATAAGCCTGTAGACAAAAGATCTGCCACAAATACAATTCTCGTTGAAAAGAGACTAAACGTGGCTCTACAGCGATTTCTGAGAATAATCTTGACGGAGAACAATGCTGAGATCGTGTCTCTTATAGAGAAGCTCTTTCCCGCCCAGGCAATCGTCCGCTGGGTGAAATGTTGACCAAACATCTCTTATACAAGAGGAAATACGTTGACCAAAGCCAGCTATAAAATGGAAGCTGAAAAGAGGAAAAGGAAAGGTCATGTATTACATGGAGTCGCAGCTTCTTAGAAGACCTAAAATCCGTGTGCATCTGTCTGGACGAGGCTGTGGAAGTCGTCTAGGACCGAAATCTGCGGAAAGAGCTTGCCGACCTATGCGTCGAACGGCGGGAAGATAATCTTAACATGGTATCTTATCAAAGAACCTTTTCATAACATCCTTTCATGAGATCTTGCCAAGATATCTCTTATCTTATCTATTGGTATCTTATTACGTAACTTTATATTGTTAACCCTTATCATGACATCCCATTTATAACATCCTAGCATGGTATCTTTTCTCGGAAGTCTATCCTGGAACCTTACCATAGTATCTATGGGAAAAGTGTATTAGTGACTAGTCTTATCTTATCAATTATAGACGTTTCTTCATGATAGAAGATAGTTACGTCCTAAGTGTATCCATGTGTTTTCAAATCCTTTTTTCCCTCGCCTTTTCATCGTTGGTAGAAGTAAGATTCTCTTTAAAAAAAAAGAAACTATAAAATTATATCAATCAATTATATTGATTTGTATAAACATGCAATCTTGGTAGGAATCTCCACATGTAGCCCAGTAAAAGCACGCAGACTGCACTCATCTCAATAAAATAGTTTCGTTTGTCTCTCCACTTTTTTTTAAAACTTCATTCTAAGTTATTAATTTTTTAAAACTCAAAAATGAATCGATATAAGTTGGCTACAAAATGTAGAATCTATATATTACAAATTACATCTAAGCATAAACAGGGACATATTTAAGGGAGGGCAGGTTTGGCTACTGCCCAGGGGCTTCCACAGTAGAGGAGACTACACAATAGAGATGTATAAAAAAAATATCAGAATTTTGACGGGTCAGAAACCTGTACGTTTCTCTGGGTTTTCTTTATATCCTACCTTCATTTCTTTTCGCATTTTTACCGACAATACTTTTAATCCTACGCTTGGCGTCACTGTCGTGGTTAAGAAGTGTCGTAATATATAAATGCAGATCTGGATTTACGACAGTGTGGTCAACCCAAGGCTTTAGCCTTACCCTCCACAAACTTTAAAAATTACATTTTTGTTTACAAAAATATACATAATATTACCCCCCCCCCCCCCTAAAAAAAAAAAAAAAGAATGAAAATGAGATTAAATGTAAAAGTACTCTATTTCTTTCTACTGAAATACGGCATGCTATTAAATGCAAGCAGCCTTTTAATCTTTATTAATAAGTTAATTTTTGTAAAATCTTTCGACAAAGTGTATTGGCTTCCACAAAAATCTTACCTTTGGACTCCACTAACTGAAATCCAGCCCTGGACCTACATGATCCAGTTGTGCTATTAGTCGTGTATATGTATATCAAACTCAAAAAAGGGGAATATGAGTACTCCCCCCCCCCCCCCCTCGCCTGCAGAAGTAAGATGGCGCCCGAATAGTTGGTTGAAATTCTTATCCTGACCGAGCGCTACATTTTAGTTGACCAAAGATGACTGCACTGGGAATGCTGCTTTCTCTGCACCAGCCAAAAGATCTTCAATGGAAGAGGAGAGGTCGACACAAAAGTATTCTCCCCTAAAACACAGCCAATCAGACGACACTTGAGTGTCTTAATGCGATAAGGGCATAGCTCAATGAGAGACTGTATAAAAAGGACAATGGTTCATCTTATTGTAAGCTTCAAGAATCTCGAGATGACTTTGCATTAAGCACTAATGACAGTAACAGAAACAATAAGCCGTGAGGTGCATTTTTTGTGTAAGTTCGTTATTGATAAAGATCTATTTGGCTGGATTTGTCCGATTATTAATAATAATAATAAATAATAATAATAATAATCTTTATTATCCGTAAGGAAATTTGTCTTACAATGTGTGCATTACCAAGCAAAAAACATTATAACTATAAGAAACCAAAGTGTACATTCACACCAGACTCACTCATAATTTACATGTGACAAAGTTTGTACCAGATTGTTCTTATTTAATGATTTGATTGCCAGGGGAACAAAAGAGTGTTTGTGTCTGTTTGTCTTTGCTATCGGTGTCTTGTATCTCTTTTGTGATGGTAAAATCACAAAATCCTGACACAAAGGGTGATTCTTTATTTCAAGGATCTTGTTAGCTTTTTTATAGATGTTTTCCTCAAACAACTGCCCAAATGAGGTTTATTTTTTGCCAATGATTTTGCCAGCAGCATTGAAGATTCTATTAAGTTTATTCCTATTTTTAATGCTCAGATTTGCCTTAACTGGAGATTTTATTTAACAATGGTTTGCATGCCATATTTATCATAGGTGGCCATAGCAGTAGGCACGAGTTGTATGCTGGGACATACCTTAAGCTATCTTTTGTTTTACTTGGTCAGGAAGGGTCACATATACCCACGTTTATTGTATTTTCTATAACATGGTAATTAGTATAACTATAAAGAGTTCAACACTATTAAATAAGAAGTCTTTGATGAGGTGATCTGATTTCAAAAACAATCCACTACGCTATATTTCAGTATGTAACATATTATCATGGAGGCTGGGTGGTTGAGTGATAAAGCGCTTGGCTTCCGAAAAGGAGGGTCCCGAGTTTGAATCGTAGTGAAAACTGGGATTTTTTAAATATCGGGATCTTTAGAGCGCCACTGAGTTCACCACCCAGATCTAATGAGCACTTGACATTAGTTAGGGAAAAGTAAAGGCGGATGGTATTTGTGCTGGCCACATGACACCCTCGTAAACCGTGGGCCACAGAAACAGTTGACCTTTCTATCATCTGCCCTATAGACATGGTCTGAAAGGGGACCTAAAAATAAAACATTATTATAGTACTGCGGTACATTATAATGTGTAGCACAGATCTCGCATATGTGTACGACAATTTGGTGGAGGCATAGGTATCTCCATATCGCATGACCTCCTTAGGCGCGGGACATTGGACGTCCTCCCCTTTTTTTCGCCACCCTCAAAAGGCCGCCTTACAATAATAGATAAATGTACTACTGTAGTTATTGTGTGTGTAGGGGGGGGGTTGATTTATTATGAATAGAAAATGTTGTTTTAGTATCAAAGTATCAGCATCTAGCGTAAAGACAACCGGATATCACCAGCGTGCGATAGAACTGCAGAAGGCGCCAAATTTTTCGAATGTGATCATTGGGCGGCTACGTTTTCACCGTTTCTGCCCTACTATCTTGTTACGCTACTAAGTCAATCTAGTTCACATTGCACCCTGGGGTGTCATGGATAATGGTCAACCGTTGTTTCCAGGGATCGAAGACACTCCAAAAAAAAGTGTAGAGTCTCCCACTGAGGCACTGTTTTCACTGGTCATCTGGTGCCCGCAATTAACATAACACTGGTAGGGCGTGCACCGCGCGTGCCATTGCATTGATGGTGAGAGCAGACGGGAGAGCAGACGAACTGGTAGAACTCTACTGAGGGCTAATAATGGCGGGAAAAGTTTGATTTGAAAAGAGTTATACCCAATACAGACAAACGTTACTTCCATCTACACGTACAACCAATCGTCAGGTTTCTAACATATCAGACAATATCGAGTATCTATTTAACCCAGGCTATGAGTATCAAATATCCTCCTAACGCAATCAAACAATGATTATCAAATATCAACGATTAATATCAATAACAATTAACGCTAACCTAAAGCTATCACTATTACTAAATTGGTACAGTAGAAAATATAAGAATATACCACGGGAACGCAATTATCTCTATGATTTGTTTTAAAAGGATAAGTTTGGTCGTTGTTACAAAGCTTATATCAACTCTGTCTGTCTGTCTGTCTGTCTGTCTGGTAAAAAAATGTGTACACGATATTTCTCCCATATCCATTCTCGGATCAAGTTGAAACTTCGCAAAATTATTCATTGACATTGACAAGACATAAATGAATAAAAACAAGGTTACAAAGACAGTTTGTGTGAAAACACAAACTCGTAATGGGCCCCCGAAGTGGTCCACCCAGGCAGGTAAAAAGGCAGGTTTCAATATTTTCAGAAAGAACATCAGAATGAAATTCTATCAAAGACAAATGACAGAGAAGAATGAAGAAAGAAGGTTGACTGATCTTGTGTGGTGCCCCAGTGGTCCAGCAGACCAGAGGATAGGTGAAAGTGAATGTGAAGTTGGATGTGAACCTGGCCTAACTGATGTCTTATAATGAATATCTAATTGATCTAATTGTTTTGTAAAGGGTCAATTTCTTTTTCAAATCCTCAAGAAAAAAACGATTTTAAAATTACCTTTAGTTAAGTCTAGTATGTCTCTATGCGCAACACTGCAGTTCACGTAATAATAAGAAAAACTACTTAATAATAGTTGTTTTAAATGTCCAACCTATATGCATACTATAAAAAAAAGAAAACTTATTTTTCTGTAAATGTAGTAGTTAGTATGATAGAACTTACATTACTTAGCAATACAAATGTAATAAAAAATTTGCATAAACAAGTTTTAAATATTGTTTAATAGCGGCTCCCTTCATTAGAGCCTCCTGTGTTTGTTACTATTAATAGTGAATAGTTGTAAAAGTGGTGCATTTTTATGAAAAAAAAAACTGCTTGCATTGGCGATTTAAAAAATTAGATTTTTCTCTTTCAGAAAAGAAAAGAACAACCGTTGCATCAGAACTTTTAATGTTCTGAAATATTATGGTGTCAGATTTTCACTATCTTTTCTAGTTTACGAGATCTAAACGGGACGGACGGACGAACAGACATTCCACACAAAACTAATAGCGTCTTTTCCCCTTTCGGGGGCCGCTAAAAATAACCAAATAGTCATTTGAGTTCTGGTAATTAATTATTTTGTTTGATACTTACACAATGGAATCTAAGTATTCAGTATTCACAGATATGACTAAATTTGCTGGGTATAGTCCCCTTAAATAGTTGTTAACGCCATTGTGGACTTCTTACCCTTACATAAGCTATGTGTCTTTAATATAATATATAGTATTCTTTATATTTTGCTAGTTTAAATGACTATAATTCAAATCCTCGGTTGTAAACATTGAGTCAATTCTCGATATTTAAGAACCTTACATCTAAATGAGAACTTTTAGTATAATTTTCTCTCTCTCTCTCTCTCTCTCTCTCTCTCTCTCTCTCTCTCTCTCTAATTGGTTGGCCCACCCCCCTCTATAATTCAGCTTTAAAACTCGTTTTCACATTTACAAAACAGATTCCTAAACGTCTGAACGTGTATACAACAATAATAACAAAATAAAACAAATATCATGTAATCATGTGGGCTTGAACACTGAAGGCTCTCATCAGAGGAGAGGGGAACTCAAGAGGGTTGCAGGGAGCCACGTTTAGGGACTTTGGGCTGACTGCCAACCAATGACCACATCTAGAGTTAATTGATGATGTGCAAATTAGGTCAATGACAAGCCAATGAATCCCGCGCCACAGAAGAACGTAACGCAAGGGAAATAATAACATTATTTCTATTCATGTTTTTAATTCCCTTTGACTGAAAGCAAATGTATACATGCATGAAGAACGATGGGATTTTATTTTAAGGACCTGGATTTTTTTTACCCCCCCCCCCCCGGCTTTTTCTACCCCCTCTTCTCTCCCCCACCCCCTCACACACACTCACTCCACGACACGATTTGATTTGACATAATCACAAACTGAATTCGTACAAGGCCTTGTGTTTTCATTTCAAATCTGCGTACTTACAGCTAGCACGTCAAGATAAAACATAACTATACAGGTGACTCGCTTAATTAGGAATAGTTGGTTTGAACTAATTGTTTGATTTGTTTTTATAGATTCGTGTATTGTCATCCACAAAGAATAATCGGGCAAATTTTTAACTTAGTCCTAGAATGGGAAGTCGGACAAATAACGTGTTAAAGATTTCACCCTGACAGGCAGGCAGACAGACAGACATCGTGAGTTGATATAAGCTTTGTAAAAATGTGTGTGAGCTCCACTTGTCTCATTAGTTGTTACATGAACTGTTTATGGATGTGTTCGTCCAGAAAGAACTGGCGCCCTACCAATGCTATACCCTTACTCCCTGCATTTTTTTTATTATTGAAAATTAAAATTGGCACAGAATAAACTAACTTCATAGGAAAAAGAGAGAGAGAGAGAGAGAGGGAGTTGAGAGAGAGGGGGGAGATTACAATTATGTTTCAAAACGTGGACAATGTCTTTTATAATGTTGGGGGGGGGGGCGGTTCATAAATGGAGTCATTTGTGTATGTACTAGATACGGAAGTAATTGATAGGCCCTGATTTTCAAAAAGCATCTAACAATTTTTGTGCCTTTTTTTTAACACCATGAAATCAAATTTCTAAGTTGTTCCGCTTGTAGGATATTGCTATTTTTTAGTTGGCACCAGTGTTCCTTCACTGTCACGTTCCGAACAGGATTTCTTTTTGTATGTTTATTGGAACACTTCTCCTCATCCTCCTGTTGACGTTTTAGAACATTTTTTCTTTATTTTTGTAGATATTATTATACGCCCTCCACATTTCTCTATATCACTTCCTCTTCTTTTTCTCTTTTACACTGCTACATTTCTTAAACAATGCAAAGAGTAAAAGAAAAAAAAAGTAAATTTTCCCTTTCAGACCTTGCGGTTGATGACTATGCATTCAACATCAAAATTGAAACTAAAGCAGATACTTTAAAATTAATCAACTTCTATCCAGAAATACACAATATTGTTGAGAATTTTAAAAGACAAAATCTAAAGAAAGTAATATAAGAAATTTTTTTTGAGTGGACATTGTTAAGGGGAGACTACAATGAATTTTATCGAACCTCGATCTTGCAGCGCCACAGAGTTTGAAATCGTTGTATTATAATAATAATAATATTAACAGACACCTTCAAGGCCCTTAACATTCCTAGGAACATCCTCGTTGCCTGTCAGAGGGCGGTACTGCTGCAGACCTGCCACATCACCAGAAAATTCCTCAGTGGAAACTGTTAAAGGGACTACGATGAATTTTGTTTCACTTTAGCGAAACTCGACCCTGGCAGCGCCAGAGAACGACTACTCGTTCATTTCTAACATAATAATAATATTAATAATAATAATAATAATAATAATAAATAGTCCAAAATATAATTTGGCTGTCTGTTTCTCTCTCTATCTCTCTTTCTCTGTATGTGTGTGTGTGTCTGTCTGTCTGTCTGATTTTTACTTGGGAGCAGCCACCAAGGGCCACGCAATAGGTTAATAGCGTTTGACACTGAGAGATCCAGCCCCTTCGTGCCTACGGTTAGCAGATAAGAATGAATGTGCTAAAAGAATCGTGCCCATAAATCCAGTAAGCTTAATTGCAAGTTGGTGTTATAGAATGACTCGATGGAATCGAGTCCTTGAATTCAGTCAGCTTAATTACAAATCGGAGTAATAAAGAATGAATCTAATTAACGAATCGAGTCCATGAATCCAGTCAGCTTAATTGCGAATTGGTGTGGTAGAAATATCAGATCTGGCTATCATTTGTTCTGCATCAGTTTACATACTTGAAAATTTTGTTTTGTAGCTTTCACATCTTACTTCTGGTTTTTATTTTACTTGATTGACCAATCACAGAGCACATTTTTTAGTTTTGAGATCTCAATGGGGTCAAGCCATGCTCTTTTTATGAAAACGAGGCTGATTTCGGAAAAAAATATTTCAAAGCAAAGAATAGTACAGACTAGGTGCTCATATAGACAACACAATTCACACAATATGATTCATAACACAGAGAGAGAGAGAGAGAAGGTGAGAGAGAGACAGAGAGAGAGGTGTAATTTAATTCACTTATAAATTTGATTCCGCAGTGCTAAAAAAAAAGTGCATAAAAATTATTAGATCCTTTTTTGAAATGCATTTGGTTCAACGGATACACAGATGACTCCATTTATGAAAATCCCCTTTGCGACCTATTCTGAAAGACCTTGTCCTCGTTTTGAATCATTCAAACCTTGCAGCTATGCGCAAACATGGGAAAATTTTCGGGAATCAAACCTGAGGAAAAATCAGGAGCCGGCGATCCTTTTTCATCTTGCAGCACACAGTGGTACACACTGGCAGAGCCTACAACGCGGCTGATCCCGAAATGTAGGCCTATCGGCCCATGTCGTTCTTTTGGATAAATCAGCTGCAAGAAAAGTGATGGGGGGGGGGGGAGAGAGGACTGTTGTGTGGGCGACATCGTTACGACCATAGGTAATACCCAAGCATTCATCTCATTTCCTTGAGATGATCTATCGCGGCTTTGCGTCTGAAGGAGGCCATATGATAGTTCTAGCATTCATCTTATTTCCTTGAGATGATCTGTCGTGGTTTTGTGTCTGAAGAAGGCCATATGTAGCTCTAGCATTTATCTCATTTCCTTGAGATGATCTGTCGTGGTTTGCGTCTGAAGGAGGCCATATGATAGTTCTAGCATTCATCTCATTTCCTTGAGATGATCTGTCGTGGTTTTGTGTCTGAAGAAGGCCATATGTAGCTCTAGCATTGATCTCATTTCCTTGAGATGATCTGTCGTGGTTTTGTGTCCGAAGAAGGCCATATGTAGCTCTAGCATTTATCTCATTTCCTTGAGATGATCTGTCGTGGTTTGCGTCTGAAGGAGGCCATATGATAGTTCTAGCATTCATCTCATTTCCTTGAGATGATCTGTCGTGGTTTTGTGTCTGAAGAAGGCCATATGTAGCTCTAGCATTGATCTCATTTCCTTGAGATGATCTGTCGTGGTTTTGCGTCTGAAGAAGGCCATATGATAGTTCTAGCATTCATCTCATTTCCTTGAGATGATCTGTCGTGGTTTTGTGTCTGAAGAAGGCCATATGTAGCTCTAGCATTTATCTCATTTCCTTGAGATGATCTGTCGTGGTTTTGTGTCTGAAGAAGGCCATATGTAGCTCTAGCATTTATCTCATTTCCTTGAGATGATCTGTCGTGGTTTGCGTCTGAAGGAGGCCATATGTAGTTCTAGCATTAAAAAAAGAACTAAAATACATTACAGTAGGGCCTATCAGGAAATGAGAATTCTGGGATGCTGTTGTTTTCAATACTTAAAACTAGAAACCAAGCGTTTCTTTAGCACCAGGGTTACGTGAACTGTCACACAGCACAGAAGAGAAAGAGAGAGAGAGAGAAAGAAAGAGAGAAGAAGATAGATAAGGTAGAGTTTTAAAAAAAGAGAAAGAGAAAAGAAAGAAAAAGAGATACAAGAAGCGAGAGAGAAAGAGAGAGATAGAAAGACGTTGGAAGAGAAAGAAATAAGAAAAAAAGAGAAAAAGATGAAGACAAGGAGAAGAGAGAGAGAGAGAGAGGAAGAAAGAATAAATGAGAGGACTAGCATTGCTCTCTTCACCACGTTCACGTGACCAGCCTTTCTTATTGATGTTAAACATTTAACCGTTTTGCTTCGCTGCACATGAATTCACCTGAAACTAATTAACATTATCTAGATGACCAGGTTTTGGGATGCCTATTCAATGCATGCGGGAAATGTGTGTTTGTGTGTAATGATCTGGTGTTGTTACAACTTTGGTAACATGTTCGCAATATTAGAGGTAGTTTTGTTTAAACAAGAAAAGGTAAGCGGAAACTCAAGAGTCTACAGCAACACTGGGCGTCTGTCGTGTTGGGCCAACACTGGACTTCTGTGGCGTTCGGCCAACACTTGACGTCTATGGTGTTTGACCAACACTGGACGTCTATGGTGTTGGGCCATAACTGGAAGTCTATGGAGTTGGTCCAACACTGGGCGTCTATGGTGTTTGGCCAACACTTGACGTCTGTGGTGTTGGGCCATAACTGGAAGTCTATGGAGTTGGTCCAACACTGGACGTCTGTGGTGTTGGGCCAACACTTGACGTCTGTGGTGTTGGGCCATAACTGGAAGTCTATGGAGTTGGGCCAACGCTGACGTCTGTGGTGTTGGGCAAACACTTGACGTCTGTGGTGTTGGGCCATAACTGGAAGTCTATGGAGTTGGTCCAACACTGAGCGTCTATGGTGTTGGGCCAACGCTGACGTCTGTGGTGTTGGGCAAACATTGGACTTTCCTCTTTCTTTTTTTTTTTTTTAATTAACTATTTCATTTCGTTTCTTTTCCTACAAATACATGTACACCATTTTAAAGTAATATTTTAGTATATTATATCCACGCAATTCTATAATTTAATCTGTAGGAGGTTACTAGAGAAAGCAAAAGGTAGCCAATATGTTTACAAAATATTTAGACATTCATCGAATGAATGCAATAAAAGACAAGATACCAAACGGAGTTTTTGTTTTCACACAAACTTATAGGTGGCCATTGTGGGTCCGTTCTTTGGTAAGCAATACTGATTAAAGGCAGGTTTTCATATTGTTTAACACCACGGACATGAGGGTGAAATTTGCAAAACAATATTTGTATACACTAAGAACAATTGAAGGTTGTATACGTCACTGGGAGGGGGGGGATAATAAGAAAAAACAACAACAAAAAATGATTTGCAAACTCCCTTTATGCAATGCAAACTTTTAATTTTTATTGGATCGCACTGACCGATAGAATTGGTCCAGCTAGAAAATGTAAAAAAAAAATTTTAAAGGAACATATTTTAAAAAGTGGGAAATTGGGGGAACTGATGAGTGTCTGCTTAATTGTTGCCGACATCGTTTCAGGTTTTATCGCCCTTTAACTTTTATTATGTAGCATTCCTCTAGAATTTAATTTCTATTTGGGGTCACATTTACTGTTCATTGTTTCCCCTCCCCCACCCGCTTTCCCTTTCCGCTCCTCCCCCCCCCCCTCTCTTTGTCTCTCTCTCTCTCTCTCTCTGTGTCTCTGTCAATCCCGTCAGTCCGCTGATCTTTCCCAACCTACTTTACAGGTCACACACTGGCAGACGACAGGAGTAAATATTTCACATCAGAGTTGCCGAACTTGTTTTTCTTTTTCCTTAATGTGTGTTTATATTGACGGAGACAAGACATTTTGTGTTTTCTTTATTCTTCCCTTTTACCTTTAAGGGACAATTAAAAAAAAACAAACTTTCCTGTTCTCTCCCCCCCCACCTCTATTTAAAAGTATCTTTCATCTAAGTATAATGTTCTCGCTTGTATAGAGTTGAATAGCTGGTATTTATTTATGAGGTTCATTTGTAACTTTGAAATATTCTAATCGATGAAGTGAGGGGAAAAGGTTTCTATTTTTAAAGGGAAATTGTTTCACATCTCGTATTGTATTGAAGACTTGTGTAATTTAGATCTTTAGTGGCTTATTTGAATCCAATTATAACTAAGGATTAGTGCAGTTTCCGGTTTATTTAAGCAGGCGACTTATGTAATTTGTTTTTTAAATTTAGTTTCTTTTTTTGGTGTTTGGGTTTACTGTGCTTATGTTCTTGGAGACTACGTGATTAAAAGTTCGCTACATTCTGGGGGGGAAATAAATCTGTTTCTGTGTTTCACGGGGAATAGGCCTACTGTGTGACTTTTAGATCCAGTGTCTCGTGACGTAATGATGTCTGCACAGGAGGTCAAGGTGGATCACAGAGAACATTCACTAAGTATGATGTTAATTACAAGTTTATTTTACATCACTAAAGAGTTCCTAGCTATAGATCTCTCGTAAAAAAAGTTCAAGAAAATATGAATATTTTATAACAATATCTCAATAGTTGTCTAAGTATCAGCCAGAGGCGTAGTAAGCAAAACGTGTTCTCGGGGAAGGTTTCTGGCACACCCACCCCCTCACTTAGAAATATAGGCTTTGCTATAAAATGTGTTTAATAATAATATGACAAAAATAACCTTAGAAATATATTATTTAACAAAAATATCTACAATTATTTTACTTCCACAAAATACTCTATTGTGTTACGTGCTAAAAAAAAGCTCGGATACTCCTTGTTGTTTCTGAACTTTTAAAATCTATTTTTATAAAAGTCAATCATGACTCAGTCGTAAAAATATATTGAAACTAATATTAACCTGCATAAAGTATAGAATTATACAAAATCTTCCACTACATGGATGTAAAGTGATTTTTTTTTTGCGCCCCTTTGCGTGCCCCTTGTCTCCCCCTCCACTACGCCTCTGGTATCAACTCTTCATTATTACCGCTAGTTTGTCGCCCATTTTGTTTTTAAAAAAGCTTTAAGTCCTAGAGTCAAAGTCTAATACTTCCTTCATATTGAAATAATTGTGTCTCACAAACAGAAGAGCTCAGAAAAATGTTTAGTTCTGCAGAGCTAAAAACTATACAAACATTCTCATGCACCTTAAAAAAAACTCCTAGCTTGTCAACACTTTCTGTATTTTATACACCGGATACACCAAAAAGCTATCTATTTATGGAATAACCGCTATGTATGAAACTCTTCTATATAAAAGTCTTTATTTCAAACTTATCTTAGATATACAGACGTTCAAGGCATTTATTTTATTCATGTACTTCATACCAGTCTCGACTCTTGAAATTATTTGATAATAAACTAAAAAGCAGAACTTTGTTTGGTAGGAAACAAATGGCATTCTTGTCTCTGCTATGGGAATTGTCGAAATAGTCTTTGAAATCAAATGCAACTTGTCTCCACATTTCTTTGTGTCGCCTGACATTCTTTGTCTAAACCTGAAGAGTTAAGATCTGCATTCAAGTGTAAATGTGATTCTCTTTTCCTCACCAGCTATTTGGGAAGTATAATACTTGACACTAGAAATTCAAAAAACAAAACGCTATCACTCATCATGACTCATTCTTTTTTTCTTAAGTTTAAAGTTTATGGACTATTGTCGTATGATTGTTAGGCTTCTGGGATACTTGTGTTGCGAAAACATATACTGACAAGTCTAGACGTTTTATGAATCATCAGGCTATTTTATAATACCCCAGAAAAATCAAACATATCTTACTTCAAGTAGTTATTCTGAGATGGACAATTGTTGTCAAACTGAATTTCCATTTGTTTGGACCAATAAAATAATCTTATCTTATATCTCTCATATATATTGTCATCAATTTTGTGGTGGTGCTATATCTGCTTGAACTGTAGCTATTTTACACTGGTGGGGGGGGGGGGTAGCATCAAACTTGAAATATACCACGAACTGTATTTCTAACAAGAGGTCCGGCGGCTGAGTGGTAGAGCGTTTGGCCCTCCCAATAGTAGAGAAGACTGGGATTTTAAATTTTGGTTTAGGGCGCCTCTGAATCCACCCAGCTCTAATGCGTACCTCACATTAGTTGGGGAAAAGTTAAGGCGGTTGGTCGTTGTGTTGGCCACACGACACCCTCGTTAACCGTAGACCATAAAAACAGATTACCTTTTTATTCATCTGCCCCATAGATCGCAAGGTCTCAAAAGGAAACTTAATTTTTTTTATTTATGATATTTATACATTATTGAACAAAAGTAGTTCTTTCAAAGTATATTTAAATAAATTAGAAAACATTAGAACAATATCAATACGCTTAAAAAAAATTTTGGCTGATTTTCACACAATCTCCTCTTCTTAGAGCTAGATTTACTTAATATTCTAGTCAATAAAAGCTATTCTTGGGGGGGGGGGGGGGGCTTCAAAGCGTGACGTGGATATTTTCAATCAATTTGAAGAAAGAACGAAGAAAAAAAAATTGTATTCATAAGATGCCGCATATCTCAAATGGCTCAGGGCCTCATCAAGTCTAAGTCCGGCCCTGCCTCTAGTTCTTCTTGAAACATAGAAAATTAACATCTGTAATTAGAAATTGTGTCCCCCTTCAAATTCATACATCTTTGTATTTGTGCAGCGTTCTAAAATCTTGAACAGCTAAAAATAAGGTCTTTAGATCATCATTGTTGTCTGTGTCATTGACATAATTAGTCAGGGTTTTATAACGAAATAGTGTTAATTGTTTTTTTCAAAAGATTATGTTGACACTCAGTTTACATTTGTCAATACCAGTTAAAGACTCTATACGATTATGTATGATTACATTTACAGTCAAAACACTGTACGATTATGTATGACTACATATACAATAAAAGACTCTATACGATTGTGTTTGACTATATATGCAGTCAAAGACTCAATACTATTATGTTTGACTATATATACAGTCAAAGACTCTATACGATTGTATATGACTACATATACGGTCAAAGTCTGTACGATTATGTATTACTACATATACAAAGACTCTATTATGTATGACTACATAAGCAGTCAAAGACTATACGATTGTTTATGACTACATAGGCAGTCAAAGACTATATACTATTATGTATGACTACATAAGCAGTCAAAGACCTTATACGATTGTGTATGACTACATAATGCAGTCAAAGACTCTATACGATTATGTATGACTACATAAGCAGTCAAAGACTCTATACGATTGTGTATGACTACATATGCAGTCAAAGACTCTATACGATTATGTATGACTACATATGCAGTCAAAGACTCTATACGATTGTGTATGACTACATATGCAGTCAAAGACTCTATACGATTATGTATGACTACATATGCAGTCAAAGACTCTATACGATTATGTATGACTACATTTACAATCAAAGACTGAATACTCCTTTGTTTTTCACCTTTGTGCAGACGTCCGAAATAAATGACTACAGAAGAGTGTGTTGAGTCTGCTCCCTTGTTTTGCTCTCTTCCTAATCTTCTGACACCTGAAGGACGCATTGTAAAAAAAAAAGCAATGATAAATTGTTGTTGTTTTGCCCGAGCGGCTGAGCTCCATATACAACTATTAAGTGTGTCTCTAATCCTTACTTTATTAACTGTAGAAAAGTGTATTCATCAAGTCTTTCAGTAATTCAGTATTTTCAGTAAATAGTCGAAACAATGATAACAATCCCATGGTCCTTTCCGGTCATTGCAGGTGACAGTGCAGCAAATCAGCGTGTTGTAAGATAGAGAAAAAGTGTTCATGATGGGGGTCGTGACCCTAATACACCCCCCCCCACACACACACACACCTCCTCCTGATCAAAATAGATTGAACATCTCTATCATAACAAATAGTGGGGAAAAAACGCCTTAACTCTTTCTCTCCGTAATTATTTTCCACGTTCCGACGGAATTATTCATTTGGCTCATTTGTGTTTCACTACACTGTTATGATTAAACTTCAATAACTTTTTTGTATGTAATCAGGAAATGTTATATTAGGTATATAATTATAGAAGAATGCATATTCTTTTTATATAAAACACAAATTAAACTTTATAAAACCAAAAATTACTTTATTTTATGGTGTCAAATCAAAGTTGATATCATCAGTTAGGTGAGAGAGAGTTAATTTATAACGGATACAATTTTCTTAAAAAAAAAAAAAAGTCCGCTGTATTGTAATACATACATACACTAAAATTTAATAAGTCTCTCATCCATCCTATATATTTGTATGAGTTTCAAAAAGGTCTGTGATTAATTATTACACACACGTGATGCGTAGAAATACACACTATAGAAACTGGATCTGCGTAGTTATGTGAAACACTGCAGTCCTTGTTAATCTTCGGAATCAAAGACGTTACTATTGTTATTATTTTTATTCGTAGTGTAACTCTATAATCGTTGATGGATTTCAATTCAACAAGTTTTTGATCTCTTTTAAACCGTAACTAACAAGCGCTTGCATTTCAAATAGGCCTACCTGTCACGTAGTTATGCAAATTACAAGTGAATCAACCAAGGGCATTAACAAAAAGCGACATGCCTGAGTTCCCTGCCTGCTTCTAGTGTTTATGACACTAGAAAGGGGACCAGGCGTTGTTCTATATCTAATTCTTTCTATGTGTATATATTCTCTCTCTCTTCGTGTGTTTGTATCTCTCTCTCTCTCTCTCTCTCTCTGTCTCTCTTTCTCTCTCTCTCTCTCTCTCTCTCTCTCTCTCTCTCTCTCTATATATATATATATATATATATATATATATATATATATATATATATATATTATAAAGTAGAAAGTAAGGCGAATGTATGTATGTATGTCCCGCATATTAATCTAAACCGTTTCATCAATCTTGATAAAACTTGGCAGAAACGTTCCTTGGGTACTAACTGCAACCGTAACGCATGTATAGTAGCCCTAAAATAAACCTATGACTCTCAAAAAAAAAAAGTAGGCCAACTCTATTAAAGTATTAGTATTTCATGAATCTAGACCATGTGTACCATGTTAAGGTCGAAAGGATCTAGATCTAGATTTAATTTTTAAAACTACGTTTTGCACAGATAGTTTTTTACTGTGACACATGAAATTACAAAATATAGTCTATTGATTTCATTATTTAATAAAATTAACCATCAAATTTGTGTTTCAAAAGCATTTTTAGATTAATTCGTTACTTATATCTGCGAATTTAGACGTCCTGAAGTACTTTATAATCCCATTCATTTAACAAATCGGGTAAACCCGTTTTAATTGTACTGTTCATCTCGCGCTCCTTTCGTTTTTTTAAATATATATAATGAATAGACTATAATTAGTATTTTCATCTGTTAAAGTACAAAACTATCTTTGCGAAGAGAAGTTATAACATCTTAGAGTTGAAATAGAGTTTTAGACCTAGGAATATAAGGATACATTACATTACGGTATTGTCTAATGAAAGAATGCTCATCATGAATTCTACATTCGCAGATATATGGAACGAATTTATGTAAAAAATTACTAAAAATGCTTATGAAACACAATTTGAAGGATAATTATATTAAATAATGAAATCAATGGATAATATTTTGAATTTCATGTGTCAAAGTAAAAAACTATCTGCGCAAAGTGTAGTTCTTAAAATTAGATCTAGATCTAGATTCTTTCGATCTTTTCTCATGTAAACATTGCCTAGATCGATGAAGTTATAATGCTTTCATATAGCTGGTCAACTTTTTTTTATTGAGGGTTTTAAGTTTGTTTAAGGGCTACAATACATACACTACGGTCTAAGTTGGTATCCCAAGGAACATTTCTGCCAAGTTTTATCAAGATTGTCTAACGATTTTGATTTCTATACGGGTACATTTGATCGTGCATATATACATACGCCTTACTTTATATATTAGATATGAATGTAACGGCTTAACGTCTAAACCCATTTTCGCAAAACTACTTTTATTTTCTTAGCGAAAGAGAAAAACTTGAAAGGAAAATTAGCTAAGTTTAAGACTGTTTAACGTACATCTAAATCCAAATCCACAACATTAATAATACACAAACTAAGGCCCGCAGGCCGCGGGTAATGTCCGGCTAGTATATATATATATATAAGAAACATCAATAAATTATTTGTAAAATAATTATAATATAACATGTGCATTAGTATTTAATTGTAATATTTAATAGTTTTTTTTTAACTGAGACTTTAAAAAATACTAATAGTCCTGTCATTGTCAAATAGTCATCAACCACGCTCCATAACAGCCTCTTAATTAGTTACTATTCCTTTTTACGTGCGAGGTCATAAAGGGGGGGGGGCTTTATTTTTTTTTTAATCTTGACAAAATGACACTGGAGAAACTATGGAGGCCCCTTCAAGGACGGCACAGAAGGATGCCCTGTTTTCTAATCTCATAGGCCTCTGGCTGAACTTCTGGCTATTCTCAGTGAATACCTGACAGCGTATTGATACACGTGTACAACACATTGTCTGAAAAGTAAGAAATTAGAATGGCTTTGCGGCCACGTTAGGAATCGTCGTCTGTATATAGTTAGCTTATAGTCAACACATTGGCTTTAAGTTAAATGAGGGAGAAACTTCTTAAAAGTCTTGGATTTAGTTGTACTCTTAGTTTAATATTAGCTTAAAACCCAAATGAGGGAAAGACGCCCTTGTCATCTAAAAAGTCTTGGACTTAGTTGTACTCTTAGTTTAATATTAGCTTAAAACCAAATGAGGGAGAGACTCCCTTGCCGTCTTAAAAGTCTCGGACTCCTGACCTACTCTCGAAATGAGTAAAGTGTAGTGAACTCTGCCTAAAACAACAAGCGCTGTACGCAGAACTCGACGATTATTAACAGTTGACAATCATTCAGTTGTTTCCCCTTGTTTGACCTTTCTTGTCTATATTTGGACGCCAGCATCTCAATCAGCGTCCAGATATGGCGGTAAATGAGTTCTATTATTAACTGCATGTATATTTATTAGATGCTCATTGATTGTATTGATTTGTCAATGTGTTTATTAAACAACACAGGAGCACCAGTGTAAACGAACCTAGATATGCTTGAACTGAACTTTGCACCGAAACAAAAGCCGTGTAGAGCTACAATGTCGGTGTGTAGTTTCTTCTGCTCATTGTTTATGGCTGCCATTTTTTTTGAGTCGTCTAACTGCCGAAAAAACCTCTGCGAGAAAGGGCGAGACCTTCGACGTGGCAACCAAAAGCTCGTTGTCACGTTATAGGTCATGACGTTGGACCTGTGCCCTGGCAACGAGCTATTGGTCTAAACCGCCGGCAGGTTGCGACGTCACAGGTCAGTGTTTAGACCTTCTATGACGAATCGTATCGGACAGGGACACTTTTACATTCCATGGGATTTTTTTTTTCCATTTTAAGTTTTCTTCTTTCATTGCTTGGTGCAAGGTTTCAGCCTACTTTTTAGTTTTAATCTTTGCACTTAGCACCCATTAGAGCAGACAGGCTGTGGCGGATCAGCCACTGACTGGAAGAGGGTGTTCAGGTTTAGGCGGGCGGTATGTTTTTTGTTTGTAAAATGTTTTACATATTTCGGATGTTCCTTTAGAGTTGAAGATAGTTTACTTCCTAGTCCAAACCTCCCGCAGGACGACGGGGAATGGGAGCGGGCAGGGTTTGAACCCGGGACCATCGATAAATCCAAACGACAATCCAGCGCGCAAACCGCACGACCAGGCAGCCATCCTTATCTGATTAGTGAGTCGCGAAACTCTCCCACCGTCCCGTGCAATTGTATATTTGCGCGCCTTGATAATTTGTGTGTTGGCAAAGTGAAGATTTACTTAACGGCAATTCGGGACCGGCTTGTGAACTTAAGGCGCAGTGAACATTCTCTAAAGGGCAAGCTTCTCCTGACAGCTGTTATACTCCAATCAAAACTACTCTATCTCATGCGAGTTCACGCAGCTGCTCGGCTTTCCAGGCGCTCTTCAAAGAACTGACTAACGCTTAGCGAAACTTTAAAGCGTTTATTTACAAGGGGAAATGGTCGTCGAGTCTTCTCTGTAAGCGTCTCTATTGTCCTTCCCTCTCTGGCGTCTCTAAACATGATGTATTTCCTGTCTAGTTCTATCTACTCTTTTGGTCTCGAGATTAATACTCAAATGACTCTAAATCTATATCATTACACCAACCTAATGTTTGTGAAGATAAGACACTAAGCAACTGTAAGAATACAACACGAATAATAGCTTCTGTATTGTGTTTTTTTTCCCTACACTCAATTCTACATTAATATCATGTAAACACTAGATCAGTGGTTCCCAAACTTTTTTGTCTCGTAGACCCCTTGCCATGTTTTCTGGTTTTCCGTAGACCCCCTGCTTAAGTTATATTGAATTTTTTAAAATTCATCAATTTCAAATTACACATAATTTAAAACTACATTTTAAGTTGAACTATTTTTTTTTTATAATAATAATCTTTATTATCCGTAAGGAAATTTGTCTAACAATTTGTGCATTACACCAAACAAAAAACATAACTATAAGAAACCAAAGTGTACATCCACACCAGACTCACTCATAATTTACATGTGACAAAGTTTATATCAGATTGTTCTTATTTAATGATTTGATTGCCAGGGGAACAAAAGAGTGTTTGTGTCTGTTTGTCTTTGCTATCGGTGTCTTGTATCTCTTTTGTGATGGTAAAATCACAAAATCCTGACACAAATTAAAACCCATTATAGAACAGTTAATACGTATAGCATACAATCACTAAACATATTGGAAACTTTTTGTTTTTAAAGGTTTGCTAGCTCACCATCCGTTGCTACGGAGATAATTTTTCATATAGGGATTTGCTGTTTTATGAAGTAGTTCTGTAAAACATTAAATATTAATCTGTCTTAAGTATCACAGTAAAGTTTTCACTTGGAGCAGTTTTTCATGGATTTCTTGAGCCATAATAATTTGAATAGAAATAATACATCATTACCAGACATGGTTGACTCAGCCAGCTGTATAGAGAAATATGTTATTTTCAGAAATATGTTGTTTGCAGAAATATGTTGTTTGCAGAACTATGTTGTTTGCAGAAATTTGTTGTTTGCAAAGACGTACATAAGAAGAAAGAAATATTTGACTATATTCCAACAGAGCTCAAGAATTTATTGAGCTCTTCTATAAATCCATTGCCCTTACAACCAATGGGTCAGAGTTTGCATGGATGGTTCTCAGAAATCCACCACAAACGGAGCTGGAATACTCATTTAACGGCCAAATGGAGAAAAAACAATTTAAAAATTAAGTTCATTGTAACTAATGAGCTCTATGAACAACCACAGAGAAGAAAGAGCTAACAGCTACCATGTTAGAGAATCAGCGAAGTTCACCAAACAGTTTTTTTTTTTTCATGGCCGATATAAAAATAGTCCTTCAAAGCTTGACAAACTCTGATTCCTACTGAATAAAACACCTCATGATGCCTGAAATGACGTTCGGTAGTCACCTTGCCTGCTCGCATCTCCAGTCGGGAGGTTTGGGCTAGGATGTTTTTATCCACATAATCTGAAGGAACATCCAAAAGATTTTGTACAAAACATATTGTGTCACATTGTAAAGCTCAACAACAACAGCAAGAATGCTGTTCTCCAATTTTGAAATAGAAGGAAATAGAAGGCTGACACACTTGCCAAATGTGAGAAAACAAATACACACTTCAACATCGCACTCTATCCGGAAGAAATAAGGAAACTAATAGTCAAAAGTACAAACGAGAAATGGACACACTCTCATTCGATGACACCTTTTATAAACTATTCCGATAGGACCACCTATAATTTTTCACATCAGAACCGTTCACATCATAATGAAAAAACATATGTTCCAGAAGCTCAAAATTGGGACCATTGACTTTTGCCCTTTTGGAGTGTCACCAGAGAATGCCGACCATATCTTCAAAATTGCACTCTTCATCAAGAGGCCCAAAACAAGACACCGGCCACAGAACCCAAACATGAAATTCTTTTAATGATACAAGTTTGTGTAAGAGTTTGTACAATTTCTTCAACGGCTGCTAAAATAAATAATTTGCCTCTCGTGTGAGGTTTTCGGTATTTCTCTATAAGTAAAGAGATATAGTAAAACGTTCACTAATCATCATCTTCTCAATGTCAGGTCAAAGAGAGATTTGGTGGGTGTTTTTTGAACTTAATCTTTGAGTGTTTGAAAGTTTTGCAAACCTTTATCTTTTTATCAGGGTTGCTTCATCTCAAATGATCCTCCAGCTTAATTGGTTTCATAGCATCATAAAAAAAATGGCCCATTAACACTCTCTTGTTTGATTTGGAAGTAATGAAGTTCAATTTCAAATACTTAACGCTGTACAGTCTACATTTCTTTTGGTTCAAGTTATAACTAGACAAAACTACACTATTTAAATCTAGTTATTAAATTAAATAAAACAATTTTTCATTCAATCAGCATGATAAAAATTTTAAGGATCTCCTAAGGTACAAATTATAAATGTGTGTATGAAAAGATTCCAATTGTCAAAATTCAAGTCACGACATGCTGATTTGAGATTCTATATCGTAGACCCCCGTGCACATCTCATAGACCCCCAAATCCCTTTTAAACTTTCGTAGACCCCTTGGAAGTCTTCGTAGACCCCTGGGGGTCTATATAGACCACTTTGGGAATCACTGCACTAGATCAAAATTGTAATGTCAAATATCTGTTGTTTTTGTAAATAGGTTTTGAAAGGGGGCTAATCGCGTCTTTAAATGAAAAGAATATTGCACCTAGAGCCAAAATATAAATATGGTTTTTATAATAATTTTTTTTTTTTTGCTTTTTAATAACAAATACGTGTATAACATTTACTTCAAACAAATTTTTATCTATTTAATTATAAATCACCCTAATTGTATATGTAATGAACTATAATTATATAGCATAAATTTGCTGATGTATAGTACAAAAATATAAGTACTTGATATGCAACAATAAAATCACTACAAATAGTTTTTAATTCTGAAGCCTTAACTGGCATAATGGTAATGATCTTGTAAATAGCGTCTGGATTTTACGGAGATTTAATCATGAATCTGTAATCCTGATCATTAGTAGCGATCCAGACATTGAATTGTTAGGATAAAAGTCTACATGTCATCCTACATTGTGGCTTGATACATCAATGGAGTGCAAGGCCATTCAACAGAATAGATTATTTTGCATCCAAAAAAACAACTACCGATATAGTCTGGGATCAGCGGCGTCGCAAGCTCTGTCAGGATGTATCTCTGTGTGAAATAAGCTGCCTAAGGGTCGCCGGCTTATAATTTTTCCTTAGGGTTGTCTCCAGAAGCCTTTCTCTTCCTTTGGGTATAGCAACAAGGCAGCAGAGGTTTGAATTCTCCTTCTCCTTGGTGGGTAGCCAGCTAAGGCTATCAAGCCGTGACCTCCGTGAAGGCGCCGATCAAGCTAGTTGAACAAACAAAGCCAGTTGTCCAGGATAAATTTAATGATTGCCTGATAACCCTGATTAGACGATTACAATTTCAAAATGTAAAAAAGGACGCATGCACAATTTGTGAGACAATTTCCTTATGGATAATAAAGATGATTAGTATTATTATTATTTATTTTTATTATGTTAGAAACGAACGAGTAGTCAATCTCTGGCGCTGCCAGGGTCGAGTTTTGTTAAAGAGAAACTAAATTCATTGTAGTCTGTTTCCACCGAGGAATTTTCTGGTGATGTGGCAGTCTGCAGCAGTACCGTCCTCTGACAGGCAACGAGAATCTTCTTAGGAATGTTAAGGGCCTTGAAAGTATCCGTAAGGTCAGTTGTTATTATCCCCTCGGTTGATATAACAATGGGGTATATTGTTCTTTTGGATAACTTTTATAAACGCTTGATTTCCAAGCCTAGGTTCCCATATTTTCTTGGGTTTGCCCAACTCTATGAAAGTATTATTATTTCATAAATCTAGGCCATGTTTACCATGTCAAGATCGAAAGGATTTAGATCTAGATTTAATTTTTAAAACTACACTTTGCACAGATAGTTTTTTACTTTGACACATGAAAATACAAAATGTAGTCTATTGCTTTCATTATTTCATTATCATATTTATTATTATTTCACATACAGAGATTTATATTAGAGAGGACATGTATCTGCTTATCTAACTAAAAATTAGGGTTTGTATAAAATGATCATAGAATGATAATGAGGCTTATAAATTGGGCGTGCCCGCTCATTAATCAAAAAAACTTGTTAGACCTCCAGTTTTTTAGCTTTGGAAAATATATTCGCAGAAACATTTCACATCATACTGTGATAAAAATATCTAGATCTACTTTTGTATTTATTCATCCGCCATTTCTTCCCACTTTCTTCCTGCCTTCTTCCGGTTCCACTTCTTTCCTGTTGAGGTGAGTTGGTCGATTTTCATCAATGGCGGAATAAACTATTAACAGTTAGTTTTTTGGTGTATCCGGTGTACAGAATAACGGAACTGTTGAAAATCTGTCTTTTAAAAATGATTATAATTATTTATTAGTATTTCACTTTCATTCTGAATTAACATTATCTGCCCTATAGACCGCAAAGTCTGAAAGGGAAACTTTTACTTTTTTTTTTTTTTTACATTTTTAGCGGCCCCCTAAAGGGGAAAAGACGCTATTAGTTTTTTGCGAAATGTCTGTCCGTCTGTCCGTCCGTCCCGTTTAGATCTCGTAAACTAGAAAAGATATTGAAAATCCGACATAACAATATTTTAGACCATTCAAAGTTCTGATGCAACGGCTGCTTTTTTTTTTTCTGAAAGCGAAAAATCTAATTTTTAAAATCAGTTATGCAAGCAGTTTTTTAAAGAGAAAAAGCTAATTAGTATGCATTATAAGTTAAATCTAATTTAAAATGAAGAGTAATCTTATAAATTTCATTTTTCTGAACATTCTTTTTATTGCGGAAATTTTTTTTGATTTTTTTTTTTGAGGATTCGAAGAAAAAAAGAATAAGAGATTGAGCCTTTTCAAAACAATTAGATCAATTATAAGACATCAGTTAGGCCAGGGGAGGTGCGGTGGTTGAGCGGTAAAGCGCTTGGCTTTCGAAGCGGGGTCCCGGGTTCGAATCCTGGCGAAGACTGGGATTTTCAACTTTGGAATCTTAGGGCGCCTCTGAGTCCACTCAGCTCTAATGGGTACCTGGCATTAGTTGGGGAAAAGTATAGGCGGTTGGTTGTTGTGCTGGCTACATGACACCCTCGCTAACCGTAGGCCACAAAAACAGATGAACTTTACATCATCTGCCCTTTAGACCACAAGGTCTAAAAGGGGAACTAGTTAGGCCAGGTTCACATCTAACTTTACATTCACTTACACCTATCCTTTGATCTGCGGGACCGTTGGGGCACTACATAAGATCTGTTAACCTTCTTTCTCCATTCTTATCTCTCATTTGTCGTTGATATAATTTCATTTGGATGTTATTTCTCAAAATATTGAAGCCTGCCTGGGTGGACCACTTTGGGGGCCGATTTTGAGTTTGTGTTTCCACACAAACTGTCTTTTGTAACCTTGTTTCAATCTGACTTAACGACCTGTTTAAGAATGAATATGCAATTGACTAGTACGATCGAAAGACAAATAATTGAGAAATGCCAATGTTACATAATTATTTCTTTTACATGTCAACACAAGAATCAATTAAATAAAAATTAATCAATAAGCTAATTAACTATTGGTAATTAATTATTTTGTTTGATATCTCGAACAAGGGAAAGACAATTTCCTTGACAGGTAAAGTGGTATAAGTTGAATAACTCCCCTTTATTGTTTTTGTGAAGAAAAAAAATGTGTAAATAATTATAAATAACTATAAAATCTAATTTCATAAGCAGATCCCTGGCACACTGATTACCGTATTGGCTTGAGGAGGCTGAGAAGGCATTAGCCCTCGAATTCAAGAAGCCCACGTTTTTTTTTAATAAATACATTTGAAAAGCGACCACCCAGAAACCCCCTTCTTTCTCGCCTCTGCCTCTTTCGAACTGATCTAGACAAGTCATAGGCTCATAGAGTATTTAGAAAGCTAGCATAAAATTATGCTAAACAAAACAATTGGTAAACATATTTCTAATCACACAGATTTATTATTGTTAGTCAAGATCTATTACAAATTTAATGACTGATCCAAACTAATTGATACAACTACACCCATTATAAGCTTTTTTTTAAAATAGTATTTTGTATTTTGCTTGTTATATATTTCAATCTGTCTTTTTTTCCCCAGTGGAACGCTTGATGGCTGACCTAGGTCAAGGCTGCTACTTGGAGAAACTCAAGCCTCGTAAAAAGCATAAACGGAAATATTTTCTGGACTACAAAAACATGACTGTGTATTATGAGGGATCAAAACGTAAGAAAGTACAAGACACCAAAAGTGAGTACACTTCCGGTTATTTCCTTTAGAACATTAACATTCCTCACCCCCCTCTCCCCCGAATACGTCATGGAGAATCCACTGGGCCTTCTTGCTGACTGGTAGAAAGCACTTGGCTCTTTATCGGAGAAAATAACGTGTTCAAATCCCGGATGGCTGATTGGTCTGGTGGTTTGCACTCTGGACTGTCGTTCTATGGTCTCGATGGTCCCGGGTTTGAAACCTGCCCGCAGTCATACGTTGTCGTGCGGGGAGTTTAGTCTAGTAAATTATCTTCAAATCTGAAGAAACATCGGAAACTTGTACAACTTTGCATGTACTCGATTAGGAATTTGAACTTTAAGAGTGCCCCTGACTCCACCTAATAGATACCTGATTCTGTGAAACTGTTATTATATATAAAGTCCCTGATTACTGATTGGTATCTGATATTGATTGGTGAAAGTAAAAAAGTCGATACCTTCGTTAACCATTCGACATAGAAACAGATGAACATCATGGACATCATCTTTTTTTTTTAAGCAAAGTCTGTATTATATAAGATAAGATAAGACACAGGGAAAGGAATCTACTTTAACTTACTTTAATTTGTATAGCTTTTACGTATTACGGACATATAATTAACCAATTTGGGGCCTATGGATAAATGGATATATTAAACAATATTGGTGGGTTATTTTTCGCCTGGAACTATGTGTATAAAATCGTGATTCCAACATTCATAGCGATACAAAGGTCTTGAAATTAAATCACTTCATCATGATCTTTGAAATGGAGATTCTGGTGTAAAAAGAATGCATATTAATTGTATTAAATTTTAAAGGCAATTATACACTTCCCATTGTTCAACAAAACTCTAATCATTGCTGTTGTTTGCAATGTTTGTCCAACAGTTCCAATATCAAAGATCAAAGAAGTACGAGAAGGAGAAAAAGAATACGCAAAACATCTGCAAGATTTAAACGTGAGTCTCATTTGTGTTTGTTGTTTTAAAGCGCTTCTGTGGTGTGTTGTACATTGTTGGATAAACTGATTTAGTAGACAGTCGGCGTTTGTATTATTTTTGGAGAATTCTGATGTTTAGTATTCTACTTGCGTGTAATCGCCTCCTTTCCATTAGGACTAAAACAGAAAGATTAAAAAACTCTTTTATCTCACTTTCAATTAGAGGTTTACAAGGTCATATGTCGTCATCGAGAAGTATATCGAAGTCAAATTCATAAAAGCGCTGGTTGTGAGTGTGTATGTGTTTCGTGTGTAAATGTTGTTCGAATTTGCAGCTATATTGTTATTGTACTGTAGTTACTCTGAGTTGGTCAATTATAGTCAAATTTCATTTCCATATCATTGGACCAATACTTATCTTATTGTATCTTTTCTTAAGCCTATCTTAATCCTGATGCTTAGAACGTCAGTAAAATATATTGTATACTGATAAACGGATTTAGTTAACAGTCGATGTTTGCATTATTTGTGGAGAGCTCAGTTGTTTAGCATTCTACTGGCCTGTTTTCCTGATGTTTAAAACTAAAGTGCAACGGCATCAACTTAAGGATAGTTATAAAAAGCTAGTTATTCTGAAATTTCTGGTGTTCAAAATGTAGGCAGTATTTGATAAGGTCTGTATATTAAAAAATAGTATTTGATAATATTTGGTCCACTTTTGACACCAGAAAATCACATTGTTAATTCATTGCGCTCTCAGCGCTCCATAAATTAGTTGGCTACGCGTGTTTAATATGAATAGTTCATGGGCGTAGCCAGTGGGGCAAGGGAGGGGAGTCTACAATTTTTTTTTCACTAACTCTAGGAAGAACTTATCCGACGGTACAATAAACGTATTACGAAAGAATGAAGGATCAGAATTAAATGAAGATTAATTATATGTGTGTGTACATATATATATATATTTTATTTTTTTTTTTGCGGCGGGGAGGTGAGAAAAAAATTCCCCTCCCCCGAAAAAAAAATCCTGGCTACGCCCATGGAATAGTTTATCTATTGATTTTAAGCTTCATCATTGCCTTCATCGTTTTATTTTCTTCTAGATTTTTTTTTAGGTTACCTTATATTCCCCCCCCCCCCCAAACATGATTACATATCGCTTTCTCTTTCTTTATCTATGATATTATATTTTATTGCTAAATAATGTAAACTGGGTCTTTAAAAACTAAAACTAAACAAAGAGGAGATTACTGTGTTAAAATGTTTCGTCATAATCCTTATTGAGAGAAGGGGTGAATAGACAGGCCCAGATGAGCGAAATGACGCTATACATTAATAAAAATAATCACGTGATCTCTTTAATTAAAAAAAAGTCTCTATCCTAAAAAATTTTTTGTAATAAAAAAGAAGTGTATTCTGGATAGCTTTTCCATCATTTCTAACAACGGCCGCCCTCTCACGCATCTCTCCTTGGCGTAATCAAGTGAAGGCATGAACAAAAAGTAGTCCAGACTGTCTGATAGGAAAAGCGGACAGTTAATGAACACTCCAAGACATATTCTTCCGCTTAACATCCCACGGATTACCCCGTTTGAGATATGGAGAAGTTGATTTGAACTGTTAGCTCTACCCGTCTGTTCCGAGTTCCAAGCATATATATATATATATATATATATATATATATATATATATATATATATATAGGCCTATATATATATATATATCATGGGCGTAGCCAGGATTTTTTTTCGGGGAGGGTTTTGGGGGGGGGGTGATTCCCCCCCCGGCCCCCCCCCCCCCCCGCGGAAAAAATTATATATATATATGTGTGTGTGTGTGTACATAATTAATCTTTATTACATTCTGACCCTTTCGGAAGACGTTTATTGTTTATTGTAGACTCCCCGCCCTTGCTAGCAAGGGGGACTGGGGGAGTTCGCAGCGATGCTCCAGCGCGGGGCGAAGCCCCGCCGCCGAGCACTATTTCTGGTATTGAAAGTCAACAAAATGCATATTCTGAGGTATCTACAGTGCATTATCTTGCTATTAAAAAGTTTTATTTCAAAAACCTAATGTGCTATTCTTACTGACTTAGACCCTCTCGCGCCGTTCGGCGCATTTTCCGGCAAACTGTTTCCGCAACTCTTATTTTGCGTAATTCATTTTGTTTGAGAACATGTCCCACAAAACCTCATGCGACGCTCTGTCACAACCTTACTAAGGATTCGACTCCCAGTTCGGCATATGATTTCTTTGATTTAGACCCGATCTCTATGACTGACTCCTAAATATGTCTTAGCCATCTTTGTTGAGACACATTTAATGATTTTCAATTTCGGCAGAAGACTATTCACACTTTATTAATGGAGCCCAAGCCACTTGTAGAAATTTTTAACCTTTCTTGACTACGCTCTTGGAATTACATGCCTGTATTTCGCTTTAGATTTTATATCGAAAAGGAAAGTTTTTTCGTCAAATCATCTGTTGAGGGGTTTTAAACTAAGAAATCTCTGGAGTTTTTTTGTTTTGTTTTTAATTCAAAACCCTATTTAGCTACGATCATAGAATTTGGTGACTGTAGTTTGCTTTAAAATAATATTGAAGAGAGAGGTTTTCAATTCTAAACGCTCTGTAGGGGAATTTTAAACTCAAAACCATCTGGAGGGGTTTTAAACTTTAAAGAAAAAGCCATCTGGAGGAGGGGGATTTAAACTTAAAACCCCTTTGGCTACGCTCATAGATTTTATAGTGTGTTATTTGCTTTTTTTTTTAAATGAAGAGGTACTTTTTAGTTTCAAACCCCAAAGGGGGGGGGGGGGTTAAACTCAAAACCCCTTTGGCTACGCTCATAGAATTTTGAGTGTGTAATTAGCTTTTTTTTTAAATTGAAGATGGGGTTTATCTTAAATTTTGGAGGGGGTTTTAAAATCAAAATCTTCCTCAACTGTGCTGTTGGAATTTGGGGATTGTTGTTTGCATTTTTTTTGTTTTGTTTTATAGAAGAGGGGGATTTAACTGCAAAAGCCTCTGGTAGGGGGGTTAAAATTCAAAACCCCCTGTAGGGGGGGGATTTTATTTCGGGGGGGGGGGGGGTTTGAACCCCAAGAACCCCCCCCCTGGCTACGCCCATGATATATATATATAACTTGAAATAACATGTATAATTTCTTTTGTGAACAAAACTAAATATGATTTTTATTAAAATATAGAGTAAATCAGCTTGTGATGAAATGTAATAAATATGGTAGACTTTACTAATACGGGTAACATAAAATGGTATTTTAAAAACAAAATCTAACTCGCTACAATTACACGTCTTTTCAGTCTCACGTTCTGGAGTCTTCTGTCCTAACTCAGACAGTTTACGACAATGCCACCTATCTTGCATCATTCAGAACCAATCGCTCACGTTATCCCACCGTCACCATAGAAACACACAAACACACACTTCATAACATCCCTATATGTAGACGGTTTCTGACACGTCTGTTATCATAGCGCCGTCATGCTATATAGGCCCTAAAGTATATTATTTTTTATTATTATTATAGTCTATCTGCTTATATTTTATTTTCGAATACGTTTGTGCGTGTGTGTTTCATACGTGCCAACTCTCTCAAGATGATCTGCCTATTTGTCTTGTTTTGTCTCAGAAAAGCAAGTGTTTCACCATCATACTTGGCAACTCACACAAGATGGTCTATCTGCTGACGGACTCCGAAGAGATGAGAGAAAAATGGGTCAAGGCTCTTCGATACGCCATGCAGCTGGAACAGCTTGCAGAGCAGAAAAACGAAAGCAATAAATATCCTTTGAAATGAAATCGTTAGACCAGTGGTTCCAAAACGTTTTTGTCTCGTAGACCCCTGTGGGTCTATGTATACCACTTTGGGAATCACTGCATTAGACACATATATACCTTTGAAACGAAATCATTAGACCAGTGGTTCCCAAACGTTTTTTGTCTCGTAGACCCCTGGGGGTCTATGTATACCACTTTGGGAATCACTGCATTAGACACATATATATAACCAATTTTCAGACAAGGAGCGTTCATCATTTTTAAAAACATCTTGAGAAAAAAATTATGCCAGTAAAAAAGGTAACGATTCTATTTGTTTAGTGTAATAAAACCATTGGTACTCATATTTTCCTCAACAGGCAGATGTGTAAGCCTATTTTGTTTTTTAAAGTTCTCTCTGTATATGTCAAATAATGCTAACCCAATCATTTGTTTCGGATAATATAAGATAATCTCGAAAACAAAAGTTTCAATTTTGATTCCTCTCTTCTGTATGGGATCATTCAAAAAAACTGTTTTTTAACCACTCCGCCAGTACGGATGTCTGTCTGGTCGTGTGGAATGTGCTCCAGAGTCATCTCGCCCCTAGTTTGAACTCTGCCCTCTTGTTGTCAGGGAAAAAAAAAGGTTTAAACACATTATGTGATACTTTGTGGATTGTTAGGAGCCTCTCACTTAATAGATTACAGAGGAGGGGACTAGTGGGAGGTTACAGTGTGTGCTTCACTGGAATATGTGCATGGCTCCTGGACGACACAGTCCATCCCAGTGGTGTCTTGGATCTCACTCAACACGGTAGAATTTGTGGCTGAGTGGCATAAACTGCAAGACTGCCTATTAAAGGGGGTTGAGTTCGAATCCCGTCTCGAGCTGAGTTGTGTTTTCTGAGCGCCTAAAAGCAATACGGAAACATCCAAGACCCCCCCACCTTTCTTCCGCCAATGACCATAAAAGAGACTTCAACCATAGCGCGCTGGGCAAATGCGCTATTAAGTGATTTTCATATATGGCGGAAAAACTATAAATACCTAGCGTTTTGGAATATCCGGTGTATATAAGGAAGAAACTGTTGATAAACTGTGCTTTAAAAAAAATATGTTCTCCCCCCATCCCCTTGTTTTTTTCATGGGATAACTCTATCCGCAGAAATAAGAGAGTGATCTTTCCTTTACTTCTTCTTCTCGTCCAAACTGTTGAGCGAAGAAGAGAAGTATAGATAGATAGATAGATAGATAGATAGATAGACAGACAGACAGACAGACAGACAGACAGACAGACAGACAGATAGATAGATAGATAGATAGATAGATAGATAGATAGATAGATAGATAGATAGATAGATAGATAGATAGATAGATAGATAGATAGATAATTTCTGTGCACTTTTAAGCGCTGCACAAAAACATGTTCTAAGCTCTCGCCTATAGTGTGTTACAATACATGTATCTGTCACACTGCTTTGAAAGGTCCGAAATATTTGTTGCGTGTGTGTGTGTTGTTTAACTGCGTCTCGTTTGTCGGCGTGGTGCCTCTCTTGTCTTGTTTGCACACCTCAAAAGACTTAATTCAGTAACTGTGAAGGAGGTCACGTGCATAAAGATGGGAGGTCTCCTCCTCGGCACGTTCACACACGCTGGGGTGGGAGGTTTGGCCAGGAAGTCGCTGGTCACGTGCATACGTTACTGTGAGCGAATTAAGTCTTTTAATGAGAGCGTTGTATGGCCTTATTAAACAACTTTTTTAAACATTTTGCTTGATCATCTTCACGTTCATTTGCGCTAAACTTTTTCCTTTCCCTTTTTTTTTTAAACCTGAGGGCTCTAGTGGTGAAGGCCTATACACAGGGCAGGCATTAGGCATAATAGGCAGCTGCTTAAGGCCTCCAATAGGTGGGGGCCTCGCACAGGACTCTATGTTTACTAGTCTAACTCTGTCTCTTCCACGGAAATATGAATTTCAGTTAGGCCTGTTTGTCGATTTAGATATAGACGGGCAGGTTTTATTTAATTGCGTAATTTTATTTTTCGCTGTTTCTTTTTATTGCATTATTATTATTTTTTTATATTTCATTTGGGGTCATCAAATTCACTTCCCCATGGGCCTCCAATTATTCAAGGCCGGCCCTGTAGTTGATGTTACGATAATCATCAACGTATTGAACTTACACGTTCCAAGTTCCAAGTTCCAAGTTCCCTTTTCAATGTATTTCTTTTTGCATGTCTAATATTAACAAGGAGGTTAACAATTATGTTTACTGATGAAATACAGTTCAACAACCGAAGTGAACCATCCATCCTAGCACACCGTCTCCACAAGAGTGTTCAAACATAATTATTAGTACGCTTCTAGTCATCAATGTTCATCCGATAATAGTTAGCTGGAAAAGAAATGAATGGCTTAGAATTTAGAATCTACTGTATTATCCACAAGTTCTTTTTTTTTTCTAGGTTCAATTTTTTTTTATCATGACTGCATTACTTCCCCTAGCCAAACAATTTTATTGTCAGTGTCACAAATCACGGTCACAATCATGGTCGAAATGTGACCTTTTGACCTTTAAAGCCCCTTCTAAACATCTTCCTCACAGCGGCGGTAGGGGGCTTTTAAAATTTCGAGCGGGAGAATTGGAATTTTATCTTACTAGAAAATTATGTAGATTTGTTAAAAAAATAAACAAATGAGTAAAGTTGGAAAAGGCTATTTTAGAAAAAAATTAAGAGGGTTACGAATTTTATAATGTTTTCTCTTCCCCCAACAGGGCACTGTCCCCCATGTTCCGCCACTGCCTTCTCTGAAGGTAGACTAGATTTAGCTATGGAATCTAGATCTCAATATCTATGAGAGCGTTCGAAACGAAGACTCCTTCAGTGTTTGAATTTTGATTGTTTTATTGGCGAGTTCAATGTATCCGATCATAACTGTTGTAGCCTATATAAATAGCAGAAGTCATGGCTGATTGAGTGTCTGTTTCTTCTAACTGTTATTTGCCTGGTATATTAATGTCACAGCGGTTTTTGCCGGTTTTGTTGACAGGTTACTTTTCCTGTTTGCTTCTTTAACTTGGATTAAGATTGTACGAGAAGCTTTTAACAAAGCAGATCTGAATGGCGACGGCCATCTTGATTTTGAGGAAGTCCTGAAGCTTCTGAAGTCGCTCAACACAGACATCAAGAAGAAATACGCCCGCGTGATGTTTGATGTGAGTGACTTGAGGAAAGTTGCGTTATGACTATTGTTCTTGTTGATGTTGTTATTTTATATGGATTAACATCACCAGCATTTGCGAAGGTGACGGGGGGAAGTCCTTTTCTTTTCCTTCCCATTACTACACCCACCCCTCCCACAAACTTGACGCTTAGCCCAAAGTTTTTCATTGCGGAGTGGGGGAGACAATATGCTTATAGCTGTTACCAGCTGCATATTAACATGGAACTAGTGCTTATGAGATTTTTCAATACATTGATGGATAGAATATATAGAGCAAGAACTTCCTTACTAACCATAAAATAGTGGGACCAAACAGACTTTAACACGGATTAACATGCATGACTACATTGACACATGAAATGCGTAGAATGTAATTATCTTCTCTTCTGGAGTCACGTCTGTAATCTTTAAGATATAGCCTAAGAAGATCTTTGGTTTTGTATTACATTGTAAAATCAGTAGCTCCTAGAATACGCATCCTCTGGTTGGGACCCCTGAACTCAAGAAAACATAAAGAAACTAGAGCAGACACAAAATAGAGCAGTGAGATTCATATCAAACGAATATGCACGTTTGATAAAATCATTAAATTTAGAGACCCTTCAGAATAGAAGACTTAAAAGTAAAGAAGCAATTATAGACCTATATACACTATAGACACTGAACCATAATCTTCAAATACAAAACCTAAATAGTACTCAGAAAGACACAAAGATAAAGGCACATTCCTTGTTCCATAAGCCATGACAAAATTGTAGGCCTACTAATAATCCTTCTTCCCTAGTGCTATTTGAGCATGGATTGGATTGCCTGAGCCAGCCAGGAAAACCAATGTCTTTGCAGAATTTAAGTTATTGGTTAACATGCATAACTAGATTGACCCAGTGACACGCGTAGGACATAATCAAATCATCTTTTATTTTAAAGTTACGTCTGTATTTTATAAGATAAGATGAGTCAGCACTGGAGATGTTATTTGGTGTTATTAAGTTAAATGAAAGTGGTAGCTGTAAATCTGCGACTAAAAGAAAAGATAAAGGCCAATAAAGGTTATTAAAACATACTTGTTCTCACTTTTCCACAGGAAGCTGATAAAAACAAAAATGTTGGCGTTTCAAAAACCAGTGTTCTTGACAGAGAGGAGTTTGTAGAATTCTACAATAGGCTGACCAAACGAGTGGAATTGGAAGATATTTTCTTAAAGTTAGTTTTTCTTCACTTGGAATCCTACAACACACGGCTTTAGGCATATAGATCTAAAAAATAAAATATAAATGGACGCCTAAACTAAAACATTCCAGCAAATATCGCTTTAAGTTGCAAATCTAAACTGAAGAAGTAGATAATCATATGGATTTTATAGAGTCTACATGCTTCACTCTTAAACTAAACTCTTTGTAAAAATCTGGTAGTTTCACGCCCCTTTTTTTTCTTTCATTTGTTTTCTCGGGCTGTGACTAGAATCTAGACTAGATCTAGATCTACATCTGGACTCCAGCCAGATTTAGATCTAGATCAGGGGAGGACTGGCTACAAGGGCATTCCGGTACCAAATTGGGCCAGTAAGGCCTCCAAAAAGGCCGCATTGATGCCAATAAATTGTTTCGGGTTTTATAATATTCTCCTATAAAAAGTGGTCCTCTGAGCTTCGTGATTTAAAAAAAAATCTTTACTGATTCTTCAGTGTAATACTAAATCTAACACATCTTCTGAAATAATAATGTAATAGCCTATATCCCTATACAGTGCATCTAGTAGACTTCATTCCTTAAACACACTGCGATTAACAAGCAACAAAAGATAGGCCTAGGCCTATATTTCTTATAAAGATATCTAGATCTAGAGTTCAGGTTTGTGTGAATCATGGGCGTAGCCAGGGGGGGGTTCTTGGGGTTCAAACCCCCCCCGAAATGAAATCCCCCCCCGCAGGGGGGGGGCGGAATTAAGTGACTGATTTTTGCTTTCATTTTGTTTATTTTAGGTGAGATTTTAATACTAAATCATCACTTACCACAGCACAGCCGAGGCAGTTTTGAGTTAAAAACCCTCTACCAGGGGGTTTTGAGATTTTAAAAACCCCTATCAGGGGGTTTTGAGATTTTAAAAACCCCTATCAGGGGGTTTTGAGATACAAATCCCTCTACCAGGGGGCTTTGAGTTTAAAACCCCCTACAGGGGGTTTTGAATTTTAAACCCCCTACCAGAGGTTTTTGCAGTTAAATCCCCCTCTTCTATAAAACAAAACAAAAAAAAATGCAAACAACAATCCCAAATTCCAACAGCACAGTTGAGGAAGATTTTGATTTTAAAACCCCATCCAAAATTTACGATAACCCCATCTTCAATATAAAAATAGCAAATTACACACTCAAAATTCTATGAGCGTAGCCAAAGGGGTTTTGAGTTTAACCCCCCCCCCCTTTTTTCCAGTTGGGGTTTGAAGCTAAAAAGTACCTCTTCAATATAAAAAAAAAGCAAATTACACACTATAAAATCTATGAGCGTAGCCAAAGGGGTTTTGAGTTTAAATCCCCCTCCTCCAGATGGCTTTTTCTTTAAAGTTTAAAACCCCTCCAGATGGTTTTGAGTTTAAAATTCCCCTACAGAGCGTTTAGGGTTGAAAACCTCTCTCTTCAATATTATTTTAAAGCAAACTACAGTCACCAAATTCTATGATCGTAGCTAAATTGGGTTTTGAATTAAAAACAAAACAAAAAAAAACCCAGAGATTTTTTAGTTTAAAACCCCTCAACAGATGATTTGACGAAAAAACTTTCCTTTTCGATATAAAATCTAAAGCGAAATACAGGCATGTAATTCCAAGAGCGTAGTCAAGAAAGGTTAAAAATTTCTACCAGTGGCTTGGGCTCCATTAATTAAGTGTGAATAGTCTTCTGCCGAAATTGAAAAACACTAAATGTGGCTCGACAAAGATGGCAAAGACAGATTTTAGGAGTCAGTCATAGAGATCGGGTCTTAATCAAAGAAAAATTATGCCGAACTGGGAGTGGAATCCTTAGTAAGGTTGTGACAGAGCGTCGCATGAGGTTTTGCGGGACATGTTTTCCGACAAAATGAATTACGCAAAATAAGAGTTGCGGAAACAGCTTGCGGGAAAATGGCGCGAGAGGGTCTATGACAGTAAGAATAGCACATTAGGTTTTTGAAATAAAACTTTTTAATAGCAAGATAATGCACTGTAGATACCTCAGAATATGCATTTTGTTGGCTTTCAATACCAGAAATAGTGCTCGGCGGCGGGGCTTCGCCCCGCGCTGGGGGAGCGCTGCGAACTCCCCCAGACCCCCTTGCTAGCAAGGGCAGGGAGTCTACAATAAACAATAAACGTCTTCCGAAAGGGTCAGAATGTAATAAAGATTAATTATGTACACACACACACACACATATATATATATATATATTTTTTTTTTTTTTCGCGGGGGGTGGGGAAGGTCCGGAGGGGGGGGGGGAAATCCCCCCCAAAACCCTCCCCGAAAAAAAATCCTGGCTACGCCCATGGTGTGAATATATTCGGATGAATCTATAAAATGACAAAGGAGGAGCATAAAAAAAGTTAAAAAAAAATGTTTCACTATAATTATAAATCTGTGTCCTTGCAAGCACAAGAGATTTAACCACCATTGTTGAATATTATGATGAGAGATTTTATGAAGTCACAATTCCTGGTGATCAATTCACGTTAGCATTAAGGTACCTACAGTTCAAAGGTTATAGGCCTAGAATATAGACATTCTTAATATACATCTAGATTCTATTTCCGTTTGGCCAAAACTGGTTGAGTCTATCACTCAATGCTAAACTGTAAAAGTAAAAAAAGAGCTTTTGCTTCTGAATAAAGTCAAGTTAATTCTTAATATAGATCAAGATCTAAAACACTTCTGTTGCTTTCCCCTGGAACTCATCATATTTTTTTTTCTTTACAGATTCTCCAATGGTAAAGGTTACATGAACATTCGCGATATTTTGGGATTTTTAAGAGATGGTCAAAAAGTAAGTAAACAAGAATGAGATCATAAATTGGGAAAGAAACTAAAATGTGTCAACAGATCGATAATGACATAACATCTCAAAGATGTAGACACAGACCTATATATATTATATCTGGGAAACAAGACAAGCCTTATTATTATTAGATTGGAAAACGGGAACACATTCTAGTATTCAGTCTGTTATTCCCATCTTCTAAGCTCTAAGCTCTGTTATTGATCCACAATTTACTTATACACCAAAAACAATAAAAATAAATACGATAATCAAAGTTATTCTTTAACTTTAATTCTTTAACGCTATTTACAGATTGTGGATGCAAATGAAGACCAGTGCCGAAACATCATTGACCAATTTGAGCCTGAAGGAAGATGTAAAAAAAGTGATCTGCTTAGTGTGGACGGTCAGTAAAGATTGTCCTTTCGTCCTCACTTTTAGTTAGCGCAGCTTTTATAATATTCGAATCACATTAAACAAGAAGGATTAATGGAAATAATCAAGACATAAATATAGAGAATGTTACAAGAAATGATCATTTATGTCACCATCCATGACTTAAAATGATTCACGCTTTTTTTTTTGTTGTTGTGTATAATAGTTTAGCAGGGAAATGTGAAGCACATTGTAAGTCAACTTTTTAAACCCTCTTACTCCCTGGTGAAGGGATTGATGCCCTTTATTGCCAAGAACCAATTATAGTATGTTGAAGCTAGATGGTATTGAGAGACTCATCACTTACAAAAGCCTTTAAATAAAAAACTAAGGTTAGTTAGAGAACTATCTCGCATAGTTCTAATGGTACCCACCGTCCCCAAAAACTATATATTCTCTCTCTCACTCTTTTTAAAACTTTTATTATGATAGATTACAAAGTCAAGCCCAGATTAATGTCTATAATTCTAATGTATGCAAACAAAATATTTTTAAACATGGACAATGTGCACAAACTGATGCATCCAGGCATTGATTCTTTAATAGAAATGTTTGTCGAATTGTTCTCCTATTTTTCATGTCCCAGAATGAAAAAAAAAACACCTCTTCAAAAGTTGCTAAGTAATCATTGAAAATAGAATTGTTTTGGGACATTTTTTTTTATTTCAAAAGGCACTTTTTGTATCATTGATTTCAAATTATTTCTTAATCTATTTAAAGTAAATTTATTAAATGCTTTCATTTTTATAATTTGAAATCACACTGATCCACTTAAAATATATAATGAAATATAATACCATTTTTTTGTTTAATTCTTGTATAGGTTTTCGACAGTTTTTAATATCAGAAAGAGAGCAGCTATTTAATCCCTCCCACCGAGTTGTCTATCAAGACATGACACGTCCAATGACACATTACTTTATTGCTTCATCTCATAATACGTGAGTATATCATCACAGTATGTTTAGCATGGCTGAAAACAATTTTGTGTTTAAATCAGATGTGTGTAGTCTAAGTGACCGATCAACTCCTTTTGAAGAGAGCATAGCAAAAGGCTAAGACTGTTTTATTGATCCTTATTGTATATAAGGTTACCTATTGATTCTCTGCCTCTGTGCCTCACCAAGGCTACATAGTGATACTTTACATCTCTGCCTCATCAAGGCTACCTAGTGATACTTTACCACTCTGCCTCACCAAGGTTACCTAGTGATACATTGCCTCTCTGCCTCACCAAGGCTACCTAGTGATACTTTGCCTCTCTGCCTCACCAAGGCTACCTAGTGATACTTTGCCTCTCTGCCTCACCAAGGCTACCTAGTGATACTTTGCCTCTCTGCCTCAGCAAGGCTACCTAGTGATACTTTGCCTCTCTGCCTCAGCAAGGCTACCTAGTGATACTTTGCCTCTCTGCCTCAGCAAGGCTACCTAGTGATACTTTGCCTCTCTGCCTCACCTAGGCTACCTAGTGATACTTTGCCTCACCAAGGCTACCTATTGATACTTTACCTCTCTGCCTCACCAAGGCTACCTAGTGATACTTTGCCTCTCTGCCTCACCAAGGCTAGCTAGTGATACTTTGCCTCTCTGCCTCACCAAGGCTAGCTAGTGATACTTTGCCTCTCTGCCTCACCAAGGCTACCTAGTGATACTTTGCCTTTCTGCCTCAGCAAGGCTACCTAGTGATACTTTACCTCTCTGCCTCACCAAGGCTACCTAGTGATACTTTGCCTCTCTGCCTCACCAAGGCTACCTAGTGATACTTTGCCTCTCTGCCTCAGCAAGGCTACATAGTTATACTTAACATCTCTGCCTCACTATCTCATATATGCAAGTTACTGCACTATTTTATTTGGGCAATACAAATTCAACTTCTAACATCAATGGCTAAGGATCAACCTCAAATCAGGTTTAATTTTCAAGATTTTCATAAAGAAAAAAAGTAGAATGAATTCTGAAACTGAATCCAACTTTTTTGTTTGCTTTAAACATTTTGGATACTCCTTCGGAAATGAAGATTATTACACCCTAGTCCAAACCTCCTACAATTCTTAATGAATGAGATGGGGTGAGAAACATTACGATATTCTAGTTCCTGTTTGTCAATATGTTCAGTTGGCACTCTGTCATCATAGTTATCATCACACGAATGACGATCACTGAGATGCATTACATTTTGAAGAGAAGCACATTTTTTTTTGTTGCCGAATTATTTTAACACATTTCTTTAGACTCATGATTTAATTTTTGTCCTATTTTTCATGGGCTTCGGCTAATTTATTTTGTAACAGGTATCTAGCTGAGGATCAACTTAGAGGCCCCAGTCAAGTAGAAATGTACATATCAGCATTAAAGAAAGGATGTCGGTGTGTGGAATGTAAGTAGTGTTTCTTTCCTTGAGAAAAATGGAAATAGTCACCGACAGTGAAAAACAGAGATTAAACTAAAGAGAAACTTTAGAGAAGTGTCACTTTGTTTTCATAATTATATTGTCAACGGGATAGAGTAGAACAGGTAAATTAACAAAGTGATACAAGATGATATGGAGCACCATGGCTGAGTGGTTAAGCATAAATTAACAAAGTGATACAAGATGATATGGAGCACCATGGCTGAGTGGTTAAGCATAAATTAACAAAGTGATACAAGATGATATGGAGCACCATGGCTGAGTGGTTAAGCATAAATTAACAAAGTGATACAAGATGATATGGAGCACCATGGCTGAGTGGTTAAGCATAAATTAACAAAGTGATACAAGATGATATGGAGCACCATGGCTGAATGGTTAAGCATAAATTAACAAAGTGATACAAGATGACATGGGGCACTATGGCTGAGTGGTTAAGCATAAATTAACAAAGTGATACAAGATGACATGGGGCACTATGGCTTACTGATTAAGCACCTGGCTTCCAAACCTCTAATTCTGGGTTCGAATCTCAGTGAAGACTGGGATTTTAAATTTCGCAATTTTTGGTCCGCTCCTGAGTCCATCTAACTCTAATGGACCTGACTTTATTTAGGAAAGTAAAGGCAGTTGTTCAATATGCTGACCACGTGACACCCTGCTCATAAACAGATGACCTTAACATCATCTGCCCCATAGATCGCATGGTCTAAAAGGGGAACTTTACTTTTACTTTATTAATACAAGAGGATACTCCTCCTTTTTATCCAAAGTTGTCATTTGTATAGATGTTCCTTTTTTTTCAGTCTATATCAAAAGTGGTAGCATAATGATCCCGAGATCAAGTGTTTGATTCTCTCTCTAAGCGCTAAGTATTCAATGATCTCTGTGACACAAAATTCAAGTTTTATGAGCTAGTCCATTGCTTCCTTTACCTCATTTTGGCCCTTTGGACCTCATCAAACATCTTTTTTTTTTACTTTGTGTTACCAAGTGACACTTTTATACAGATTAATTACTTCTAAATTGATTAAACAATTGTAGCTTCACATGCAACCTTTTGAGTTTCATTACATCTATTGTTAGATGTGTCAGGTAATGCTCAGATGGTGGTAAATATTCTGTTACAACATTTTTGATTCTGTGCCTTTTTTTTTTCTCCATGATTTTTAGATGTTACAGTTTTTGTTTGTTCTCTTAAGTGTAGGATACATTAAATATTCTATATAAAACAGGTAAATGGATGCTTGACTACATTATGAATATTTTATTGAATGTCTGTAATAAAGTGCATGTTGGATATGAGGTTCAAATAAAAAGGACATTCTCTTTTGTTCTGGCATAAAGTAAATTTGCATAAATGTGAATTTTTAAAGAAAAGGAAAAGTTAACGATAAATTCAACTTTTTTTTTTTTTTACTATAGTGGACTGCTGGGATGGTCCTGATGGTCAACCAGTCATTTACCATGGGTACACATTGACTTCCAAGATATTATTTGAAGATGTAATTAGAGCTATAAATAACTATGCCTTTCAAGCATCACCGTAAGTAGTACAGAAATATTGAACTGGAAGATTATTGGGTTTCTGATACGATGTTAGGCTTTTATGTACAAGAAATGGTTAATAGCTTCACTAGTAGATGTATTATTATTTTACTTTCTCAGGTACCCTGTAACATTATCAATTGAGAACCATTGCTCTGTGGAACAGCAAGAACGAATGGCCCAAATAATGACTTCAGTATTTGGTGGTATCCCTACATAGACACATTTTTTGTATTAGAAAGTGGAACTGCATCTTTTAATTTATTTCTTTTATGAGTCTCCAAATCTTTAGTAAAATATCAACAATATTTAATTTTAAAATAAACAATGCCTCCTTATGAAAGCTGATGACTGTTCGTAAGAGCAATTATTTTAGTGTTAATAATGAATGTGGTAGATTATCTTCTTTTTTTTTGAAGCAACGTCTAAAATCTATAAGATCTCTTGGCTGTTATTTAATTAGTTGGAATACTGTACTCCTCATTAATTTTCTGACACAAAGACAAGCCTTTTTAATTAGGTTTTAGCTGTGGTTTTTCAAATTGGAATCTTTATGCTTACCTGATTTTAAGGACTTACCCTTCCTAGTACTATGCTATGTGTGACTGACAACAGTAAAAAAAATTTCATAGTATTGAAGACTGTTCAGAGAATTAAGGGCGTTCATAAAAGGCAATGCTATATATCTGGGGAAGACGGTGACGACTGTTAAGTAGATGTGAAGAGTTTAATCTGTATAATATGTGGATATTATGCTTTTGTTCTAGATTCTGTTGTAGCATAACTGTAATGCTTAAATTGGTCAGTATGTGATTGATTTTACAGTGATCCCCCTTTTATCAATAACAATAACTGAAGCCTGCGAAGTAGAAATGGTAAATATTAAAGTATTTATACACCATACACTGGGCTTTTGAACCCTACTCTCCCTTGCGTTTACCCCCTTTTAAATCTAGGTTGACAACATACAGTAATAATAGAACAATAATGTGGCCGATCTCTCAGTCTTTTGAAACTGTAAGTCAATCAAGCACTACGATACAACACAAGTAAACAACCAGTCATGTTATTTATAATTGTGAGTTTACACATAGTGTCTCATGTTAAAATTAATATTTGTAAAATCTTTTTGATATTTTTATATAAAATTTCATATTCATTTCTTATTAGCAAATGTGAAATAGTGAAGCTATGAAAGCTGAAGTGAGAAGGGTTCATTGTATTGTTTTTATACTTACATACATTGTGTTTTATATGAAAATAATAAAACCTTAACCAAATAAAAGATAAAATCTGGAGTACTCAAACTGACCTAATCAGAACTCCTACACCTGAAGATCTCAGGAATAAAATCATTATCAAGGTAAATGTCTTTTAGATTGTTAACATTTGTTCAAGTAGAAATGAAAATATTACAATTCAAAATGTAAAGGAAATTTGTGTCCTTTTTTTCCCATTTCTTTTCAAAACAATAAATATCATTGTTATTTATATTTTATGTTCACCTTTCTTCAGAGAATTGGCAATTTATACTACTGCTGCACACAGTACATATAAAGTGATAAAAATTAAAGAATATTACCCAATAGCCAAACTCTTGGATGACATACTTTGTAATATCACATGTTTATATATTATTTCAAATTTAGGTTGAGTCTCAAAGCTAATAGAATGCTAATCAATGAGCTTGTTTTGGTAAAGTCTTTAAATGATAACCTTGTTCTCGTAGCATTTGTCTGAAGATATTATTCTTTTTATGGTAAAAGTTTGTGCTTTTTGGTTAGAGCATTGTCTCCCCTGATTTGTGTTTCTACCCAGCTGTTCTATTGCTATGCTGCCTCTCTTTGGCTCTCTGATAACAAGGGACAACATGATACAACTTAATCAAGAACTTTATTAACTGTGTGTAATAACAACAAAATACTGTACATTTAGCAGCATGCAAGACTGACTGTACAATAGCTTCACTGTAGATCTGTACTGCTGCAGTCCAGTGAACTGGACTCTGTCTCTGAACTCTGTTCTTTGGTACTCTCCTTGACTCTCCCTAAGAGCTTCTGGAAAGCAATTAAAATGCCATGAGCCCTTTGTCAGTCCTTTCTAAATGATCACATAACCATATCTCTTTTATAAAAATTTGAAGAACTAAAATAAGTCATACTAATTGAATTATAATTTATTGTATGATTTATTGCATAGACGAAAAACATTTTTTTAATTAAGTATTTAAATATTTAAACTCAGATTCAATTTTTTTAAATTTCAAAAGCAAAAAGTGGACAAAAGTATTTCATAAGGGTATCTTCATATTTGCACAGGGTAAAAGACTTCCATCTATAACAGAGAGAGATGCAGACGTGAGTGATGAAGACGAGGCTGCTGACATTCCGAATAATGAAACAAGTGTCAACAACAACAAGACAAAACGAAACTCCAAGATTCAAAAAATCAAATTGAGTCCAGCCTTGAGTAAAATCACAAGTATGAAGAGTGTTGGGTTCAAAACCTTAGAACAATCTGCCCAGCCAGGTACTAGCCATTTAGAAATATTTGCCAGATAACTTGGTTCTCTAAGACATTCCTTTAATAGCAGACCATCTTCTAGATATATTTCTCTTATTTATAACTTAATGTTACTGTCGCTGTCTATACAGTGACTCTTCTTTCATGTCTTCCTACATCTGTTACTTGCTACAATATAACAGCATTTTATTTAAAATTTATCTTTTTTTATACAGCATATATTTCTTAATAAGAAAAAAAATAATTTTTCAATTTCATGATCAATAATGCTTTGAGTTTCTGTGACTGTCTAAGTATCTGAAGGTTTTATTTGAAAATTTATAGAACAGTGAACTTCTTACTATTTTCATATGAATATATTATTGTTTCTAGTATGGCACATTTTCATTCTACTATAGCATTCTTAGTGAGTTTTAGTCAAGTGCATTATACTCCAATCCTGTTTGTTGTGATATATCTAGGAGAGGAGTACTTACGCATCAAAGGCATTAAAAAAATCACAATTTAGCTCAAGATTGATCTTAAATTGAAAATCTCTGGCCTCCATTGGGATTTAAACTCAGAGCTCTCAGTTCAAGCTATTCTGAAGATCCAAAGCTATTATTAATTTGAGAGCAATTCAAGGCTTCATTATTAGTTTGAATGAGACCCTTCAGAAATAATACTGTTCAGTTTGATTTTATAATTCCACATTTTAGCTGTTTTCATTTCTAGTAGAACATTAGTTTTATATTACTCCAATTATATATCTTAAAAGCTCTCTAAATATTAAATGTTGAAAATGTAAAATTTCTCATAGCTTATCAATTATTAAGTAAACCAGAATCTTGTTACCTTAAATTACTAGCAATTATAATGAATATACATTTTGAAGATCTTGCTAATTCTCTAATTAAAAGTAACAAACATTATTCAGAAAAGACCATTATATTTTTAATATATACATATATTTTTGTATTAACTTGTTTAAATTTTATATTTTATATTTTACAGATTCATTTTTTAGTGTTGTGTCCCTTAGTGAATCCAAAGTGGAGAGGTTTATACAGACCAATCCATTAGAATTAAATAAGGTGACCCACAATAGATTGATACGTACTTACCCTGCTGGGTCAAGGACTGACTCAAGTAACTACATACCCATGCCCATGTGGGTCCACGGATGCCAAGTGGGTCAGTGAATAATTTATTTGAAAATGACATATCTTTCTGCTTGGCAGTGTAGTTCTGTGGACCATATGTCTCAGTATGACTTTTTTTTTAAGTCTTTACGCCATCTACCTACCAGCAAAAGAAGTACTCTGTAGATGTATGATATATTAACCATCTAAAATGGAGTCTAGGTAATTTGAAGTAACATTCAAAGTCACTTAATTTTTTCCCATCTTATAGAAAAAGGTCATATATAATCAAACATAAATATGAAAAACCATCATGTTTATTAACAAGTAATTTTTAAGAATATCAGTCCTATTCAGCTATTTCCCTTGCTGAAGAGTATATCAAACTCTTATAATTTGAAGGCAGCTATGTTTGAGTATTTATTGTTCATTCACAGGCCGTCAAATACTGTAAAGAAATAACATATCTCTGTAGATACAGTCTGTAACACTATTGTAACTTCAAAAATTATTGTTTCTTAATATTATGAGCTGATAAGTAAGAAAGTTATAGAGCACAAGCTACCAAACCATATGTCCTGAGATCAAATTGTGGTCAGACATTTTTTCAAAGGATTTCCTGTGCTCATGCATCTGACTTAAGGAAAATGTGACTTGCCTATTTCATCTTCTCACAATAATCGTGAATTCTTGAAGTTACAGAAAGTTATGCTCTTTAGTTTTTCCAAGAAAATTGGATGGCTGGTTGTGTGATATGCTCTTCTGACTGTCATTTTGATGGTTCTGAGTTTGAAACCTCTCCTCTCCCCTCCAGTCATGCAAGAGATTTGAGCAAGCACATAATTATCTTTATTTCTTGAGGAATATCCAAAACTTATAACACACACACACAAAATTATAAAACTTTTGTTATTACTTTTTTCTTTTCAGTGGCCCTAAATTATCAAACAGGGGGAAAAGCAATGCAGTTGAATCAAGGTCGATTTATGGACAATGGTGGTGTGGGTTATGTTTTAAAACCTCCGTTCCTGCTTTCAGGTAAGTAAATGAAACATAGTTTGACATACTCATTGACGCAACTTTTTTAATGAATAAAATAAAACTCATAAAGTTGGCAGGTTCTGTTGGTCTCAACACTTAAATCTTTGGATCATTTTCAAGTATTCTCAATTGATAAACTGTGCACTTCTTTTTGGTTAGAAGATTGGATTACTTGTAAAACAAAAAGTGCATGCTAGTCATTTCTTAGCCAGAAACTTTTATTCTTGAAAATGTTTTTAATGATTAGTTTGGTTAGAGTGTGGTCTGTGCAGGCATTCAAACAACTTGCATTCTATTTAGATAAACACAAATGAACAGAGTAATTTAATGATATGCTTGTTGATTATTATGAACGAATAATAACAAGACTCTGGATATAACTTATAAGACATGAAATCAGCTGTTTAATCTAACGCCATATTGGTTGACAACAACAGTTACAAGGGATGTTACTCCCAAACACCGATTGGTGCAACCTATATAAAACACACATCAACAATGCTAAATGGTTCTTGACTTGACTCTCATGACTAAGAGATGTTTACTGAGGATCTAGGTGAAAACACAGAGGGTTTTACCACAGACAGACAAAAAAAATCATTGAAAAATCACAGACAAAACAGGGTTACAGATAATAGGTAAAAAACATGAAAAACATTTTTAAAAATACTTTTTTAAAAAACAAAGCTTATATTAAGTGTAATTGTATCAATTAGTTTGGATCAGTCATGTATGATGGATATGTATGATTGACCCAGATATATAAATCTGTGCAATTGAAATAATTTTACCAATTGTTTTCTCAATGATGAACCCAGAGACACCTGTGATCTTATCACTTGTCTGGACCAGTTGTGAAGGGGGAAGGATGAAGGTGGTATCTTGATGAATGTCTACATGATCGTTTTTAAATGCATTAAAAAATGTTCTCTCAGGTCTCAAGATTCCTCAAGGGGACTAATATCAACTTATATCACCATATCTGTCAAGTACAATTTCTTTCCCTTGTTCAAGATACCAAACAAAATAATTAATTACCAATAGTTTATTAACTATTTGGTTAATTTTTTTTTTTTCTAATTCTTGTGTTGTCAGGTAAAAGAACAAAATATTGTGCAAAATTTCAGCTTAATCGAAGATTAGGTGTGGGAGAAATAACATACAAACTTTTTACCAGACAGTCAGACAGAGCGAGTTGATATAAACTTTGTAACAAAGCATAGGTAAAAGTCAGTCTGATCAAAATTTTGTTTGATGAAAAAAATAGAACATTTCATTTACGCACTTGACCATATGATGGCATTTGTCATTAAGAAGGAAAGAAGGTCTGTTCATAATTATACATCTGCATATGTTGATGCATATCTTTGTAAAGTATGCTTGCTCTGTAACTGATATCCAACATTGCTTTAGAGCAATGATTGAAATGCCAACAGCATTATCATTTGTGTTTACAGTAAAGTACTGTACCATACATGTCTTTGTAATGTGAGGATTCGCAAAGAGGATTGAGATTATTGTTCAGGATTACGCTACTTGCGACATCTTGGATTATGTTTGCAGCTTTGTGCACAATTCTAATCTGCAAGTGTAAAAAATGCATTGAACAATGATGCAACATGTTGAATGATAGCAGTGGATTGGATAAAACAACAACATGCATTTATGTACTATTTTACTTGGTCTTTCTTTTGTCTGTGTCAAAATACATCTAATACTATCCATCTTATGTATTAAAATTCATGATTTTTTAAATAAACTTACATCCATACCCTATTTTACTTGGTCTGTTATCTATATTTTCACCTGCGCAGTTTAGTGTCCACTACAATATTTTGTTTGTCTACATTTTCATCCACTATGTTTTTGCTACTGTGATGTTTAATCCTCTTTGTCTAGTTGGTCTTTCTTATGAAAGACAGTGCCAACAAGTTATCTTCATATATTTACTCACTTTATAATATTGCGCATCCAACAACAAAAAAACAACCAACAATTGACAAATTATATCTCTGATTCAATTCTATTTATCCTTCATGATCTAAGGGAAGCAACTGATGTATAATGTTCAAACCCTGCCTACTTTCATCACCTGTCATCTTGGAGATTTGAAAGAACATCCAAAATATAGAAACTTTAATATATATTTGAGCTGGGAAACTTATACATTAAAAAATAATCTTTTCTCTAAATCACATTGGTCAATGTCTAGATATATTCCATCTTATTTATTTTGTTAGAATGAGATTCCACTTTTTTATCTCTTACTTATAAAGTTTATTTACTGTACTCTTAGAAGAAAGATTTAAGTTTGTGACTGGGAACCTCAACAGAAGCGCAAACAGCATGAGAAATGTGAAATTGACTGTGAGTATCGTTAAAGGGCAAATGTAGTCCATTTGTTTTTTCCTTATTCATTTACTATCAGCTAATTATTTGCTGTCTTTGTTTTATTGCTTTATCTATGGTTTTTTTTTTTAGATTATTAGTGGCTTTCAATTTCCAAAACCTAAAAACAGTCAGAAAGGGGAGGTAATAGATCCATTTGTGAAAGTGTCAGTTCATGGAGTTGCTGCTGATGAAGCTAAATTTAGAACTAAAGTTATTCAAAACAATGGTAAGCTTTTAGAGCCTTCAGACTCTTTCTGTGTTATCTTAATTCTTTCATAATGATATTTCTACTGCATTTTTTCCCTATATTAGGAGGCACAGTGGCTGAGTGGTAAAGCACTTGGCTTCTGAAGCAGGGGTACTGAGTTCTTATCCTGGTAAAGACTGGGATTTTTAATATCTGGATTTTTAGGGTGCTTCTGAATCCACACAGCTTTAATGGGTACTTGACATTTGTTTGGGAAATGTGAAGGATGTTGGTCGTTGTGATGGCCACATGATGCCCTTTTTAACAGTGGGCCACAGAAACAGATGACCTTTACATCATCTGCCCTATAGACTGCATGGTCTGAAATGGGAACTTTATTTTTTAACTTATTATTCTATATCATTAATTTATGTAATATGTTTAATTGTGTCATTAAAAAATATGCAGAAGCCTTGCTGCCATAAATAAATATGTCCAGTTCTGTGTTCTGTCATTAAAAGTGACAAACCTTTTCCTTACTTAGTAAGAGTTTGATTAAATATGGTGATATAAATGTAGCCTGTATTTTTTTGCAGTGTACTGCCTAAAAATGTTTAGTGTTTTTTGAGTTATTCTGAGAACTTATGGCACCAAAACAAAAACATACGATCCACTTTGCCTGAGCTGCGTTTTTTTTAAAGCTATATTATTATAATGTACCTGATCAACAAGCTGTGCATTACATTACAAATTGCTTTATTTCATTCTTAGATTCTTACCTTTTCAATGAAAACGTATGAAGTTCCTTTAACAAACATTTTTTACAAAACCTGTATCAACTCACTCTGTCTGTCTGTATGGTTAAAAGTTTGAACAAGTTTTTTCACCCATTTCCCATTCTTGGATCAAGTTTAAACTTTGCACAATTATTCATTGAACCTGACAAGACATGAATCAATAAAAAAAAAAAAACAACAATTAGTTAATTAATTGTTGGTGATTAATTATTTTGTTTGATTTTGAAATAAGGGGAATAAAAGCTATTTAATGAGAGATGTGAATGTAGATATGGATTTAGTCCCCTTATTACACTTTGACACATTTTTTCTCCCTCTTCTCAGATCAAGTTGAAATTTTGCAGCATATTTATTCATAGTTGATAACAATACAAGAATCAATAGAAAAATTAACCATTTATTTCATCATTTAGTACTAATTAATTAATCTTGTTTTGTATAACATAAAGGGGGCTAAACCCTGTAATTTTCAGATAAATGTCAGTAATTAGCAGTTATTTCCCTTTAGATAAGCTTTGTTTTTTTTATGTTTTGCTTGTTTTTTTTTTTTCTATTCACCAAATGCTAAAAACATTAACTGCATTTAGGTTAGACTTGAAACTTATGGTAAAATGTTCCTTTTTTTGCCTGTTAGGTTTCAATCCTAGATGGTATGAGACTTTCTCTTTTAAAGTGAAAGTACCAGAACTTGCCCTGTTGAGATTCACTGTAAAAGATCAGGACCCTGGGAAAGATGATTTCATTGGATACTACTGCATTCCCTTGTCTAGCATTCAGGAAGGTCAGAGAAATATCTTCAGTAGAATGCTAATTTTGTGCAATAACTTTTAATCTATAATTCTATTATCGTTAGTGTAATTACTGTGGTGAATGTGAATGTGATTTATCCCATCAGTTGACTTTCTGTGGATACAATTGTAACTTGTGAGAAAATGTTCACAACATGTTTCTGTCGACGGAGGTCATGAAGTGTATTAAAGCCAGACAAGATGGACATAGTTTTTCTTGTTTTAAGTGTTGTAATGTGTCATGGAGCAATAACAGAAGGAAGGTTTATCTCCGAAAACTTTTAATATTGACAACATTCAAAAGGCCAATATTTTTGAAAGTCCTATAAATGCTTTTCAACAGATATTTTTTTAAATTTAAATTTTAAATTCATTATTCTTTTAAGTTTTGTAACAAGGAAAGTTTTTTATTGGAATTGGAAAAGGGGGGGGGGGGGAATTTTGTATCACTACATAAAATAGTCATTATATTTGACTCCGGTTTATCATACCACATCGATACATGATCATTTTGATCTTAACTGAATTTATCAGATTCAGTAATTTAAGATTCTGTACAAATAAATGCCTTGTCCGATTAACCCAATCGAATGTATTGTAAGAACATTATTATGTAAGCTCTATGCAGATCATGTCACTTGATAATAATCCAAGTCTATTTGATTACGGCAATAAAAAAATGGTGACCTGTAGGAAGCAAAATTGTTCAAACATTTTTTATTTTCTTAAGACTTTCTCTATCATGCTTTCCTTGTTTATACCTTTTTTTTCTTTTACTGGAATCTGTCAGACAGTTAGTATAGAGACGCACCATAGTTGACGGACTTTGAACCCGACATTTAGTGGTATTAGTGGGTTTAAGTTTATTTAGGTTATAAGTCATTTGGCGTTAAGAATTCATGGTGACAGAGACTCGACTGTGTCCTAATTCATTAAAATTTTTATCAAGTATCTAATGGTCTGGACATACAACTACAAGATCAAGCCCTATCACAAATCATAGTCCTAATAGTTTATGAGTTTTGTATAAATAAATTTCTTACAACTTTATCAGTGAGTTTTCATGTTATAAAAATGCTTATCTACTGAATAGTCTTGCTTGGAATTGTTAAAAAAAAAAAAAAAAGCTGTCTTTAACTCAGATTTTTAAAATTGCTAATGTTAACCTTTGTGTGTGTGTATATATAACAACAGTAGACTAACCTTGGATACAGACTTCTTTTTTGAAGTAACGTCTGTATTATATAAGATAAGATAAGACTTACCTATTCCAATCTACATGGCTTGAACACATTTAAAAAAAATTAATTATTAAAAGATTGTTTCAACATATTTCTAATGACCAGTTGTAATGACAACTTGACAGCATTACCAGATATTTAACATATACTTTGTGAGCAGATCTAATTTCTTCATTTCTCTCCACAGGGTACAGACATTTTCCACTGTACGACAAGCATGATAACATCTACAGGCAATCACTCATATTCATCCACATCACTATAAGCAGTGCGTGATCCTCTTCTGGAGATTCAATTTGTTTTTCACTGCCATAGTTTTCAAGTTGTTTTTTTTTTATTTCTTCCATTAAATGCTAAAATGTGTTATTTCTTGCAATGTTGTGTTATAATGTAATGATGCTGTATACAATTTAATGATGGTGCTAGTATCATACAGCTTTTCCCATCAAATTAAGAACTCAAGACCAGTGCAATCAGACAGCATTTATGTTTGCTGTTAATTGTATCACCCCTTTTTCTTCATCTTCAGACATCAAATGTAATCAATTTATTTTATATTGGTTAAATGTACAAGTTTTCCTTCCCTGATGGTTGTGCTTACATATATTTGTTTTGAATGTACAAATCCATATCTTATGTAGCGTTTTTATTTGCCAAATCCTCAACATGTATATTTACAAAATGTAATTCGCTTGCATTTTTTCAATAATGTTTTTAATTAAATAAATGCACTAAAATATTTCAATGTAACTGTATCTCAAAGTTATGCAACTTTTCATTCTTCAGCTAACTATTCTGTTTTGGATGTCGAATCACTTTTTAAAAATTGCATCAACTCGACTATGCAGCCATTATTGTTATAACTTGTGAGATACTTTGTATGAGTGTTATCTGTCTAGTTGTAAAGAAAATGGTTTTCTTTTTTTCTAAAGAGATTTCCCAAAGCATCAGCTTGACAATACATTCAAATAAAGATGAGTGAATGTATCAGTATCTTTGTTATTATACTCAAATCTTTCAAAAGTTTATCAATATTTTTTAAAATTTAATTTGATTATTGGCATGATCACATTGAACAAAGGGGGCTGGGTGGACAAGGGAGGGGTTGTTCTGTTATAAAAGATTTGACAAAGCATTTCTTTAAACTTCTACTGCTGATCATTTGTATAAATAAAACTAATAGGCTGGTAGTGTTCTCGTTTATGTAATTTTTTCTCAAACCCACCCCAACAACCAATAACATGACATTTTGATACAAACTATACAATTATTTATTTTATCCTTTACTGTCAATTACTACACAGAATTGAACATTTAATATTTCATCTTATTTATTTGTTAATACATTCAATATAATTAAGGATTAGCAATAGCTACATAATTTTATTTCTTTTTTCATGTGATTAGCTTAACAGGCAAATAAACAACTGCTGATCTGTATCTCATGTTGCATTATTATTTCTTTGTATGACATTCTACACATTGGCAATAAATAGTTTTAGAAGCAACTAGTTCTAAGTTTGTTTTAATTAAGATGTCTTGTCTTGAGTTCATGATAGGAAAGAAAGAAAACATTTTACATCCTCATTAAAAAAATGCCACTACAGTAAAATCTGGTTTTCATTAATGTAAAAAAAATGCCCCTGCGGTAAAATCTGGTTTTCATTATTGTAAAAAATGCCACTGCAGTAAAATCTGATTTTCATTACGCATCAAATTGAAACATTCAAATCTTTAAGCTGTCAGATTTTTTATGACATTTTACAAACAATAAAATTGAGGAAAAAAAAAAAGGATAAAATTTAAGTCTTTAATCAAATTTAAATATTATAAAAATAAGCTCACAACAGTTTATCTGCTTCCTTATAAAGTGACACAATGTTCATGATATATTGGACAATTCTTTCAAGTACTACAACCAAAATAAATAATGTGGAGCCCTTCATTTTCTTTTTTTTTTATTCAATTTTGGTTCTAAAAATTCACTTTAAACATAGAATTTAAGGAAAAAAACAAACAAAACAATTGGAACTGGTGATGATCAAATGTATAGATCCATGGACGTCCTGTGTACAATTTAGGTTGATTCAGTTGATCCAAGTTTTAATGGCAAACACTCATGCATTCACACAGTTACTATATACAAACACAAGGTTGTTGGTTAAGGTAAATGGATATCACAAATTCTGTATACACATTACATCAGGCCTGGAGAGTTCACTTCTCTTCACACCATTCATTCTCCTTCCGAACCTAGAGAAAGATTAAAAATCAAAGTTTTATTGGACTTTGAACCTAGAAAAAAGATTGAAAATCAGTTTTATTTGACAATCACAAGTACATTAGCACATAGGTTGGTTTATCTTCCTCTAGCAGATTTTCACTGCTGAGATGTAAGCTCTTTTGCAAGTCGGGTGGGCCATACATCATATGGGACAGTTCACTGCAGAACATGACATAAAGAAAAGATTTTTTTAAAATTTGGAATTGATCTCGTTCTCAGTAGTTGGTCAAAGTATTAACAACCCTTGTTAACCATTGGCCACAGAAACAGCACCAAGATACTGCTAGGTCTTCAATGAACCTAAATAAGTAAATTTTACAGTGGCTAAGGATAAAATAACAATGTTTCCATTATTTTAAACAAATCCTTGTTCCCATTATCAATTCATCTGAATGAAAAGATTGAGCAGTAAATGAAGACACTGTGACCAGCAAGAGGACTAACACTAGTTTTACTTTCCCCAGCTTATACCAGTAGCCATTGTGATTTAGGTGCACCTCAGTTTAAACCAGTGAGATGTTTCCTAAAAGAATTGTAATTTAAAACATAATAATGGCTTGTAAAAGATTAACCTCTTAAAGATACATGACATTTTGATACACAGTACTAAAATGACTTGAGAACTTACTTGTTCTTCCTCTGCTGGTGTGAAATCATTCTTGATGTTAAATGTTTTCCTGATCTCCTCAGGAGATTTCCCTTTGATCATATTGGCTACAGTCTTACAAGTTACATCTAGTAAACCTTTAATGTCTAAGTAGTTAGCAGCCTGGACATTAGGAAAGACAAAAAGAACAATTGACTTGACTGGAGTGAAACACATTGTATGGTTTAGTGATGAGAAATGTAATGCTATAAAAAATATTCATGAATAGTAATAAGGTCAAAGGTCAGCTTACCAAAATGAGTTCAAATAATGTGCCCTGATCAACTTTGAGAAACTCTGCATCCCAGGAACAAATATCGTCTGTACGTTTCTCTTTGTTTTCATCATCCTCAGGGGGTGGAGGATCATCACGGTGAAAAGTACACCACTGGATCACTTTCTTGAGTATGGCAGCATTCACATTTGGCAATGGAACTGGTTCATCTTCATCCTCATCCATGCCCAAATCTGTTGAGTTGGAATAAAACTTACAGGACAGGTTTCAAATAGAAGTAATTAACACTTGATTTCTATCATTTATCTATGCAGTCAAAATGTCCAATGCAATGAGGATCTGAACTAATTCAACCTGAGAGAAGTAGTAATCATTCATATTCTTTCTCTGCAAGCTATTTAGATGACAGAAACAAAAAGCTTTGAGGAAAAAAAACAAAAAACTTTTTAGATTACCTCATTAGAATGAGCATTCTTTTTTACTGTGAATGAAAACCTAGATTTTTTGGTATTTGGTATTTTGGTACATCGGCACAATTTAGGCCATGTCGTGCCAAGAACTATTAGATAGGACCTCATCAAAGGCCATGACTGTGGTAAAATGGCCTACTAACAAGAGCGTTCTCTTTAATATGTAAAGATTATCATTAGAAACTATTATTAGACACTAGAGTGTGACTAGATCATAACAAAAAGGGCTTGCCAGATTTTCCTAAGCCAATGTGGCTTTAAGAAAGAGTGACAAAAAAACAAGACAACTTTTCTAGGAGCAAAAAATCAAAATGATACTGTTGTTGGTCAGTTTTCTCGCATGGATGTCAAGTTGCAAAAATATCCGGCGCAGATCTTAGAAATTGTTTCCATAAACTTACTTCAATTACTTCATACACATTTATAAATTGATAAGCTTGATATGGAGCATGTTTCTGCCACTTAACTTTCACACCACTTGTTCTACTTACCTTCTAACATAGTTTTGATAGTGACTGACTGCTTAGCTATCTCAACATCCACTTCAAATACCTCTCCATCAGAGCTTTGTAACTTGATCATAGGCATCTAGAATTGTACGATATAGTGGTTTTTTTTTTTAAATAAATATGTTCATCACATTAGTATTTGAAAAAAAAAAGTTTTTCAATTATGTTTTTTAATAAATGTCAAAAGCTGTATATCTTATCTTATATAATACAGACATTACTTCAAAAAAGAAGATGATTACGTCCTACGCGTCATGCATTTAGTCATGCATATTAACCAATGACTTAAACTCTGCCAAGTCACTGGTTTTCCTGGCTAGCTCAGGCAACCCATTCCATGCTCTAATAGCACTAGGGAAGAAGGAAATTTGTACAAATTTGTTCTAGCATATGGGACGAGGAATGTGCCTTTATCTTTGTGTCTTTCAGAGTATTTTATTAAATTTTGTTTTTGTATATGAAGATTATGGTTCAGTGTTTTAAATATAATTGCTACTTTACTTTTGAGCCTTCTGTCCTGAAGGCTTTCTAAATTTAGTAATTTTACTAAAGGTGTTACTCTAGTCAAATGTGAATATTCGTTTGTTATGAATCTCCTTGCTCTATTTTGTGTCTGTTCCAGTTTCTTAATGTTTTCTTGAGTTGAGGGGTCCCAAACGGAGGATGCATATTCTATTATTGGCCTAACCAAGGTTAAATAACATTTTAGTTTTATGTTCTTATTTGATTTATAGAAATTTCTTTTAATAAATCCTAATGCTTTGATTTTTTTATAGTTTCATCAATATGTGAATTCCATGACAGTTTTAGTCTGTGTTACTGGTTTGCCATGAATAAGATAAGTGGAATTAATTTGTTTTAGTTGTTTTGTTACTCTTAACAACTGACATTTTTCTGGGTGGAAAGACATGCTCCAATTTGATTCCCATTTCTGTAATTCATCTAATTCTCTTTGTAAAATATCTGTGTCTTGTGTTGTTTTTATTGTTCTATATATTATGCAATTGTCTGCAAATAATCTGACTTTTGTTCCTGAAGTAAAGCAATTTGGTAAATCATTTATGTAAATTAAAAATAGTAGTGGACCCAAGACTGTTCCTTGAGGTACACCTGAGTTTACTGTTATCAGTGTTGATTTAGAGCCATTTATTATTACAGTTTGTATATAATGTGATTTAGTTTATTTCATTATATAAAATTGGGTATGTATGCCAAAGTGTCTTACTATGCGAATTTTTTTTTTCCCTCAGACTATAATATCAAACACCTTCCAAACCACATCAAAAGTTATGTATTTAATTCTAATTCTTTCAATTCAAGCATTTTCTACTCAATCACGAGCTGAACTAGCATGTGGATAAGAAAAGAAAGGACTAAATGCCATAACCCACGTTCTAGTGATATTTCAAAATTAAAGAATGGTCAATGCTATAAATAGATTTTCGACTTTCTTGGGTCTTAGTCAAAATCTTTGAACCATGTGGTAGTATTTGCAGTTTTGATGCGGAGACCATGGCAGTCTGTGAAGCCTTAAAAGTCATTGACTCTCGACTAGGCGAGGGACATTTGAGGGCAACACAGATTGTTGTGGTCACTGACTCAAAATCTGTATTATAGGCTTTGCAAAGCCCTGGACTATGGCCCCCCAAAATCGACATTGTCATCATGGCTTCACACAACATAAAGCTATGGCACCCCTGTAATAATGCAGTGGGTATCGAGACACATAGGTGTGACTGGCAAACACTATTGAAGACTCCTTGGCCCACTGAACAGGCTGTAAATTTTCATCATGCTCTGGCTATAATTCACAAAACAAAAATGGAAAGGAACAAGTCCCAAAAAGCCAGTGGAGTCTGGGAGCGCATGAGGCGCCCTGACCCCACTTCTCCGTGGTGGAGACTGTCCAGACCTGAGCAAGCAATTATAGCACAGTGCAGGACATATTTCTCATGGCTATGGCCAAATTTTGATTCACGGTGCCCCCGCTGCAAAGAAGAAGAGGAAACCGTGCCTCATATTCTGTTTGACTGCCCCAGACTTGATGATCTCCGTCTCGACAGGTCTGGGAAACCAAAAATTCTCGACCTGTATGGTGACAATGTTTGCACTACGCAAGACAGCAGGGTTTCTGTCCAGGGCTTTTGCAAAAATGGAGTCTGATGATGATGATCAAGAGATTTAGCAATTGCAGGGGATAGCATACATAGTATAATTGGGGGGGGGGGGGGGGAAGGGAGGTAATTAAATTATATATTTTTTAAAAATTTTACATTAAGAAAAAAAAAATTTTATTAGTCAAAATAATGTTTAACAAACATGTATTTATAAATTGCTTGCATGTTTTCTGTCTTTTAGCAAATTAGCTACTAAGAATGGTTTTATTTTTGCTTTAAAAATTAAAAAAAACTTTCTTAGATGATAAACATTACAATATATACATATTTTAATGCCAAAGCCCCAGTCAACACCAATAATACTATATCACTGTAAATATTATCCAGACAACCAGAAATAAGCAACAGGACAAAATGAACCTGACAGCATTGCTGGAATACACCTGGTCTAGACCACCAGATAGAAAGCTTGGAATACACCTGGTCTAGACCACCAGATAGAAAGCTTGGACAAAGTCCAAACGTATCTCAGAGGAAAAATTGGAGAAGGAATGCAAGTGCTGGCTAGACTATCTAGTCCAAAGATATGGAATCTGATTCCAAAATGAAAAATGTACAGGGACCTGTCCTGTAACTCTACCAGACTCCCTCCCCTTTCCTCCTGGGTGGCACAGGACAAAAGTCAAGTGCCCAGAGGAAGAGAAGGTTCAAATTGTAATAGGACGGCTCTGAGCACGACATAAGATGTAGAATACAGCCTTCAAGGGACAGCCATTTCGATTGATGCAATGCTTCTCTCATTTGTTTCCCAAAAACAGCCATTCCGATGGCTACTATCACTATTTCCTATAAATAAAAATACCTTTATCATTCATTAATAAAACAAAAGTATCTGTACCACTTAATTCATTTATTTCTTGTACTCTATATGTGTTATTCTGTTTTGAAATTATGTATTTATGTAACATTTTTTCTCTCCTTGTAAATAAGTATGTTCTCCCTTCATGTACCCTTATCTTGTATATATATGTATATATATATATATGTCTGTTTAAATTTCCTTTTGTAGTGTTTCATTTGTTGGGAAAAAAAATAAAAATAAATATATATATGTGTGTGTGTGTGTGTGTGTTCCCCTGTCAATCCTGAAGCCAAATGTGTAGGTCTTGCTTATTGACTAATTTATAAAAATATGGTACAAGACTAACAAGAGTATAAATGTAGGAGACAAAGGGGAGTGTTCAATGTCAATAAGGCAACTTTATCTATACTTTAAATATATAGATCTAGATAGACTAAAGAGAGATATAGCTACATCTATTTATTTATATAGAGAGGAAGAAACTAGCTGGTCACAAGCTCAACTAATGATACTAGTATTACTAGATATCTACTGGTGATCTAAAGTGGACTGTACTCAGTACTCTGTAATGCACTAACTGACTAACAAGAAGGGATGGTATACAGGTTCCATGTCGATTAACTCAACTGAAACTTCAAACTCTAGATCTAGTGACTAATATAGATCTAGACTTCTAGGTCCTGAGTCTAGCTAAGTGACAGTAAGTATTAAGTCTAATATGAATACCAATCATCATCAAGTATGATCTAGATTCTAATTCTAGATCTACTAGAATCTAGATTTAGTTAGATTGGATGTGATGATGTAGAGTATTGAATTGAGTATTGTAGAGTAGATCTACTCAGATTACAAAGTACAGACTACAGTTACAGTCTACAGTTACACTGTACAGTAGTGTACAGTTACTTGAGTTACAGTAGATCTAGAATGCTAGATATAGATGTAAATATAATAATGTTATAAACTATCATTCTAATGAGGGGACTAATGAGTAAAGTAATGTCTAATGATCAGTCTCTATGACTGTAAATCTACGAGTACGAATTTAAAAGTGACTAGTGGACTAGAGTCACTAGTCTAGTCAGGTATTGAGTATTATATGAGGTATTCAATATTCATCAACTTCAAGACTCAAGTCTAGATTCTAGATCAACAATTTTGTAAATATGCTAAATCTATCGTTCAGTAAATTATATAACAAAGTAACCTTTTAAGTATCTAGATGTATGACGCTAGCAGAGAAAGTAGAAATCTAAATGTAGTCCTAGAATTGATGCTTTCCAATAATAAAGCAGATCTAGACTATAGATTAGGTATTTCTGTTATTTTCTTTCTGTTCTGTAGGATACGGTAAGGCTGATAATAGATATAGATCTTGATCTAGAATCTTAAAAGAGCAAAATATTTTTTGACTCTTTTTTTTATTTTTTTATTATTGTTTTATTTTTTGATAAGCATACGTTCATAAATATTTTTACAATATTTTATATTTTTGTTTCGAGATATTTACACAGAAAAAAAAAACAGTTACATCTAGATCTATTATTATTTAAACTATGAAATAGAAACTGTTTTAAAAAAAAAAGCCAAACGGGCAATTCAGAAAGACGTGCTGCCCTCTCGAGGAATCACCAAAAACTGCATCATTATATGTGACAGCATACAAATATGACGTAGATAGGCATAGTTTCTATGATAGAACTATATCTAGAGTAGATTTAGATTAGATAGATCTATATATATATATATTACTAATTCATTAATCATAAATAGGTATCGTCAAAGTTTGATTTTAACATTTGATTCTCTTGCTACTATTTTAGTTTAGACAGTTTAGTTTTAGATCTATATTGATTTTAGTATTTACAATTACATATTTAAAAAAAAATAAAGAAAATAGGCCCTACTATGTAGGCCTATAGAAAAATATACAGAACTCTATCTAGAGTAGGAGATATATAGCCTAGACGTACCTGTGGCATTTGATATTTATTGCGGTAGCTATTTTTGATGTCTCATAAACAGCGAAATAAATCACGGAACATTTTTTTTTCAAAAGTAATATACTGTTTCTCAAACTGTCACAAGAGACACTTGCATACAAAACTGCAATTTCCTTTCGTTCCCCCCCCCCCCTCCCCTTCCCGTCCCATTAGCCAACTAGGAGGTCTGTCGCTGAAAGCTCCGCCAGCGGAGTCAAAGACAGCAGAGCTCCTGTGTCAAGAGGTTGTTTTTTTTTTTGTGTGAATCTGAGCTGCAAGAACGCATCATACTGGCGCATCACAGAAACGAGAGACACGGACCGATAATGATGAACATTCGAAGCACAAGTAGATGTTTTGTAATTGACTTTATCCTTGTAAAATCATCATCACATTTATGAAGGCGTTAATCAAAGCTGTTTTGATAATTTAAAAAATATTTTTAAAAACGTCAACGATGGTAGAACACGTGGACAAATTGTGGCCATTTTGACAAGAAAAGAAGATTAGATTATCTTTGGAAAATAAATATCTATCGAAGTCTAATTTTACTTGATTGATATTCAAATAGGGATGCAATAGAACAGATTGTTTGGAATTCGCTGTTGTATTTATTGTAAGGTTGTTTAGGTTGCCAACTAGAAAACAATTTTCGAAAAAAAATATGCATGCGCTAGAATCGATTTTTACTTGCTTTCTTGCAGGCAAATGAACGATTCTATCGAAATTTTCAATCAGTTTTTATTTAATGGTTAAAGTTATCTAATTAGTAAGCCGTGTATTCGTTATAATTGATCGCGAATAATTTTTAATCAACGCGTAGCCATATTAAACACTAGAAATATCAACATTCGGTAATTAGCAGCGTAGCTAGGAATTTGCCATCATTTGGGGGCTCCTTCATTTTGTTTAATATTTAATGTAAAAAAATTTTCGAACACTCATTTGGGGGTCACCCTCAAGTGGAGGCCCGTGGGGGGAGGGGGATTTTAAAATCCCCCCACCCTAGCTACGCCACTGGTAATTAGCCGATATTTTCTGATAAAACTCAAAAGCTAAATAGGTCCTTTCTTCGGAAATTCAGGGACTTCCGAAGTCTAGATATCTGCGAATCCTCCTGACAAAATTCCCTTATTTCAATGCTGCTAGAACTGACCCCAAAACACCCCTATAGAAAGAAAACTATTTGGAGAGCTGCCTGATTTGGAACCACTGCGCACGCGCAGTTCATCTCATGTATTGGTCTAGTCATCTGAAAGCTCCAACATAATAAAATAAAACGAAGAAGATTTTCACTAGAAGCACTATAAAGATTGACGCCATTGTCGTTAGAAACACTATAAAGATTGATGCCACTGTCGCTAGAAACACTATAAAGACAATAACGATTGATGTCCTTGTCGCTAGAAACACTATAAAGATTGATACCATTGTCGCTAGAAACACTATAAAGATTGATGTCCTTGTCGCTAGAAACACTATAAAGATTGATCTAAATTTGTTAGTTGCGAAGGAGAAGTAATAAATTCTTATTTATATACTCCTTGAAAATGTGCTCAAAACGGGTAGGCCTACCGGTAATTATTCCAAAACAATATCCGGTCCAAGGCATAATCCATGTCTCATTTCCCTCTGTATGTTGGGTGTGTCTTTTATGTGCATGTGTGTGTGTGTCAATAATAATAAGGCTTGTCTTCGAGTCCGAGGATTAATGAGGAATGCTGTATTTTCCTGTGGCTACGCAGCCCCACCTGTGACCTATATATTTTGCCACATCCAGGGCTTGCACTGGATGTGTGTCAATACTTAACCTTTAACTTCTTTGTCTGGCTTTTTTTTTATCTTCTTTCAAATACTTTTTTTTTCTGAGCACATTTGTTTTTTTGATATAACTAATACGTCTGCTGGTTTGAGCGATGTCTTCTCAACTAAAGGATAAAATAATGTTTAGGTCTACGGTTTCATTGTGAATGCTTGACAAGAGAGGACATTTTTTGTTTGTTCTAGACATAGTTATAACCCAAATACATATCTGCAGTGTTTATAAAGTAAATATAATTATTATAATGTACTGGAATCCCTTTACAAAGCTACCGAGAGGTTAATATACATTTAGGCCTTGACCATTATAGTATATTATACCGGTACTTTAAAAAAAAAGAAAATCACTTTGGTCCGGCAGGTCCGCGCCTCTTCCTCTTTGGTTGTCCATCCCTGCAGAATGAAATCTTTATATATTAAAAGTAATGAGACATTTGTTTCTTTTAACTTTACATTTACTTTAACCTATCCTTTAGTCTGTTGGGGCACCAGGCAAGATTTGTTGACCGTCTTTCTCCATTCCTGTCTGTCTTTTGCCTTAGAAGGAAGCTCTTTTATAAATAGCGGAGTTTAACAAGGATGTGTCCTGGCCCCAACTGTCTTGGAATAGGCCTACTATTTTCACTGCTAATCCATAACGCGTTTGACAAATAAACCGAAGGCATCTATCTCCATTCCAGATTTGATGGCAAACTTCTAAATATTGCCAGACTTAGGACTAAAACTAAAATTAGAGCCACCCTCGTAAGAGATATGCGATGATTCAGCGGTAGTGGCACACTCACAAGAGGAACTTCAGTCACTAATGTCCCGCTTCTCTCAGGCCAGTAAAGAGTATGGCTTAACAATTAGCACAAAGAAAACAAATGTTATGGGACCACCTGCTACAACACCACCCTCCATCCTCATAGACGATAACAAGCTGGATGCCGTAAAGGAATTCTGCTATCCGGGATCCACTATTCAAGATGACCTGTCTCTAGAAGAGGAGATAATAAAAAAAAAACGCATAGGGAAGGCTGCCTCGACCTTCGCTAGACTCAGGTCAAGAGTTTGGGAAAACCAGAAGCTCACTACAGTGACCAAAATGGAAGTCTACAAGGCATGTGTTATGAGTACGCTACTGTATGGCAGTGAATCATGGACCACCTACGCAAAGCAGGACAAAAAACTAAACTCATTCCATTTGCGATGTCTCCATAGGATCTTGAAAATCACATGGAAAGAAAGAGTCCTTGCACGAACAGGTATTCCCAGCATCTTTACAGCCCTCAGACAACGCCACTTGCGCTGGCTTGGACATGTTCGCCGGATGGAGGACAATCGCATCCCGAAATTCATCCTCTAAGGACAACTCGCGACTCGCTCAAGAAAAACTGGTCGCCCCCACCTCCGTTACATGGATGTTATAAAATGGGACCTAAAATCAGTGAACATCAATAGGCCTACTGACCATTGGGAAGACATAGCTCTAGACCGCACCAGATGGAGAGAGACAGTGACCAAGAAAGCTATGGACAACGAAAAAGCATGAGCCTCAGCTCAGAAAAACGTACAATGTGAAAGATGGCCAGCTCCTCTAGTACCGAAGCTAAATCCACCTTAACCTGCGATATTTGTGGACGGGAGTGTCTTTCCAAAATAGGGCTCCACAGCCACATGAAAAAGTGTGCGAGTTGAACCATAGTCGTTCCACAACTGAAGGAGGCCAACAATCCTTTAGTCTGTTGGGGCGTTGGAGCACCAGGCAAGATTTGTTGACCGTCTTTCTCCATTCCTATCATTTGCCTTAGATGGAAGCTCTTTTAACAGCAGGCCAGTTTACTCTTTTTTGTTAACTTCCAATCGCTTTCTCTGTCTGCCTCTTCTTTTTCCTGGTACTGTTCCCTGAAGACCTTGTAATATGGCCATAGATTTTTAGCTTGCTTTTTTTTTTTACTCTAGTTAGCAGGTCATCATGGGGTCCAATCGCTGCAGTGACCCTGTCTCTCATCTCTTGGTTTGTGATGCGGTCTCTGAATGTGATACATAGGATCCTTCTTAGCATCTCAATTCCGTTGCTAGGATCCTCCTCTCTAGCTCTGCAGTCAGTGTCGAAGACTCGCAAGAATATAAGAATGTGGCCATGACCAGGGAGCGCATCAATCTGATTTTGGTGCTGACTTTGTCTTTCCATTATATTTTTTTTTCAGCTGAGACAATAGCTCCGAGGTGTTTGAAACTACTGACACTGTTGGCTATTGGTCATATTTTTTTTTCGGCATTTACTTGCATACCATATACTGCGGAGGAGGCGCGGTGGTTGAGCGGTAAAGCGCTTGGCTTCTGAACCGGGGGTCCCGGGTTCGAATCCTGGTGAAGACTGAGATTTTTATTTCGGAATCCTTAGGCGCCTCTGAGTCCACCCAGCTCTAATGGGTACCTGGCATTAGTTGGGGAAAAAGTAAAGGCGGTTGGTCGTTGTGCTGGCCACATAACACCTTCGTTAACCGTAGGCCACAGAATCAGATGACCTTTACATCATCTGCCCTATAGACCACAAGGTCTGAAAGGGGAACTTTACTTTACTTTTTTTACTGCGGAAGTCCTGTCTATGCCCTTCACCAGGTCAGCTAGTTCTTCTTCTGTCCCTGCTAGGCCATCATTGTCATTCGCTGCGTAAGTCTTGTCTATGCCCTTCACCAAGTCAGCTAGTTCTTCTTCTGTCCCTGCTAGGCCAACATTGTCATTCGCTGCGTAAGTCTTGTCTATGCCCTTCACCAAGTCAGCTAGTTCTTCTTCTGTCCCTGCTAGGCCACCATTGTCATTCGCTGCGGAAGTCTTGTCTATGCCCTTCACCAAGTCAGCTAGTTCTTCTTCTGTCCCTGCTAGGCCAACATTGTCATTCGCTGCGTAAGTCTTGTCTATGCCCTTCACCAAGTCAGCTAGTTCTTCTTCTGTCCCTGCTAGGCCACCATTGTCATTCGCTGCGGAAGTCTTGTCTATGCCCTTCACCAAGTCAGCTAGTTCTTCTTTTGTCCCTGCTAGGCTACCATTGTCATTCGCGAAGCGCAAGTTAGTCATTCTTCTTCCTACAATGCTTACTGTACCTTCATAGCCCCCCGAGAGCATTTTCCATTATCCTTAAAAGTAGATATTGAAAAGTGTTGGTGAGAGGCAGTGAGAGTAGGCAGTCCCCAATAGTATTGTTCAGAAGGGAGGAGGTTCATGCAAAAAAAAAAAATACCCCCCCCCCCCCCCCCAAAAAAAAAAAAATGTAATTTGGTAACCTTCGTATATCATCATTCTTGCATTTTTCGGTTATTTTAAAATTCAAGAGCCTATCATCTTTTGTGTAGACACTGAATAATTAATTACTTTCCCTTAAAATTCGATAGTTAAATTGAAAAATAGTATTAAAACAACGGTAGGCCTATAACTATAACTGTGATTATTTGATAATATCATTTTTCTCCCATTCAAGCGAGGTAACGCTTGTTGAAGCATTGCTTATATAATATTACTATAGTTGCCTCCCTTTCCCCCCCCTTAAAAATTTTTTTTTTTAAATAAATTAATATCGCTGTGATATTTATAAAAAAAACATCAACGGATGGCTAATCTTTAAAAGTGATTAAGCTTTCATATAGTGAATCATTAGTATGCTTAATTATTTTACAAAAGCAACTAGGTTTATATGCTCCATATCAGCTTCAATTAAGACGCCATTATCTCAGTGGCTGTTGACAGGATTTTATCTAACAGTCAAGTATTATAAGAAATGAACCTGAAGTCCAATCTGAATATTACATAATGGTAGCGACCATTACCACGATTGCATATATCTATTCGTCCTTAGAATAGTGCATTTTACAAATAAAAAAAAAAGCAAGAAATACATTATTTTAATATAAATTGGTTCCACCTAAACTGCCGTATCGCTTTTCAGATGATAGTCTGCGAGGCAGTTGCCCTGAAATTCATGAAGACCCAAGTACTATCTCCTACTTGCCTTTCATGCACCATTAACAATACCTTTTGCTTTGCCCCCACTTTAACTGTGTATTTTCACATGTCCTCTCAGGGCCGGACTTGGGTAATTATAATAGATGCCCTTAAGGTGAAGTGAATTTGCTGGCCCCAAATGAGAAAAAAAAAACACCAAAAAGAAATAGCAATACGAAAAGTATTAAAAACCAACTTAGTGTAGTGTAGTGTAACCTATGGGAGGCCCTAGGGTAGGCGGCTGCCTAGTTTGCCTATGCCTGAGTCCGGCCCAGGTCCTCGCAATATCGTTCATTGCAGTGAAAAGTCTTTCAATCAACAGCGTTAAAACACAAAACAAACTCAATAATCTTTTGTAAGCCTATGTCTCAGTCTCTCAGTAGGACACATAATTCTTCTGATATTGTAGGAATTGTACTGGTAAAAGACAAGAATGGTTAGGATAAGGTCATCAAAATGAGTCACTAGTTAACTAGTTTAGTCTGTTTTGTAAGATTAGATAAAACTCCATATCGACATTGATTGTTTTTACAAGTCATCTCATTGAAATTAACTGTTTGTACTTTTTATAGATTAGATCTAGATTTAAAAAAAATGGAAGAGTGAAAAGCAGAAAATATTTCCAATACTAGATGTAGATCTATGTGACATATAGGCTATGTATACAATCTTTCTTTAGCTTTAACTATTGTAGTGTGACCTACATGATTTGGCCTAAATATTGTTTAAAACCGCAACTGCTGTTCTTAAAATAGCAACGTTTCCAAGAAACAACCCTCCTTCCGATAACGACATCATTTGAGTAAAACTTTCTCATACTACGATTACCGGTAGTTAATCGAACCTCTTTCCTTTAAAAGAAGGTCAGAGTTTCTGTGTAGTGTCAGAGATATGTTTAAACTGTATGTGAATAGTAAATATTTTTGGCACGAGTCATGGTTCCCATGAGTGGTATATTTATTGAAATGCAGCCAACATTATCATCATTATTATTTGTGGCATAGATTGATAGATAGACTCTAGTAACTGATAAGATAGATTATCTAGACTTCAAGTTATGCTCAACTGTAGCAGAGTCAGAGTTAGGGTAACAGTAGACTAGCTAATAATAGCTAAGGCTAGGCCCAGATCAATCTTATCTAGATCTATAATAATTTATAGACGATAGTTAAAACACAAGTCCAAGTACACAAACACTGCAACTTTGAACTGGTGTAACCACACTACGACTACAAACTGCAATAATTACTAGATCTAGATCTACAACAAATGGCAATGGAGGTAAGTTGTATATATAATTATAATATAATATAGATCTATAGGCCCCTATTAGATCTATATATAAATATAGATTTTAAAAATCTGGATTAGTTTTTAATATAAAGATTCTAGAGTAAGATGTGTATTTGTGGGGTCATGCGCAATTTAATGAATTTTTTTTATCAAAATTAGAATCTAGATCTAATATAATCTCTCTAAATAGAAGCTATTAATATAAAAATCTAGTATTATTAAATAAAGTAGCCCTTCTAATATCTATTTGACAATGAAATTAAAAGGTAATATTACAAGCAATCTAATCAAGTCTTGTACTTCATTTATAGTCTATAAACTAGCTTTCATATAGATCTAGATAAAGGCTTACAAATTTCATGTTCAACTGATCTCAACTTGTTGCGACAGGAGTAACAGCTCAGATACTGCTGTTGTACTCTTGGGAGAAGAATATTCACTCCAGTGAATATACATGTACTGACCCGTGTGGGGGTCATCTCTATCAGAGCCTGGGGTCCTGAGTTCGAATCTCGGTGAAGACTGTGATTTTGAATTTTGGGATTTTTAGGGCACCCCTGAGTCCACCCAACTTGAATGGGTACCTGACTTTAGTAGGGGAAAGAAAAGGCGGTTGGTCGTTGTGCTGGCCACATAACACCGCTGGCCAGAGAAACAGATGACCTTAACATCATCTGCCCTATAGATCGCAAGGTCTGAAAGGGGAACTTTACTTTACTAGTTTTAAATGTAGCATATCTATAACCCATTATATGTTATTTTTTTTTAAATATAATACAATGGCTCCTAGTGCTGCCTTTACATGTGCAGCATACATGCATCATTCATTGTTTCAGCAATTAGCTTCACTTTTGTATCTACAATTTTGTGTTACATTAAATCCTTTTTTTTTATAGTGTTTTTGTCTCTGAAATGATGTTCTATTTTTTCCCCCCCCTAGAACTCAACAAGATTACTGCCTTTGATAAAGGACTTCCTAGACAATGAGACAATTCCTTTTATGAAATGGGTCAATAAAGAACAGCAGATTTGGCAGTTGCCATGGAAGCATCATCGACCCACTAGATGGGGTGAGCCTGATGCCTACATGTTGTGTGAAATTGCAAGGAAAATGTACAATTTTAGAAGCCCAGAACCACAGCCAGAAGAGCTCAAAATGTGGAAAGAGCGTTTACGCAACGCCTTAAGAAGCCTTGGGGTCAAAGAATTAGAAAAGCTTCGCCAACAAGATGGAGAGAATCCCATAAAAGTCTATCAATTCAGCAACAGTCCTGTCAATGGGAGAAAATCGAAAGGAAAGCGAAGGAGTGTAAACAGTCCACCTAAAGTGGAGGCAACTCTTCCTTTCAATCAATTTGACACTGAATTGCAGCCTCAGCCTCCAGTTCTTGATCAGTTTACTAGCTTTAGCGGTGCTGCATTTCGAAGTCGCAGTCCAGTAAATGAATTCAATGATATAGACACTGATGGTTTTTCTGGAAATTTAGATAGCATACCAGCTATCACTGCACAACTTATATATTCAGCCCCTGCCATGAATATTTGTGTAAGAAATCCAGTCTTGAGGGAAATCCCTATTCTACAGACTTCACATGATTTACTTTATAATAATTTTAGCAACATTCCTTGTGCTGTTTCCAAACCAAACACAGTAGATACTAGAAACATAAATGGCAGTGGCGTATGCTCAGAGGTTTGTCCATATCAGGAATTAGAGCAACTCATAAATGATGTTAGTGTAGTAGGGGTTTTTCCCCAGTTAGGTATCAATGACATTGAAAATATTCCCACTGGAAATATACCTACTTGTGTTAATGACAACATAAGCGATGATTCTTGTGAGTCACCAGAAACCATAGATATGCCACCATTAAACTTCTTATTGGAGCCATCTCTTATGCCCAACAATATGTTGGATTGGTCAGATGCCCCCTGTATTGTCCTTAGTGTCAAATATCTGAACCAAACTGTGGTGTCCAAGAGGATCTCCGAGCAGTCAGTTAAACTTTGCTATGTTCCTGACAACATAAGCAGAGAAACTATTAGATACTGCCCAACTCCAGAGCAGTTCGGCCCAAGTAATGCCAAACTTGTGGAGTTACCATGTACAGACACCTGCCCAGGCATCGATAAGAATAGCTTGGAATTAATCCAGAAAATACTAAATCACATGGAAAGGGGGGTAACTTTTGTTTACAAAGGAGATGACATTTTTGCCAAACGCCTCTGCAAAGCAGTTCCCTATTACACAGTACCCACAGAGAACCATTACAAGAAGCTAGAGAGGGGCACAGAAGTGAAAATCTTTGATTTCAAAAACTATTTTGTTCCTGAGTTTGAAAAAAAAAAAAAGCCTACTCCCTATGTCAGTCTGACATTTTCAGTGAGAAATCCAGAGAAGGTCAAAACACCTGTACTGTCTGTTGACATATGGCACATGAAAGCCAATGAGTTAATACAAACACAGCAAGAGATGACTCAATATTTTAACCATCTTGAGCCTGACTGCTCTCTGTCCAATGAGTTTGATACAAGGCTTAGAATAGAACATAGTCTTCAGTGTTAGATTTTCTCGTTATTATCAGTACCCAACAGCAATTTAGACTGACCACATCACATTGGGACCTCATTTAGTTTTTGCTACTTTTATAAGCAGTCAATTGATTAAGAAGTGTATCGCATGATGAGAAATCTAATATGCTACATGTTTGTGTTTGACAAAGTTTGACATTATGACTATATTTAGCTCACCATGACTATGTCGTACTGGTCTTCTTTAAAAGAAAAACATTATTTGTTTGTGGATTACGATTAAAGGAAAAGGGCGAATGGCTGTCTGGTCATGTGGTATGCCCACTGAACTGTTGTTTGGTCGTCTCGATAGTCCTGGGTTCATACCCAACCCGCTCCCATACCTTGTCGTCCTGCGTTTGGACTAGGAAGTAGATTATCTTCAACTCTGAAGGAACATCTGAAACATTTAAAACATTTTATAAACATTTCAGTCTGCTTTTCTGATCTATTAGAATAAAAGTCAAAGAGTGGACTAGTTTTATTAAACAGTTCTGAAATGTTAATTTATGAACTGTTTAACTCTTGTGCTACTAATTAGTTAATTAATGTATCACTGTTGGTATATTTGATTGGTAGGTTATAATGGCACCTTTATTTTACTTCTCAATGCATTCATAGGCCTCCTTCAGTCATTAGATATTTTGTAAACCTGTGCTCTATAGGAATTGTATTCTTGACATTATTTGACCATTCTGAGCCAAAAATAATAATTTGAAATAGTTTACAAATGTCTATAAATGCACTCATCTATATATTTATATTTCTGCCAAATACATTTGTTCACAATTATTTATTTTATAATTTTTGGTACGGTATGTGTAAATATAATTTGAAATAGTTCTAAGACTTTTTTAAAGTTTGCAATTGTATATATAATCTAATGCTAGATAACTGGAAATTTTTTTTTTCTAGAAAGAAATCTGTGATACAATAATTGTAATCAAACCTGTTATATTGAGCTTCATTGGACTAACTACATTTTTATTTATTTTCATGTTTTAAACGATCTTAGGAATGTTATTTTTATGACGCTAAAACTTACATTCTAACAATGTTAAAACATAGCTTTGCAACATTTACATTGTTTCTCTGAGTAATAGAAATACTTTGCTTAATTTATAACTCTCATGACTGAAGAAAATATTTATATGCGCAATAGGATTACAATGTGCTATTAATATTAATAATATTGATATATTACTGTAGCGCTCTAACAAGCTCAAGAAAAACTTCCATATCAATGTAACGAAATTCTAACTTATTTACTGCAGTTTGCCTTTTTATGGCTAATATTATAATAGAATAGTTGAACTAAAATATGTAAAAAATTCAAACTAGTTATCTTTGTGCATATTTATAAGTCCAACTGGAGTTATATCTTTATGCAGTGTTAAATGTCTGTCTATGCACTTTGTCAATTCTTTTTAGCTTTGAATTATTTTTGTCAAGAATTTAATGAATACTTTCACTATAAATTTTGCCCAGATGAAAACCATTGACATCTATTTTTTTTAATACACAGAAAATATAATATATGAAAATATAATATAATATATAAAATAAAAAAAATAGCTTTATTTTTAAATAATGAGTGATATAGTTAAATTGTTTAAACTTAAATTTATTAACTCTTTCTCTCCATTGATTTGTCCCCATTAAATTAAATTTATTTTTGGTTTTATGAACTATTATTTGTGTTGTATAAAAAGAGCATGAGCATGCATTCTCCTATAATTGTATACCAAAGGTAACGTTTTGTGATTACAAACAAACATGCTATTTAAATTGATCGTAACAGGGTATGATGCCGAAATGTGAAAAATGAACAATTCTGTCAGAGCGTGGAAAATTAATTGCGGAGATAAAAAGTTAAAATACACTGTGTTAGAAGTGTGTTAGAAGTGGTTGTGTTAGAAGTGGTTGCAGATTGCAGATTTCTAAAGATTGAAATCAACAAGATTGAAATCAACATGGCCTTTGTTCTAATACCTTCAGTCTCAATAGGTAGCTGCTACCAACATGAGTATTATATTTATAAGTTGAAAATAACAATGATTATTTGTTTACATATCCAATTATTAATTCTATTTTATTCTATAATTCACATGAAATTATGTGTAAATAAAAAAAAGAATAACTAAAAAGATAATCTTTAATCTTGTCCTTGTGCTATTCGTTTTTTATGTATAAATGTGAAAGAAACATTTATTAAAAGATATAATTGAACACCTCACACTTAGATTTTGTTACAATTATAGATCAATCCATTTCCATTTAGCATTTCCATTTAGATTATGTTGGCAACATGGAAGTTCAGTTGAGCGTCCTTGACATTGTTTAGTTTATCGTGAACATCAACAATAAGAAATTGTAAAATAAAAAATAATACATAAAACAATGACATTTTTTGTTCAAACTCCAATTCGTTTAATTTAAAAGCCTGCTGTAAAACATAATTTGAAAAAGAACGAAACTATTTCGACCAAAAATCTATATCAACTAAATATATTTTTAAAAAAGGTAGCACAATGTTCAATATCTATTTGTGCATATTTATTTATTTGCACATTTATTTGTGCATTGGAAGACTAGTAAATAATAAAGCATAGATGATAGATCTATAATAAAACTCTTGAAATGTTAAAAATACATTGTCAAAATATTGAATAATATCACATTAATAAGATCTTAAGCACTCGTAGAACGAGAGAAAATTCACTCAACATTGAAACATGGTATGGTTATCTGTCTCTTGTAAAATGTAAAATGCTTCTTTTTTTTATGACAATGGAATGTCATGATATACACTATCAACGTCTTATATTAACGGGGAGGAAAATATATGTATTATTTATAAACAGGAAGTGGCCAGAGTAGAAAGTTTGGAAGAACAGTTAGGAAGAAAAATTGGGAAGTCAATTTAAATGCTGATAAATTGTGATTAGAAAATGTGTTCAGAAAGAAAATATTGATGATTGCAAACACTATAATAATAATATATTATTATTATAATTAGCTTTAAAAATGATAAATGTAGGCAAGCCTATAAATAGCTAGTAAGACATATTCGGTGTAAAAAATTCGGAAGTACGGTTATAGCTATTCAATTTTAAAAGCATATCATAATTCTGTTCCACTTTTAACAATGTAGAATAAAAATTCTAAGCGCTTTCGCTCATGTTACAGTGCAATTAACTGTTTGGCAATAGTAATCGTTCGATTTAGCGTCCTTTGACATTGTTTTTTTTTCTATTTATTTCAAAATCGCTCCCACCCAAACATTTTTTTTTCAATCTCTCACATTTCTCTTTAGAGTCCATAACACCACCCCCACACTTTTAAACATCGCCTTCTCTTCTCTTTTTTTTCTCTCCCCTTGTACATTATAATGGTTAAAAACTAAAACGATGTCTTTTGAATGTAAACCTGGTCCCAAATTAGCGAAAAATCTACCACACTTTAAAACTTAAAGAAGACTAGCTTACTACAAAACTTTTGCAAAAAAATGTAATTGGTAATAATATCAGAAAAAAACAAAACAAACGTGTTTAATTAAACAATCGGTATAAAATAATATAAACACAATGAACTATTATAATCAGTATAAGTTAAACACAATAACCTATTATAATCAGCATACGTTAAACACAATGAACTATTATAATCAGTATAAGTTAACGCAATGAACTATTATAATCAGTATAAGTTTAAACACAATGAACTATTATAATCAGTATAAGTTTAAACACAATGAACTATTATAATCAGTATAAGTTTAAACACAATGAACTATTATACTCAGTATAAGTTTAAACACAATAAACTATTATACTCAGTATAAGTTTAAACACAATAAACTATTATAATCAGTATAAAAGAAAGTAAACACGATGAACTATTAAAGACTGAGCCTATTATAGTTTAAGCTTCGGCCAAAGAAAATCTTTGAACTCGTGTATGGGTGGTCAATCTATCGCCACGTTGCCCACTTTTACCAACACAATTTAAGCAATGATCAACTATTTCTTTGTTACATATGCTTATAAGCAGTGATATGTAGCTAGGGATTTGGGGGCGCGGGGCGCTTGGCCATTTTAGGGGCCCCTGCATTTTGACATTCGACGTCATATGAGATAATGAACTTATTAACAAATATATGTCTAAATTCCAATTGGTACAGTATGTAAGTAAAATTTTAAAAAAAAATCATTAAGACTCTTTTAATGACTAATAGGCCTACCGTTTTTGTTTTTTTTTTATGGGCGAGATAATGCACAAGTGACAAATCTCAATTCAAATTGCCTCACGTCGTGCTTTCTGTGCAGCAAAGGTCATCTATAACATCATCTAGAATATAATGCTGTCTAGTATTTTGACTCCACTTGAACAGCAAGATTACATGGCAGTGGCGTAATATTTAATGTAAAAAAAATTAGGAAATTCATTTGAATGTTTTCCTCAAGTGGGGGCCCAGGGGGACTTTCGAATTAGGACCTCCTCTCCCTACCCTAGCTACGCCACTGCTTATAAGGTTGCCAGGTGACCAGTAAACCGCGAACCGCCTTTATCCCCCCCTCCCCCAAGAAATGTGACGTACCAACTAAAAACTTGAGACACAAGTTGACACGAGACACATTTCCTGTTATAATAAACGCAGCTTTACACGACATTCGAGCCTAAGTCTTTAATCAATGAGCAACACATTAGCTATACATCAATAAAAGACATAGTTTTCAATTTACATTATTGTTCATTATTGTCTACAATGGTTGTGCATGTTGTTAATGATTAGTCCACTTTTTTTTTTTTTTACTGTTACATTAACCACTTAAAACCCCCCACCCCAAAAGAATAAAAGAAAGAAATCTAGTATCAGATTTTTAGTTAATATAATTGTGTTGGCTGATGGTAGAATGTCAGAAAGCCAAAACCACAAGGCGGCTCCGAGCATGAGGTAGATCCCGATCGTAAAGAGTATTTTCAAGAGGCCCTCAACTCTTTGGAACAATTCGTGAAATCGCCCCTCTTGTCTCTGGCGCTCTGACTGTCTGACAACATTCATGGTGATATATCTACGACACCTCCTGTACCATTCGTAGACGACATACATGCGTTGCGGTAAATGAATCCACGGTCTGTTGAGCCGTCTTTTTCTAGCTTTAAGTTTACGCTTGCGACGTCTGTGCTATATTTTTTTTTTTTTTAAATTGAAACAAAAAAAAATTATTGTGTGATCGCTAACTATTCTTTGTCAATAGACCTAAGGCAGCCTATTCATTATAGACATCAGAAGAACATATTATTTTCTAAAGATGGCCAGCTTAGGCCAATCTGTATGGTAAGCTCAGTATAAATGATTTATGTTAAGAGAATCACCAGTGTAAAATAACTAATTCTATTTTTAGCCAGCCTGTATAATAAGAACAGCTATAGAGGCTGTAGTGTGCACCCAAACTGAAAATATTAAAGTCATTCTTAGCTACACTTACAATTTTTGTTTGGTTTAAATTATTCTTAACAAGTTATGTTAGTTTTTTAAAAAAAGGGGGGGGGGCAACTCAAAACAACAGCCCAGGCACTGATGAAAACCGCTAAAAAAAAACTTTAATTACTATAATTTAATCGTGATTAAAATAAATGCAGCTATCATTAGTTAGTCTATAAAAATGCACAGTAGCCTATAATAAACTGGTCTAAAATAGGCCTAGCCTATATAATATAGTTCATTTGTAAGGGAGAAACATTACAATTCCAGTCAATTTTGTCAAATTTTAAATCCATAAAGACCCAGTAGACTTGAGTAGACCATTACCATTCAGAACACGCATTGATAATTGTGAATCGCTAGCCTTATCAACACACTGTGTGGTGGCTTAATGACTTCTAATTAGCCCTTATTTACCAAGAACTTAGCCTAAAAATATCCTATAGGCCTACTCGAAAAGCAACATTAGTTGTTTCTTACTAATTAACAGGCATAGATTTTGTAGTTAGAATGAAATGAGGCGTATTTTATTCCCTGATGCATCTTAGACAAGCTTCTTTGCGAGCCTTAAGGACCTTGTGGTACGGTCATAAAGTTAAGTTTACTTTTTTGTTTTACAGTAGTCAGCCGGTCATCTTGAGACCCAATAACCATTGGGATTCTTTTTCGAGTTAGGATGTGCTTTACCAACAGATAGAGAGGCAACTGTTTCCCAGGCAGCCCACTTCTCTCAAAATACCACGAAAGTGAAGAGTCAGGGCGCGCTGAACTTGCTAAAGCTACACTGGTTATTTTTTTAAATTCTTATTTTTTAAAAAGGTTTTTTTTTTCTGTCTCTACATTTCCATTCTTCATTTATTAATTTTTTATTTATAAATACTGGTGATTACTCACTATTAAAATTAAAGCAATTAAAAAAATTAACTACTACAGTAATTTAACACATAATATACATACACAATTAATCACGCTTACCTCAACGTCGTCAAAAATAAATATATGCATTTTTATTTATCGTGTATTTTATGTTGACTACCGATATTTAGAGTATTTTAGAGTAACTCAGATATGCTCTGATAACGTAATGCTCTGCGGAAAGTCCCGATATTATTCCGTTAAACAATACGCTTTGCCTTCTACTTCTAGTAGTCAACTTAAATGTGTTTTACTTTGAGAAGTCAAAGATTTGCCCCAGATTGGGCCTATTCCCTTCTCTAAACGTAATAATAATAATAATAATTAAAAAAACAATGTCAATAATAAATTTAAATGTCAACAAGATGACCCGCCCTCTTTCAGATCACTCAAACAAATGAAACAAATAATTGTAATGCAATAAAAAAAAAAAAAACAACAACAACTAATCGCGACGTTCAAGGCTAAATTCTTACATATAAGGGACGTTAGATCTCCGTGATGGAGTTCAAGAAGTGTATATAGGTCCAGTGGCGTAGCTAAGGATTTGTGGGCCCGGGGGGGGGGGGGGGTGACCTCTTTTGGCGCCCCTGCATTTTGACATTCGACATCATAACACAAGATAATAGCGTATAATATTTAATGTAAAAACAAATTTCGGACACTCATTTTTGGGCCTCCCTAAACTTGGGGGATTTTCAAATTTGGACCTCCCTCCCCTACCGTATTTACGCCACTGTAGGTCTATTTCCACCTATAGATCTAAAAATATCTTTCATTTTTTTTTTAATTATCTGACTGATGAGTAGGCTACAAGAAAGAGGACATATAAAAAAGACAAACTTAAAAAAAAAAAAAGGCTTATACTGTATTTGATCAAACATAGTAGTAAATCAAAGGTTGTACATTAGCTATGTTAAGTCACATTTTTCTCAGCCTGGTTGTGTTGTATGCTCTCTGGATTGCCGTTCGGCGGTATCGATGGCCCTTGGTTCGAACCCTGCCCCTGCCCACCGTTGTCCCCCACCGTTCGTGTTAACCTGTAGGCCTCTAATTATCTTCAAGAAACATCCAAAACTTGTAAAACAAACAAAAGAGATCACTTTAAGGAATGGTTCATAGTTAGGTGTAGACCTAAATGATTCAATGCACATTTATACTGCGTTATATGCCCACTTTGTGTGACAAATGTCTGAATCCGTGGAGAGACAAGCGCTTTTTTGTTTTATGTCTTTTGTGTGTTGATTGGCGCAAACCCTCTTTCAACATTAGTAGGCTATTATGCTTATTTAATACAGACGTTGCTTCAAATAAGAATATGTGTTCCTAGGTCAATCTAGTTAATCAATGGCTTAAATTCTGCCAAGTCATTGGTTTTGCAGGCTGACTAAGGCAATCTATTTTATGTATAATTGCTACTTTACTTATTAAGTCTTCCATCCTGAAGAGTTTCTAAATTTAGGGATTTTACTAAAGGTGTTACTCTAGTCAAATGTGAATATTCGTTTTTGTCTAACATTTTATTATCTATGATTCTTGCAAGGCCGGCCTTAGGCATAGGCAAACCAGGTACATGCAAAGGGCCTCCGATTGGTGGGGTCTCATATATATAGAGGGCTCAAAAAAAATTTTTTTAGAGAAAAAATTGCGAAACATAGATCAAATCTAAAACATAGCAGAACTCTATGGCTCTATCTTATCCAGCCAATCTCTTAAGTCTATACTATGATTCAAAGTTGATTTAGGAATGTTAAGATCTACGTGTTAGACTACAAATATTATAGGTAGAAGACCATTGTTAATTCCTTTTGGTGAAATGTCGAAACGTTATTTCTAGTTCAGTGATCATGAATCGTCCAAGAAGCACAGTCGTGCTATCGGTGTTTGGATTGAGCTGAAAAATTGGAAGGCCTATACGTGACATCTGTACAAATATGTTTAAGAATCTTACTAAAAGAAGGTAATTAAAATATATGAATTTAACTTATTTGTTGATTTAAATATAGATACATGAAGGTTTCTTTTTATTCATTGCGTATTTTTCGGTCTTAATTTTTCATTTTTCTATTTTATTTGAGGCCACCCAATTCATCTAGTCTAGGACCTCCAAGTACATAAGACCGGCCCTGATCCTTGCATAAAGAAACACCTATGACTTCTTCATGAAAAAAAAAAAATTAAACAAATCACGTTTCTCTCTTATTTATGTGAGTTTAAACCACAAGATACGAAACTGAGGCTTCGATAAAATGTAATGACAGAGAAAAAGCCAGGCATTTTCGCCTGTCGGACGGAGGACACGACCTCAAAATGGAGGACATGTGTGCTTCTTTTGCCGGACATCTGGAAACCCTAAATACAAGGATCGAAAGTAAAGCAACAGTGGGAGGTTAAGGGACGGTGTAGGCCTACTGGTTGACATTCAAGTGCCTCATTTGTTATTCTATCTATCTTCTACCCCTTTTTTTTTCCTAATTTAAAAATAATTTTATCATTATTATTTTTAGTATTACTATCACTGAATACGTGGAACTAATTCGTAACAATAACTTGATTTGCTGCCCTACATAAAATGTTGGCTCATCAAATTTAATGTAACATATGCTCGTACTCTTTTGCTTTTGTTTTCAGATTCATGTAGCCTACATTTTTAGATTTCGGATATTTCCGTAAAGACGTCGCTTTTAGTTTCATTTTTGTAGCCAGCGGTAAAACTAAAACAAAGCAAGACTGAATACATTTTTATCAATGGCTTCTCGTTTTTTTGCACCGTTTTAAAAAAAAAAAAACTGAGTGGTGATTAATTTGCCACTTATAAAATGAGCACTTTATGATATTCACTTAACTTTTGAGCTATTTAATAATCAATAGACCTTATGCAGTGGCGAAGTTAGGGTGGGGCTGGGGTACGAATCTGAAAATCCCCCCCCCCCCCGGGCCCCCACTTGAGGAGTCCCTAAATGAGTGTCTGAAATGTTTTATACATTAAATATGAAGCTCACGCCATGTTATCATGCTATTCATGTTGGTATGTAAATTAGCGACCACGTTGCATGTATTCCACATTTATTAAGTACATTATCTCATGCCATGATGTCGAATGTCCAAATGCAGGGGCAGGGGCTCCCAAAGAGGCCAAGCCCCCCGGGACCCCAAAATCCCTTGCATATGCCACTGACCCTAGCCCAAAGTTAACGCCGGACAACAAAGGTTAACAGTCCCGTTTAAACGCCTTTTCAAACGGAGACGATGTTTAGTCTACGTACACATAAGACAGCGGTTCTCAACCTTTAATGCTCGGCGACACCCTTTTTACAATCCCCCACTCTGCCGCGACACCCCCCCCCCACACACACACAAACAGCAATAGAAGAAAAGACAAAAAACAATTCATATTTTCGATGGTCTTAGGCGACCCCTGGCTAATCGTCAATCGACCCCCAAGGGGGTCGCGACCCACAGGCTGAGAACCCCTGACATAAGACAAACACAGCAAACTGAATTGTAAAGGGAAAAGAAGAATTTGGGAGCAGCCGATCTTGGTGCCGGAGCGTAGGGGGACGCCAACAGTAAGTATCAGAACATTACATCAAATATAGTATTAATTTCTGTCCCTACAAACTGTTTGTTTGTTATCTTCATTTGTATTACAGACCTAAGTTGTTAAAGCCTTGTTCTGGCCTGTCCGTCCGTCCGTCCCATTTAGATCGCAGAAACTAGAAAAGAAATTAAAAATCCGATTTCACTATATTTTAGATCTTGCTAAGTTCTGATGCAATGGCTACTTTTTTTCTGTTTTTTTGAAAGGGAACCGTTTCATTTTAAAATTAAATATGTAAGGAGTTTGTTTGGTTTTCCATAAAAAATACACAACTTTTAATGAAAAAAACTTCATAGGAGGTAATTTTTTTGTCAATAATAATAATGTTATCAAGGGGATCTCTAGATCGAATCCCGACTCGAGCAGAAATATATATCTATATTTTTAATTGCTTATGGAAAGAAAGAATGAAAACTGCTGGTAAAAAAAAAAAAGAGAAAGGAACATTGCTTTGAATATTGCACTGTATGTACAGAAACAATTAAAAACAACAACGACGACAACACTAAGCTTATAATTATATGACTAGATCTTGTAGAAGTGGAGATTTTTTAAGGTCCAAGATTAACTACACAATAGCTCGTACAGTGGCGTGCCTTTCGTTTACAAAGAGGCTATATATTAGTCACCAAAATGTTTAATAATCTATATTTTGTTGTTGTTGTTGTTGTTTTTTTCAGCGCTCCTTGTAAGATAAAAAATTAGTATTAGTTTTGTGTCTGTCGGTCTCACGACGGTCTGTCACGTTGTTTTAAAAAAACCTAGAAAGCTTATTTCTGCTTTCAGGCAAAATAAATATATGTAATATACGTCAAATATCTCATTATCAGTAGTAGTTTGTTCAGTTCGTTTGTAGGTGAAAAGCAACGCCAAACGAGTCTTTAAAATCGCTTTTTGTGATATATATATATATATATATATATATATATATATATATATATATATATATATATATATACAGAGAGAGAGAGAGAGAGGGAGATAGTCCGTGTGGTACGGTTGAAATACAATACCAAATGATTCTTTTGGATTGTATTACTTTGGCCAATAAAAACTATTCCATGCCTTGAATATTTCTTGTGGATGTGGGGACATGGTGGGGGGCCGTCTCTGAGTTGGTACGATTACACAAACTCTCTTGGTAATCCTTTAGTTGCTGTTTTTTTTTTAAGTAAGAGGAAAATTGTGAAATGTTGATTGAAAGTTGTTGTTGTTATCATTTATTTATCAATATTGTTTTGTTTTTTTAACTCCCTTAGACGTCAACATGTCGCCAGATGTGTTAGGTTTTTCAACTTTAAACAAAAATAATAATAGAACGTTCCAAAAATACAATCTCTATCTGTTGCTCTTAAGCTCATAGTATTACAAAAATAATCAAATAATGTTTGGCAGTCGAGAGTATAACATATATATATATATATATAATGAAAATAATTTATAGAAGGTTGACATCAGCTGAATGATTCACTGCACATTCTTACCTCTGTCTCCTGAGATAGGTCTACATCCAAAACTCAACCTCAGCGTTGGTCCGGGTATCTTCCTAACATAACACTAAGGTGTTCAATTATAGTTCCGAATGCACATTAAAAGTACAAACTAGTTCGCTATATCTATTACAAACCACATATAGATTAACATTCTTTTTTTTTCTTTAATGTCAAAGCTTATCCCATTTGCTACAAAGTAATAAGTTTAGTCTTTTGTGGAGGTCAACTTTAATTTCTTGGCATTTCTGGTAGCGTTAAAACTCTAAGTTAATACAAGGCATGTAACTAGGTGCCGTGTCAAACTATAATTTCAGAAAATTATTATTGTGACTATGAAAGGCAGGCAAAGTGATTTGGTAGCTAAAACAAAAGTACCGCCCTCTTTGATCCATTTTGTTATCCTGGGCCTGGCATTATCTAACATTTTTCCATGAAGAGCTCTCAAAACTGAAACTAACGGCCGAGTCAGCAAAACACGTTATAAAAACAATTGACATTTTGAAATGCTAAATAACGTAGATCTTAGATCTTGGTATGCAGCAAGGTGTTCACCAGAAGCGCGCCAAAAAAAAGAAATGTCTTAAAGTGTTTAAAAATAAATTTAAAAAAATAGCACCATAGAGGGGATAAATGAGAGACGCAAGCGTAGAAACAGAACTTTTGAGAAGGCATTTGGGTTGGGGCGTGTATGGTGGGCAAGCCTATTGACTTAATCGTCAGGTGGTCATTAAAACTGTTAGGATTTATTTCATTTACTTGTAACCAGGTAGAGGTTGATTCATGGGCGTAGCCAGGGGGGGGGGGTTTGGGGTTCAAACCCCCCCCCCCCCGAAATGAAATCCTCCCCCCCAAGGGGGGGGGGGTCGGAATTTAGTGAATGATTTTTTGCTTTGATTTTGTTTATTTTAAGTGAGATTTTAATACTAAACCATCAATTGCCCCAGCACAACCAATGGGGTTTTGAGTTTAAAACCCCTTACCAGGGGATTTTGAGTTTAAAACCCCCTACCAGGGGTTTTGAGTTTAAAACCCCATACTAGGGGTTTTGAGTTTTAAACCCCCTACTTGGGGTTTTCGCAGTTAACCCCCCCCTCTTCTATAGAACAAAACAAAACAAAAATGCAAACGAAAATCCCCTAATTCCAAGAGCACAGTTAAGGGAGATTTTGATTTTAAAACCCCCTCCAAAATTTACGATAAACCCCCTCTTCAATATAAAAAGTTAATTAGGCACTCAAAATGTTATGAGCGTAGCTAAATGGGTTTTGACTTAGTTTTTAGTTTAAACCCACTTCAGCGGGGTTTGAAGGTAAAAACTACCTCTTTAATAATAAAAACAAAGCAAATTATACACTCAAAATGTTTTGAGTGTAGTCAAAGGTGTTTTGAGTTTAAACTCCCCTCCAGTGGAGTTTGAAGCTAAAAAGTACCTCTTCAATATAAATAAAAGCAAATTACTTACACTAAAATCTATGAACGCAGCCAAAGGGTTTTTTAGTTTAAACCCCCCGCCAGGGGTGTTTGAGGCTAAAAAATACATCTTCAGTGTAAGAAAAAAAGCAAATTACACACTCAAAATGCTATGAGCGTTGCCAAAAGGGGTTTTGAGTTTAAACCCCCATTCAGAGGGGTTTAATGCTAAAAATACCTCTTCAATATAAAAAAAAAGCAAATTGCACACTAAAATTATTTGAGCGTAGCCAATCCAATCGGGAGTTTTGAGTTTAAACCCCTCTTCTACAGATGGCGTTTGTTTAAAGTTTAAAACCCCTCCAGATGGTTTTGAGTTTAAGATCCCCCTACAGAGCATTTTGAGGTGGAAAACCCCCAAAAGATGATTTTGACGATAAAACTTCTCTTTTCGATATAAAATCTAAAGCAAACTACAGTCACTTAATTCCAAGAGCGTATTCAAGAGTGGTTACACATTTTTACCAGTGGCAGGGCTCCCTTAATAAACTGCAGTGAATAGTCATCTGCCGAAATTGAAAAACACTAAATGTGGCTCAACAAAGATGGCTAAGACAGATTTTAGGAGTCAGTTATAGAGATCGGGTTTAAATCAAGGAAATCCTATGCCGAACTGGGAGTCGACCCTTTAGTAAGATTGTGAGAGAGCGACGCATGAGGTTTGCGGGACATGTTCTCCGACAAAATGAATTATGCGTAAGAAGAGTTGCAATGATATCCTAGTACAACTTGACTCCACTCATTCATTGAGGTCCTCATGGCAGGTGGGAAGAGGCTTCAGATATTACCTGTGACAGATTTTTATGGAAACAGCTTGACGTCAAATGCTCCGAACGGCGCGGTAGGGTCTAAGTCAGTAAGAAAAGCACATTAGGTTTTTGAACTAAACTTTTTAATAGCAGGAAAATGCACTGTAGATACCTCAGAATATGCATTTTGTTGGCTTTCAATATCAGAAATAGTGCTAGGCGGCGGGGCTTCGCCCCGCGCTAGCGCTCCCCAGACCCCATTACTAGTAATGGCAGGGAGTCTACAATTTTATGGAAACAGCTTGACGGCAAATGCGCCAAACGGCGCTGGAGGGTCTAAGTCAGTAAGAATAGCACATTAGGTTTTTGAAATAAAACTTTTTAATAGCAGGAAAATGCACTGTAGATACCTCAGAATATGCATTTTGTTGGCTTTCAATATCAGAAATAGTGCTTGGCGGCGGGGCTTCGCCCCGCTCTGGGGGAGCTCCTAGCGCTCCCCCAAACCCCCTAGCTAGTATTCGCGGGGAATCTACAATTTTTCCACTAACTCATGGAAGAACCTATTCTAGGGCACAATAAACGTCTTCCGAAAGAATGAAGAGTCAGAATGCAATAAAGATTATGTACTAACACACACACACACATAAATACATATAAAAAAAAAATTTCGCGGGGGGGGGGGGAAGAAAAAAATCCCCCCCCCCAAACCTCCCCCCCCCGAAAAAAAATCCTGGCTACGCCCATGGGTTGATTAATGACGTTTTTTCGAGAAATGTTTCATACTCTAGTTAAGAAATTGTGTATTACAATGCTACAATATTTTTATATAACAGAATTATAATAATACTAACAATGCCAATAGATCTTTCTATGAGATCAGTTGTATGTGTTTACATTTACCTAGATATTTATCCACACTGCCAGATTCTGACGTCTGAGTGTCGACATAACAACTTGATCACATTTAAGAAAACAATCCATTTTTTTTTTAATTTATTGTTCACATTCCTTCTTGCATTCGGTCATTTTAAGCAAATCCTCATTTCTGACATTCTAAGCCTATAAACAGATGCTCATTTCTGATATGATTATCCCTTTAAGAGAATCCTCATTTCTGATATAATTATCCCATTAAAAGAATCGTCATTTCTGACATACTACTCTTGAAAGAGAGTCTTTATTTCTGGAATGCTATCCATTTAAGAGAATCCTCATTTCTGATATACTATCCCTTAAAGAGAATAGTCATTTCTGATAAGAGAACCCTCTTTTTTTTGACTATCCCTATAAGAGAAGCCTCATTCTGACATTTTTTATTGTTGAAATCAAATCTAAATTTCTGATTTTCATTTAAGCCGGTTAAGGCGCTTTTATTTATTACATTAAATTCAACTTTGTAAATTCTGTCTCTCAATTAACCCAATTAGATGTCCATTAATGCACTCATAACAATCACCAATCTTCCCACATCGTACCAAGATCTATAGAAAAATGTCACGTCTGGATTTAAATGGATCATCAGACGTCCTGGCCAGCAAATAAAACACGAACAGAAATATCATCCCCAGACTCATGGCCAATGCTACAACGTGGAAGGGGGGAAAAAAAAGCTATCCAAATTTTTCAGAATAACAAACAAAATAAACTCATTAATTGGTTAATTTTTGATTGGTTCGTGTTTGTTAGGGACAATGACTAATTGTGCAAAGTTTCAACTTGATCCGAGACAGGGAAGTGCGAGAAACAAGGTGTACACAATCTGTACCAGACAGAGTGAGTTGATAGAAGCTTTGTAAATAGAAGAACATGATCATTACACTTAATTCCACACAAAACATCTAAGATTGTTTTTCCCTGAGAATCGTCGTCGTATCCAATGTGACGAAAACTCTGTAGCTTCATACACTGTACGTAGAACTTTTGAGAGACGCATAATCTATGGAAGGAGGCGCGGTGGCTGAGCGGTAAGGTGCTTGGGTTCCGAACCGGGGTTCGAATCCTGGTGAAGACTGGGATTTTTAATTTTGGCATCTTAGGGCGCCTCTTAGTCCACCCAGCTCTAATGGGTACCTGGCATTAGTTGGGGAAAAGTAAAGGCGGTTGGTCGTTGTGCTGGCCACATGACAATCTCGTTAACAGATGACCTTTACATCATCTGCCCTATAGTCCACAAGGTCGAAAGGGTAACTTTCCTTTTTTTAAATATATAATATATGTCCCTCATACCGTATGCTTTGGCACTTTTAATCTAATCACAGTCTGCATACTTTTCATCTTGCACACTTAATCTAATCACTGCATACTTTTCATCTTGCACACTTAATCTAATCACTGTCTGCATACTTTTCATCGTGCACACTTAATCTAATCACTGCATACTTTTCATCTTGCACATTTAATCTAATCACTGTCTGCATACTTTTCATCCTGCGCACTTAATCTAATCACTGCATACTTTTCATCTTGCACACTTAATCTAATCACTGTCTGCATACTTTCATACTGCGCACTTAATCTAATCACTGCATACTTTTCATCCAGCACACTTAATCTAATCACTGCATACTTTTCATCCTGCGCACTTAATCTAATCACTGCATACTTTTCATCTTGCACACTTAATTTTATTACAGTTTGCATACATTACATCTCGAGCACTTATTTTAATCACTAAATGCTTCCTTTACATCTAGCACACTTAATCTTATCACATTTTTTCCAACTTTCTTTTGAATAGAAAAAAAAAATACCTTTCTGTATCTCTCTCCAATTGTTTTTCCCTCACTTCTCTCATATTTTTCCCAATGTAAAATAACTGTACAATTCTTATTCTCTGTCTTCAACTCTCAAACCTCTATTAATAAGCTGAACTACGACAGACCACCTCGTAGTTTCATCAGAATCTTTCTCCAGCCCACACAACCAAATTTTCCGCTCACCTTTACAAATGGTTCTATGGTCCACTTAATCCTATGCACTCCCAGGGGAGCATAGGGCCGCAACCACACCTCTCCACCGAACTCGGTTCTGAGCAGCTTTCTTCGTCTGCTCCCATGTCATTCCAGTACCCTAAGCTTCACTGATGACTGACCTCTTCCAGGTTTGCTTGGGTCTGCCCACTTTCCCAGTCAAGTGCCTGCCTTGCAAGATTGGTAGCTGGTTTTCGCAGGGTGTGTCCTATCCAGCTCCATTTTCGTTTTGTGATGTCTTGGGCTATGGACTTTTGTCTAGTTCTCTCCCACAAATCGATAGTAGTTATCTTTTCTGGCCACCTAATTCCTAATATCCGGCGTAGGCATCTGTTAACAAAGGTCTGTAACTTTTTCATATTTGTTTTAGTGACTCTCCAAGTTTCTGAACCGTATAGAAGGACAGACTTAACGTTTGTATTATAGATTCGTATCTTGTTGTGTAGAGATAATGTCTTGGAGCGCCAGATAGTTTGAAGAGTTGAAAAGGCAAACCTAGCTTTATTGATCCGAATTAGTATATCATCATCAGCTCCGCCGTCTTTACCAACTCTACTTCCCAGATATGTGAAGTGGTCCGTATCAAGGATATTCTCTCCCTGTAGCATGATTGGGTTTTCTTGTCTGTTGTTGATCCTCATAACTTCTGTTTTCTTTTTGTTGATTAGAAGTCCAGTCTTTTTCGCTATTTCTGAGAGTCAGTTTGGTCTGAGCATTTTGTTGTGTATGGGAGAGGAGGCAGATTGTACAGCAGATGACGATAAACTTTCGTTGTAGTAGTTGTAAAGTGAAAAATCGGTTAACCATCGGAGAAGCTTTTTTAATGGAAAAATGTAATGTGTTTAAGTACAACAAAAATAAGGCAATGCAGAGATATTTATATTGTTACTAATTAATATTGTCTGTAAGTTATAAATATTCATTGAAGTACAATAATATAAATAACTCTTTAAATGTATGTGAACCCATTGTAAAAGTAAGATTTTGAATAAGACCCTTCGTAGAAAAAGTTTGCCCATCCTTGTATAGATGGAATACAATTCGAATAATCTATCCTAAATTTAGGCTATTAGTTTAATAAAAAGTAAGATTTTGAATAAGACCCTTCGTAGAAAAAGTGTGCCCATCCTTGGATTGAAGGAATACAATTCGAATAATCTATCTTAAATTTAGGCTATTAATTTAATAAAAAGAGTTTTGAAAGGAATTTCTATTATGTATATCCTTAAAAAAGTCAAAGAAATTCCATTTTGCCGAGGCTTCAGCAGCCTTAGAACTGACACTGCATTAGAATTGCCTATTTGTGTGAACAGAGAGCTATCCTCTGTGTAATAGACTGATCCTGGTTCGTGGGACTAATTTTCTTGTTTCCTAAAATTAGAAGATCATTCTATGTAAAGCTACCAAAATTGAAACTGAAAATATTTAGTGCAATAAAACTTAACAATAGCATGCATACACTTGCGAGGATTATCTGGCCAAATCTAGAGCTAATGGTTGAGCTACTGGCATATTGATTTGTCATGGATTTGAAAGACTCTCCTTCAAGAGTTAATTATGAAATGTCTCTAAGAAATTGCATTAACTTTTATCAAAAAAAAAAAGATGGCAACTGCTGTAAATTGGATGAAGGCAGCGGCTTATCTTTACGAGGTAAGAAAAAATAGTATCGTGTCTTTTCTTTAACAATGAAATTAAGGTAAATGGTCCAAAACACAAATTATGTCAAAAAATGTATTTTTACAATACCTCTATTCAATATGTAGCATCGTCTAAAACCTGGGTGGGTGGACGCGATTCTCATAAACTGCTCTAACGATTTTCCTAGAAACTTGTCAGTTGCTGTATATCAGTGGAAAAAGTATTAGCCTACTAGACTACCTCATGGACCACACTGGGAAAAGTCTAGTTTGACCGTTATTTTTTCAAAGTAAAAAAGAAAATACCTCCCTGGAACGGACTATTCGTCTTCTGGTATTTCCGCATTCATTCAAGATTTTAATAAATTAATGTTCAGGAACATTTTGCGCATCGCCCTCGAAGTCAAGATGTAAAGGCCTATCATTGGAATAGTATCAAGTCTAGTAGATCTATTCATTCTCTTAACCCGTTTTTTTTTCGGATTGGGGGGGGGGGGCGAGGGGGGGCAATGTGGTGGTGTAAAAAAATGTTTGTTTTTTTGTAGTTTTTTTTTAAAATCTAACATTCTTAATTACTAAAAGAAAAGTACTCACTCTGTAAGTGGTATAAATGAGATATTGTCTTTAAAAAAATAAATCTTTTCTCTGTTTTTCTTGTTTTTTGTTCTTATTCTATTCTTGGGTGTTTCAAGACAGGCGAGGTCGGTTTGGAGGGCGATCCTAAACGGCGTTTTATAGCTCCTTAGGCCTATATATATATATACGTGCATTTTTAAATGAGTCTGGCGGCTTCTACCACATGAGGGAAAGGAGGTCCAACAGTGGATATTAGCTGCCTCTAGTTCGCGTCAAAAAGTAATAGATTGTTGATCTACATTCGGGATCGAATCTTGGTTATTACTTTTTTTATTTTTGGGATCTTAAAGGGAAACTCCGATGGTTTTGACAATTTTTGATATAATATGTGTTTTGACTTACAGATAATTTGCAATAATAGCTTTGTTATTGATGTTTTTCTGACATATTTTTTCTGCGCATCCAAAACGATCAGATTTTTACCGGGTGACGTCACACTAACCTATTAATTTAATCTATTGGCTTTTTGTATAACGGGAGACCATACAGTAAAGTTTACATTCTCGTAAAAAAATATATATCTTGGTCTATGCAGTTGGATCTAGATCTTGTAAGCAAAGAAAAAAAATGCGTGTTGAAAGTAGATTTACATGCTTGACTAACCACGGCAGTGTGTATTTTCTCGCCTGACCACTCAATACGCACAAACACTATCGCTTGGTTGTCTTGTCATGACCAACTAGACTAGCTTTACACTGACCAGTTTGTTAGAAACAGTCAGACACACAATCTATTTACTTTTTAGGTCAGGGAGGGGCTTAGATGAAAATGTTAATTTTTTTTATCGAGTTGGTTATCCTAATACTTTTAGAACTCTCTCTATTTATATAACTGTACTATATCTCTGGACTAGGCCGTCACTAAGCCTAACAGCTACTGTAAGACTGATTGGTTAAATGTAGTTTCTCTTTCAGTATTGTTGAGGGAAGTGACGTATGCTTAACCTAAAAACAAAATCTCAAAGAACCCCGTTTTTTTTTGAGATGTCAAGAATTTACTGTCTAATTTATTAAATATAAATGTTTCTAAGCATTGAAATACAAAATGGTAAAATGTTTACTCTTACAACTTTTTACGCAGAATTTAAATATGTCAATAACTCAAATTTGAAAACCCATCAGTTTCCCTGTAGGAGTCCAAACATCACTAATGTGTACCTGTCATTATTAGGGGGAAAGTAAAGGCGGTTGGTTGTTGTGCTGGCCACATCACACCCTCGTTAACATTGAGCCAAAGAAACAGATATTACAGCATCTGTCCTATTGACCGCATGGTCTCAAAGGGGAACTTTACAACTTATAAAGCACAGATATCAATGTTTTTTTTTTTTTTTTTTTTTTTTTTTTTTGTTGTTGTTTTTTATTTAACAGCAAATTACAAGAAAAAAAAAAGCAACACATAAAATATACGTTTCCATAATTTATTAGGCAGCAACTTCTACATAAGTAAATCAGACTCTAGATCAGGGGTTCTCAACCTGTGGATCGCGACCCCCTTGGGGGTCGATTGACCATTGGCCAGGGGTCGCCTAAGACCATCGAAAATATGGATTGGTATTGTCTACTCTTCTATTGCTGTATGTGTGTGTGTGGGGGGGGGTCGCGGGGGATTGTAAAAAGGGGTCGCCGAGCTTAAAAGGTTGAGAACCGCTGCTCTAGAGAGTCATTAATAACGTAGTATGGAGATCTATTGTATACATGTATCTTATACATGAAAGCATTAGTTATAGTTCTTATACTTAAGCCAAAAGCCGAAATTTAGCTTTATCCTGCAAAAATTATTTTAGTGGATATTAACAGCACATATATTTAAAAAAAAACAAAAAAAATATATGTGATTCTAGAAATTGACATGCTAGTGCTACTATTAGACGCGTCTCGTTTTTTAAACAGCTTAGGAAATACACAATGAAATAAAGCATTTCAAAGCAAAATAAATATAAAAAGAAATAAAATATATGGCTCCTTCTGTCTCGAAAGACGATGGATGCGCCCAGATAAATATAGTGTGACAATACAAAGTAATAAGGCGAATGTCTTCGAGTCCGTAGATAAAAGCAAGAGTGCAGTAAGTCACGTGACCACGCGGACCCACATTCAATGCACGCGTAAATGTTGTACCTTAAATGTTGTGCACCTTTAAGTTGTTAGGCCTACAATTAGAGATTTTCACGCTAATCTAGACAATGTCAAGGGCGCTAAATAAAACGTTTATAATTTTTTAAAAATTAAATAATTAAGCTATATAATTTAAACAATATTCAAAATGCGTGAAAGCTATCTTCGTATTATGAAGTCTCCTTTATAAACGCTAGTTAGCTGCATATTTTAATTTCGGACATTGCTGTAGTCCTAGAGTAGAATTCGAATGTTTCCTCCATAATGTCATTATTATGTGCTGCAAACAGCAGAACTTAGAACACTGTACATTCTGCAGTGCCTAAAGATGCACATAAGCCATGGGCGTATCCGGGGGTGGGTTTCTTGGGGTTCAACCCCCCCCCCCTGAAAATAATCATGGCTACGCCCAGGACATACACTATCATTTAAAAAAAAATAGCTTAGCAACACTACCTTTATTTTGTACACCGGATACGTCTAAACGTTTGCTATTTATAGTTATTAGGCCATGTATGAAAATCTTATCTTATATAATACAGACGTTACTTCAAAAAAGAAGATGATTACGTCCTACGCGTCATGCATTCAGTCATGCATATTAATCAATGACTTAAATTCTGCCAAGTCACTGGTTTTCCTGGCTAGCTCAGGCAACCCATTCCATGCTCTAATAGCACTAGGGAAGAAGGAGCATTTGTACAAATTTGTCCTAGCGTATGGGACGAGGAATGTGCCTTTATCTTTGTGTCTTTCTGAGTATTTTATTAAATTTTATTTTTGTATTTGTATAAATCTCTTATAGTGACTGCCTTTAAAAAAAAATAATCTCAGCATCAAATGTAATGCAATTTTTTTTTCACATGCTATCTAATGAAGCAGATAGATATACTGCATAATTAAAGTTAAAGCTTTTTTTTAAATACTCCTTTCAGTACCAGTTTATACAACATAGCGGGCCACATTGAATACCAAATTAATATCAACATTTATAAATAACAATTTAGATCTCGTTAAACCCAGGGGCGGACTGCGTGTCAAATTGGTCCGGGCATTATCATACCATCCGGCCCACAAATCGATTGCCATATGATGCACATCTATTGTTACCTGCCCTTTTATCTTTGATTCAGTTTTGGTAACAGTGGATTTATAGATTACTGTATACAATACTACCCCATTATAATGAGAAATTCGTGACTAATATATAAGCTCAGCGTCTCGTTATAGAGTTACTCGAGTATGTTCAAATTAATGCAACTTCTTCATGAATAGAGGGTTGAAATCACCTGTAGTATGGTATATGGATATGTGTCATCCCAATATTACGAGATTATGTGTTTTATATTGCACAGTTAAGTTTCTAAAGTTCTTTTACGAAAGGTAAAATAATGCTAATCATATTTAAGGGCCCGTTCGGCGACCCCACTGACCAATTTGGGTACCGGTCCACCGGGTATTTGCCAGTCCGCCCCTGGTTAAACCTAAATCTAGTGAAATAAACATAGTGAAATAAACATAGGCTATTGGTAAGTACGAAAAAAAAAACAACTTGTTTGTTTAACGTTTCTGTGACCATCAGGATAAATAGCAAATAACACAAGCAGTAGCATTGTTTAGAATTACCACAACATAGAACAAATATTGGCACCAGTATATCTAAAACAACCAACCATTACCATCTCATAAAACATCTGCAGGCAAATATATTCATATCTTATTTACCCACACTCTCTCAGAGCAAAAAATACCTTAAAAACAGGAACCCCAAATAACCCAATTCAATTTCTTAATTACAAGTTGTTCAAGTAACCAGGACCGCCTGTTCCGCAAGGCACAAGGTACACAAAATAAATGCATGTTGCAGAGGCGGCCTTAGTTGGAGGAGAGTTGGGCAACCGCCTCGGGCCGCTTTTGAAGGGCCCCTCGATAAAGAGACTGCTTTGTCACAGTCAGTCCCATACTATCGTACAAATATTCGTGGCCCTGATACGACACTCGCCCAGGTCTCCACGCACTGCTAAGGCCGCCTCTCCTTGATGGAAGTGTTTGAAAATAACTTGTTTCGTAAAAATAGAACTGATTTAAATTGTTTATAAATGCGACAATACTGATCTCAGATAGATTTTCATTGATAACTAATCCAATTACAGGTACGTGGTTTTTATCACGCGGGAAGACTATGACTGTATGACATACATGGATATCAAACATTTTCGATTTACTATAAATGGGTTAATAACATTCTGCATAATTTCTTCTCATTTTTTTTTTAAATCAGCACACATGACGTAGAAACTTGTGATCAGCTGTTTTGAGAAGCACACAGAGTGTACTAATTGGAAGACTCTTCATCGTGCTCTCTCCATACCATCCTCCAGCTATGCTTGGTCCCTTGTTTATATTAGTAATCTTAAGCGGTGTTGCCTAGTAAACTGTTCGAAATATAGATCTATGACCTGGTCATTTCTGTATCTTGACCATTTCTTCCCGAAACTCTGGTCCGTCAATGCTAGTGTTTCATGTTTCATATGTAAGACACCAATAAAGCATCGAAAATGTTAATATCTTATGCCCGTATTTTTTTTTAAAGTCAGAAAATCATCTGATACAGTCTTATTCAATTATCCATTAAACTAATTAAGCATCCATCTATCCACTCTTTCCAATCGTTGGCCCAAGCTTCCGCCCATTCGTCAAAAGGCACACGCGGCTCAATCAAAAGAGTTTCATTCAATTCAAGCCACATCCCTCCAAAGAGCCAATCAAATATGATCATGGACAGGATCTTTGCGAGCTCAGAGCAGAGCGCGAAATAAACCAGCGGTGCTGTAAACACAAAGAAAGCAGTCAAGCCTATGATGACAAATAAAACCATAAAGAATGCCAGCGACCAAAGAAATATGCCAGCAAGTTTGATCAAGCAGGCGAAGAGTCTGGTCCAGCCCATGTAGTTACCATACAGCACCCACTGGCGGTCAAACTCAGAATCCGGAATCTCTCTGACATATTTAAAGCCTTTCCGAATCCTTTGGTAGTGTTCCTTGACCACGTTGTAGATACGTGCGGGAGCCCAGAGCCAAGGGCGACAAGTTCGCCTTCGTCGGGCTCTTTCTCTTCGTTTGGCTCGAAGATGCTGTAAAAAAAAAAAGAAATTATATAATTAAAAAAAAAAAAGAAAATATTGCCTTTTTTTTGGGGGGGGGGGGGATCATCCCAAGAGGACCTCCTCCCAAACCGTACACACGCCTGTCCCATACCTCTGTCCTGTACTGATGCGCGACTAATCGTTATAGAAGGCAACGTCACAAGCTATGGACAATTTCGACCAATAGCTTGTTGCCACGTCACAGGTCTGTACGACGTGGCAACTAGCTATTGGTCTAAACTGCTCACTAATTGTGACGTTGCAGGTCAGTGTTGAGGCCTTGTATAACGAATGGTCTCGACTGATGTCATCAATTACTCATTCTAGCAGGGGGGCATAGGCGGCGGAGTCTAGACGTCCTGGTATTAAAAAACAACAACATACATTTACGACACTGAACATCTGCTGCATGTGGAACTTTCACGTCTGCACATGAGAGTTTGCGAGAATACGCCCAGGCCCGGGCAACTCTTCTTAGCCTCAACATGAGGCCGCGGTGGAAACGGTCGCCAGAGAAGACGATTAGGTCAGGTCAATAGGGAAGTTGGGGGTTTCATAAGCACAGAGTCCATTGCACTGGCGGGGGATGGAAGCGATCACACGACTACCGTGTTTTGAATGTGATGAAGCCAAAATGAAGTTTCCAAGTCTCTTTCAAAGTTACTGCTTGTGACAAGTCAAAAACTCGCTGTCAGAGTCACTCAAATTTATCACAGCATTAAATATTATTTTTCATTATTTATTTATTTTATTTTAATTATTTCACCATCCTACCCCTAAATTCTCCACCCGCCCCACCTTTTCCTCTATACCAGGCTAGACTTAGTCCACCACCTTGGAGGAAACTAGGCCAGTCCTTTCATTTATCTGCCCTTGATCGGGGAAAGATAATCACACTATCTCCTTTGTCTTATCCGCCGGATGTCTGACTGACGGTCGCGGTTGACGCCACCTTGGTTTGAATGTAAGCTAATCCTTCTCCCCCCCCCTTCTCTTACGTCTCTCTTTGATCTAAGAGATTACCCTGGTCAAAACACCGCGTGATATTCCAAGGTGCGGCTCCCACCTCGAGTCAAATCCACCCACGTGTAAGATAAATCTTAGCCTAGGGCATTTCCTGTGTCCGCCCGCACTTTCCAGGCTTATATAAAGTAAACCAACTCAAGCCAGACCCTTTTTCATTTCGCATTCGAGCTGAGCTATCGAGTCTGGACTATATCACTTATTCTTTCTCCTAGAGGAATACCTGGTGGTAAGCCGAACTTAATCACAAGTTCCATCTTAATTACTCTGTGTATATTTCCATTGGATTTTATCATGTGTATTTTGCCTAGTTCATTTATATTTAATTAGTGCATTGTGTATTTCTCACTGGCGTAAGTAGAAAACATAAACATGTCCTATGTATTTATTTATGTATTGCATTAATCTATTAATGCTACGTTGCTCAATTGATCGTTGATGCAACCATGTATATATTTGTACACCTTATTTTATCTCCTTTATCTCGGTTGGCCGCCTTGATAATTTTACTAGCGCACTGATACTGCGTTTGGAGAAGATATATGAATTATCTCCCCTTTACTCATTTTACTCTAAGGAGAGTTGCGCCGCTTGAAGGGACATTCAAGCACGCTCCATTGTTCTCGACCCACGGTCATATGTAAACAAACCATCTGGATCGCTGACCACCGCCCAACTCACCCCCCCCCTTTTCTTTCTCTATCCACCTGTGTTGTTTATTTGAGATTATTATTTCCCCTTCTATGTACATTTTTATATTATTACGTTCCCTTTCATGTACATTTTTATATTGCTACTATCTGCCATCTATTTTCCAAATCCCATTTGTCATCATCTCCCCTTTATGCTCTAAAGCAATTTCACCAATCTGACGAATGCACCTCAGTCGAGGGCATCGGTAAGATGCATGAGAGACATGTCCTAACTTGTCTTTATTTATCCGCAGCCTCCCTCAGGTGTCTGCCTATTTAGATGCTTAGTGCTACTCAGCACTGTATTTGCTATCAAGAATCCCCTATTGCCTATTTATCGGATCAACTATTACCTATTGCCTATTCAGGTGCTTAGTGCTATTCAGCACTGTATTTGCTAACAAGAATCACCTATCGCCTATTTGCCTACTGGCCTATCTATGTGATTAGTGCTAATCAGCGCTGCACTTGCCTAGTTGCTATCAAGAATCACCTATTGCCTAGTTACTGGATCAACGATCCATTTACCTGCAGTTGTGCTTAGTGCTATTCAGCGCTGCATTTGCCTACTGAGATCTACCCAACTCTACTACTTGGCGCTATCGGCATTGCCCGCCTGTTCGACAGCCCACCTGTCAAGCTATTAGGCGCGACGTCCCTATAGAGTCAGATCTGTGCGAGACGTCATAGCTACGCCAACCCTCTGCAACTCACTGGACATATCCTGTCACTCACACTGCCCACGGCAGATCAGCTCTGCCCGCAGTAACCTTGTGCCCACGGTATCCGGCCACCCGCCATACTGTGCCCACTACAGATACTAGAACTTGGGACTGAGACTCCACAAGAACTATATCGCCGGCGTCCCTCTATCCGCTAGAGCGCCACCTCCAGCTGCAGAACCTCAAGCCAGGACACAGCCAGCTGCGACATCAACAGGACAACCAGCTAAGTCAGAGGACAAAGTGACATACTCTCTTATTAGGTGCAAGAGTGATGATTAAACATAGAATATACCAGAGATAGATGCAAACCCTCCCCCTTTTTATCCTTATATGTATATTTATGTAAATAAATATTCTTTATTTTAACTTTTGTATCTATCTTTCATTGCTTCGTCTCGTTGCGTGTCTGCTCCCGATTCATATGCTGATAAGTGAGGGTGTGATAGCTTTAAAAATAATCATCCCCTAGACATAAAACGCGCCAAACACACATCACATTTCCCCACCTGTCACATTTTGGCGAGCCCGTCCGTGGATTTAACCCATTAGTACAGCAGGCACGAACAAGCAGCAATAACTAAATTTCCTATCAATATTTTTTCTTAAAATATTTATAAGTATCATCACTTCGCATTAACAAGAGTGTCACTTCTGTCATATTTTATATTTTATATTTATTGCATTTTATTTGTAATATTTCATTGCAGGGATTTGTGATTAACATAGGCAGACACCCATTCCTTTTGCACTCTTTCCTATAACCGGCGACTCACTTTCGCTAACCCACTTTCTTTAATTCTAGCTCGACCCTATTATCCATTCTATCTGCCCCTCCACCATCCTAGTACCTCTCATTACCCACCCCTCATCATTATGGCCAGCGGCACTCGCTCCAAGACTGAACCTGACCGCAAGCAGCGGATAGCAGATATCATGGATGAGGCTAAATTGTTTAGCGACGCAGAGCAGAATGAATACATTAAGGGACGACTTGCTGCTCTTGATAGAGAGGAACAGGAAAAACATGCAAGGGAGCATGAGCTAGCAATGAAGGAAAAGGATAATGAAATAGCTATTGCTAAAGAAAGAAAGGAAGCTGAAATAGCTATTGCTAAAGAAAGGGAAAGAAAGGAAGCTGAAATAGCTATTGCTAAAGAAAGAGAAAGAAAGGAAGCTGAAATAGCTATTGCTAAAGAAGTTACAGAGCGAGAAAGAGAGCAACAAATAACAGCGAGAGAAAAGATAGCCGCAGACAAAGAGAACGAGGCCGCACGCCAGGCTTCTTCCGAGTCTCGCCCGGCTAGCCCAGCATCCTTTCAAAGTTCCTTGAACGGTCTACCCCACATGCCAATGGAGCACTTCGACGACAAGACAGAGAACATCGAAGTTTATCTTGTCCGTTTTGAGGAAGTAGCACGCTTTTACGGTCTGCCAGAGGAGAAATGGTGCTTCCGGCTATCCCAATGCCTCCGAGGCAAAGCCTACGAGGTTTACTCCAAACTTCCCTCCGGCCGGCGAGAGGACTACCCAGCCCTCAAACAGGCGCTACTCGTCCAGTTCGAGTTGACCGCCGAGGCCTACCACAAAAAGTTCAGAAGTTCCCGCCTCGAACGCAGAGAGACCTACGGCAACCTCTGCGAAAGGCTGGACAAGTACCTCATCAGGTGGCACGCTCTCAGCCAATTGCCAGAGACTTTTGATGGCCTAGCATGCCTCGTACTCTCTGAGCAGCTGTTAGAATGCATGTCCCCAGAGGTCAGAGTTTATGTCAAGGAGCAACAAGCAACTGCACCCGCTGACATAGCTTCCGCCGCTGACCGGTACTTGAACGCCCGAAAGGACTTAAAAGGTAAAGCAACCGCGACAGACCAGCAAACAGACCAACCAACTTCTCCTGCTCAATCCAACCTTGCTCCTAAAACTCCCCAGCACAACCAGGCACCAGGTCGGCAATCAGCCCCTCATAGCCACAATAACCGCCCCAACCACCAGTCTCGCTATAACCAGACCAACTACTCTCAGCGTGACTCACGTCATAGCGCGCGTGACAGTAGACCCACTCCACAACGGCAGCAGCAGGCCCCACGGACCCTATCTACGGTGACGCCAGTCTCTCAACCCTCCGCGATCGATCTTTCTGACCAACCGGAGGAGGACACATACTTCGTCTCCACGATGGCCGTGGCTCCTCAACCCACTGCCACTGAATTCGGCCAACCAGAACTCCCACCCGTGCCACCTCACCCCACCTCTTCTCCTCCGGGAGTAGAGAACATTCTGGCCAACGGCGTTGAAGTCTTGGGCCTTTACGACTCAGGCTGTTCGTTCGGCGCGGTTATAAATAGAACGCTGATTGACCCATCGGATCTCACTGGTGGAACAGTGACAATCCAGTCCATAGACCGTGGCACTCCTCCGCAGGTTCTACCTGTCGCGAGGGTACACGTGGAGTGCAGATACGTACATGGCACCATTGACGCCGCCGTCATGGACACGCCAGTGTATGATTTCATTCTAGGCTCCAAATATGTCCCTCTTGGAGTAGTCAACAAGCCATACTTCTCTCTGCCCGTCGGTAGATCGACGAAGCAGAAACGTGGTAGCAACCAGCAGGTTGGAAGCCCTGGTCGCCACACTCACCCACCCGGTCCCGACTCATCAGCGAAGCTCAAACCACTCTGCCCTGGCACTGACTCTGCTAGGAAGTCACGAGTTAAGTCGTTTACCCGCGCTCATGAGGGTCTACTTGACCCAGGCTACTCAGCCAAAATCATGCAACATTCCTCTGACATTGACAGTGTCAGAATGCCCCGAGATAAGATGAACCCTTGCTCTCGTGGACTCACTCCTTTTCATGGCTCCTCAGCCACCATTTCGAATCAACATCCCCCTGGCATTGATAGTGTCAGGAAGTCACGAGGTAAGCCGAACCCTCGCGCTCGTGAAAACTCTTCTCACCCTGGCTCCTCAGCCACCATTCAATATCAACCTTCCCCTGGCATTAACCGTGTCAGGAAGCCACGACGTAAGCCAGATTATCGCACTCGTGGGGACGTTCTCCGGCAGAACTCCACATTCTTTATCAGGCCACTCTTCCCTGACATTGATCGTGTCAGACGATACCGAGGTAAGCTGATTACTTACTCTCGTGAAGAAGCGCCTCACAGCGGCTTCGGAGGTAAGCCCCAACGAGCACACGTGTCTTGGGCACCCCGCCTAAGCCCCAATCACCCTCCCCAATCCGCCCCAGGAAGGAAATATAACTCATCCAATCGCCCAATCTACTCTCCCCAGCAGCCCCACATGTTTCACCCAGGTGACTACATAATCAGGGACGGAAAGTAGACCACGGACAGACTTGGACAGACTCTCCTCCTGGCATGGCTACCCCTTTATTTTTCCAGATTTTTTTTCTAATGCTGTGATAACAACTGATCTTAAAGTTTGAGTGACATCAGTCTGCTCGCACTTTATGGATCTTTCTGCGATAGATCCATCTTGGCGGCGGCGTATGTGACAAGTCAAAAACTCGCTGTCAGAGTCACTCAAATTTATCACAGCATTAAATATTATTTTTCATTATTTATTTATTTTATTTTAATTATTTCACCATCCTACCCCTAAATTCTCCACCCGCCCCACCTTTTCCTCTATACCAGGCTAGACTTAGTCCACCACCTTGGAGGAAACTAGGCCAGTCCTTTCATTTATCTGCCCTTGATCGGGGAAAGATAATCACACTATCTCCTTTGTCTTATCCGCCGGATGTCTGACTGACGGTCGCGGTTGACGCCACCTTGGTTTGAATGTAAGCTAATCCTTCTCCCCCCCCCCCTTCTCTTACGTCTCTCTTTGATCTAAGAGATTACCCTGGTCAAAACACCGCGTGATATTCCAAGGTGCGGCTCCCACCTCGAGTCAAATCCACCCACGTGTAAGATAAATCTTAGCCTAGGGCATTTCCTGTGTCCGCCCGCACTTTCCAGGCTTATATAAAGTAAACCAACTCAAGCCAGACCCTTTTTCATTTCGCATTCGAGCTGAGCTATCGAGTCTGGACTATATCACTTATTCTTTCTCCTAGAGGAATACCTGGTGGTAAGCCGAACTTAATCACAAGTTCCATCTTAATTACTCTGTGTATATTTCCATTGGATTTTATCATGTGTATTTTGCCTAGTTCATTTATATTTAATTAGTGCATTGTGTATTTCTCACTGGCGTAAGTAGAAAACATAAACATGTCCTATGTATTTATTTATGTATTGCATTAATCTATTAATGCTACGTTGCTCAATTGATCGTTGATGCAACCATGTATATATTTGTACACCTTATTTTATCTCCTTTATCTCGGTTGGCCGCCTTGATAATTTTACTAGCGCACTGATACTGCGTTTGGAGAAGATATATGAATTATCTCCCCTTTACTCATTTTACTCTAAGGAGAGTTGCGCCGCTTGAAGGGACATTCAAGCACGCTCCATTGTTCTCGACCCACGGTCATATGTAAACAAACCATCTGGATCGCTGACCACCGCCCAACTCACCCCCCCCTTTTCTTTCTCTATCCACCTGTGTTGTTTATTTGAGATTATTATTTCCCCTTCTATGTACATTTTTATATTATTACGTTCCCTTTCATGTACATTTTTATATTGCTACTATCTGCCATCTATTTTCCAAATCCCATTTGTCATCATCTCCCCTTTATGCTCTAAAGCAATTTCACCAATCTGACGAATGCACCTCAGTCGAGGGCATCGGTAAGATGCATGAGAGACATGTCCTAACTTGTCTTTATTTATCCGCAGCCTCCCTCAGGTGTCTGCCTATTTAGATGCTTAGTGCTACTCAGCACTGTATTTGCTATCAAGAATCCCCTATTGCCTATTTATCGGATCAACTATTACCTATTGCCTATTCAGGTGCTTAGTGCTATTCAGCACTGTATTTGCTAACAAGAATCACCTATCGCCTATTTGCCTACTGGCCTATCTATGTGATTAGTGCTAATCAGCGCTGCACTTGCCTAGTTGCTATCAAGAATCACCTATTGCCTAGTTACTGGATCAACGATCCATTTACCTGCAGTTGTGCTTAGTGCTATTCAGCGCTGCATTTGCCTACTGAGATCTACCCAACTCTACTACTTGGCGCTATCGGCATTGCCCGCCTGTTCGACAGCCCACCTGTCAAGCTATTAGGCGCGACGTCCCTATAGAGTCAGATCTGTGCGAGACGTCATAGCTACGCCAACCCTCTGCAACTCACTGGACATATCCTGTCACTCACACTGCCCACGGCAGATCAGCTCTGCCCGCAGTAACCTTGTGCCCACGGTATCCGGCCACCCGCCATACTGTGCCCACTACAGATACTAGAACTTGGGACTGAGACTCCACAAGAACTATATCGCCGGCGTCCCTCTATCCGCTAGAGCGCCACCTCCAGCTGCAGAACCTCAAGCCAGGACACAGCCAGCTGCGACATCAACAGGACAACCAGCTAAGTCAGAGGACAAAGTGACATACTCTCTTATTAGGTGCAAGAGTGATGATTAAACATAGAATATACCAGAGATAGATGCAAACCCTCCCCCTTTTTATCCTTATATGTATATTTATGTAAATAAATATTCTTTATTTTAACTTTTGTATCTATCTTTCATTGCTTCGTCTCGTTGCGTGTCTGCTCCCGATTCATATGCTGATAAGTGAGGGTGTGATAGCTTTAAAAATAATCATCCCCTAGACATAAAACGCGCCAAACACACATCACATTTCCCCACCTGTCACACTGCTACTCTTCAAAGATTGCCAAAACCTGCATGTTACGATCAATTTTGCCCATGTTTGCACACATCGTTTCTCAAGGGGCAGTTTAATGGCTGATGTACAGGGAAGGAATATAGGGGGGCGGGAGGGTTTGCCCGGTGTGCTTGGCTTTCGGCTTCTCCTGTAACCCGAGCGTCTTCGGATACGAGCCATTGGTAATAGGAAATGACATCTGCCATTGACAAGGACTGCTAAATTGAATTTCAAAATTGCCAACTAAATAAAAGTTGCAATCGTAAATATTTTTTTATTGTGCAGTGTTAAAACGTGCCCTATAATGATCATTTCATTTTTACAAAGCATAACTTATTGACACTTCTTTTAGTTTGCATACCGGAGACACCAAAGAGCTGGCTATTGATAGTTTTTCGGCCATGTCTGAAAACAATCTCCAATAGGACTTATTTATAATTTTGTTGTAAAAATTTATTAGAGGAAAAAAAAAAGCTGATTTGGTCTAAATTACCCTAATTTAGGCCATCTTCATCACATTTACTGTTACGTTCTTTTATTTCAAACTTCAACTGTTTAGATACGCTTTAGTCACTTAGTTTATTACACAACCGAGGAATCTAAACAACATATACAAACTAAGTATTCAAGTCCTACCTCTCTATCATCAAAACTGTTCATTTCAGCCTCATCCACTAGAAGAGAACAGACGTGGCCAGCGACCGGCTGCCAGGCAACAGATTTTTATTGATGTTTACAGATTTATTCCAACGCTCTAAGGCTATGTGTCATACTCTAAATATAGCTAAATTTAGACTGCATAGCAGCTTAAGCCACACAGGATTTTCCCGATTGAACTAAGCAACAGCTATAGCAGTTTCATTCTGGCTCGTTTTCAAATAACAGGAAACGAAGAAAGTGAAAGTGACTTCACTCTATCAGGAACACGTGTATTTTAGAACATTATGCCGACATTAGCATTAATCAGTGGTTCCCAATCATTTTGTCTTGTAGATCCCTTACTAGATAAAATAGCATTTTTGCTAATTCATGAACTTTAAAGTGTATGTATGTGTTTTAAAGTGGTTTCTAACTGCAGTGGGAGGGGGGGGGGGAAGAAAGAAATACTAATTAGGAAAAAAAAAACATGTCAAGCTATATGTCTCTACAGGGGCGTAGCTAGGAATTTTACATAGTTTGGTGGACCAGGGGGCTTGACCTCTCTGGGGACCCTGCATTTTTCCCCCTCCTCCCCCACCCTAGCTAAGCCACTGGGTCTCTATATCAAATAATGAAATTCAAATTTAAACGGGAGTTACAAAGATAAAGGCACATTCCTCGTCCCATGGACAAATGTGTAAAAATGCTCCTTCTTCCCTAGTACTATAAGAGCATAGAACAGGCCGCCTGAGCCAGCCAGGAAAACCAGTGACTTGGCAGAATTTAAGTCATTGGTTAACATGTATGACGCGTAGGACGTAATCATATTCTTTTTTTGAAGTAACGTCTGTATTTTATAAGAGAAGCAATAAATTATCTTTTTTTTTTACATGATATAACCTAACAGAATAAATGATCACATTCTTTACATTATATTACCTTATCATATTATTTTTACAATAAACGCTCGTGATTGAAGGAAGTAAGCCTGATGCTTTGAAAATACAATTTCAATAATGGGCTTCAATTCAGCTAAAACTGTTAAGTGACATCCAATTTTGTATTAGATGATATGCAACCTTGCTGCAGCTTCTTTCTACTAGGTATGGAGATGGAAAAGCAAAACAGAAACTTGCTGGTGATATTCCATAATATCGAATAAGAAGGCAGAAGAGCTGATATCTTTTTTAAACTCGTACTTTAAGCTCTTCATTAGTACCTATTCAGAGCAGAACTTACAAATAGAAAAACAAAACCTAATAAACTATTCAGAAAGACACATGGATAGAGGCACTTTTCTTATTCCCTATGTTAGATCAAATTCGTACCAGTGCTCCTTCTTCCCTAGTGCCATTAGAGCATGGAATGGGTTGACTGTATCAGCCAGGAAAACCAACTACTTAGCAGAGCTTAAGTCATTGATTAACATGTATGACTAGATTGACACATGAAAAGCGTAGGACGTAGTTAGCTTCTTTTTTTTTTTTTGAAGTAATGTCTATAATATATAAGATAAGATAAGAAGTTCTTCTTGTAATGTTACTTCGTCAACACGTAGATTGAATAGACATTGAGCTGTTACCATTGTCAAAATATCCTCAAACATTATTTTTTAGAAAAGAGAGCATTGGAATGTTCAATATAAGTCCAAACGTCCTCTTCTTCATATAAGTCAAAAACGTCCTCTTCTTCATATAAGCCAAAACGTCATCTTCTTCATATAAGTCCAAACGTCCTCTTCTTCATATAAGTCCAAACGTCCTCTTCTTCATATAAGTCAAAACGTCCTCTTCTTCATATAAGCCAAAACGTCCTCTTCTTCATATAAGTCAAAACGTCCTCTTCTTCATATAAGTCAAAACGTCCTCTTCTTCATATAAGTCAAAACGTCCTCTTCTTCATATAAGTCAAAACGTCCTCTTCTTCATATAAGTCCAAACGTCCTCTTCTTCATATAAGTCAAAACGTCCTCTTCTTCATATAAGCCAAAACGTCCTCTTCTTCATATAAGTCAAAACGTCCTCTTCTTCATATAAGTCAAAACGTCCTCTTCTTCATATAAGTCAAAACGTCCTCTTCTTCATATAAGTCAAAACGTCCTCTTCTTCATATAAGCCAAAACGTCCTCTTCTTCATATAAGTCAAAACGTCCTCTTCTTCATATAAGTCAAAACGTCCTCTTCTTCATATAAGTCAAAACGTCCTCTTCTTCATATAAGTCAAAACGTCCTCTTCTTCATATAAGTCAAAACGTGCTCTTCTTGACAGTTTGATTATTTTAAATTAAAAAATCTGGGAAATGTTTTGCTTCATTTATTAATTATCGCAAAAAAAAAACAAAAAAAAAAAAACGCTTAGATTATGGACTTTTTAATGGTTTGTTATGATCAAATTTAGAGTATCTTCTTGTATCTGCAAACTTACTTCATTTAAGTTTTGAAACAAGCTGTTGCATAGGGCATATCATCATAAGCAATGTACTATTTCCGCGTGGCGAATAGTGCAAATTTAATTTTAAAAAGCATCTTCTGGAAGTGTCAAAAAGAGAAACAAGAAATCATGTGAAACAAAAGCTTGTATAGGCCTACTACTATCGCGTACTTCAGTGGTAGGGGTGTACGTTCCCGTCGTGTCATTGTTTTTCTTCAAACAACTGAGCAAATAATCGCGCTGTCACCCCCTGTTGTCTTGGTTGTTTTGGTTTGGGTTTAATGCGTTCAAAACAAATTAACGAGATGCGTGCAATCTGCCTCTCAGATTTTTTGCAGATCATTAATTCTGTCCTATGTTTCTGATCATCCAGGCTTTCACTACTTTCAGATCATCCAGGCTTTCATTACTTTCAGATCATCCAGGCTTTCATTCCGTTCAGATCATCCAGGCTTTCATTACTTTCAGATCACACAGGCTTTCATTCCGTTCAGATCATCCAGGCTTTCATTACTTTCAGATCATCCAGGCTTTCATTACTTTCAGATCATCCAGGCTTTCATTCCTTTCAGATCATCTAGGCTTTCATTCCTTTCAGATCATCCAGGCTTTCATTACTTTCAGATCATCCAGGCTTTCATTCCGTTCAGATCATCCAGGCTTTCATTACTTTCAGATCATCCAGGCTTTCATTACTTTCAGATCATCCAGGCTTTCATTACTTTCAGATCATCCAGGCTTTCATTATTTTCAGATCATCCAGGCTTTCATTACTTTCAGATCACACAGGCTTTCATTCCGTTCAGATCATCCAGGCTTTCATTACTTTCAGATCATCCAGGCTTTCATTTTTTTCAGATCACACAGGCTTTCATTCCGTTCAGATCATCCAGACTTTCATTACTTTCAGATCATCCAGGCTTTCATTCCTTTCAGAGCATCCAGACTTTCATTTTTTCAAACGACTAACTAGCTTTAGTGCTATGTTATTAACTATTTAATATCATGAAGTATTTACAATGAAATAAGAGGATTGTGCGTAACAAGAAAGGGGACATCAAAGCATACATGACATACACTGCAAACATGGGATACACGACACATATACATGGTTAGAATGAACGTGAGCTGGGAGAATTTTTATATAGACCTACTTTTTGGCTGAGAATGTTATGTTTACATTCAATAGTTTCCATGAATAATAATACATCTAGATCTAGCTGCATTCCTTGCTTACATCTAGATGTATCTGCATTCCTTGTTTACATCTAGATGTGTCTGCATTCCTTTTTTACATCTAGATGTGTCTGCATTCCTTGTTTACATCTAGATGTGTCTGCATTCCTTTTTTTACATCTAGATGTGTCTGCATTCCTTGTTTACATCTAGATGTGTCTGCATTCCTTTTTTTACATCTAGATGTATCTGCATTCCTTGTTTACATCTAGATGTGTCTGCATTTCTTTTTTTTACATCTAGATGTATCTGCATTTCTTTTTTTTACATCTAGATGTATCTGCATTTCTTTTTTTTTACATCTAGATATGTCTGCATTCCTTGTTACATATCTCAATGGAATTGCATTTACATCTAGATCTAGCTGCGCTCCTTGAATTAGATATAAGATGAATTGTCTTATTTAATTTAGGGATATGCCTTGTTTTAGGTCTACATACCTAGCTGCTTTCCTTGTTTTAGATGTAGTCTTTGTTTTACAGTGTTTACAATTATAAGGTAACACGGCTTCAACTTCAGTGAGCCATAAAACCTTTGGGAATGCTTTTATGAATGAATGGGCTTAAAAATAAAAATCGATTGCTTATTTAATCCATTCATCCACTCAAGCCAGTCCGTTTTGTCTTTTTTCATGCTTCTATTCATGAATTCTTCATCTATCCATCCATTGGATATAGACGCCATCTATCATCTCGGCTAAATCTTCTAAAGAAGTCGCCCGGACACACTTGTAGAAGCTTGCCATCAAGACGACAGGGGAAATAACCATCGTTTCAAACACTCCAAAAGTTAACACATTTTGCAACGATTGAACTATAAACAATGACACATTTATAACTAGCTCAACTAAGAATGCCCAGACGCTGAAAAAGAAAGGGAGAGGAACTATTCCCATTCCTAGGTATGTAAAGAGATAGAATGCTAGCGAATACACGAATATAACAACAACAGTTATCGGACATAAGAGAAGCTTTGACATTGTGTTGTTGTTGCCGTAGAGCGCCCACTGGCGGTCATACTCCGATTCCGGAACATGTCTAATATACAAAATTCGTCTCCTAAACCTCCGGAAGTGTTCCTTGACAACATTGTAGATGCGAGCCGGAGCCCTTAGCCAGGGGCGACAAGTCCTTCTTCGTCTGGCCCTCTCCTTTCGTTTGGCTCGGAGATGCTTTTAAAAGAGAGAGAGAGAAAAAAGCAACAATAAGATCATGTTTGGCTGTTTCGTATTGTGTAAATGTGATAATATAATTTAACCAAATATTTCCTAGACGTTTAGGTAAAAGCCGCGCGTTCAGAACTGCAGATCTTATGTAATAAATAAGAACCAAACCACTTTAATAAGTGGTTCTTGTTAATTAATAAGAACAACAGAATGAGAGACACCATACATTAGGACTGTTACTGTGATTATTATTATAAAAGAATCTTCAAATTCTCTGATGCTGTCAGGGCAATACAAAAAACAAAATGCATTGTAGTCTCCCCTTAAGAGTAAGATGATATGGCAGGTCTGCAGAAGCACTGCCCTGTATCCATATTTCCCTTTATTATAATAATGCGTCTTTCATGCGTCTAGGACATGCTTAATGCGCCCTGGTCCTATCTCCTTGGTGGACAATTGTTTTTTTTTTTTTTTTGGGGGGGAGCGGGGTATTTGTGTGAGAGCTTCCTTGTTGCCGAAAAAAAAAATCTTGGGATTGCAATGATTCGATTATCGAAGCTGCAAATGCCACAACATATCCTACACCTCATTGTATGACAGCCAACTGCAACAAGCGTCTACCGTATTTTCGCGCATATACCCCGCACATATGGCAAAATTAATAAATAAAATAAAAACCGCAATCGTACAACCCGCACCCCCATATATCCCTCATGTGAGGAGCCGATTTATGACCCAACTGCTACTGCCAACCTGCTTCGCTAAGTGATACAAGCTTCGATGGTCTCACTAACCATAGTGAGGACAGTGCCATTAGTGAGACTGGCGATTAATTGCGGATGTATTGTATGCAGTGTAGTCTATACGTTTTGACATGTTCGGTATCGGCCAATTAGTTTAGTCGCTTCCTTGTCACGATTGATCACTGGTGTAATAAGACTCTCTGCCGCATCGCTACTGTTTATTTCTTGAGGTTTATAATGAGATGTTCATAAAGCTTTTCAATGTACAGTTCACAACCACACAGCCAACTATATGAGGTCTAAAGACCCACCGGTATGACCATCGTTTCCGTTATGCTATGTTTATGAAAAAAAAAAAGAGTAAACCCCCGCACATCTGTATACCCCGCACCTCTGTATACCCCGCAACTACCATTTCTTTTTAAAATCTTATAATATAACATACGGGCCATATACGCGACAATACGGTAGACACGTGACCAGCATTATGAGAGCAAAGCGTTTTAATTTCCCCCATCTACCAGTCCCACTGCTAACTCTCAAAGGTAAAAGAAAAAAAAAGATTGCACACTTCTAGCAAAAGATTTCATGAAGTGAAATTTAAAAGATGATGATTTATGGCCGTGCTATTTGTATCTTGCCGGTTAAGAAACAACCATCATGACGGAGCATCCATTTATGACGTCCAGATTATTAGCGTGGCGGAAGGTAGAGCCTAGACAGTGGCGTTTCGGTAGAGACTGGAAGGATTACACGTGCGTCACGTGAACACTCAGGAGAAAGTCAGGAGAAACCAAAAAAAGGTAGGTGTATTAATCCAAAGGCAAGGTTCAGGCGTAACTGTACATGGGTCAAAGTATGTAAATTTCATTTGCTTCTATCAGAGGGTCAGCACAACGAACAGAAATGTGTGCCACTTCCCCAGAGCGTAATTTCATGTAAATGTAGTGGAGTGGATACTTTTTCAGGCCACATCGGCCACCCCGATATCTACGTGACCCTTCCCCCTAGATGGCGCCTTGTGTCCGCGCGAAAAAAGGCAGAACAACGTGGGCACTGTCCATTCTACCGGCATCTCTTGTCACTGTAGTGTCTGTACGTTACTGGACCTACTTGGTCTCCACTCCATTTGTGCCTGGTTCTACACCATGTGTTTATGTATGGCTGCAGGTAATTACATTTATTTTTCTTAGATTAGATTATATTTTTATTTTGTAATTTGTATAGAATATCGCTACCTGGGTTTTTGTTCATGTTGTTGGACTATCCTTATTTTTAGAAGCCAACATGTAAATGAATCAATTTATTGAATAGCGTACCTGTAGTATACTAGACGAAATAGTTCCTATATAGAATGCTAACTGTCCATCTTGTAAATGTATTTTTACGACCAGTGTGTAGATACTGGCTTTTAAGAAACAGTGTATAGATTTGTTCTATTTAATTGTTATAGTTTTTTTGTAAGGAAAGGAAAAGCGAAACTCTTCAAACAATGTAAATGTTAGTTTTATGTAGAACAACTAGTTGATGTATTTTTAGAGAACTACTTTATCATTTATTTTTACAATGTTTCGGGTGTTCCATATCTCTGTTGTGTTCGTATAAGAGATGATTGGTTCACACTATAAGATTTGTTGTTTTTTTTTAATCTAATATTTAGACTTGGATGTTGTGTGTACAACTTGGTCTAACCATTTAGACCAATTATGTTTAGTTAATGCTCATTTGTAATTATGTTTTATGTTTGCCTTTGGCAGGTCTTTAGTGTATAATAAAGAGATTGAAATCGGCCTACGAGTTGCCTTCGTCATGTCATTTAGAATTTAGTAGTTTTCTGTGCCAAACCCACCACTTAAAGATTAGAGTTGTGGGTCTTAGGGACATCCCGAAGGGAAGACCCCCCCAAAGCCTTCACTGGAATTCGAACTTGTTTTGTTACTGAAGGAGATAAAAAACTGGATGACTCGAAGTTGCAATTTTATTTTCTTAACACAGGCTTTAAGACTCCATTCTTGTGGGCCAGGGAGGAAATGTCTACTACGTGTGGACCAGAAATCTAGATTTGTTGTCTAGTATCAATTTACCAATTAAAAGGAGTGTATATATATATACATCTTACTGTCGGACTATCTATCTATCTATCTATCTATCTATCTATCTATCTATCTATCTATCTATCTATCTATCTGTCTGTCTGTCTGTCTGTCTATCTATCTATCTATCTATCTATCCACCCACCCTAAGCCTGATTTAAAGGAGGGCAGGTGGGGCTATAGCCCCGGGACTCTACAAGAAAGGGACCTCCACAAAAGAGAAAAAATATATTCGAAATTCGATGGGTCAGAAACTTTTTTTTTTTCTAACATTTTGTTTTTCGTGTTTTTACGGCTGGCTACGTGATGAAGAAGTATATGCTTCTAGCATGCTCGGAATATGCAAATACAGCTCCGGTTTTACGGCAGTGGGTCTACCAAGGGCCTTACCCTCCACAAACGCAAACGTGTACACTTTTTTAAAATTAAAATATGCCTATTCAATTTTTTATATTTTTTTTTTAGGAAAAAAAAAAGGAAAGTGAGATAGAAACCGGAAGGATGGCTGCCCGCGGTCTACGCGCTGGACTGTCGTTTGGACTTATTGATGCTCCAGGGTTTAAACCCTGCCCGCTTCCGTCCTGCGGAGGTTTGGACTAGGAAGTAAATTATCTGCAACTCTGAAGGAACATTTGAAACATTTAACAAATATTTTTCTTCTAAATTAAAGCATGCTTTTATAAGTATTTTTTATTCATTAGTGGTACTTTTTTTTTTAGTTTTTGAAAGAGTGTAAAGGGCCTTCACAAAAATCTTGCCTCGGAACCTCGACATACTTAAATCCGGCCCTGATCCATTCACTTAGTTAGTAGCTACCCTAAGGAAAGGTCGACCATTCACTTTATGGTCCTCAATGAGACACTAGACGTTGATATATTGGGGTCCTCTAAAACATTGCAACAGCAATTCCTTTTTTTTTTTTTTTTCTTTTCATTTATTCATTTCCTTTTTTTCCAATTTTGGATACCATTTACTCAATGAAAACATATACATAAGGAAAATTGTGCATATTGAGAATGAAACAAAACAACAATAAGAATGAAAAAAAGGAGGCGCGGTGGCTGAGCGGTAAAGCGCTTGGCTTCCGAAGTGGGGACCGGGGTTCGAATCCTGGTGAAGACTGGGATTTTTTAATTTCTGGATCCTCGGGCGCCTCTGAGTCCACCCAGCTCTAATGGGTACCTAACATTAGTTTCTTCTATCAGTTAGGGAAAAGTAAAGGCGGTTGGTCGTTGTGCTGGCCACATGACACCCTTGTTAACCGTAGGCCACAGAAACAGACCACAGAAATATGTCCTTTACATCATCTGCCATATAGACCACAAGGTCTGAAAGGGGAACTTTACTTACTTACTTTTAAGATTGAAAACACATACACATCGAGAATGAAAACACAATGAGAATGAAAACACATACACAATGAGAATAAACACACACACACACACACATACACAATGAGAATGAAAAGACATACACAATGAGAATAAAAACACACACACAATGAGAACTAAAAAATACACGCAATGAGAATGGAAACACATACACAGTGAGAATATAACACACAAGCAGTGAGAATTCCAAAAGAATGACTTTGTTGATGTTTCTGGTGGGTGAAGGCCAGACCTGTATTGTCGGGAGACTGAAAAGAAGGCAATTTTATGTCTGGACGTCATAAATGGATGATCCTTTAACGCTAACACTCTACAATGGAGATTCTAAATAAGTTTGATTTTAAAAACTTACCTCTTTGTCATTAAATATGTACATTATTCTACATTATTCATGAAACAATTTATTAAAAAAAAGATGTCCAAACAATGTCCAAATAAGAACGACAGAATGCATCCCAAAACAGCTGATCATAATGCAAAATTTAACATAAATAACTGTATTTGTAATCGTAAACAATGGGGGTGGTCCAAGCTCCTTCTCGAATGGATTTTTCCGATTTAAGGCCCAAAAGCCGCGATAACAAGGCCTATGGTAGCCTAATAGTTATTGTAATTCTTGGAATAAGAGAAGGTCACGATTGAATACGTTATCGTAACTTTTCGCTATGTAAAAGACATTGTTATTTATATCATGGCCAAATCAAAAGAAAGGGAAGATTTTGTGAGTGTAGACCAGTGTTTCCCAAAGTAGGGTACGCGTACCCCCATGGGTACGGGAAGACTTTGAAGGGGGGTACGCGTTGCATCCCATTAACAATGCTGATTTATTATATTCTGATATTAAATTTAAATTGACATTCTTTAATATTATTTGATTCTATATTTATACAAACTCATAATCTTAATAATAAATATGTTAAAGATTGGGTAATGAACAGGAATGTTTTGGTTAGGGTTAAGGTCACAATATTTACGTTTTGTTTTCCTTACTATTTTAGGTACTATGTTAGGCATAGAGACTCGCATAATTAATACCACCAATATAATTTTTTATTGTTTAAGATTTATAGTTTAAGATGTCCAATAAAAATGGCAATAGAGAATTGCTTCAATGCATTCACATTCCGTGTACATTTACATTAGATACATGTCTCAATATATACATTTCATTTGTGTGGTTTAAAAAGGGTTAGAATCTCCATGCATTTGAACTCTCTGGTATCTTCGACATGTGTATTCAGCTTTAACAGAAAAAGTTCTGAAATACTTGTCTTCTCCAACTTCATGTGAAGCTTTTTTCAGCATTTGTGGTCATCAAGTACAAAAAAAAATTAAAAGGAACAGACTAGAGGACGTGGAACTGCATCTCAGATTAACAATTAACAACAAGGGAACCTAATTCTAAGGTCTGTCATCTCAGCACATAGAGGGGACACATTGGTCAAAAGTTTGGGAAACACTGGTGTAGATTATAGATGCTTTAAAAATATCTGGACATCCATATAATTTAAGAGTCATGAAATAATGAATAATTACTTTCTATATTCGAAGATGGGAGCGCAATTTAAAAGACCAAGTGTAGAGGGGGTGGGGAGATAGGGTAAATAGAAAATATCACTAAAACATGTCATTACCTCACTTTTATCAACCCACTCCGTCTGTAGGTCATGTCATTACCTCACTTCTATCAACTCACTCCGTCTGTAGGTCATATCATTACCTCACTTTTATCAACTCACTCCGTCTGTAGGTCATGTCATTACCTCACTTTTATCAACTCACTCCGTCTGTAGGTCATGTCATTACCTCACTTTTATCAACTCACTCCGTCTGTAGGTCATGTCATTACCTCACTTATATCAACCCACTCCGTCTGTAGGTCATGTCATTACCTCACTTCTATCAACTCACTCCGTCTGTAGGTCATGTCATTACCTCACTTATATCAACCCACTCAGTCTGTAGGTCATGTTATTACCTCACTTATATCAACTCACCCTTTCTGTATGTCTGTCTGGTCACAATCTTGTCCACATTATTTCTCCCACTTCCCATTCTCAGATCAAGTTGAAACTGTTCACAATGGTTCAATGTCGATGACAACACATACGTCAATCAAATAATTAGCCATTTAGTTAATCATTTAGTCGTAATTAATTACATAAGGCATGGAAAGTGGACTAATCTAAAGGGAGATAATCATGCAATAATTAGAGATATGACAGCGATGGAACGGTTCTCTTCCCCCAAAGCGTTAACGAGACTCTTGTCAACACACAAGATAGCAGAAGCAAAAAGGTCGCAGTATCCCTATCTCAAGTGTCTATCAGTATGCTTATCTTAACTTTCTATCAGTATCCTTATCTCAAGTTTCTATCAGTATCCCTATCTCAAGTGTCTATCAGTATGCTTATCTTAACTTTCTATCAGTATCCTTATCTCAAGTTTCTATCAGTATCCCTATCTCAAGTGTCTATCAGTATGCTTATCTTAACTTTCTATCAGTATCCTTATCTCAAGTTTCTATCAGTATCCTTATCTCAACTTTCTATCATTATCCTTATCTCAACTTTCTATCAGTATGCTTATCTCAAGTGTCTATCAGTATGCTTATCTCAACTTTCTATCAGTATCCTTATCTCAAGTTTCTATCAGTATCCTTATCTCAACTTTCTATCATTATCCTTATCTCAACTTTCTATCAGTATGCTTATCTAAACTTTCTATCATTATCCTTATCTCAACTTTCTATCAGTATGCTTATCTCAACTTTCCATCAGTACCCTTATCTCAAGTTTCTATCAGTATGCTTATCTCAACTTTCTATCAGTATGCTTATCTCAACTTTCTATCATTATCCTTATCTCAACTTTCTATCAGTATGCTTATCTCAACTTTCTATCATTATCCTTATCTCAAGTTTCTATCAGTATGCATATCTCAACTTTCTATCAGTACCCTTATCTCAACTTTCTATCAGTACCCTTATCTCAACTTTCTATCAGTATGCTTATCTCAACTTTCTATCATTATCCTTATCTCAACTTTCTATCAGTATGCTTATCTCAACTTTCTATCAGTACCCTTATCTCAAGTGTCTATCAGTATGCTTATCTCAACTTTCTATCAGTATCCTTATCTCAACTTTCTATCATTATCCTTATCTCAACTTTCTATCAGTATGCTTATCTAAAATTTCTATCATTATCCTTATCTCAACTTTCTATCAGTATGCTTATCTCAACTTTCCATCAGTATCCTTATCTCAACTTTCTATCATTATCCTTATCTCAACTTTCTATCAGTATGCTTATCTAAACTTTCTATCATTATCCTTATCTCAACTTTCTATCAGTATGCTTATCTCAACTTTCCATCAGTACCCTTATCTCAAGTTTCTATCAGTATGCTTATCTCAACTTTCTATCAGTATGCTTATCTCAACTTTCTATCATTATCCTTATCTCAACTTTCTATCAGTATGCTTATCTCAACTTTCTATCATTATCCTTATCTCAAGTTTCTATCAGTATGCATATCTCAACTTTCTATCAGTACCCTTATCTCAACTTTCTATCAGTACCCTTATCTCAACTTTCTATCAGTATGCTTATCTCAACTTTCTATCATTATCCTTATCTCAACTTTCTATCAGTACCCTTATCTCAAGTGTCTATCAGTATGCTTATCTCAACTTTCTATAAGTACCCTTATCTCAACTTTCTATCAGTATCCCTATCTCAACTTTCTATCAGTACCCTTATCTCAACTTTCTATCAGTATGCTTATCTCAAGTTTCTATCAGTATCATTATCTCAACTTTCTATCATTATCCTTATCTCAAGTTTCTATCAGTATGCTTATCTCAACTTTCTATAAGTACCCTTATCTCAACTTTCTATCAGTATCCTTATCTCAAGTGTCTATCAGTATGCTTATCTCAACTTTCTATCAGTATCCTTATCTCAAGTTTCTCTCAGTATCCTTATCTCAAGTGTATATCAGTATGCTTATCTCAACTTTCTAACAGTATCCTTATCTCAAGTTTCTATCAGTATCCCTAGCTCAAGTTCCATCCAAGCTAAAGGTCAATCAAAATGACCAATAAGATGACAATATACAAACAATGACTTGACTTGATACTAAAAGTGCTCTCGGGTCGCATTCAAACAGGTTATCCTATTTGGACAACAAACCTATAAGGTGTTGTAAGTTTTTGTTGTTGTTGTTGTTGTTGTTTTTAACCATTCATAATTAATTACACAATTGTTTCAAAACAATGTATCCAATGTCAGTCAAGTCTCAATATAAGCAACCAACCGCCTTTACTTTCCCCAACTAAAGTCACATAATCATTGGATTTGTATTCAGGGGCGCCTTAAAAAAAAAAAAAATTCAAATCACAGTCTTTACCGAGTTTCGAACCCAGGACCCCAGGCTCGGAAGCCAAGCGTTTAACCACCCAGCCACCGCGCTACCCCCCCCCCCCCCCCAAAAAAAAAAACAAACTGCTTCTAGGTCTCAATTCGCTTCTCTTAATTAAATTTTAGACAATTATAATACTCTTTCATCAATTCTATGCCCAGGCAAGTTTTGAAAATACATCTCAGTGGATTGACTTAGTTTGCAACAATCTTCTAGATTACGACTGGATAGTTTAAAGTTTGTGGTGTGTAGTTTTCAAAGACTATCCTATAGTGTCTAACACTGACATCAGTTCACTAAGTGGAAGCTTCGTGTTGACATACATTTTGTTTTAAACCGTACACATCTTGCAAACATCATAAATACACACACGAAGTCCTACACATGGAACTAGCGGTACCGCGTAGTGTGTATTTGAATGTTGCCATGCACGCGAGTGTTCGTGTATAGGGAACATAGGACAGTTTGGAGGGACAGTTCTTGAGGTCCAGTCTAGCTCAGAATGAAATGGCGCAAATATTTCGTTCTCTTCGGCGTCTTTCTTCTCAACGTCCCTAACGGCGTCACGTGGTACTATGGGAACTTGTCTTCGTACACAGCATGCGTCTTCAGGTAGGCTTCAAGATCATTCCATTTGGGTTTAGTTTTATTTTGCGAATAGGGCATAGCTTTACCTTTCTCGTGGCTTAACTCTTTCTCTCCGTAATTATTTACCAAAGTCTTGTGGAATCAACGTTGGTATCGTCAGTTAGGAGAGAAAGAGTTAAGAGTCTTACCCAGGGTCGGATTTATCTATAGGCAACACGAGCTATAGGTTAGGGACCCCAATAAATGTTTTGCACAGATATATATAATATCTGGACTTTCAAAGGGCCCCCACATCTCAAATAGCTAAGTGGGCTTAGTTTTACTTTCATATGGACTTACACAATCATACCGGCAGTGGCGTAGCTTAGGATTTGGGGGCCGGGGGGCGCTTGACCTCTTTAGGGGCCCCTGCATTTTGACATTCGACATCACGACATGAGATAATGGAGTAATATTTAATGTAAAACAAAATATCGGACTCTCATTAAGGGGCCCCGTTCATGTGAGGCTCTGGGGGGGATTTTCAAATTTGGACACCCTCCCCCCACCCTAGCTACGCCACTGCTTGTGGGCTTACAGATTTAACCGTTTTTTTTTCCTTTTGTGTTAACACAGTTAGCAAAAAAATATTGACATAAATTGACTAACCCAATAAGATATACACTTTAAGAAAAACAAAACAAAAACACATGTAGAGACTTGACATTTCTATTTTTAGAACAACACGTGACCTAATGCTTTTTTTTTTTCAAGAAACATTTGTTGCAAGTAATAAGATCACTTATAGGAGTAGATTTGGTAACTCCAAATGTCAAAATTATATCTCAAAACACTATAAGGCGTCGATAGCCACTGAAAAGCTACTGTAATATTTGTCTATGTCATCTCACTTACTTGCTTCACTTTACTCTATATAAAGCTTATAATAGTTGAATAAATTATAGGACATTCATGAACAGTTTGCATACCGTCTGGTGTAGCGGGAATGACCAAGAGATCTTGATTGCGCAAAGACTCCGTGCAATTATGAAGCATTACAAGAACTACACAGAATAAATTCTAGACCATCATCAGCTTCAGAAAAAAGAAATTGATTATAAAAAAAAACTTTTTTTTGTACGTTTTTAACCGGAAGCCGTCGCGGGCAGATGTCTAAAGACTGTCAGTTGGAAGGCTCGAGTCCCAGTGACGCGTAGAAGCGTCTTGATTTCACAATCATTTATTCTGTCATCATTTTGATGGTCCCTTGGCGAAATTTCTTTTCTTGCATACGCCTTTTTTTTTTTTTTGGAAAGCTTCTATCATGATCAATTACTGTTTCATAATTATCGGACAAGCTATAAACATTTCGGAGGCGAGGTGGCTGAGCGGTAAAGCGCTTCGCTTCCGAACCGTGGGTCCCGGGTTCGAATCCTGGTGAAGACTGGCGATTTTTTATTTCTGGATTTTTTGGGCGCCTCTGAATCCACCCAGCTCTAAAGTACCTGACACTAGTTGGGGGAAAAGTAAAGGCGATTGGTCGTTGTGCTGGCCACATAACACATTCGTTAACCGTAGGCCACAGAACCAGATGACCTTTACATCATCTGCCCTATAGACCACAAGGTCTGAAAAAGGAACTTTACTTTACTAAACATTTCATCATCTTGCTCTTATAATGAAACATGTAACGCACAATTGTAAAACAAATTTCCCTCACGGATAATAAAGTTTGTACAATAAACGTTACAAATAGAAGAGCTTGAACAATCCTGCAATGCTTAACCATTATAGTGCTGAGCTGTTTTACAATGAGTGCATACAAAAAGGAATTACAATTCTGATGTTTAGAGGCTAATCTACCACACGCGTTTAAAGAGTTAAAAGTGTAGAATCTCTGGGTATTTACTATTAAAAAAAACATAGAATTATCAACAATTCCTTTATCTTGAACAGCGGATACACCAAAAAGATTGCTATTTATAGGTTTTCCCACCATGTATGAAAATCTACAATATAAATTATCATCTTTAAAATGTCATGTCAATGTTCGCAGTTTTCAATTACAAACATTTTCTACACATTGACAGGAAGAAGCAAGGTTCCAACATTGAATCCTCGTGGCTGATGTCGGCGGAGGTAGCCTGCTGGACACTGGGCATCATTCTGGGTGGGCTCCTGGACTCTAAACTAGGGCCCAGGTCGACCATGCTCCTGGGAGCTTTTCTCTTCAATATATCCTTTTTTCTGACCTTCCTGACATTTGAGTTGACATTTGTGACATTTATTCTGTCACTTGGGGTGCTCACGGGTAAGTAGTAACATTTGCTAGTTAACGAAAACATAAACAAAATTACTGTAAGCATCTTTCATATTCTTTATGCAAGGACAAATTTAAATAACTTTTTTCTTTTTAAATACGATTTGAGAATAAAACAAGTCGTCTGAGTGAGCCAGAAAAATCAGAGACTTACAGACATCTCACGATGTAAACCAGCTTTTAAATTAAATGACGCACTCATCTTTTTGTTTCAAAGTTACGATGTTCTTGTTTGCCAGGTATTGCTGATGGAATACTCCACTCTGCCAGTTTGTCTTACATCATAATGTGGGTCGACGATTACGTCGGTTTGGCTGTAGGTTTGGTCACCAGTAGCCTTGGCCTTGGCGCTGTCCTTATTAATTTGATCATCACAAGGTCGGTGTCTGTGTTTGTGTATTCATTGTATGTATTAGTCTTAATTTATTATTGGAAGTCTAGATCTATTAAAAATAAATAAATTCAAAAAATTTGATACAATTTCGCTCAATATAAGCGTTGTTTTTAATAAGTATTTTACAAATTATTTACTTGTTCCATATTCAGATAAAAAAAAAACAATTAAAAAAAAAACACAGAATCCTGAGCCACCCTACCCAGCTTTCATATGCGTTACATTTAATCTGTAAATTTAGACATATTCTAGTTAATAAAAATATCACATTTATTTTGATTATGGGGGGTTTCCCTTTCGAAATGAGGGTTCTCAAATTTTAATCTTGATGAAGACTGCGATTTTGAAATTTGGGATTTTTAGGACGCCCGTGAAACCTCCCAGCTGTAATAAGTACCCGTCAATATCCGATATTTGGTGAACTAAAGTCGGTAGGTCGTTGTGCTGGCCACATGACACCCTTGCTAACCGTAGGCCAAGAGAAACTGATGAGCTTTGCGTCATCTTCCCTATAGGTCTAAAATGGAACAAAATACTACTACTTTACTATTTCTTTGAGTACATCATTAAATAAAATGTCAGTGCATATTTGGATATCAAATGGATTGTACTTTTCTCTTCCAGATACATTAACCCATTGAATCTGAACCCTGACGTCACAGATGGGAATCTTCGTGTTTTCACTCAGGCAGATATATTAGACCGAGTTCCGCGCGTCTTTCTGATACTTGGAACCTTCAGCTCAGTCTTTCACTTTCTTGGCTTTGTCTTTCTGCAGTCACGAAGATACCACGACAAGACAGTCAAATGTGCACGCGCAATCTATGCTGCGCGTCCACCAGAGGGCGCTGCCAAACATACCGACAGATTGAGCGCGAGCCAAATCTCCGTAAACTGTGCCGGGAAACTGACGAAGTCATTGAAAGACATCGAAGCCACTTTGGCAGGATGTAAAGAATCAGATGCAGTGTCACCAGAAATATCTGAGTCAGACACTGCCCGGCTACTCGAGCAGAGCTGCAATTTCGCAGGAACAAATAGTGGCAATTCTGTTAAGCGAGAGCGTGTGCAAGTCTGTAAGCTTTGTTGTCGCAAGTGTCTCAGCGAAGACGCTCGCAAAGACCTACTCGGTTTCTCCAATGAGCTTCAGACGATGCTGAAAACAAAAGAGTTCTACCTTCTAGTGATGCTACAGTTCTCTATGGATTACGCTTTGGTCGTTGTCTCTCATTTCTACAAGTTGTTTGGCCAGGTAATCTTTTTGTTTTCAAATTTCTAAGCCAAACTATACACAACAGCAGAAAATAGTTCCTATGTTTTGTGAATTTAGATCTAAATGTTTTAGAACAAAAAATACTTACAGTGAGACGTGAAAACCTATGGTTTAGGACGTTGTGAATAAGTACACTCATCAATGTTTAGAATTGATAATAAATGATTTGAAGATAATCACATCCTAGCCCAAGCCTCCCAAGGGATGACGGGGGATAGCAGCGGGCAGGGTTCGAACCCAGGGACATCCAGAACGACACTCCAGATCGCATACAAAACGAGGAAGCCACTAGGTAAACGCTACACGCATGCTACACTTTACTACTTACATGCTACATAAAAGCTACACACACACTACACGCACGCTACACACACACTACGAACATTCTCGTTGCACCAATAAGACTTGGTTATGTATGTGTTTGTTTGACCATGTATCATCATTATATGTAGAAAAACAAAATGTAATGGACATGATTTTTTTTTCTCCCCTGTCCCCTTCCCAGACTTGGCTGAGCGATGACCAGGTCCTAGCAGTACTGGGCACTGTAATGACTGTCACCACCATCTTTCCAAAACTCTTGCTCGGGGCGCTGCAAGACAAGGTCGGCTTGAAGGAGACTTGGATCATCATGACCTCAGGCACAACTATTACGTCAGCCTTCTGGGACTTCACCCCAAAGGTCAACAAGTAAGTGCTACTTAGTTTATTAGTACTAGAAAAATTGTTTGTAAATTGTTGGACACGTTTCGGGTGTTCCTTCAGTTTCTGAAGTCCGGCAGGACGACGGGGAAGGACAGCGGACACGGTTTTAAACCAGGGCCTTAAATACCACCGAACGACAGTCCAAAGCGCATACCACACGATCAGGCAGCCATCCTTCTTTTAAGAACAAGAGAACTTTTAAAAGTTTAATAACCTTCTTTAGACGGTCTTCCGCTTTGTGGATTTAACGCAACTGTTACTTCTGACACCACATGGAAAACACCAGTTGGGACAAGTCTGAAAAAAAACTGTCCAGGCCTGAGCAATTGTCTCATTAGTTCAATTTTGTTTTTGACGATTCTGGTCAAACTTCGACTCACGTTTCCCCCGTTAAGGCGAGGAAGAGGAAACTGTGTCTCATATTCTTGGTGACTGTTCCGACTTGTTGGCTCCGTTTCGACAGGTTTTTGGAAGTCACATTTTCTTGACTTACTCGGGGACATAAGAGAATTGCGCACAAGTAGAGCTTGTCTTCACATGGAATTTGATAATGGTGATGAGGTTGATGATGATGATGCCCCTTTTTGATTGATGGTTTCTTCTCTCGTATGCATTTTCCCTTTTTTTTCATTTTGCTTTTAAAAATAAATACATGACTTTTTTTTTCCAATTTACATTATTGGTATTTGATCGTTTGTAAAGAAACTTGTAAACCTTAAACCTATAACGGTCAGACCAGAGTTTTCTTGGTGCGATCGATGAGCTAGTAATTTTTTGTCTCAAACATATGCATAAACTGTCAAAATTCTAGGAAAATCGTTAGAGCCGTTTTCAAGATTCGTGTCCAGGCAGATTTAACTTTTTGTTCATTCATGAACCCACGAAGAGTATGCAAGCTAATAAGAGGAATTGTAAAAAAAAAAAACATGATCTATACTGGATACACACAATAGCTAACAATTTGTAGTTTTTATGTCATTGATGATCACTATTTAAGAATTATGAGCTAGGATTAGGGACAAGCTTAGAATTAATGAATATAGATAGCGTTGTGGCTTAGGACAGTTTATAAATTATTAAAAGTAAATTATTTCGAGCCAAAGTGAAAAAGAAACTCTAAAAAGGTTTGTTTTTGTTTTTATTTCAGGTGGATTTTTTTTTTAATCTAAAAGAGTTTTGTTTCTTTATTCCAGGTGGATGTTTTTTATCTGGACCGTGTGTATCACGTGGTTTGTATGCGCCTTTGACAGCCTCGTTGTGGCAGGCGTCGTGGAGATTTACGGAACCTATCGTTGCAATCTCAAGTACGGAATCGTGGCGGCATTCAGCACCGTCTTGCAGCTGACGGCGCCTCCAATCATGAGCCAGATCCTTGAGACATTTGAATGGCTTGGCTTATTTTTAAGTGTTAGCTGCCTCCATTGTGTGTCCTTGATTGTCAGCGTATTATTTTTGCCACGAAGCGGATCTGCTTCTAAGACGATGAATGATCAGGGTGAGAATCCGAAAGGAGAACTGACGTCAGTTCCGGAGGGAAACTGCTGCCATGGTGATGTGAAAACCATCGGAGATTTGAGACCACTGGCCGATAAAGCTTGTTGTTTGCCTCTCCCATGCAACGAGTCGGATCAGTCAAGAGGCAACACAGCCCAGAAACTGCATAGTGATTCTACGTATTCGTCATATAACTCTGAATTGACTCACTCTTTACACAATGAATCCGCTTATTTCCCACCCAAGGAATATGCTGATCAAGTCTACGAATCAACTCGTTCACCCTTCAGAGATCAGATCATTATCCAGTCAGTACCTACACATGAAATTCACTCTTCACTGAATGAATAACATTTTCATGTAATGAATTCTCCAAATATCTACTCACATCCCGAATCAGTTTATTTTCCATGTATCGTATGAAAGGTCATTCAATGAATCGACCCACTCTTATTCAGTTAAAACATTCCCGATTCCATGAATCAAATCATTCCAGTTTTTCATGAATCAACTATTTTTCATTCCTTATATCTACTTAATTCTCACACCATAAATCAACTCATTTCAATGAATCAAGTCATTCCTCCCACAATGAATCAACTCATTCCTCCCAATGAATCAACTCATTCCTCCCAATGAATCAACTCATTCCTCCCAATGAATTAACTCATTTCTTACTCCATGAATCAACTAATTCCTCCCACAATGAATCAACTCATTCCTCACACCATGAATCAGCTCAGTGAATCAAATGACTCAGGCTCATTTCCAGCGTGTCAAATCAGTTCTGTTCTCAACTCTTGAATGAAATCTAACTTTAGTCATCAGGCCATTCTGCGAGTCAAAGTACTTGGAATATTTCAAAAACTATGCTACTGAAAATATTTAAACTAAAACATCATTTGATTGTTTTATTGTACATTTAGACCCAGTACGATTGTATACAGACTCCTAGTATTAATAACTTCATGCTCAAATCATAATGCAAAACACAACTGATCCAAATTCATTCTTGTAACTTACATGAAGCACTTATTACAATGAAATGTAATTTATCCGGTTTATTACTGAATCTGTTTCTCTGACCCTAGTTTTTCTCCTGTTATCACTATCTGTCTAATTGTGTCAATCTGTCTAATTGTGTCTATCTGTCTAATTGTGTCAATCTGTCTAATTGTGTCAATCTGTCTAATTGTGTCTATCTGTCTAATTGTGTCAACATGTCTAATTGTGTCTATCTGTCTAATTGTGTCAACATGTCTAATTGTGTCTATCTGTCTAATTGTGTCAACATGTCTAATTGTGTCAACATGTCTAATTGTGTCTATCTGTCTAATTGTGTCAACATGTCTAATTGTGTCAACATGTCTAATTGTGTCAATCTGTCTAATTGTGTCATTATGCTTCTCTAAAAAATTGAAAAAACAAATTGTTGATAGGATTCTTTTTAATTTACTCGTATACCATTGATCAACTAGCTGTCTAATTTTATCAATATGCTGCTCTAAAAAAAAAATTAAATTGTTGATAGGATTCTTTTTTAATTTACTCATATGCACTTGATCAATCCCAAAACTACAGTGGACGAATAACCCAAACATTTATTTCAAAATTTGAACTTTGACCTATTTAAATGTAACTTTGCAACGTCATTGCACTTTGACCTCCTCAAGAGCATAACAGTGCAACTTGATTTGTTGGAAAATGGGGAACTGTTTTTAAAACCGAAACCAAACTGTCTGCTTCGAGTTTCTTATTTTATTAAGTTGATGCACGGAGCGGTGGTCATTTCTTAGAACGGGGGGGGGGGGTGAAACAAATGGTGGACCAAAGGCAATGTTGCTTGGTGTATGTATTGGGATGGGGCTCAATTAAATGAACATGTAGACGGCGAAGTTTTAAATAAAACGGCTCAGTGTCTGGGAAGAGGTCAATCATTCATGAGGTCAGGTCGTGCTCACGTCGAGCGCTCTAAGTGAAGGTTGTCTCCCCATCTTCCCCCCCCCCCCAAAAAAAAAAAAACAACTCAACAAAAATAAAAGACTGAAGATGCATGTTGTAGGGTAGGTCGGTCGTTGACTTGTAGCACCAGATTACTAGTAGGCTACAACTAAACCGATGTAGGCCTAAGCGTATTATATTTTTAATTGAACTAGAAATAGCTTAAACAAGCTTCTTTTATTATTAACAATATAGATAGAATTCAACTTGAATGAAATAAAGATCTAATAGCAATAAAAGAAACTGGTATTAAAACAAAATCTAACTCACAACAAAAAAAAAGTCTTTAACTGTTTCAAATCACTGGGTCGTCTCTCATTCTGAACATAGATGATGACAGAGCCACTTGTCTTGCACCATTCTACAAGACTAACAATTAATGCTCCCTTTTTTCATCACCGCATAGGAAACACACACACACTCCATAACACTGCAAAAGTCAGCCGTTATAGGTCCACACATATGCGCCACCTATGCCTTGGTTGCCTTAAATTCTCTTTCAGAGCGCTGCTAGTATGTATTCCGAAACAGTAACTTTGAAAAAAAAAATTAATCATGCTACATATAGATCTATAGCCTATATTGTATTTCTAATACAAGTGATATAAAGTAACATTTTTAAACAGATCACTTGTGGTTATAAAATATGGCGACCTCTGAACTTCAGATCCACTAGACCAGCGGTTCTCAACCTTTTAAGCTCGGCGACCCCTTTTACAACCCCCCATTCTGCCGCGACCCTCCCCCCCCCCCACACACACAGCAATAGAAGAATAGACAATAACAATCCATATTTTCGATGGTCTTAGGCGACCCCTGGCAAATCGTCAATCGACCCCCCAAGGGGGTCGCGACCCACAGGTTGAGAACCCCTGCACTAGACTTTTGTTTTAAGACAAGCCTCTAACAAATACGTGTTCAAAGTCAATTGGGGAAAATCCAAAAAATATTTCCGTTAGCACGCCTACACATCTGACTTGGTGGGTGACGTTTTAAAAGTTACATTTTTAACATGATTATTAGGGCGAAGAATGTGGGTCAATGACGGTTGATTTAGGCTTACTTACATCTCTTAAAAATAACTTACACTATTGCTGAGCCGTGGTCTACTTAATCTTTAAAGATCCCTATTTTCAGTTTCGAGTCTTACCAAACGATATTTTTTTCCTTGGGCACATCGCATTTGAGCTATTTTGAAAAAAAAAACGTTTATCTTACACCCCCCACCCCTTTTCCCCATGGTGATCGACATTATACCTTTAAATATTAGAATTAGACTGAAAAGAAATGTACAACAATATATAAAACACAAAACCAAACCTACAAATACAAAATCACAACAAATTTCCATAAGGATCAATAAAGCAGTCTTAGTCTTAGTCTTAAAAACACAACATAATAAAATATCCTGAGAGAGACAAAGATAAAAACATTCTTCTATATGCTAGGATAAATTCGTACAAGTGATCCTTCTTCCCTAGTGCCATTGGAGCATGGAACAGGTTTACCCAGGAAAATCAATGATTTAGCAGAGTTTAAGAATCTAATTCACATGCGTGAGTAGATTAACATTGTATTTGCGTTGGGCGTGATTCTTTTTTGAAGGAGCGTCTGTAGTTTATAAGATATTTGCAGCACAACATTCAGGTTTGAATAAACTATTTTGAAAAGGGAAGTAATAATTTCCCCTAATTGGATTCCGTTGCAATAGTCAATGCCTTCTAAAAAATCTCTGGGTACAGCATTTCAGCAAATATTTGTAAAGTGATGTAGTTACGGGTTACAAAAATAAAAAAGGGATACAACGGTCCAATAAAATTATATGTAAAAAAAATAAAAAATATGACAAGCTTTAGTAACGGTACTTTCTTAAACAATATTTTTCTTAGATCTAGATCTATGTAAAATAGTATATTATATAGACCCTATATAATTTAACAGTTGTTGCTCTCACATGTAGGCCTAGCTATGCCCCATTACAACAACAACAAAAAAAAAGTCAAATTAATAGGAATTAGTTATTTTTTCGCACTTATAGAGAAGGAATGTTTTCATCATGAGTGATACATCGGAAATAACACTGTCGGCTGCTCATTCTTCGAGTGACGCAACCAACTTCAGCCTTCATTCACATGCCAGACTAATTACCGAAACATACTTTCGATCCCGAGTGAATTGTTATCTGATAAAGTTTTCATTGTAAAGGATAGTCTTGAAATCGCCCACCGTTACATAACCATTGCGGGTTAGGAACCACTCCTCTTGAAAATGATAGCAGGAATTTTTCTTAGTGATACTGGAAGTACATCTCAACATTTGATAAACCAGAAGGAAATACTTCCTAGAAGTCGACTTAGCAGGTCAAGGTCAAGGTCCTGTCTTCAAGATAAGACAAGAGTTGGGGTAAAGTAACACGGACGGGAGGGGGGGAAAAAGGGGGGACGTGGGAGGTAAAAACACGTTGTAACGCAGTGGTTCCCAAACTTTTTGTCTCGTAGACCTCTTTGTCATGTTTTCTAGTTTTCGCTAGACCCCCTGCTTAAGTTATTATGCATTTTTCAAAATTCATCAGCTTCAAACGTGTATTGTTTCTGATTTCTAAGTCCTGTATATTTATTTTAACGAATAATAAATTTGAAATGAAGCTCAATAAAATTTGATACATGAATTTATCAAACAAAAAATACGCGCCCATTATTGGGTTGCTTTGATACAATTTCAAAATTAGGCTTCCATTTATTTAGATTTAATAGTAACACTTTTCATCTATTGATGTCCAGTTTTTTTTTTTTTTTTTTAATTATCATTAGAAGATTGGCAACCTTGCTGAAACCTTTTTCCACTAGATATGAAGATGAAATGGAAACTTTGTGATGATAGTCTGATAAGTATCATGTTTTATCTGCGAAGCTAGAAGAGCTGATATTCATTTTTAAAATTATTTTTTAATAAGCTCTTCATTAATATTTATTCCGAGCAGCTCTTAAATTGTAATGTTACATACGTCTTTCCCATTCAGCATCATATATATATGTGCTGACTCTCCATTGAGGTATTAGGCCTACCGTATTCAGAATGTACTCAAACCATAGCTGAAAATTGGAAAAGAGGGCATTTGAATATTCACTATAAGTCAAACGTCAGCTTCCTGAGAGTTTGGCAGTTCTAAATTTGGAAATTGGTAAAATTTGCTGAGTCCAATATTTTGCTTTATTAGTTCAGTTAAATTCTCACAAGAAATGCTCAGTTTAAGGACTCCGTCTTATCAAAGTTAAGCAGTCACCTTGTAGTTGCAACTTAAATCAAACTTTATGAAACAAAAGGCTATGATTTCTGCTTGATTACTATTTTGTTTTAAAAATGAGAACTTCAAAACGTCTTAAGAAATGAAACAAATATATTGTCCAACTTAAAGACTTTCGACTAACATTGTGTGAAGGTAGTAAGTAAAGTTCCCCTTTCAGACCTTGTGGTGTATAAGGCAGATGATGTAAAGGTCATCTGTTTCTGTGGCCTACGGTTTACGATGGTGTCATGTGGCCAGCACAACGACCAACAGCATTTACTTTTCCCCAACAAATGTCAGGTAGCCTACCCATCAGAGCTGGGTGGACTCATAGGTGCCCAAAGATCCCGAAATTAAAAATCCCAGTCTTCACCAGGATTCGAACCCTACCATTGTGTGAAGGACTGATAGATAAAAGTTATTGGCAAAGTTCTTAATATATTTCTTGATGCATAATAAAACGCACATATGCCAACAATAATGCTTCATTACCAGGCAAAGTGAACTAGTTCAGCTGTATAGAGAAATATGTTGTTTGCAGCTTTCAGTGTCATAACTCATTTCCCCAATACACGTTTGAACTGTATTGTTGCTTGAATTCATTTGTTTTACGATATCAGATGCAGGTTTGTGTAAAACAGTTTTTCAAACTTCTTCAATGGCTGGGAAAATCAATCTTTGCCTATACTTGTGCTGCAAGTAGAGATATTGTACGGCGCTCTCAAACCTCTTCTCTTTGTAATGTTGAAGTGAACATTTTGTTCACTGTGTGACTATTCTGAACTTTATCTTTGAGTGTTTGATCGTTTTTTTTTTAAGTTCAAGCTTGAAATTCAAAGGATTAACTAAGGTACAAATCATAAATTGTATTAATAGGAAATAAAATTTATAGACTCCATCTGCTTAGATGAGATCCACTATCGTAGACCTCAATTTACATCTCATTAACCCCTCCCCCCCCCCAATTTTTTTTCACACTCGTAGACCCCTTGGAAGTCGTTGTAGAACCCCTGGGGGTCTATACCTGAGATGAACTCCATTTGGTAGCAAGACTGGAACTCCAACCACAGCCAATGCCAAGGCATTCATCTCATTTCCATGAGATGACCCATAGTCGCTTCGTGACTGAAGGAGGCCATAGTAAATACAAAGGGGGGAGAGTATTGCAATTATTTATACATGAACAGAACCACAAGGTAAGGCAGACAGGACCCCAACTTACATGACATTGCAATGGAATAAATAGGAGACACACACACACCACAAAATGTATGAACTCAAACACCAAAACAAATGAATGTTCAGAAGAAAAACAAAGCATTCTATGAGCCATTGGTTTTCTTATCACAAGAATTTGGAAGTAGTAGGTACACACTTTTTTTTTGTTCCAATGCTAGTAGATGTCCTAGCATGTTAGGTATTATGTTAAAGCAATCATCCATTGCTGATAATTCATGTTAGAAAATCTTCAAGCAACAGTTTCAAATTGTTCTGTGTATTTGTTTTTCCCCACAGACTATGATGTTTTCATGTTTTTCTGTTATCAATGAATAAGCCTATAGATGTTCTAACACAATTTAAAAGCAGCAGATATCAATTTTGATTTTAAATCAATTTTATTACATGAACATAAGGAGTATATTTTATTTCTTTGAAGATTTTAACAAATTAAAATTGAAGCACAAAAAAAAAAAGACATAAAATGAAAATGACTAAATGGTTTACTAGTAGAACAAATCAGGTACAGATCTAATCATTTACAGAAAACTATTAACATTTCAAGAGGACTTGGAAGAGCCTGACAGTAAATATAAAATATATCAAAATAAAATCTGGTGGGAGGGCAGGGCAGAAGAAATCAGCAGTTAAGGGAAATCAAATGGTATATAGGATGAATAGGACAGAGACCAGAAGACTATGTACAGTTCTAGGTATCACCTGATTTACAGACAGTCACAGCATTATGTAAATATATTAGCATCAAATATGTAGAGATATAAATAGATGTATATATTATTAAGTATTTATACACATGTACACTCTGTCCTAGTCAAACAGCATTAACTCAGTTAACACAATGGAATGAAGTTTAGTTGAAACCAAGATCATTACATAACATTCAATTACAAAGGCCATTTCACTATCTCCCTCTCCAGGAGGAAAAGAAACACACTAACAAAAAAAAAACAACTAAAAAATGTTTCTTTTCTTGCCCACGAAAAGGATCCTAAATATTACCATAGCCACCAAGCAAACAAATTTACAGAGATCCAGGGAAGCAAAGGAAGAGTGCACAAACCCCAACCTAAATTCAGGTGTATAGCACAGAAACTTGCAATAGACCTCACTGACAATAACACAAGGACTCCTAATAGAAAGGCTTTCACCCATTACTATTATTATAGCTTTTATATAGCGCTACTTTCATGCTTATAGCATACTCAGAGCGCTTTGGTTCAATCTCATTTGTGGACCAGTGGGGGGGAGGGGGTATCTAGGAGTTGGTTTTCCGTGCTGCCTATAGGCGCTCAGTAAACGCAACTCTGCCCGAGTCGGGTGTCAAACCTTGAGCCCCCTTCTAGGTAGCCAAGCCAAGTTCAAGTGCTTCCCCCACACCCATACCAAGAACTAGTTGGCCTCTTTCAGTCATTGAAGGATTATGGAACGACTAAGGTTCATTTACTAGAACTATAGACAGTTGAGTAGAAGAATCCAACAGGCCTCTCAGAAATACCAAAGAACTTTTCCAAAGAAATCACTTTTGGATCTGATATAACATTACTGATTTTTTTTTTCAACCCTGCCAGCCAACAGTAAAAAAAAAATCTAACACAAAAATGATTTGATGGTCTGAACAAATGCTTATAGGTGTAAATGTTCTCAATCGACAAATGAGTAAAAATGGCTTACACTAAAATGACAAAAAAAAATTAACATGAATCAAAGAATCAAATGTTGAAATAATATGAGCTTCATGATGAAACTGATTTCCTGAGTCTCAGTCTTGCAATAGGTCACTAAAGATGATATCTTTTTCTATGACATTGAAGATGCCCAATAATTGTATCATCAACAGGAGCAATGTCTCTACAGTCACTAAGATCAAGAGTTATTTTTGGCATGTAATCTCCATAATCATAATTTGCTTAAGTTCTTGCCCTTGTGGTTATGAGGTCCAGGCTCTGGGGTGTAGGTAAAGATGAGTCCAGTTGAGTAGATGACCCCGTCAGAACGTACCAAAGACACAGGAACCTGAAAAAATATAAAAAAGAAGCAATTACAAACAAGGGACTGAAAATCTTAAAAACGTGGTTGAGAGGCTAAGGGTTGAACTTGGCTTGGCTTAACTACCTATGAAGGGTGCTCGAGGTTCAACATCTGACTCGGGCAGAGCTGTTTACTGAGCGCCTAAAGGCGGCACGGAAAAAACCTTCTAGATACCCCCTCCCCTTCCATACATCAACCACACAAATTTTAAATATCAGTGTCAATACATAAATTCTTATTCACATGGAGATTTCCCGGGTGTAGAGACTAAGCCACAAAACAGAAGTTGATAAGACTATTTGTTGCATAGTAACAATAAAAAATGAATTATGTATGCTAATTTTTTTGTTTAAAGAACTAAACTTAAAGCAACAGTTAAATCAATTACCTGTAGTGGTTGCCTGACCCATCTGACTCCACCAGATCGGAATGCAGAAATATCTGGCACTACACATAACATACTGTCATCACATCTGTCAGAAGAAATTATTGAGATGGTATATGTTTATGACAACAGCAATAACATTTTTATAGGATTAAAATGTATCTATTTGGACAGTGCTATTGGATTATTTTGAAAGAAAAAACAATTTCAGATCCCCCCCCCCAATCCAAAAATTTGTAAGGCATATGCAGCTAGATACAATTACTTTTAAACAGAACAATGCATTATGCAAGTGTTTTTTTTACATAGTCAAAATAAAGCCAATCCTAAGTTTTTCCCAGAAAATTAGATGGTCTCCCTTTACATCCAGAAATAAAATTACAGCTTTCTATAGAACTTTTTTTTTATTTAACCATTTTACAACTATAATTAGTAGCTGAGGGTCGCCATCACTGCTAGACAACCAGAGTCGCAGGTTTTGGATTGTTTTGTAATGCACTTCTAGTTTTAAATTATTTCAACTATCTCTTACTTAATCTGAGCTTAGAGAGCAACAGTGAAGCTATTTTATTTGTTTTCTGCAACAAGTTGGAATGAATTTTTTGAAACTTTTTGTTCGCTTAGTCTTCACAAATGACATGAATTTTGCTAATATACAGTGGAATGATTTCAATGAAAACTTGGAACATTTTAGTTGTGGAATATAGAAATGATTGGCGTAAGTGATTTACAGCCATTTGAGACTGATAGTAGCAAAAGTGAGGAAATCAATGCGAGATCTAATATTGATAGTGTTAGATCTAGTCAAACTGGAGTGGCATCTAGATCTGTTGTGATATTTTAAATTGAGCTGAGCACATGACTTGAAACATGGTGCTAATCCACGGGACTATTTTTCTGTATTATTAAAAGAAGATTTTTATTAGTTTTTTCTGTGAATTTAGGGAAAAAATTATTTTTATTTTGGTATTAATTGATATGGAATGTGTATCCCATCTCCAAATAAAAAGATAAATGACTAATCTGAACATAGTCTCTGCCTCTACTTCTCCAAACCAAACCTTTAATTGTGGGGTAAAGTTTTCTCCACTTAGTTCCAACATGGCCACATCACCACCACCATTCAACTGAAATACAAAAAGACCAGTGTTAGCAAAAAGTGGTTACAACGTTGCATTCCCTTTAAATTTGCACATGATACCTTCTCAACAACCATACTACTTATACAAATACAAGAGAACATCTGTAACAAAGTAAGAAAAAAAAAGTATACTTAAAACAACAGGTAAAGTAAAGTAAAGTTTCCCTTTCAGACCTTCTGGCAGATGATGATTTGATTTGATTTTTTATTTTAGGCACATCGGCACAATTTAGGCCATGTCGTGCCTGCAGTCCTTTAAGGACTACTCTCTCTCTAAACAACAAGGGCCAGATTCTATACAGTCATATCATTAAAATCAAGGTCTATTCACAGTTAAAATAGTAAAGGTAGTAAAAATTTAATTATTTGGTAAAAATCTAATGTAAATAGTACATATTCACAAATTCATAAATCAGATCTTCGTAGATAGCCCCACTTCCCGGATAAAGCCCAGTACCTTCCCAGGGTTGACATTAGCAAATAGTGTTTTTAAATAAGTGGCTCTAAAATATTTCTCCCTGACATCCTGGTATCTGGGGCAATCAACGAGGATATGTTCCACGGTGCGGCAGATGATGTAAAGATCATCTGTTTCTGTGGCCTAATGTTTATGAGGGTGTCATGTGGCCAGCACAACGACCAACCGCCTTTACTTTTCCTCAACTAATGTCAGGTACCCATCAGAGCTGGGTGGACTCGGTGCCCAAGGATCCCAAAAATAAAAATCCCAGTCTTCACCAGAATTTGAACCCGGGACCCCCGTTTCGGAAGTCAGGCGCTTGACCACAAAAGCGCCTCCACAAAACAGGTGACTTTCATAAAATGCGAACAAAAAAAATGAATCCATGTAGTGTCGGTAGATTATATTAACAATATTTTCAGTGATGACTAAGCTAATATATTCCATCTTACTTTGAAATGTTCATTTTAAAGATTAAAAAAAGAATCTAGTTCAATCCCGATTTCTATAGAAGCAAAAAAAATTGCAAGAGCTCTCATGTCTCATTCAAAAAAAGAACACACAGCAACCCCAACCCCAGCCCCAGCACACACACAAAATAATTTTTCAAGTGTATAAAGCCTACCCACCCAGGAAATTCTAAATTTCTATGAAGATTTTCTTCTTCCTGATCTAAAGGTATTTAATTTAAATATTTATTTCTAAACCAAACACAATCTTTTTTTTGTAAGGATATTAAATATTAATTTTTAAAGCTTTGCTTAGGAGTAAGGCACAACTTTTTAAAACCAAACATAGTAACTAGTGGGTATGTTAGTGTATGTTAAACAGTCAACACAAATGGTCAAATCTATTTCAGCTTTTACTTACATTCAGACGATCGACAATAGGTACTGGGTCGAAGGGCTTCTCATAAAAAGTGTACTCTGCTTTGTGTGTACTGATGATAGTCCAGGAGGCTCCATCATTAATCATTTCTTTATTAGCTTCTTTGGGGCATGGCATCGCCTAATAAATAAACAATAAAAATGACTACTTCAGAATGAAGGAACAACAAAATGGTAAAATGGCCCTCATGCAGGTTTCAATGTACATTCTTTCACTGGAATGTTATTTATATATATATATATATATATATATATATATATATATATATATATATATATATATATATATATATATATATATATATATATATATATATATTAAAACTGCTTGAACTTACTTTAAATTGAATGATTCTTTCCTGTAAACGACACAAGTACATGCGTTCTGTGTCTTTGAGATAGAATGAGCACTTGTGAAGTTGAGATACAGGATCATCAGCATCTAACTGTGCTGTCTGCTTCTCAACTTTACGAATTATCTGAAATATTGAAAACCAAGGAAATAAATAAATTCCAGAAGAAATGAAATATAGAAACAAAACTGACATAAATGACTTAAAATGAAATCATTGGTGACCAAAAAAAAATATACTGTATATTTTCGGATTTGAGATTTTTATGGGGAGACTATCATTGTTATATTTTAATTTTTTTTTTTTTTTTTTTAACAAATCTAGTTTAGTGTAAAATAGTAACAAATGTTTAGTTTTTTATATAAGTGTTATTGATGACTTTCTGATGTAATTTTTTCAATACAACCAAAAGAAAGTATTTTACCTTAACTCAAAGCTAGAACTACGTTTGCAAATAATTTTATTTCGCCATTTCTGAAATCTTTCCATAATAAAAGCTTCTCATAAAAAAATCTTTTGATCTTAAAATTAAGCCAATATAAAGGTCACTACAATCGGCCAATAATAATACAATAAGTACAATGAATGTATTAAAGTGTATTTTTTTATTTAGAACTTCCTGTTAATTTGTTTTTCTAACTAGTCAGCATTAGCACTAGGAGGAAGTGATTTTTGTCCTGATAAATGGCTGGTTTGAACATTTTCTGTTCAACAAGAAAGTTTCAGAACTTGAGAATTCCACTAGAGTTTACACATTTTCTTCAAAGAATACAAGGCTATAATTTCTCAGATTTTATCAAACAAATCATATCTAGTATCTAGTTTACTTTATTTGAATCTTAGATAAAATTTAGTAACGCTATTCTAGTCTAATGGCAATGCTCCAAAATTAATTTGTTGACATGAAAAAAAATACAATATTAAACATTGTTTATACCAGGTTTTGATAAAGAGCTGCATGCTAAGACTATCATGAGAAATTGGACATTTATTTGTATCTGAATAATTTCAAATTAAATGTCAGGTGCAAACAAACAAAAACAAACATACTGACCAGACGAGGCAAAGCTAGTCCTGTGACTGAGCAGACTAGTTTGACAGTAGACCCGTAATGAATGTAGCCATCTTTGACAGTGAACTCTTCAGATTCTACCTCAGCATCATCGACTGGAGGAGGAAAAAAATAAATTTTAACTGATGCTTGAGTCAAGAGTTGACTAGAGTCTCCAAGACAAGACACTTGCTTTGAATTCTTAGAAAAACATTTTTCTGCCACTTCAATTTCGATCAAGTTGAAACTATGCACAATCATTCATTGTCAATAATAAATGAATCAAGAAATTAACCAATTAGTCAATCAAGTTGTAATTTTGTTTTATTCAGAAAAAGGGAGACAAAACATGCAATACTGAGAGCGATGGCAGGGCCTGGTGCTCTCCTACACATAGATTTGTTTTAAAAAAAAACTTTTTATGTTTTGCTATTTTAAAGTTTGATTCATGATGCCTTGTAAAGTACATCATTTTAAACTAACAAAACAGCTTCAACAACTACCTAAATATTACAAAAGTACATAAAACTAATAAAAACCTAAAAAAAAAATTCAAATCCACAAAAACAACAAAGATTATTACAAGAATGTCTAAAGCACATTGAATTTGTAACAGCTAAGAAATTAATTAATCAAGAACATTTCAGTCTGGAAAGAAAGACACAAAACTTACCTAAATAGATGTTAAAAGCTCCCAACTGAGTGGAACTGGCGTGATAGTTTCCATTCTCAACATGGAGATAACGTGTAGGCATACTAACTGTTTGTGAGCGTGGTCTGTTGAACAAAGCCACTTTGGTGCCTGAGGCTATACACACTGAAATAGAGCCAAATTTACACTGTATATTTATTTAGACCTAACATAAAATAATATAGTGCAGTAAAATTTGTGTGAAGACATTAGAAGAAAACGATACAAATCTTATTGAAACAGTCTGTACAGTGATTTGCAACTTATTGATTTAATACTTAACAAAAACTATGTTATTAGTCAAAGTCATTTAGTCACTTACAATCTGTATTCTTTGAAGATGGGAAAACTCCAATATCTTGACCATTGCCATAGAACATTTTCACACTCAACATGAAGTGTTTCCTCTTGTCCGAGTCAGAGATGTACAACGTCTTGGCAGCACAATAGCTCTGAAAGAAGGCAGGACTAAATGAGTCAAAGTGTTGAGATCAATGCTAATGTAATTAAAAAAAATTGTCACTACTTACAAAGCCTGATCTAGATGTCTGTATAAGCACAAAGTATAAATTGCACTCCTAGATAGAAAGATGTTTGACCGTTGTCAGCTTTCTTGCTATGTCTAACCCTGGTCTTCTCTCTACCCTTATATACACTGCCTTCCTACACATCTACACTAACACAGATTTGTCTAGACTGTGTTAGCAATGCCTTCAAAAACAAACAAATGTGAGAAAGTGTGACCATCAATTCAGGTTGGAAACAATAGAATCAACTAGGTCAACAGCTCATTTTGTTAGGGAAGAAGGACATGGTCCACTGGGCATGAATGGTCAACTTGTGTCCTAACAAGATATAAAATAAGGCAGGACCACTAGTACAAACAATTGTAATTCCTCTCTATTGTGAACTAATGTAATCTAGCCTATATAGCCATAGTTTCTTACAACCTTACCCATGACCAGATGAGACAGTGAACAATGGAGCAGTGCCCCCTTTTGTATCCAGTTCCATTGCCTACAGCTGTTGGTGGTGGTGGTAGAGGCCGTCACAGCGGGTGGAGATGGGGTAGGGAAAGGAGAAGGCGGTGCCCGCATTGTGGATGTGATGGCTGCCATGTCCAGGCTGCCAGGAGAAGGCAACCCAACGATGTCGCCCATAGACATATATAAATATTGACTGGGAAGAGAAAATAACTTCATGTAACTTGAAAACATGTAGGCCTATGGCCTATCTATATTGTTGTCGGATTTCCGAATTCTGAAAAGTTGCATGGTCTACACTGCTCATAAATGCTGTACAATAAAGTACACAAAATTGCAAGTCACAAATTTTCGTTTCATAAAACTCTTTTATCGGCCAGTCTATATTTATTTATGTTTATGATGTCGCCATTTAGTTTGTCAGGTGGAGTGAGCGACCCTGCCATAAGGTGGTTCCCACCATCTGAAACAAAACCAATAACAAAAAATGTTAAGTTTATACTAGTTATATATTAGACATAAATGAATAGCAGCATCCGGGACCAAGTTTAGTTCTCTTTATGCTTAGCATTAATAGTTCTCTTGGCGTTGTCTGAGGTTTTTCCTTCATTTTTTTCAAGTGGTGGCGAGTGAGTTCCTTCGAAAAATAGAATTCCTAGTCGGTGTTGTAAGACTCCGACTTCCGGTAACGGTGTGCTACTGATGTACTTCCTCTTATAGAAGAGGATCGTAAGCACTTGCGAGTTCGTTTGTTGGGTACACTAGCGGTGGGAGACTCATCAAGGTCACTTGGTTGTTGAAAGTGTCTCATCTCTCCCCGTGGCCTGATGCTAGATGCTGATTATATGGGTAGATCTACGTATTATTCAGAGGGGAAAGGCGTATTCAGAGCGCAGCTGATTTTTTTTTCTCTAGTGAATGTCTTCTATTTTCTATACATTTACTTATGTTTTTTTTGTTGTTGTTTTTTTGTAATTTTTAGGTCAAATCTTCTGTTTTAGTTACTTCACACATTCCCAAGAAAAGCACATCTATCTCCTTACTTTGTAATTTTTTAATTGAAAAAAAAAAAGATTTTAAATAAAGTCTTTAAATTTTTATACATTTCAATGTTAATTTTCTTTAATGTACATTTTACTTATATATATATATATATATATATATATATATATATATATATATATATATATATATATATATATATATATATATATATATATATATATATATATATATATATATATATATATATAATTTAAAACGTTTCTATCCTACACTGTATGGTTTGATGATGTGGAAGCAGATCTGCAACAGCTTGGGGCTTGGGCCTGGAGACGAAAGGCCCAGGAGAGATCTGAATGGAAGGATAATATGTGTTGAAGCAGGCCAGAGCCCTCCATAAGCTGTAGCGCCACTGGGATGGATGGATGGACCCTACATTGTATAATCCTTCTTTATATATATGATCTACTTGAATTCTATTTAGGGTTTTATTGTCATGAGTAGCTTTTAAATACATGTTCCATATAAGTATCCTATACTCTGCTAAATTAATCAAGTTCATATCTTCAAGTTTTTTTACTTTTTGCTTTAGGTATTTTATTTAAAAATATTGCTTGACCTATGTTGACCTTGACATGACTTGCAATTAAAATGTTCGACACAGTTTCTCTCATAATGGTGAAGTTTGGACACTCCCCAAACAAATGTTTTTCCGGTTTGTTATTATCTATCCCACCTAGTTTACATGTGTGGCCGGCCCTGTCCGTACCCTTCTTCTTTATTGGAGTCATTCCATAAATTAGTCTGTAGGCCAACTCCCGTGCTTTCGGAGTTATGTTTTTAGTGTGTAATTGCGTGAATGTGTCTGTGTGTGTATTGACCACTATTCCTAATTCCCTCCCCCATTTTATTCTAAGCTTTAAATTTTCTTTTAAGTCGGTTTGCAAGTGCTGTGTAAATGTTTTTGGTTTTGTGATGTATTCGATTTTCATTGTTTATTTGTAGGTGTCTGGTTAGTGATCTGTAAAATAGGTGGATGTGGGTGCCGAAATAGTGTGTGCGTGTGTGTGTGGGGGGTTGTTTTGGATGGGGAGAATTTTGTTGAGCCTTAAACCGAAAACAGTATTAGGTTAAAGGGAAGTTTTCAGGGGACCTAACTACCCTAGCGATACATTTTAAACGAAGTGCTTTAATTTTGGTTTTGATATCTTGTGCGCTTATTTCCCCCCCCCCCTTTTTTTATCTTGTATTAGTGTGTAGTGTTCGATGTTAATGTCTGTGTTTCTGTAGATAAATTTTCTAATGATTTTGTATATGTTTTTTATGAAGTTAGGCGGTGGTTCTACACTGTTGGCCAGATACAAAATTTTAGGCACTATAGATATCAGGTTGTTTACTATAATGGCCCTTATAATGTAGGCCATTGTAGGCCTACCCATATATTGAAAGGATTTTATTTTGTTCTTTATCTTATCTGTTAATTCATCCCATTGTTTATTAATGAAGTGCCGGGTTTTTTGGTCCACACGATGCCACAGCTTTTAATCTCTTTTTCTATCCTAAGCCTAAAAGGTAGAACTGGGGGGATATCCCAACTACCTAACCCCATTATGGCTGATTTCTGGATATTAATTTTGGACCCGCTCGCCTTCCCGAAAAGTGTAAATTTCTCTATTATTATTTTAACGTCTTTTTCTGAAGAGGGGAAAAGGGTAGTATCGTCTGCATATGCCTTAATTTTAACTACGGGATTTGGCCCTAAGAATTCTTGGTCATTTTATTCTAAGCTTTAAATAAGGCTTTCTAATAGGGGTTCCAGGCAGACCGATCTTTTAATGGGGATCCGATCACTAAGAGATTGGTTGATAATTAGCTGACGTGTGGCATCCGTGCAGACCAAATTTATATATTTGGTTAGGGACTTGTCTATGTTTGTCTTGTCTAGTATCCTAAAGAGGTAGTCATGGTCCACTCAAAGGCTTTTTCCTGGTCTATGGTCATGAGGGCTGCCTTCAAATCTTTGTCTTTGCAGTAGTAAATTACGTCTCGTATAAAGTGGTTAAGTTCGTCATTATTTCTGTCGGGGTTGCTGCAGTGTTGGTCATGTCCTATCAAAAGTGGGATTAGGGGTTTTATTCTAAGGAAAATCATTTTGGTCATCAGCTTGTAGTCTGTGGGAGATCGGTCTGAAGTCACTGGGTGTGGTCTTGTCTTCGTTTCTTTTTTTTTTTTTTAATTTGGTTGTAAAATAAGGTATGCGAGATTAAAATCTGTGGGCGTCTGTCCTGTTTCTAGCATTTCTTTGTAAAGTGTTAGTAGTAGGGGCCCTATCTGGGGGCGTCTGTCCTGTTTCTAGCATTTCTTTGTAAAGTGTTAGTAGTAGGGGCCCTATCTGGGGGCGTCTGTCCTGTTTCTAGCATTTCTTTATAAATTGTTAGTAGTAGGGATCCTATCCGTGGGAAAAAGGTTTTGTAGAATTCGTAGGCTACGTCAAACTGTCAGGACCTGGAGCTTTATCGTTTTGTGTTAATGTCTAAAGGGCAGCCCTCAATTCCTCTAAGGTAAAAAGGGGGGGGGGTGCCTGTTATTGTTTTTTCTGTCGTCGTTATTGTCTTACAGTTTCCTATGAATTTTTTTTTTTGTATGTCTATGTCTATCAGTTCTTTGTTATACATATTTTTTGAAGTGTTCCGTCATTATTTCCAAGATTTTAAAACCATTTTGCGTCATATTCCGTCTTTGTCTTTTATGGTTTTTATTGTCTTGTTCTTTTGTGAAGGTTCTGTTCCATCGCTAAGAACACTTTACTAGGCTCTTCCGTCATTCTAGGTTTCTTACACCGTATCTCGGCCCCTTTATATTTGTACATATTTATCGCTTCCATTTGATCCTTTACAGAAAGAGAACTCTGTCTTTGTCCTCGTCGTCCTCCGACAGGGGTGACGATCATAAGGGAGAAGTAGAAAGAGGAGAAGAAGGTAAAAGGAAGTCAGATGAATTCTCAGATTCACCTACACCCATCTCTGGTCTAGTAGAAACATTCTACATCTGTTATCGAAATGAAATAAACAAAACAGTTGTACTATAAATTTTTGGTCATTAGGAAATTGATTTTGTTGCAATTCGCTCCGAGAAGTGGGCAACTATTTCACGAATTGACAAATTGTAATGCGTCTAGCTAATGGAGCGAAGGTATCGAATTTGAATCGATGTGGATGCTGGGATATTTGACTTCCCCTAACCTTCACCTTATAGTCTGTTAACCACACATGATCTGTCGACCGTCTTTTTCAAATTCCTGTCCTTTGCCTGAAGTGGAATCTCTTACCGTTAAAGACCTGCCAACTCTAAAGTTGTCTTCCTTTCGCTTTCTCTGTCTGCCTTTTCCCTTGGCAGTTTCCGGAACAGCACCAATGACTTTGTGATATTGCGTTTTTTGACAGTGGCCAGCATGATAATACCCTCTTTAATTATTGCATCATATACAACAGATGAATAAATACAATTACGTTACCTGCAGTGGGGTAGCTATAGTGGGGGTAAAGGGGGGGGGGCCAAATTCGTAAGTCCCCTAGGGCCCCCACTAGAGGGGAGCATCCAAATGAATGTTCTTTTTTTCCACAAAGTATTGAATAGGCCTATTACGCGATTGCCATGTAATCTTACCATTCACATGGAGTCAAAAATACTGGACAGCATTGATCTGCACAGAAAGCACGACGTGAGGCGATATGAATTGAGATTTCACCCTTGTGCATTATATCGCCAATAAATAACGGTACTGTTCATTAAAAGACTCTTAATGATTATTTTTTTTTAATTAATTTTACTTATATACTGTACAAATTGGAATTTAGACATATAATTATTAAGTACATTATCTCATGTCATGATGTCGAATGTAAAAATGCAGGCGCCCCTATAAAGCTCAAGCCCCCCCCCCCCCCCGGGCCTCCAAATCCTTAGCAACGCCACTGGTTATCTGTAGGTTGAACCTACTACGTAACTGCACGAGAAGAGCGAGCGTGTTGGATTTATCGAGCTACGAAATCGTAAAGTCGTCGTTAGGCGAGTTATGGGGATGTCACGTGACCTTATTGAGAAACTGCGTGAATCGAGATTTCCGTCCCTTGTCTGACTCAACAAAACGCAACTTACGCATCTGACAAAGATCCTTGCAGATGTGGCGGAGTATTAGTTGAAGCGTAGCGTTGCTGTTTCTGTTGGTGACTCACTACCGGAAACGAACAAAGGAAGCAGAAAATGTCACTTAGGCACATCATAAAGGAAGTGATGTAATCCCCATGTGTACTACTCTATCTCAGACTCGACAGTTTCTTGAACGGGACATTGTGAAAGGGATTTAGGCATCTTGCCTCTACTAGCACGATATTCTTATTATGACAGATTTCATCATCTTTCCTTTGAGTTCCTCATGGAACATAGGGGCTCAGTAAAACAAAAAAAAAACACGCCACTCTCCATCCACGGTCTCTTGCTAGTTTTTTAATGGTTTCCCAGCTCTTTCCTGTCCTCTCGGATTCATCTAGTACACTGCGTCGCCAGGTTCTTTTTGGTCTTCCTCTACGTCTTGTTCCCCGGGGGATCCACTCTAAGGCCTGTCTAGCTCTGTTGTTGGTCTCTGTTCTAATGGTGTGCTCCACCTTCAATGACCAGATTTACCGGATGTGATTTACTAAGTATAAAATAACTTGTTACATAATTTGATTACTTCCTTGTCTGGTCCGTTACCCGTGACCAAGCCATAATTACTAATGGTTGAGTTGTTTTTAGACCATGTTAATTCTGATGAATGATTTGAGACCAGACCGTTCATTCTAATGGTTCACTTTTCCCTACCTATCTTACCACTCCCTCTTCTGAGTACTATGTTGTTTTTTCTCCTTCACATTGTAAATTAGCTTTCCTGTTGATCAGTAAATTTATTAAAAATAATAAGGATTTTTGTAAGCCATACTATCCTTTGGCGTAGCAATTTGAATCTCAGTGCGATTTAAGATCCAAGCTATGAAATAGACAGCACATCTAGACAAACACAGCACATCTAGACAAACCCAGCACATCTAGACAAAACCCAGCACATCTAGACAAAGTCCCAGACCTCCAAGTGCAGCACAGAAATGATGTTTATTACTTGAGAGAAACAATAAAGCACAAGTTGAAAGGTTTATAAAACACACACACACAAGTGTTCAATGTAATGTACACTATGTACACATACACGAGGTCATGTACACTCCCTAAACACACCTGTAATACTGTACACTATTTTGATTGACACACTCAACCTCCTGGCACACTCAGCACACACTTCAAAGCAGTTTCACATATACACATTCAGAGAAACAAAAAAGTTGTGTAAATAGCTACACATCGATTACATGAACAAAGAAAAGTATGTAGGTTGTATCAAACACAAAGTGTTCTAAAACCATAATATAAATAATTGCCATTTGTTAGGAGAAAAAAAAACTAGAACTATCTAAACGTTTAAACATAATTAGGAAAAAAAAAAAAAAAAAGATAGCTATATAAGGGAGACAACCAAACAAAATGTTTAGCGAAGAAAAAAAAAGGATTTTCAGATCAAGATCAATAATGTCATTTTAGCAATCTATATTTAAAAAAAAAAGGGAATAATAAATTACAATTAATTTTACAGTAACAGAAAAATATAACAAATTTCCTCAGCCTTGCATAATTTAGTTTAAGAATACAATGCATAGAAATCAAACATATAAATTACAGATGTTCTATCAACATAGAAGATACTAATACAAACTGTATGTATAAGAAGAGTTATTTTCAAAAAGCCACATGATCATGTATTCTAAATGGTTCACAGCGGAAAAGGAATCCACTAGATTCTCCTACTTATTAAATATGATGACAGCTCAATGAATGCTACAGTCATAAGGCTGTTCAGTTACATTTTTTTTCCTGTAAGCAATCAAGTTTTTTTTGTCTATGGCTAATTACAATACAGAAAATCAACATCCTCATTACAATTATCTTTTGTAACTATACTTTTATTGTGCTAATGTGGTAAAGAAAAAAAATAGTTTACAAGGAAGCAGAAATTAAAAAATCTGACATATAGTTTTGCTTATAAGATCTTGAAATAAGCCCATCAAGTACACTACTGACATGACCACATATTGACACTTGCTTACAAGACTTAACAACATAGTTACATGCATCCATCCAAACATCCACTATTACATGTTAAAACAAAATGAGGTCAAAATAAAAATGCCACATGTTGAAATAGGAAATAATACATTCAAGTTGCACATATGCAAAGTCGCAGGGATATCAAGATATCTTATAAGCTTAAGATGTTCCTTTAAGAAACAAGATTGTGTTGCCCTCATGCAGGGTACATTGGCCACAGGGAGATTAGCATAAATGATTTCAAGGGCCATTAGCCAGCATGGTTTCAAAGTGCTGCAACTTTCTACATAAACTTCATCTAATGTATAGTTTGGGGGCGTTAAAAAAAATATTTTTTATAACATGAATTTGAGAAAAATTCAAGACTAGAGATATAATTGGTATCATAATACAAACATTTTGTCATTTGAATCCACTGAATTATAAAATGTTTTGAAAACTTTTTACTACAGAACTTATTTCTTTTTCTGTAAACTCTCAAAAGCGTGTACAAGGGAAACATACCACTAAATGTCAAAACACACATTTAGGTTTCATTTGAGGTAATCAAGATTAGGTTCTAATGAGGTAGACACAAGACTAATAGGGGCACACATTGTAAACAAATGAAGACAAAACCTCTTCTACGTAGTTCAATACGGTGAATGACTATTGGTGAACTGTCCTCTTTACCAAAACACTCTCCTACAAAGAAGAAGTATGCCAGTATACAAGACCTGCTCAGTCAAGATCAAGTGGAATGTGAATACAGAAGCACTAAATACAAAGGGAGGGGGGGGGGGGGGGGGGGGGGCGAGTGTTGCAATTATTTATACATGAACAGAACCACAAGGTAAGGCAGACAGGACACCAACTGGCATGATATTGCAATGGAATAAATAGGAGACACACACCACAAAATGTATGCACTCAAACACCAAAACAAATGAATGTTCAGAAGAAAAACAAAGCATTCCATGAGCCATTGGTTTTCTTATCACAAGAATTTGGAAGTAATAGGTACACACTTTTTTTTTGTTCCAATGCTAGTAGATGTCCTAGCATGTTAGGTATTATGTTAAAGCAATCATCCATTGCTGACAATTCAGGTTAGAAAATCTGCAAGCAACAGTTTCAAATTGTTCTGTGTATTTGTTTTTCCCCACAGACTATGATGTTTTCATGTTTTTCTTCTTAGCAATAAATAAGTCAAAAGATGTTCTGACACAATTTAAAAGCAGCAGATATCAATTTTGATCTTAAATCAATTGTATTACATGAACATAAGGAGTATATTTTATTTCTTTTAAGATTTTACCAAATTAAAATTGAAGCACAAAAAAAAAAAAAAAAAAAAAGACATAAAATGACTAAATGGTTTACTAGTAGAACAAATCAGGTACAGATCTAATCATTTACAGAAAACTATTAACATTTCAAGAGGACTTGGAAGAACCTGACAGTAAATATAAAATATATCAAAATAAAATCTGTTGGGAGGGCAGGGCAGAAGAAATCAGCAGTTAAGGGAAATCAAATGGTATATAGGATGAATAGGACAGAGACCAGAAGACTATGTACATTTCTAGGTATCACCTGATTTACAGACAGTCACAGCATTATGTAAATATATTAGCATCAAATATGTAGAGATATAAATAGATGTATATATTATTAAGTATTTATACACATGTACACTCTGTCCTAGTCAAACAGCATTAACTCAGTTAACACAATGGAATGAAAAGTTTAGTTTTTTTTTCATGCAATCAGACTTGAGTATCTTCAAGCTTTCTGTTGAAACCAAGATCATTACATAACATTCAATTACAAAGGCCATTTCACCATCTCCCTCTTCAGGAGGAAAAGAAATACACTAACCAAAAAAAAATTATTTTACTTTAGTTGTTTTAATAAGCCCACGAAAAGGATCCTAAATATTACCATAGCCACCAAACAAACAAATTTGTGAGGGATCCAGGGAAGTAAAAGAAGGTCAGAGTGCACCAAACCCCAACCTAAATTCATTGTGTATAGCACAGAAGCTTGCAATAGACCTCACTGATAATAACACAAGGACTCTTAATACAAAGGGCTTTCACCTATACTCAGAACTAGTTGGCCTCTTTCAGTCATTGAAGGATTATGGAACGACTAAGGTTCATTTACTAGAACTATAGACAGTTGAGTAGAAGAATCCAACAGGCCTCTCAGAAATACCAAAGAACTTTTTCAAAAGAAATCACTTTTGGATCTGATATAACCTTACTGATTTTTTTCAACTACCTCCCTGCCAGCCAAAAATAATAAAAAATCTAAACAAATATGATTTGATGGTCTGAACAAATATTTATAGGTGTAAATGTTCTCAATCGACAAATGAGTAAAAATGGCTTACACTAAAATGACAAAAAAAAATTAACATGAATCAAAGAATCAAATGTTGAAATAATATGAGCTTCATGATGAAACTGATTTCCTGAGTCTCAGTCTTGCAATAGGTCACTAAAGATGATATCTTTTTCTATGACATTGAAGATGCCCAATGATTGTATCATCAACAGGAGCAATGTCTCTACAGTCACTAAGATCAAGAGTTATTTTTGGCATGTAATCTCCATAATCATAAATTGCTGAAGTTATTGGATGTAGAGTCTGGGCTAGCAGGTGTGCGGCCCAATATTCTGTCCACTTCCTTGTAGTGGTTATGAGGTCCAGGCTCTGGGGTGTAGGTAAAGATGAGTCCAGTTGAGTAGATGACCCCGTCAGAACGTACCAAAGACACAGGAACCTGAAAAAATATAAAAAAAAGAAGCAGTTACAAACAAGGGACTGAAACCCTTACAATATCCAACCACCAAAATCTAATTCCAAGATTGCAGACTCAGAAATAAAACACAAATTTTGAATATCAGTCTTCTTCATCGTTCTCATTGTTATGTTGGAGTGTTCATATGACTAGACCAATACATGAGATGAACTGCGCAGTGGTTTCCAAATCAGGGAGCTCTCCATATAGTTTTCTTTCTATTGGGGTGATTTGGGGCCAATGTCTTATACGATCTTCTTGGAGAGCAGTTTTCGAGGATGTGTTAAGCATTTTCTGGTGATACTCCACATGGGCAGATTTCACTGGTTCCAATTTTGAGCTTCCGGTACATGTGTTGTCGCATTCTGTTGTGTCCGGTCCCAAGTCGAAATATTAGACGGTCTTGTCGGGATAGCTTATAGTAAGCGTCATCTTTCTTGTGATTTGGATGGGAGCTCGTCCATTTCTCATTTATTTTATCTACAATTAATTTCTTCATTTCTTCTGGATAGAGTGCAGAGTTTACTTGTGAGTTTGTTCTCCCACTCTTGGCGAGTGTGTCAGCTTTCTCATTTCCTGCTAGTTGTATATGAGCTGGTATCCATTGAATAACATTTTTTTTGGTGTTGTTGTTGAGCTTTGTAAGTGCTATTCTGAGGTTTTTAATACAAGAGGAATCAGAGTTTTGCAAGCTTTGGAGGGTTGTTTTCGCGTCTGTTAGAAAGACAATCTGACTGTGAGGGGGGTCTTGGATGATTTGCTAGCATGGTAGCAGCTAGTGCTAGTGCTTCCCTTTCTGCTATGTGACTCTCAGAGAGCTCTCCAGTTGCAATGGATTTTTCTAGTTTTCCTCCATCTGGCCATTCGATAAGTATTCCAGCTCCTCCATTTGTGGTGGCTTTATGGGATGAGCCATCCGTGTAAACTCTGGGTATGAATATCAGTGTCAATACATTAATTCTTATTCACATGGAGATCTCAGGTGTAAAGATTAAGCCACAAAACAGAAGTTGATAAGACAATTGAAAAATGTATTATGTATGCTTATTTTTTTGTTTAAAGAGCTAAAATTAAAGCAACAGCTAAATAAATTACCTGTAGTGGTTGCCTGACCCATCTGACTCCACCAGATCGGAATGCAGAAATATCTGGCACTACACATAACATACTGTCATCACATCTGTCAGAAGAAATTATTGAGATGGTATATGTTTATGACAACAGCAATAACATTTTTATAGGATTAAAATGTATCTATTTGGACAGTCTTGTGCTATTGGTTTATTTTGAAAAAAAACGATTTAAGGTCCCCCCCCCCCCCCAATCCAAAATTTTGTAAGGCATATGGAGCTAGATACAAATACTTTTAAACAGAACATTGTATTATGCAAGTGTTTTTTTTTTACATAGTCAAAGTAAAGCCAATCCCAAAATTTTCCCAGAAAATTTGATGGTCTCCCTTTACATCCAGAAATAAAATACAGCTTTCAATAGAACTTTTTTTTTTATTTAACCATTTCACAACTATGAGAGTCGCCATCACTGCAAGACAACCAGAGTCGCATGTTTTGGATTGTTTTGTAATGCACTTCTAGTTTTAAATTATTTCAACTATCTCTTACTTAATCTGAGCTTAGAGAGCAACAGTGAAGCTATTTTATTTGTTATCTGCAACAAGTTGGAATGAATTTTTTGAAACATTTTGTTCGCTTAGTCTTCACAAATGAAATGAATTATGCTAATATATAGTGGAATGATTTCAATGAAAACTTTGAATATTTTAGTTGTGGAATATAGAAATGATTGGGTAAGTGATTTACAGCCATTTGAGACTGATAGTAGCAACAGTGAGGAAATCAATGCGAGATCTAATATTGATAGTGTTAGATATTTTAAATTGAGCTGAGCACATGACTTGAAACATGGTGCTAATCCACAAGACTATTTAATCTCTATTATTAAAAGAAGATTTTTATTAGTTTTTTCTGTGAATTTAGGGAAAAAATTATTTTTATTTTGGTATTAATTGATATGGAATGTGTATCCCATCTCCAAATAAAAAGATAAATGACTGACCTGAACATAGTCTCTGCCTCTACTTCTCCAAACCAAACCTTTAATTGTGGGGTAAAGTTTTCTCCACTTAGTTCCAACATGGCCACATCACCACCACCATTCAACTGAAATACAAAAAGACCAGTGTTAGCAAAAAGTGGTTACAACGTTGCATTCCCTTTAAATTTGTACATGATACCTTCTCAACAACCATACTACTTATACAAATACAAGAGAACATCTGTAACAAAGTAAGAAAAAAAAAGTATACTTAAAACAACAGATGACTTTCATAAAATGCGTACAAAAAAAAATCCATGTAGTGTCGGTAGATTATATTAACAATATTTTCAGTGATGTCTAAGCTAATATATTCCATCTTACTTTGAAATGTTCATTTTTAATATGAAAAAAAGAATCCTAGTTCAATTCTGATTCCTATAGAAGCAAAAAGTTTTGTCTATTGCAAGAGCTCTAATGTCTCAGAAAAAAAACACACCCGAACCCCAGTCCAATAAAAAAAAATTTATTTTTTCAAGTGCTGATATGCAATGTATAAAGCCTACCCTCCCAGGAAATTCTAAAATTTCTATGAAGATTTTCTTCTTCCTGATCTAAAGGTATACACTATCTTTTTTTTTTTTAAATTTTTAAAGCTTTGCTTAGTGGTAAGGCACAACTTTTTAAAACCAGAAATAGTAACTAGTGGGTTATAATCATGAAATGTTGAATAGTCAACACAAAAGATGGTCAAATCTATTTTAGCTACTTTTACTTACATTCAGACTATTGACAATAGGTACTGGGGTGAAGGGTTTCTCCACTGGACCCATGCCTTCATAAAAAGTGTACTCTGCTTTGTCTGTACTGATGATAGTCCAGGAGGCTCCATCGTTAATCATTTCTTTATTAGCTTCTTTGGGGCATGGCGTTGCCTCATAAATAAACAATAAAAACGACTACTTCAGAATGAAGAAACAACAAAATGGTAATATGGCAGGTTTCAATGTACAATTTTCATTGGAATGTTATATTTTATATATATATATATATTTATTTATTTTAAAACTGAACTTACTTGAAATTGAATGATTCTTTCCTGAGAAAGACACAAGTACATGCGTTCTGTGTCTTTGAGATAGAATGAGCACTTGTGAAGTTGAGATACAGGATCATCAGCATCTAACTGTGCTGTCTGCTTGTCAACTTTACGAATTATCTGAAACATTGAAAACCAAGGAAATAAATTCCTGAAGAAATGAAATATAGAAACAAAACTGACTACAGGCATAAACGATTTAAACCAACAAAAAATATACTGTATATTTTCGGATTTGACATTTTTATGGGGAAACTATCATTGATATACTTTTTTTTTTTTTTTCAAATCTAGTTTAGTGTAAAATAGTAAAAACTTTTTTTTAGTTTTTTAAATAAGTATTATTGATGACTTTCTGATGTAATTTTTTCAATACAACCAAAAGAAAGTATTTTACCTTAACTCAAAGCTAGAACTATGTTTACAAATAATTTTTTTAAAGCCATTTCTGAAATCTTTCCATAACAAAAGCTACTCATAAAAATAAAAAAAATCTTTTGGTCTTAAAATTAGCCAATATAGAAGTTACTACAATGGGCTAATAATAATAATACAATAAGTACAACGAGTGTATTAAAGTTTATTTTTTTATTTAGAACTTCCTGTTAATTTTTAGCATTAGCACTAGTAGGAACTGATTTTTTGTCCTGATAAATGGCTGGTTTGAGAACAAGAACATTTTCTGTTCAACAAGAAAGTTTCAGAACTTGAGAATTCCACTAGACTTTACACATTTTCTTCTAAGAATACGAGGCTATAATTTCTCAGATTTTATCAAACAAATCATATCTAGTTTCCTTTATTTAAATCTCAGATAAAATTAAGTAAAGCTATTCTAGTCTACTGTTAATGCTCCAAAATTAATTTGTTGACAGATGAAAAAAATACAATATTAAACATTGTTTATACTAGGTTTTGATAAAGAGCTGCATGCTAAGACTATCATGAGAAATTGGGCATTTGTTTGTATCTGAGTAATTTCAAATTAAATGTCAGGTGCAAACAAACAAAAACAAACATACTGACCAGACGAGGCAAAGCCATTCCTGTGACTGAGCAGACTAGTTTGACAGTAGACCCGTAATGAATGTAGCCATCTTTGACAGTAAACTCTTCAGATTCTACCTCAGCATCATCCACTGGAGGAGGGAAAAAAAAAATGTAACTGATGCTTGAGTCAAGAGTTGACTAGTCTCCAAGACAAGACACTTGCTGAATGGCCATAACTCTCAAATCATAACAGGTTTTACAAATTCTTAGAAAAACTTTTTTTTTCTGCCACTTCAATTTTGATCAAGTTGAAACTATGCACATTCATTCATTGTCAATAATAAATGAATCAAGAAATTAACCAATTAGCTAATCAACTTGTAATTTTGTTTTATTCAGAAAAAGGGAGACAAAACTTGCAACACTGAGAGCCATGGCAGGGCCTGGTGCTCTCCTACATATAGATTTGTTTTTTAAAAACCTTTTTATGTTTTGCTATTTTACATATAGATTTGTTTTTTAAAAACCTTTTTATGTTTTGCTATTTTAAAGTTTGATTCATGATGCCTTGTAAAGTACATCATTTTAAACTAACAAAACAGCTTCAAAGACTACCTAAATGTTACAAAAGTACATAAAATTAAGAAAAACCTAAAAAAAATTTTTTTAAATCCACAAAAAAAACAACAGATTATTACAAGAATGTCTAAAGCACATTAAATTTGTAACAGCTAAAAAATTTGGATTTAATTAATCAAGAACATTTCAGTCTGGAAAGAAGGACACAAAACTTACACAAATGGATGGTAAAAGCTCCCCACTGAGTGGAACTGGCGTGAAAGTTATTATTCTCAACATGGAGATAACGTGTACTAACTGTTTGTGAGCGTAGTCTGTTGAACAAAGCCACTTTGGTGCCTGAGGCTATACACACTGAAATACAGCCAAATTTACACTATATAGTTATTGAGACTTAAAATAAAATAATAGAGTGCAGAAAAATTTGTGTGAAGATATTAGAAGAAAACGATACAAATCTTATTGAAACAGTCTGTACAGTGATTTTGCAACATTTTGATTTAATACTTAACAAAAACTATGTTATTAGTCAAAGTCATTTAGTCACTTACAATCTGCATTTTTTAAAGACTGTTTTTTCTTGGATGGTTTAGAAATGACTTTGATTCTTTTGCTCTGGAAAACTCCAATATCTTGACCATTGCCATAGAACATTTTCACACTCAACATGAAGTGTTTCCTCTTGTCCGAGTCAGAGATGTACAACGTCTTGGCAGCACAATAGCTCTGAAAGAAGGCAGGACTAAATGAGTCAATGTTGATGGAGGAGTAAGACTTATTTGTTCAGGCCAGAAACAAAGTTTTGTGATCTGTAAGCATTTGCAACTTACAACTGTTTATAAACAATTGTCTTCAATATAAGATGATTTAATAATGTCCCACAGACCATAAGTAAACAACTGACTAGACTTGTTTCTATCACTTTAATTCCAATTTCAAATTTAAAGCTATTTATCTTAGGTGTCTAACAGTCAAGAGGGCATATAAACAGCATGTATCAATGTCATAGGGGAAATACAGCACGTGTCAATGTCATAGGGGAAAATACAGCAAGTGTCAACGTCATAGGGAAAATACAGCATGTGTCAATGTCATAGGGGAAAATACAGCAAGTGACAATGTCATAGGGGAAAATACAGCATGTGTCAATGTCATAGGGGAAAATACAGCAAGTGTCAAAGTCATAGGGGAAAATACAGCATGTGTCAATGTCATAGGGGAAAATACAGCAAGTGACAATGTCATAGGGGAAAATACAGCATGTGTCAATGTCATAGGGGAAAATACAGCAAGTGCCAACGTCATAGGGAAAATACAGCAAGTGTCAACGTCATAGGGAAAATACAGCGCGTGTCAACGTCATAGGGAAAATACAGCAAGTGCCAACGTCATAGGGAAAATACAGCAAGTGACAATGTCATAGGGGAAAATACAGCATGTGTCAATGTCATAGGGGAAAATACAGCATGTGTCAATGTCATAGGGGAAAATACAGCAAGTGACAATGTCATAGGGGAAAATACAGCGCGTGTCAACGTCATAGGGAAAATACAGCAAGTGCCAACGTCATAGGGAAAATACAGCAAGTGTCAACGTCATAGGGAAAATACAGCGCGTGTCAACGTCATAGGGAAAATACAGCAAGTGCCAACGTCATAGGGAAAATACAGCAAGTGCCAACGTCATAGGGAAAATACAGCAAGTGCCAACGTCATAGGGAAAATACAGCAAGTGTCAACGTCATAAGTAATGATTGTATAATGTTTGTGTCAGAATGTAAGCAATTCAAATGAATCCAAGTTGATTACTGAAGTGATAACTGAATAATTGGATTCACTTTCTGTACTTAATGTCAAACAGATGGCTGTATGTGCAGCTTTCTTAGTGATGTTTCAGTTAAAGCATTCTGTTTTGCTTTATATAACATCTTGCTCAAATATAGATGTTTTGTTGTTCCATGTTCTTTCAAATGTGCGCAAACTTTTCTTCAAATTTGAGTTTTAGTTGTTCTTTCATAATTAAAGTTAGGTCCAAGCATTAAGGGGATCAATACATTAAATACATGTCATTTGTTTTACATACACAAACTTTGGGAACAAGATTATAATTTGTGTGAAAATGTATTTACAACATAGATCGGTGTTTCATTTTGTCCACAAGAGCCTGTTATTATCTTATCTTGAAATTCTCATTACAAAAATCAGAAATACTAATGTAGAAATGATCCAAATGATGTAATCTGAGAAAACTTTTATTTTCTGTAACAAGCTTTTCTATCAAACATGTTAACCCTCTTAAGACGGAGCACTATTTCCAGCCTTAACACTAACAAATAAACTAATTACTTTACATACACAAAACTATATATATTATTGAAGTGAAATGAATGAACTAGTTTAATCTTATGGAATTTATCTGAAATATTAACATTTATTAAAATAAGCCAAGTTAATTTGCATAATTTATGTGCATACAATTCCAAAAAAGTTTTTTCAAAACAGAACAGAATTATAAAGGTAAGAGTTTTTTAAGAAGTTTTAGGCTTGAATAAGCCCTAATACATGTGTTTAGAGAAACAAGGCACATTGAGACCCTGCAGACACTTCTATCACATTATTTTACTACTCCCCCCCCAGGTACCATGGAAACAAACACCATTATTGTCACAGTGACAGTCACCCATTTATAACCCAGGGATTGTTTTTTTGAGCTGTTTGTTGGTCAGAAAGTTGGCATCATATTTATTAGTCTCCCTGACAAATGTTTGAACTAAATTGATAGTAAAAAAAGAGCATAAAACAGCCTATGGGGTGCTAATCCAGCTACCCACCCTTACCTCTAAACCATGTTACCAAGAATAGACATAGTCAACACATACTAGATCTAGAATAAGTGTAAACTTAGATCTAAAGCTTTCCTCAATTCTGCTCTTATTTTTATTAGGGCTATCATATTTAAAATAAAATCAGAGTCAATGAGTTAGCTTTTATCAATATCAACGGCTGAAATGTTAAAATTTTCACCTCTTACTAGCTAACTTTAAAAAATCAATAACAAAAAAATTATTGCGTTTAACAGCGAAGGAAGACGCCATTACTGTCTACTAATGTGTAAAAATAATAAAAACTAATCTCATTGGCTGATACAAACACTGAAATCCTTTGGTTTGAAACATCGTCTTTTTCGCCAAATAGCCTTGGGCCGATTTATCGGCCGCGTCGTCTTAAGATTAAATGTATTCTGAATATATGAATAAAAGTCAAGAGTTAAATGCAAAAGCTACTTCCAATTTTTATATATATTTTTTTAACTGAATGCATTTTCTAAAACAAGTATAAACTTTCAAACAAAGATTTAATGGCAGCTCATTTTAATTAGGCATCAGTTTTTATGTACGAGTACAACCGATTGCAGGGCTACTTATAGGTGTCTAAGTAACTTGAATAAAAAAAGTAGAACTAATAGAAAATAATTCTTCCTGATGAACAAATAAACCATACAATATTTAACTGTTTCCTTGAATGACCCAAACTTCATTGAAGCAAAAACTATCCCTCACTATTTCATGGAAAAACTATCCCTCACTATTTCATGGAAAAACTATCCCTCACTATTTCATGGAAAGTTGAACTCTTTACTAAATAGAAATGTAAAAAGCAATAACACCTCATTCACCTTTCCTTCAAGGTTGAGTTGAACCATCTCCTGATCAGAGTTGCCGATGCCCATGAAGGCACAAACTTGGGTGTCATGCTCGCTGGCCCCTTCTCTCTCCATCTCTTCTTGTTTTTCTTTCCAGCCGCTACCATACAAGTAAATACAGGGTGGAGGACAGAAAAATCTGGAGGCAGAAAAAAAAGTTATGTTAGTCATGTGAGAAAACCACCTACATTGTTGTGTTGAAAATATGATCTCAAATCTAACATCAAAATTTTGTTAACTTTTGAATAAAAAAAACTATTGAAGTCATAAACAAAAATTACAATGGAATCTGCTAAATTCAAAGAAATAGGGAGCAGGAATCTGCTTTGAATTAATTAAGCTCAACTATGTAAACAACTTAACCCTTTGGACGCGTTTGGTAGATTATATATATATATTGTAATTCCATTTTGTATGCACTGTTGTAAAATAAAAAAAGGTCAGCACTTTAAGGGTTAATCATGAGGACATCCAAATCCTACAAAGTGACTTTTCTTTTAGTAAACTACTCAAACGTGATGTAATTTGGATTTTTTTTGTTTACTCTTGGTTCATTGGGGAAACTAGACTTCCAATGTTAAAAAAGGGTTGCAGCCAAAAAAACCAACAACAAAATAGAGCCATTTCATCATCATCAAACTCCATTTGAGTGAGGGCTTGTGAGGCTCAAATCCTCTCTTGCAAAAGCCCTGGAAAGAAACCCTGCTGTTTTGCATAGTGCATACATGTCATCACACTGATCGAGAATTTGTTGTTTCCCAGACCTGTCATGACAGATCAAGTCTGGGGCAGTCAAAAAAGAATATGACCCTTTTAAATGTTTCAAACTTAATGCATCCACAGGTAAAATATGTTATGTGGGCTGTTCCAATGGCTGCACAAAGAAACAAACTATTTCAAATGAGCAAAGCATCAGTATCAGGGAATACTAGAATTCATGAGTATGTGTGGGGAAAGTGTTGAAACTCTTGTTTTAATTAGGATAACCTTTTTCCCTTCACCTTTTGGCAGGGCATGATAGAGATGGGCTCATATTTTAATTTTAGAATTGGTTTTGGGACACACTGGAATTTTTTAAAGAGTTTTGTAATCAATCGAGGAACAAATCAACAGCCAATGGGTAAAGCAACTACTTTAGTTCATAAGTTTGAAACAATCACAGAGATTGTCATAAATCAGTGATGCCCAAAATACGGCCCGCGGGCCAGACGTGGTTATATCCGGCCCGCCAAAACGTTGACACAAAGTGGAGAAAATCCCCTCCCAAAAGAAAAAAAAGGTTGAAAAATGTATCTTTACCTACTTAGGACTGTCATATTTTTTTCTGAATGTATTGATACCATGACCTTTAACGTTTGGTGCGTTTATGAACAGAGACTCTGGATGTAGAATCTACCAGGAAATGTGGGCGTATCTTTACTAATTACTAAGTGTTGGCTGTTTAAAACAACATATATATCGGCATTATCAAATAATGATGGCGGCATTATGGGTTTCAACCACGAATAAAAGATTGTTTAACTACAACTAGAGATTTGAGGTTCGATGTGAATATTAACCAATAAGAAGCCTCCACTGTTGCTAACATTTTAAGTAGACAAATGTAGTTATTTTGCTGACGCGTAAAAAATATAATCGTCAAATATCACATGAAATGATAAATGTAGCACTACATCAAAAAATAGTTTCAGAACAATATCATTTAGTTTTTGTAACTTTTCGGTCATGTGGCCCGCGAAATTAGTGTTGGAAATTAAAATGGCCCGCATGTCAAATTAGGTTGGGCATCACTGTCATAAATGATGCAAATCCATAAATAACACACTTTTTGGTGTACAGAATATGAAATAATATAAAAGCAGATTATAGTATTTGCAACTAATAGACTGGTTCCAAAGTTAAGGACGACTGCACTAAAACATTTCAAATCTCCAAGACAATGCACTCTGAACTCACCTTTTCTCATTGCCGTAAGATTTTTGTGCCACTTTAGCGTGTAGAATGACAAGAGTCTGGTCATTTCTTTTTCTCAAGTAATTTCTCATTGCTTCCCTGTTAAGTTAGACATACAATTAATTTCAGTACCTGAAAAACTTTTTCTACATGTACTCTACAAAACAGCACAAAAACATTCCACTGTGCACTAGTGTAAAGTCAAACTATATACAAGATTATGTATCACTTCACCTATAAAAAAAAATTTAACTGAGTATTCAGTTTACCATGTTATCAGCTTGTCTAGATTGACAGCAAAATTAAAGTCTGTGTTAGAATACTTCCTTTGATAATCACTACAGAGACTACAGTGAAAATACCTCAAATTTGATGTAAATTGCCTATATAATCAATCTTTGTTTTCAAGAACAGTTCCTTACCTAGTCAACCTCTGTTCTTCTCCTTTGAAATTTCTGGAGGGAAAAAATATTTACATTTTAAAAGATGTTAATGTTTTACAATATCCAAAGAAAAAAAAAAAAAAGTTGTGAGATTTAACATTTTCTAACATTTTTATTCACTTGAAGTCTGCTTTTGAGTGCTACAGACATTAGGAACATTTAGACACGGGTCTAAAGGAGCTAGTAATGTAAAATGCTAATGCCAATTATTTAGATTGCTCTATAGTTAACATAGTCCTAAATCCTTTTGCTTTACCTCACATGTTTACTAAAACTGATGGTCAGATATATCATAAAATCCTTATCTCAATTTCAACTATTTATAACTTAACTTCTATGAGATTGTTGTTGATCTTTAAACTAAACAAGCGTACAAAAAAAAAACAACAACAAAAAAACCTATAAGCCACAGATATGAACGATTCTAAAGTAGACACTAATATTGGTTAATCAGGCTTCCAATTTGTTTTTATAAGTATTTCAAATTTGTTTTATGCTTGCAAGAAAGAGCATTAGCTTCTCAATTAATAAAACAAAAAAATTAGTACAGTAAAGTTTAAATATGGTAATTATAGTTTTTAGCATACAATTATTTGTGACTAGGTTGGGCTTAACAATTTAGTATTATGGCATGGGAAGATTTCTTAAAAAATAAGTTTTAGATGGTAATGGTAACAAGTGGAAACACAGAAATTAACCAAGTTTATTTATTCAATAGTAGCCCCCAAAAAATGGTCACTACTTACAAAACCTGATCTAAATGTCTGTATAAGCACACTGGACTCATTTTTAAAAAGTATAAATTGCACTCCTAGAGAGAAAGATGTTTGACCGTTGTCAGCTTTCTTGCAATGTCTATCCCTGGTCTTCTCTCTACCCTTATATACACTGCCTTCCTACACATCTACACTAACACAGATTTGTCTAGACTGTGTTAGCAATGCCTTCAAAAACAAACAAACAAATGTGAGAAAGTGTGACCATCAATTCAGGTTGGAAACAATAGAATCAACTAGGTCAACAGCTCATTTTGTTAGGGAAGAAGGACATGGTCCACTGGGCATGAATGGTCAACTTGTGTCCTAACAAGAAACAAAATAAGGCAGGACCACTAGTACAAACAATTGTAATCCTCTCCATTGTTTTGTAAAATGTTTTACATGTTTTGGATGTTCCTTCAGAGTTGAAGATAGTTTACTTCCTAGTCCAAACCTCCTGCAGGACAACGGGGGATGGGAGCAGGCAGGGTTTGAACCCAGGACCATCGATAGATTCAAATGACAGTCCAGCGTGCAAACCGCACGACCAGGCAGCCATCCATTAGCCATTGTGAACTAATGTAATCTAGCCTAGCCATAGTTTCTTACAACCAAATGACTTACCCATGACCAGATGAGACAGTGAACAAGGGAGCAGTGCCCCCTGATGTATCCACTTCCATTGCCTGTTGCCTACAGCTGTTGGTGGTGGTGGTAGAGGCCGTCACAGTCACAGCAGGTGGAGACGGGGTAGGGAGGGGAGAAGGCGGTGCCTGCATAGTGGATGTGATGGCTGCCATGTCCAGGCTGCCAGGAGAAGGCAACCCAACGAGGTCACCATTTAGTTTGTCAGGTGGAGTGAGCGACCCTGGCATAAGATGGTTCCCACCATCTGAAACAAAGCCAATAAAAAAAAATGTTAAGTTTATATTAGTTAACTTGAACATTTTCAACAGCTGAAAGTGAGTGCATTGTTACAGCAGTGTATGCTTTCAACAGGACTACAGGACTATTTATACAATACATCTAGAACAGACCAATGTAACACAGCCTAGGAGAGACCCAATCTCCTACATACTCTTCTAAAAGGACATTTATTTATGGCATGTAGACCAGAATAAGGGGGAGGTGGCATTGCAGCTTTTGGAATAAGTTGGGAAAGGGGAGGGGGAGAAGCTAATGATGGATATTTGACTGAATAGAACAACTTTTAGCTTTTCTTTTTAGATTGATTTATTAGCCAGTACTAATTATAAAAGTTACTTTTAATTTCTCATTTTTCAATAAAAATAAGGATGCCACAAGGTGGTGACTAGCAATACCCCAAAGAAATATTTTGATGTCAGGCGAACAAACAACAAACTAAATCTAGTTATTTCAAGGCCAGTAGATATTGGAAGGAAAGGCCTAAAGGAGAAAACATGGTAGTGTACCGCTGATGCGCTGATGTTAGATCTTCGTTTGCTTTACACACACAAATATTTTGAGCAGCACACATTAAAGTTGAAGCCGCTGACACGTGTGTGGTTAATCTTCAAGGTGGTGTGTAAGAGTGTCAGAAGATGTTGAAAAAACGTTTTTAATAAGGTCAATGTGTGTGTGTGTGTGCTTATGTAAGCGACGTATGTTTGAAATGCTACAAAGTCTTTCCAATCTCCTGTTGTTTCTAAGTAACTAGTCACTGGTTAGACCAACTTAGATGAACCCTTACTACAATTTGCCTCGAGACGAATGTGTCGGGCACTCAGCAGACGTGACCGTGTCGCAGTGGCGGGAACGGAGTCGGCAGCCACTATAGCCGTATCGATAAATCGTCAAGGCGCGGACCAGCCGAGAGAACGGTCGTATTTTCCCACGCCTTGCCGCTGAACGGGCAGCTAGCCTTGGAGGTCGACATTCGAGAAGGGAAAAAAAAATGTGTGCGTCAAGTGAATGACTGGTGGGAATTTTCCCCCCTCTCTAGTTGGGTCATGTCTCATAATTTCCAATATATGGGAATAGTTTCATATTTATCTCTAGTGTAAACATAGTTTGTTTTTGTTTACTTTCTAGGCACTTAATGTGCTTATTAAGAGCAAACGGTAGAGGTAACTTTCGATCAAAGGAGGCTAAAGCTCATCTGTTTCTGTGTCCGACGGTTAACGAGAATGTCAAGTGGCTAGCACAACACACAATCCCCTTGACTTCCCCAACGTATGTCAAGTACCCAGAGAGTTGGATAGACTCAGAGGTGTCCTAACGTTAGCCGGATCATTCCCAAGTTCAATATCACCAGGATTCGAACTCGAGCTCACCCCCCCCCCCAACCTCCGTATCGAAGCCAAACGCTTAACCACTCAGGCACCACGTCGCGTATCGGATGTGTGTTAGGAGCGGGGGTGGCGATAGATATTTGAGTGCGTGTGTATGTTTGGTTTATTTGTTGAGTGGGACGTGGAAATTGTTGTCATTCAGGGGAGGTACTGTGTGTTAGACCAGTAGTTAGTTGGAGTTACTGGTCAGGAGTTGTGCTTTTTTTTTTTTTTCCATTGGTTCTTGTGTTGTCAGGTAAAAGAAATAATTGTGCAAAATGTCAGGGTGTCGTACAATGTGTACAAACTTTTTATTTTACCAGACAGACAATGTGAAATGATACAAGCTTTGTAAAAAGGACCTTGTTTGCACTCCAGTCGACTGTTTGGGATGAAGATCAAAGATTTAGTGTTGCGTGTTATCTCAGCTCAAACCCAGACACAGAGTTAGGCAAAGAAAATATTAGCGCCCATCTCTTGGCCCGCACTCATTGACACAAGACATAGACCTTTATTTAAAATAGAATAATAACAACAACAAAAACAAAAGGAATGACAAAAAGCCCAAAAGTAGCAATCTGAACTCAAACCTCGCCCATCGTGCCAGTAAAGAGAGAGCTATCTTTACGATTCAGACTTGCCACGAGCATGTAGCAGACGACACATTTCCCACGACTCCCACTTCTTCAGAGAGTGGAGACTTTTGTTCTCAATTATGATAGTATTGGAGCATAGTTCAAACAAAGACGTGTGTATGTGCGTGTGTGTGTGCGCGCGTGCGACAATCTCCTATAGGTGAACTGTACGTCAACAATCCACTAATTGTTCCACATGGCCATTCACACTTTCCCTTGGTCAATATTCCTAGAAGCAGTCTTGTTCTTGCTTCCACCAAGAAAGTAGCGATGACTGCGTGCCACGTAGTGTGTGTGTTGATTTGTTTACCAGGACATGGAGTGGGATAGGAAGGGGTATTGAACTCTGCAGGAAGTCGGTCTGTAACTAGATACTAAGTAGCAGTAGCGTAGTAAGGTAACCATGGTGCCCCCAATCCTTTTTAGAAACCAGATAGTTGAGTGTGACAAGAATATCAGTCACCCAGTAAGTATCAGTACATTAACTCTTTGACATTTCAATGTATTTACCACACTTAGAAGTAACACATAGTCTCATCACACTCAAATCAGTTACAACTTTTCTTACAGGTTTAAGTGTCATGGGCATGCGAAACTTGAAGGTACAGCACACTCGGGTGTTTCATTAGGTCTTATCTTCTGTCACAATTTCGGTATTGGTAAACACTTTTGTATGAGAATTTGCAATAATGACATGAGTGGATAATGCCTCTCCATAGTCCTCAACGCCTCATGTCCTACTATAAAATTCCCGCCTCACACATCAACGTGACCAGCCTGCCTGTGCGATGGCCACATCTGGATGATGTGCTCCTGAACAATCAGGTCAATACTGCTATTTTAGAACTCTCCACGCGCGGGTCTACGAGGGCAAGTTAAGGTAGCCTCAATGAGGTGTGTGTGTGTGGGGGGGGGGGGGAGAGACCCAAGAAAGAGAATGCTCTTTTGTTGTTCTGCCGAAACAGATGGGCTTTCACTGGCAGCCTGACAGTCTTCACAATGAACACTTTGATGGACATTTTCTTTGCTATTCAGTCTATGTACAGAACATGAACAGAGGGCTATGATGACTGCAATACATTATTGAGGATTGAAAGAAATAAAAACACCCACCAGTAACAACTTGTTTTTCACGTTTAATTTTGACATCTTGGACTTAAAAATCTTTGACTACATTCTAATCAACAGCCTACACTGCATAGACGGTGAGATGAAAATTAAATGGTATATTTGACGCTTTCCTTTCGGTACATTTTACTACAATAATACAAATAAATAATTGCAAACACGGACTTCTAAAAATCTAGTTTCTGAGGATATAAACATGTCTAGTTTCTGGGGTCTAAAAGATGACGTGAAATAAAATGACCAAAAGGAAAGCATTGATTGCATCAGATTATTCCATGTCACATGAGACATTTGTGAAAAGACATAAAAAAACACACCACATTTTCCTTATATTTAAATGTAAATTCAGTTGTGTTTATATTGATACAATATGGTCTAAACAGATTGCTATCTAGCAGATAAAGCTAGCTAGGTAATGAGTCTTGGATCAGTCTTAAGGCATGAACGAAATGGAAGCAGATCGTGTCTGTATGTTTCAAAACATCGTGAAGCAAAAAAAAAAAGAAAATAACCGAAGAGGATGCGACTCAATACCATTGTTACAGAAAGTCAATTCTATACTATACAAATGATATGTGCTTAAACAGTAGTAAGAGCAAGTAAGGTATTTTTACAATGAGAAGCTTACTACAAAACACTCTAAACGTGTTGAAGAGTTTTTAAGTTGTTTTTTTTTTTTTTTAGACAAAAAAAAAATCACATTGAAATCTTGACTGAAAATGTCCAAATCACAATAAGACTCATTCATTCATTGGCCTCCTTCAGTCGTAGGACGACTATGGTTCATAATTTGGGGTTAGGGTTTTGAATAAGTGAGATGAAAGCCTGGGCATTGTTTATGGTCGGAACGATGTCGCCCACACAGCAGTTCCCCCCTCTCCGCGCAGCTGATGTGACCAAAGGAACGGAGTATCCAATACAGTTTGGGATCAGTAGCGCCGCAGGATCTGCCAGGCTGTAGAACGGTGTGCCACAGTCTGCCTAAGGGTCACCAGCTCCTGATTTTTCCTCAGGGTTGTCTCCCGAAGCCTTTCCCGTGTTTGGGTATAGCCGCAGGGCAGCGGAGGTTTGAATTCAGAGTTTTCTTTCTCCTAGATGGGTAGCCAACCAAGGCTAACGAGCCCCTCCTGCCCGAAGCTTACTGGTTTAGACGCCAGTTGCTCGCCTTTGCCCCTTCTCCTGTCTGTGGTAACGGTTCCGCCAGGCTCAGTAACTGAGCCACACGTGAAGGCCAGGAGTTGGACTGGTTGTCAGAGGCTATTTGAGACGCATGCCATTGGAAGCACTTTGTAGGTAATGATGCGCTTAAGACCATTACCACTTCCGGCGTTAACAACCTTGCGGAACCCACAATAAGACTAACTTAACGGAAAATCACCAATCGTAAAGGAACAACATTTAGCCACGCGATAATATTGTTAAAACAATGACAATTATGTATCGCGTGACAGCCCTAATGGATTGCGTAATTTGTATAGAAGATATAGAGAATCACGTGGCAAAATGTTAGTTTACGATTGGTGAATGAGGTCCATTGTATTGTATTTTTATATGTAACTATTTTGTTTCAATTTGTAGCCTCCAATACAACTTTTCACAATATAACACTCCCCCTCCCCTTTCTTTGGTAAGACTTTTAGTAGAAAACATTTGCTTTGCTCCTGGAATGGTTCGATAAGCCCCCCCCCCTTTTTTTTTTCTCTCTCTCTCAACCTTCCACGCACTCTTAGCTTCGGGGCAACTCTGCTTCACGCTGTGTTAACTCCGATGAGTCCCACCGCCCGCTTCGCCCTCCTCTTTAGTACCAACATAGTTTGACCCTTCAATGAGTTGACAATGAATGAAAGCGCGTGCCGAAGTGGGGAAGACAATGAAAAGACGTCTAGGGGCTCCGTGTGTTCACAAGAATGACTAGGTCGCAAGGCAAGAACGCCACACAGCTGACACATCAACTTTCTCTGGTTTTCGCAGAATAGATCTCTTAAGTACACTTTTGAAATAATTGAGCATGTTCCACCCCCTGTCCAAGGCCCCAACCATCATAAAAAAACAACAACACATAAATAATCTGTAAGTCATTGTGAGACTTGGAAATACTTCTAACAAAACCACCAGATCTTTTAAGTTCCTTGATGTGTACGTTAAAACAAAACATGCGCTCCTAATGCAGGGGGAACACACGTAATTAGAATTGATAGCAAAATGCAATTTCTTTACACGCGATCTATCAGCAAAATAAAGTTTCTCACCATGACATATGTGAGTTGGCGTTTGAATGAAATTTAGATACTGATAGACTACAATGATTATGGATTAACATTTTCAAAAAAAAAAAAAGGGGAGGGTAACTTTTAAGAACGAATTCATCAAATGGCCGATTCCTTAGGATATATGTATTCTTTTGTGTGTATATAAAGTTGATTATTATAGATAATTATTCGAAAGTTACAAGATTTTACAACAGAATTAGTATCTTGAGAACTTGTCCCATGTTTGTAATTCAATGTTTCTTAATAATGGAGTATTCTGCAAACATAGGAACACCGCTAACAGAAAGTCGCTATCAACGTAGTTTAGGTAAGGACAAAAGAAACACCTGCTAACAGCAAGTCTCTATCTATCAATGTTTAGGGAATGAAAACTTACCATGCGACTGATCGGGTATGCCAACTGTGATCACAGAACTAGTTTGATGATGTTGCGCTTGTTGCAAATGATGCTGAAGGTGGTGGTGGTTCAGATGCTGCTGCTGCTGTGACGCGGCCCTTCTCATGTGAACTGCGTTGGCGTGGTAATACTGCTCCTGCTCGTAGAGTCTCTCATCTTTGAGCTGCTGCTGGTGGCGTGCGTGGGGCACCAACTTGGCGCTGGAAAGATCAACAGGATTGTCCAGGCCAGGGGCTGAAGCATGGGCCATGTGCTCTGGGAGTTTGATGGTCAGCGGGATGGTGTGAGGCTGGCTGTCCAAGCTCACGCCGAACTGATACTGCTGGTGGTGGCTGCTGTTGTACTGCCCACGCTGATAGAGTTCCCCCAGCTGCGATCGACGGATGACGCCGTTGCCAGAAAAAGCAGATATAAACTCGTGGTCTCCGTGGATGGAGAAGCTAAGATCATGTCGCGTCAGCGATCCGTGCACTCCATCGTCGCTGCCGCTCACATCATATTCATCCTAGGGAGAACAAAGATGACATGGCAATGCAGACAACAATAAATAACAGTAGACACAAAATGCACATTATACAATCAACACTATTACAGTAATGCAGGATATCATCATCTTGACGGAGGAATTGCAAACATTCTCTAAATCCCTAAATCATTTGTTTCCAATACTCTTTAACTACAAATTGTTATTTGACTGGATCCTTGCGTTATGCAATGCTTGGCGTTTTCATCCTAATCTTGCTATGAAAAGGATACATTCTTGAAGCTGACTAAAAATTTCTCGCAATTTTTTTAAAACTATATTGCGTAACGGAAAGGCTGCTTGGCGCGTGGTATACGCTCTGGGCTGTCGATTCGATGATCCCAATCCTCCTAACATTCGGAACATGTAAAACAATTTCCTCCTGCCTTCAGTTCGGACTTGTGGTGGCGCGGTGGCTGAGCGGTAAAGCGCTTGACTTCCGAACCGGAGTCTCGGGTTCGAATTCTAGTGAAGACTGGGATTTTTATTTTCGGGATCTTCGGGCGCCTCTGAGTCCACCCAGCTCTAATGGGTACCTGACATTAGTTGGGGAAAAGTAAAGGCGGTTGGTCGTTAAGCTGGCCACATGACACCCTCGTTAACCGTAGGCCACAGAATCAGATGACCTTTACATCATCTGCCCTATAGACCACAAGGTCTGAAAGGGGAACTTTACTACTTTTTCTTTCAGTTCGGACTTGCAGTCCATGTCGGAAACAACTTGTGAGTAGAATACAAGGTTATTTGAATCACTGCTTCGATTCTTAAGTTCCACTATTTAAAGTTTTGTAGTTTGTTGCATGTAAAGCAAATCCTTTAATGGATAACGAAATAACCGGAAGTCTTATCGAAATAGATTTAAAGACTTCACGTAGATTTAAAGACTTCACGTAACACTGTTTAGAAGTCCAGCACAACCACATGGCTGCCTGGTCGTGTGGTAAACATTCAGGACTGTTGTTCGGTGTCTCGAAGGACCAGGGATCGAGCCCTGCCCTCTGCCATTCCCCGTCGTCCTTCGGGAGCTTTGGGCAACGGTGTGATTTATCTTCAGAATCCGAAGTAACAACCGAAACATGTCAAAACCAAACTACTAAGTGTCCCAAGCTTGTTCTACTTCCAAATGGACAGAGCTATCACAACATACATCTACAACGACAAGTTCGAGAAGACTATCGATAGAGTGGACACATTCATTTAGACCGAATGAATGAATGGTTTGTTTTTCACCGCCATTGATCTGTTTTTTTTTAAGAATGACGTTATGGTTCAGATCATATACCGGTACGTTTAGACCTATTCTATTGCTCTTCCAAACAAAAGAACATACATGCTTCTTAAAAGAGGTAAATAATCCATTCGCTTGATGAAACTGCTAGCGTTCTTCCTCAACGCTTCAATCATGATTGAACATTATAAGAACACACCACGTCTGGGAAGTTCTGACAGTTGCACGAAATGCATCCATTAGATAACTTGAAACTTGAGAAATCTATACAGCTACTTCATCCAAGCAACCCTTTGAGACAACTCACAGACAACTAGCCTTGCTTTTCAATTCTACTGTCGATTTAAGAATGTTAGTCAATGATAAAAGCATAGAAATGCGTTGTCAGCCAAAACTGCGCAGGTCACGGTCGTGTAAAAATAAAAGTAAAGCCACTGTCAAGCTAGACTTCACCTGACAATTTACTGTACATAGTGTCCTGATACTTGGAGGGGGGAAGGAGGGTGTCCCACACACAACACAGTAACAAGTACATTGACAAGAGATTCGACACAGCGTAAGCTGACCCTGCCACACAGCTCTAGACACATTTTCCCATTCAGTCATATACAGTAAGGAATCTTACCTCCCTTTGCTTATCTACTTAGAATTGTATTTGAGGACACCCGAAATAAAACTAAAAGTCTTAGAATAAGAAGAGAAGTTAAATCTTGATGACGAAGTAGCTACCACCAACCTCGCAACCCCTTTCAATCCCACAAGCTTATGCGATACTAACATGACCAATCTTGTTAGAGATCATTCCGTTCCTTTAAAAAGATTACATAAATAATGCCTTCAAACATTACTTGTAATTGGTAACATAATTTGATGAATTTCTACCTTGACTTATTTATACTTTTAACACCCCCCCCCCTTTTTTTCCCCTAAAAAAGCAATGACCTACCATACATGAAACTAATGAGAATGAGGTCTACTAGTGAGCTATTATTTTCAGTTTGAAAGTATTTCCTCTGCTAACATTGCAACTTCCATTATGCAAACATGTGGCTAAGCCAAGTTATCTGATGCAGCATCATGTGCCCTTCGTGTACTCTGGCTGGGACTAGCCTAGCGCGAGACTTTCTTAGCAGATTTTGCTAATACAATATTACAATGTCTCACTAAAGGACCTGAAGCGGCATCTTACAAGTATTCCCAACGCATATAATTCATTAAGTGAAAACAAGATTTATAACTTAAATTCTATATTATCAAGAGTACACTTTTTTATTACTAATTATTTCTCAAAATATTCAGTGATGTGTGACACATTGTCCCACGTTGAACAATTTCAATGGTTAGGGTACAATTCCTGACAGGGCCATCAGTGCTAAAAGATTCTAAACATTAGCATGGCTTGCATGTACGCTAAATACGCCCTTGATTGTTTCTGATATAAACACAACACAATTCAGACTTGAAGGGATATCTCGACAGGACTTTATTACCCAATTTAAAATGTCTACTACATATCGGTACTGCTACAATTCAATGATCCCCATAGTTCAAGATACCAGTATCGTATTAATGTTAAGCCCTTCAGGGTCTAACTAGTGCCCCACAACAGACTAGTCATTTTATCCTCTCGGATATACCAATGACGCAGTGACACATTATCAGCCATCACGGAGAAAGGGGTTGGACAATGATGGGAGTCAAACCATTACTAGATCTGTATGTTTCGATGGGTTTATCTCCACAGCCTCGAGCCTCTGTGTTTACAACGTGAAACGGACCCTTTTCTTGTATAGTCACCATTCAAGAGGGAAGCAGCCAGCGCTCTGAGTAGTCTCCATAGTGGCAGGTCTTTGGAGTAATATCGGCACTGATACCAACAAAACACGCATCAGAAACGCACTACGAGACACCAGTAATGATGAAGTGTATCATGTGATAACTTGTGACATTCCACGTAAATTAAACGAAAAAAAAAGGGGGGGGGAGATGGGGGGGGGGGGGTGATGCATAAATAAACGCTGTAGAGTTATGATAATTTGACAAATTTCACCCTGTCTTTCCCTCCCTCTTCTTTCCCAGGAGTAAGATAACAGCAAAAAAACTACAGACAACGTAGACAAGTGGCGTGGGAATCCACCGAGCTGGGACGCACACACACTTGCCACTAGCCCAACTTAATGGGAGCTTGCCCTAGTGCACACATAGGCAGCCCCACCCTCCTCCCGGCATCCAACCAATCTGCCCCCATTCCCTAATTTGAGAAGCTCGCACGGCGTCTCTCCCCAGTCAAGAAAGCGGTACGTATGTGTGCGTGCGTGCGCAGGATAGTAGCAGGAGTCGTGTGTGTACGGGATGAAGATCACTACAACCGGGTCCGTGTTTGCAACCGAGTGTGTCCTCATTTCAACTTTGTATACACTCCTAGCTCCGATGGTCCCTGGGTTCACGCAGGACAGGTCGTCCCGCAGCTTTACCTTTACATGATAAACGACGACAACTTATTGAAACTATTTATCTAATTTCAGGTTCTGCCCGTTGGCCACGACAACATTGCTAATTAATGTCAGTTTCCCTACAGAAAACACATACATTAAAAAACAACAACAAATAAACAAACACGAAAAAATGCATTCAAAATGTTTTAAACTTTATTATTATCTAGCCCTAGACATTTACCTAGATTCAGATTGCTACTGACAATTTGCCTATTAAAGATTATGTCTATAACGAAATTTTTAATATTTCATGGCACTTTTTTAAATTAACAAAACTTACTAAAAGCTTACTAAAATGAATAAAACACTCATTCATTAAACTATCGATATCGATCCAGACTATGACGCTTTTTTTTAAGGCAGGTGCTGCTGGATCTAATCTATTTCCGCCATTTTTTTTTAAATTTCATTCATTCACAGATCTATTTATTTTTAATAATACTACCAATAATAATAACAATAATAATTTGTTATTATCCGTGAGGAAAATTTGTTTTACAATTGTGAATTACACATAACAATACATTATGTGATAAGAGCAAACAATTTGTACAATAGCACACAAAATGTGTTCACACTCCAGTTTCTCTTTAACATTTCACCCTCTCTGTGGCAACAAAATTATTAGTCCATAGAATTATATATATCATGTATGTAATTTACCACTAGATTTAATAGGTTTTGAAATACATGTGTGTGTGTGTGTCTGTGCAAACCTTTGTAGGTACTCTTCCCTTAATCTGCTTCTTACTGGAGGTGGGCTGCTGAGTGGTAAAGCGCTTGACTTCTGGAATTGCCCTATAGAACTAGGCAAGCTATGAAATGGGAACTTAAAACTTACTTTTTATCTGCCTCCATCAACCTAAAACCCAGCATCATAAGCGTCTTACACACTAATGAATAGATTTAGATATATCTAGAATCTATGTGATATGTCCACAGTTAACAAAATTGAGTTATCTAGATCTAGACTAACAAGTATTAAGCAGTTTGTCACTGAAATGTTAAGAAAAAAGAGGCTCCATCTTTGACTACAAACGCTACCCAAAGCAACAAAGAACTCAGAACAAAGCCCAATAAAATACATCTCAATGTGTAGAGCAGGCGTCATATGTAGAAATATAATTACCTGCATATCTTGATCATCCATTATATTTGAAATATTATTCATCTAAACAGGGTTAGAAAGAAACAACAAACTTTTCTACATTAACAATGTTTTAGATGTCACTTTAAATATAATCCGTAATTTTTACTTTATTAGATCTAATCAAGAATACAAGATTCTAGATTTAGATCTAGACTAGATTCTACGTCGATATTTGTTCGCTGTTAGTAGTGTTAGTGTTACTCTTGAACTGTTGTAAATGATAATTAAAAATGCGTTTAAATTCCGCAGTGGATCTAAAGAACACGCCTATGATGAATATTTAAGCCTGGTCAAGAGATCTACAATTTACGAATAAAAAGGGGAAAATGATTTATTAAAACAAGAAAGCACAAAGATTTGTTATCCTTAGTGTTCATCTAAAATCTAACACACTCGTGGGAACTCGCAATTTGCATTTCTGACATCGTGAGAACAATGGGTCATGCGCGCTGTTCCAGTAAATGTACTGCACATCGGATAGATTCCGGCAGAGGTCAACGAATAATAGAGATAAATCCCTTTTAATAAATAATTTCTGTCATTTAAACAGTAATTTATTAAAATTAATATAAATCCGTATATAACAGCGTTTTTATCAAACAGATGCAGCTTTAAAACTAATTGAAGGCATTCTATGACAAAATCAATTAGCGGGAGGTAAACGTAACAGCTATTTTCCCATAGCGTTCGAAGCAGCTCATTGGTGATTTCCTTATACGGCAAGCAGGTGTTCCCACGGCCCAACCGTCTGTTTCGAATGAGGACGTGTTTTGGTTCTATGTTCCGACAGTGGGTGCAGAAAAGTGGTCAGGAGAAGACAGAATTCTAGAAGTGAATAATAAGCAAACAATGAAGGAAACGCAAACAAGAAAAGCGCAATCTCCCAGTTCAGTATCGAAAAATTTATGACTGAGCTCTAAGAGGTTTTAAGCTACAATCCAGTATTGATTTTCCATTCATTCATACTTAACCCAAGTAATACAGGTCGGATTTATTTAAGAAGTCGAGTATTTTACCCAGTCACAGTCTTACCAATTTATTTCATCTAGGGTTAAAGAGGTCAAACATTACATTTGTTGGCAGGAATGATCGAAACATCCACATTTTTAACAATATTAGTTTTAGTAATAAAACTGGGTCACCAATCTATACTTCACAATGTTTCGCATACAAAATAACCCCCCCCCAAAAATATTAATCTTTTGAGTAGATCCGTTAATGCTCGGCCAGTTGGGCCATTACTTAGCAAACCATTGCATGCATTTTATACAATCGCCAAACTTATGGACATTTTTTGTTCGCTCTATATTGCATAATAAAACGACGTTTGTCGCATCAGCTACTTTAAGATTGCTTGGTCTTAAATGCATTATTGAACTAATTGAATATATAGTTTAAAATAACTTACCACTCATCAAGTTCCAAAATCTTTTAAGATGGCGAACTAAATAACTGCACATGCGCTTGTTTTGATTCAGTTAGAACTTCCGTTCTAGGGCAAAACAGTTGTCAGTGGAAAACAGAATCTAAACTCTAAACCTAGATCTAGTAAACCAGATTTGAGATTACGAGTACTGACACTAAAGTCTAGATCTAGATCTAGTAGATTTAGATCATTAGATGTACTCTATTAAAAAATCTAGCATAATAGATCTAGTATAAATCTTGGTTCTAGATCTAGATATATTCTACTAAAAGTACTATATCAGTATCACTGATGTATCAATGACAATAGTCACAATATCATTTCATTTTCATTACTTAGAGTTAGAACTTAGACTAGTTAGACAAAAGTCACAAAGTGAAACTCTAATAGAGTCTAGAGTATTTAATCTAGAGTGAATCCAGTCAGTCAGTGAAGTGACTTCAGTGAGTCACTCCAGTCCAGACACTCCAACTCCAGTTCAAAAGTGTCTAAAGTCACTAAAGACTAAGATATTTACCATTCATGAAATTTACAAGATCCACAGATTGTGACACTGTGACAGGTCCTTGGCATTAGACTATCTAGCTTCTAGACTATAGGTATACTTTGAAGTTATAAATAATATACATAAAGGGTCTTGAATCATTGATTGATTATTAGTAGTAGTAAATATAGTAATATAGAATATACTATATATAGATAGAGTCTAGATATATTATTATAGAAATAGACATAGAATAGACTTAATGATATCAAGATCTATATAAGTATTTAGATTCTAGACTAGATAATATAGATCTAGACTCTAACACACTATAGTGACCATAGTCTATTATTATAGTCTAGAAGACTAGATTATTAATAATATTAAATAGAGATATCTAGATTTAGACTTTAGATCTAGATCTAGACTAAATACTTAAACTTAAAAGTTAAATAATGAGTGTTAAATTATAATTAATAATATTAGTCATAATCTATTCTAGAATCTAATAATTGAGCTAAATATTATATATATGATAACTAATTCAGTCAGTATATTAGTATTTATAAAGATCTAGGCGATAATATCTGATCTATAGTACATAGCCATAGCCTAGATAAGTAGAATATAATTAAGTAGAAACACTAGTATTGTGAGTAAACCTAGATCTCTATAGATATCTATACTAGTAAAGATGCCTTACAAAAACCCCTCTTTTGTCTCCCACTTGGATACCTTCACAATATTTTTATCAATATGTCTTTATTATATAGATCTATATGTCAATATGTCTTTAGTATATGTCAATATGTATTTTTATCATATATCAAAATGTATTTATTATATGTCAATATGTCTTTAGTATATGTCAATATGTCTTTAGTATATATATGTCAATATGTCTTTAGTATATGTCAATATGTCTTTATTTTGGTGGGGAAAAAATGCAGACCAGGTACACTATCTTGCTTCAAAACAGGATGCTGCAGCTAGAACAGTTGGCATGGAAATCAGTGCTGAAAAGAGCAAAAATACCAGTTTGTGGTGGAAGTAGTGTGAAATACTGTTGAATGGCCAATCATTACAAGAAGAAATACCTAGGGTCAAACATAACAAGAGATGGAGGATCAATAAAAGAAATAAAAACAGGAAGCTTGTGCACTGGCATGAAAGTGTCCTTTTTTTTTATCTCATACGCATAAATGAGCGTGCTTGTGGTGCTAATAAGTTCCCCTTTCAGACCTTGCGGTCTGTAGGGCAGGTGATGTTTGGGTCATCTTTGGCCAATGGTTAACGAGCAGAGCGTCAAGTGGCCAGCACAATGACCCACTGCCTTAACTTTCCGTAACTAATGTCAGTTACCCATTAAAGTTGGGTGGACTCAGGGCTGCCCTAAAAATCCCAAATTTCTAAATGCCAGTCTTCACAGAGATTGGATCGCAGCACCCCAGGTTCTGAAGCCATCCATGTGCTTAACCACTAAGCCACCACTCTCCCTTTCTGGTGCTAAGCCTTTTGTAAAGCCCCATGATACATCAGATGGACATGACTTACATAAATATGGCTTCTTTTCATTTAATCTATGATTTTAGATAGGCGGGAGATCCATAAGCTCTACCATTATGGAAATGTCCCTTTATTGAGTCCAATTTTTTTTTTTTTGAATGTTTTTGTATTTTCCAGCGATGTATATTCTTTAATTTTTAAAGCAAAAATAAACTTAATCAGTAAATTCTTAGTATCTAAAAGACAATAAAACACACTAGCAATTTATAAGGGCATGCTTATTAAACATTATTTTGACAAATAACACATAGTTTATGTATTTTAAAAAAAAAATTATCTCCCTTCATCCCTGAAAATTATATTAAGTATGCTCTCCCCTGCCTTTGCTAAATCTATTTATAGCATTGATCATGCCTAAATTTTGAAATGTCACTGTGACATGGTTATGGCAATTAGTTTTTTCTTTTCTCATCCACATGGTAGTTCAGCTCAAGTTTGACCAGAAAATGCCTGAAATGAAGAATCAGAGGATTAAAACATTTTTTGAATACATAATGTTCTGTATGGTTTATAATAATATAAGGCGTTCGATATCGTATTCAGGGGAAATTTTTTTTTTCTGAGGGAGACATTTTGGCATACCTAGACAACCCCTCTTTAACATAAGATTTTATTTTATCCAAACATTGCAACACATCTATTTTTATCGACCAATGGATGTTTTCATATTTTTTTCTAGGTCGTAATATAAAAAAAAATTAAAATGCAAAAAATAAAAAAACACAGTGATTTGGCCTCAATGTTTTCCATAAGGCAGCTTTACTCTTGATCTAGAATAAAAACTAAACTAAAATTAATATTAATTTTAATTTATTTTAAGATAATATCTATCTATCTACTATCATCTAATTAAAGTTGTTTTTTATATTAGGCTACAGTTATTATTGTAGAGGAAAGATCTACATTTTGAAACTAGTAGAGTTAGTAGTGTCTTTACAAAACATTTGCAGTGGTACTGCATTTTTTTTAAAACTTGGGACACATTTGGATGGCTGCCTGTTTGTGCTATATGCGCACTGGACTCGTTCGGTCTGCCATCCCACATCATCCAGAGTGAGGTTTGGGCTTGGAATTATATTACCTTCAACTCTGAAGGAACATCCAAAGCATGTAAACCATTTTACAAAACATATAATTTTCTCTAAAAAAAAATTTTAACAGAAGGTCAGAGTGAACAAGTAAGGGAATTTTTTTTTTCTTTTACCACCCCAGAAGAGATGGAGAGTGAGTTAGCATTAAATGCTACAATTAATCCTGATGATACAATAACTAAATGAGACGTATATGATAAACAAACAACTAATTGAGAAACACATTGCATATATAGAAAGTTAATTCAGCTCATTATGCCATGAAGAATGGTGCTCCGTATCTGTGATATAAATAGGCAAGGAGCATATTCAAGATTTTCTTTTGTTTGTAGATTCTAATGACATGCATTTGAATTAAAATTAAAACTCAAAATTTATCAAATCTTCCCTGATGAGATAGGATATCATGTTATAAAATATTATTGAATTTCATTTAATATTGTACAAGTTGGTATATTAAAATCCTATTTTAATGAAAAAAAAACAACTTTCAAGACAACAATACCATTATACAGAGTCATTTGATCAAATATATTCTGCTTATTGCCATCATTCTTTACAGGCACGACATGGCCTAAATTGTGCCGATGTGCCTCAAATCAAAAATCACCATCATTCTTTTATTTATAACAATTTCAAATGTATAATTTATAACTTTGTCCATTATTTTTCTGAAAAGATAGGTATATACTTCAACAATACCGGTACTAGAATGCATACAGTTTAAAAAAACATATTTAAAAAAAAAGAAATTCCACAATTTTTTTTGTTTTTCTCCCTTTGTTCCAAAAGCAATTTTGTATGCAATGAATAAAGTTAATACGAAAAACATGCATATATGTAACCCTGCCGGACCAAGGGTCCTTGTTGATCACATTCTGATGAGGTGAGTTTGTTATCTCTAACATTGGAATGTTTGTATTGTTTAACAAATGCCTCTATCATGGTCCGGCAGGGTTACATATATGCATGTTTTTCATATTTTCTATACAGTCATTCACCCCTGCAGCAGTAAATCTTTGTTTTTTGAGTCAATGAATAAAGTTACTTGATTAAGAATAGTTCCACTCATTCATTGACTAGCTTAGATGCAATTATGAAAAGAGCTAAATCTTTTTTAGAGGCAATGTAACGTGGCTTAGTTGCATTGATGCTTGTAGTAATGGCAGTAAAAAGCTAAAAAATGTTACAATCTTTTTATTTACATTAAATAATTGTTAACCAACATTGTTACAATCTAGATCAGTAAATTTTAAAAGTACTTAAAGTGGTCTCTAAATAAAATGCACAAATTTGTTTACTTCATAGGGGGTGAAAATAATTAGTATAATTTGATACATTCAAAGTTTATTTCATCCCCAAATTATTTTTCAGGCATGATAGTGATTTAGAAGTTTTAAACTATGTTTAACCACATTTGCACAAGTTAGGCTTAGTTTAAGTTTCTGTGCTTGTCCAAAGTTTTACGTCCCTATTATATCACCCTCATGAAACTGTCAATCATAAAGATTGTTCCAAATAACTATCCCTCAGACCCTGTTCCCTCAACATCCCAGCATTACCAATGCCCTGTCTGGCAGTGTGGAGCAGCTGAGAAGGACAAGTGGCATAGGCTGTAAAAGAGCCAACATCTTAACAGCAAAAAGTTCAAGTCTCTTTCATTGGATAGTTATCTATTTTTATTAACTTGTCATTTAGTTGTGTTTGTTTGTATTGTTTAACAAATGCCTCTATCGTGCTCTGCATTTCTTTGTAGATTTCTATGGATGATCAAGGTGCAAACAAAGATGATGCATTGGAGTCCACCCCACCTCCAGTCATTTCTGAAACAGCTTCTTCAGATGATCATTTGACTGTTCAGCGTGAAAATGAAGCTGCTTCAAACATTGATTCAGTTGCAGCTTCCAATGAAATGGAACTTTCACCTGCGGCTTCTAATTTAAAACATTCCAATGTTATAGATAACAAACTCACCTCACCAGAATATGATCAACAAGGAGAACATGCCGATGGAACTCCACAATCAGAAACAAGCTCATCATCAGAAAAAAATGTGCCGTCCAACCATCTACCTGAACAGTTTTCCCCTTCGCTTGACCAGCTGGGTACCAGTTTAACATCCAGTCCTAAATCGTCTAGTTCTGGCCAGGATAGCGGCCTTAGTCCTGATGACTCTGGCTTCGATATCTCTAAAACCCAAAGCTGTGATGAACCGAGTAAAGAACCCCAGACAACAAAGGCACAGAAGGAGCAGGACACTCAGTCTGAGAAGGTTAATATATCTGGAGGTAGTCTTAACAGTGCATCGCCTGACACCACCACTTCAGCTTCTGAAACCCAAGTAACAGTCTCAGATCTTGAATCCCCATCTGCTGAAAATGTGGCTGCTGAGCCATGCTCAGCCCTGACCAAGAGTGACCAGGAAAGTGTCTATTACATTAAATGGATTACATTTGGTCAGAACAATGTGCCCATTATTACTCAGAATGAGAATGGCCCTTGTCCACTTCTTGCTATTATGAATGTTCTGTTATTAAAAGGAAAGGTGAGTTCTTGACTCCTTATGATTTTTTTCAATGAAATAGAAATTGTTTTTTCTCAATGCAAGTGTATTGAAATTTACAATTTAAGCTATTGGAAATGTACGAGGTTTAACTTTTTAGTTTCTAATTTAACTTTATCAAACATGCATTCTATCAGAATAATGATGATAATAATAATCTTTTGAGGAAATTAACTTTATAATCGTGCATTACACATATCATTGCATTATAAGTTCAATCAAATTATATGATAGCACATGAAATAGACATTCATATTTTGTGTCTACACATTTTTAATATTCTAAAGACAGTTTTTTTAAACACTTTGCAGAGCATAGAACATACTTTAAATTAGATCTAAACCCTTTGAAAGCAACTGTGAATGAAACATGCTAATATCAGCTTTTAGTTAGCATTCTTGTTGAAATAAATTGAAAACTATCCACACTACACGTTACTCAAGTTGAAAGACTTAGATTACCATTATAAAAAAGCTCTCTCATTTATTTGGTATTTGTTAGTTATTATGGGAGTAGATTAATATTTTAAGGCTGGGTTGGTCTAATTTAGAAAAAAAAAATTGTGTATTCTAGTACTAATCAGTATTCCATTTTAGGAGTTGATACCTGTGTTGGTGATAGTGGTGTTAAGGTCATGCCTATCTGAACTGTATGAGAGACACTAGAAATCTCATGACACTTTTGGATTTGCAGCTTCTATTTCTAAGTAAACATTAACAAATAATACAGTTTAATGATTCCTGGCATGCACAGTCAGCTTGATCTTTGATGTGTTCAAGATTGTCAGTGTGTGCGTTTAATAAAAAAGGAGCACAACCTGACTTTGTTGTAATGAAATAATCAAGTTGAAGTCATCAGTGTTCTAATGAAATAATCAAGTTGTAGCCATCAGTGTTCTAATGAAATAATCAAGTTGAAGTCATCAGTGTTCTAATGAAATAATCAAGTTGTAGCCATCAGTGTTCTAATGAAATAATCAAGTTGTAGCCATCAGTGTTCTAATGAAATAATCAAGTTGTAGCCATCAGTGTTCTAATGAAATAATCAAGTTGTAGCCTTCAGTGTTCTAATGAAATAATCAAGTTGTATTCATCAGTGTTCTAATGAAATAATCAAGTTGTATTCATCTGCCTTTAAAGAGCGTAAAGTCTGAAAGTGGTAAAAAAAAAAATAAGCAGAGATGATGGTTGGTAGCTATTGTCAGGATCCAGTGAAACCCTAAGCCATAGAGAATGACCTCTTCTTGATTTCTTTATTGTCTTGACAATTCTGGGATTTAGGTCACACCATTATATCAAGGTGTCATTCCTTGGTGCTTTAATTCCCGGTTTCAAACATCCTAATGTCATGCACCCTGGGGATTTTTTTCCTCCTATTATGTGGTCACTGGAGGAGTTCCACTCCTCCAGCTAATGAGACAAGAAAGACATCCCTCTCTTGTATGGAACAGCGTGGTGGACTTTTCAGACTGAGCTATCATGTCTCTTAAAACCCCAACATAAAGCCTTGGAGGAATGAATCTTCCAGAGCAATGGATTAATCAGAATGTTTTTTGTTCCAGATTGACTGTACTCTAGGGAATATATTAAGTATCCTGTTAGCTTCTGTTAATATGACCACTTCACTGCAATTAAATTTTAAGCTTTCTTTAAGCTCTAAAAAAGCATTTTTGATTGGCATACTCTTAAAAAATGTGTAAGCTGTAAATTTGAAAGGAAGTCAAAGTGTATGAAGCAAGACTTATCATCTGTTTCTGTTCTAATTCAAGGCTGAAATAATACTTTCTTTTAGTTTAAGAAAGACAAGTTGAGAAAGTAATTAAGGATATTCTAAGTACCTGATACTTAGATGGATCATTTTATTTACACAAAAGAAAAAAAGCCATTACAGTATGATTAGCTGATCTAATTCAGTTTTAAGAAGTTGGTAGGTCAAATCCTGTTATATGTAATGCACGTAGGATTTTGCTCTATACTTCAACTCTTGACTTTTCCATGCTGACTTAGTGATTGTTGGAGGTCTTAGGTCTGAAGCATCTTCGTACTTTATTGTTAGTGTTTCTTGAAGCCTTTACATTATTCAAAATCCCACCCCTTTTCAAATTAAACGACTTTGCAGTGTCTCATTGAAGATTATATTTTCCTTTAAAATTTATATATATATATATTTTTTTTTTTGTGAAGGTAAAATTAGCTCCAATGCTAGAAATGATCACGTCAGAACAGTTAATGACACATTTAGGGGAATGTATTTTGGACAACATGCCTCAGGTGAGGGCTTTATTAATTGCAATGTTTATAAGACAGTATTTAATGCCTTGTTGTTTTGTGTTCTCATTCTGTTTTTATCACATGTATGTTTTATTGAATTGCTTAAAGAATAATATTGTCTTATATATATATATAGTGAGATAATAATAGGTTTTGTTTTTATTTTATCTGTTTATATTTATTATGTGGATATTTCATAAATAATGCTAACTTCAGTTTGATTCGAAACCATTTTGTCTACTAAATAAGATTTAACTCAGGTTGTTATATTATTGTAAGTTTAGTCCAATGACCTTCTTCGTAGGTAGGGATTTGGGGGCCTGGGGGGATTGACTTCTTCTTCGACACGTTCATGGTCCCCTTTGTTTTCAGTGCTCTTATCAGGTTTCTTCTTAAATGATAAGGATGATGAAATAAACTACACTAAACTACAACTTCCTGAGAGTAACAAAGCACTAGTCAGCGCTATGGAAGTTACTCCTTGAAATTGAGTGTAACCTGCACTGAAAGAGTTTATACTCTGTGTGTAATACAACAGGGTCACTAACTTATATGACAATGTGAAAAGCAAGATTACATGACAGTGACGTAATATTTAATATATTTAAAAACAAATTTCGGACACTCCTCCCTCCACCCTAGCTACAACACTGCCTTCTTCTATTGTAATGTCAGGTAAATAGGAAAACTCTGTGGTGCATATCCATTATCCAACTAAGACAAGAGTTCAATGAAGGATTAAATTCTCTTTTATTGTATTCCAACTTTAAGTCCATAGGCTTTGGTCAACTTCTTGTATCAACTTACATGTTTATGCACTCAGGAGCATCCTAAATAAAAAATCCTAATCTGCAGCAAGGTTTGAACCCTGAAGACTACCAGTAATTTACATTAAATTTCAATCCAGTTAGACAGTGACCTTTTACTCCTTTGTTTACAGGCATGTTTAATGACATTCAAAATAAGGGGGCAGTTGTGTCATTGTTTTTTGTTTTTTTTAATTTACCACACTAATGTTTAAATTATGTAAGAAACTTCCTATTTTATTATTGAAGATGAGCAATATATCTTATTTTCTTTTATGACTTGGGGAGTCCAATCTTCACCATTATGAGTTTGGGACATGAGTAATTAGGGTTTGCATTAAGTTTGAGTTTGTTATCAAACTTTTAAAAGTCTTAAGTAAAGTGAACCACTCTTGAAGACCTCAAAGTTGGGTGTAAAATTTAATGTAACTTGAAACTTGTACACTCGTTTTCAAATGGTTCCAAAAACTTTTAGATTTGATTCTGAATGAAAAGTCAATTAGAAAGATACTGTTATCAAAAGTTCATCAATATATATAGAGATGGGGTCAAAAGTTGGTAGTTTAGCTGGCTCTGGAAGAGATAGTGTTTAATACTTTTGTTTCACTGTAGGAAGGCATAGGCCTAATGCATGTTAACATGGAAAACTGACATCCAATCACAAAAAAAAAAATTAAATTAAAAGACACTTATTGCATCAAAATAGAACTTAAAAAGATTAAACACATTTGAATTGCCTTCTTTATATAAAAAGATCAAATCTGCTCAATCAGTTGACATCAGTAGATTTATAACTCAATGTAAGAAAGTCTTTTCAAAGACATCAGTAGATTTATAACTCAATGTAAGAAAGTCTTTTCAAAGACATCAGTAGATTTATAACTCAATGTAAGAAAGTCTTTCAAAGACATCAGTAGATTTATAACTCAATGTAAGAAAGTCTTTCAAAGACATCAGTAGATTTATAACTCAATGTAAGAAAGTCTTTTCAAAGACATCAGTAGATAACAGAATGTAAGAAAGTCTTTTCAAAGATATCAGTAGATTTATAACTCAATGTAAGAAAGTCTTTTCAAAGACATCAGTAGATTTATAACTCAATGTAAGAAAGTCTTTTCAAAGACATCAGTAGATTTATAACTCAATGTAAGAAAGTCTTTTCAAAGATATCAGTAGATTTATAACTCAATGTAAGAAAGTCTTTTCCAAGACATCAGTAGATTTATAACACAATGTAAGAAAGTCTTTTCAAAGACATCAGTAGATTTATAACAGAATGTAAGAAAGTCTTTTCAAAGACATCAGTAGATTTATAACTCAATGTAAGAAAGTCTTTTCAGTGTCATCAGTAGATTTATAACACAATGTAAGAAAGTCTTTTCAAAGACATCAGTAGATTTATAACAGAATGTAAGAAAGTCTTTTCAAAGACATCAGTAGATTTATAACTCAATGTAAGAAAGTCTTTTCAAAGATATCAGTAGATTTATAACTCAATGTAAGAAAGTCTTTTCAAAGATATCAGTAGATTTATAACTCAATGTAAGAAAGTCTTTTCAAAGATATCAGTAGATTTATAACTCAATGTAAGAAAGTCTTTTCAAAGATATCAGTAGCTTTATAACTCAATGTAAGAAAGTCTTTTCAAAGACATCAGTAGATTTATAACACAATGTAAGAAAGTCTTTTCAAAGACATCAGTAGATTTATAACACAATGTAAGAAAGTCTTTTCAAAGACATCAGTAGATTTATAACACAATGTAAGAAAGTCTTTTCAAAGACATCAGTAGATTTATAACTCAATGTAAGAAAGTCTTTTCAAAGACATCAGTAGATTTATAACTCAATGTAAGAAAGTCTTTTCAAAATGTTCTCTTTGAAACATTCAGACCTTCTTATTAATGAAAGACCTACTAACTGTGTTATAGCTTTATGTTTTTTCACTCTTATGATCTGCTCACCCCACACATGTCCAGGTGTAACTGTAAACTCAACTTTACTGACCAAAAAAAAAAAATCACTTTTCCAATCCATAGAACTTTAAATTCCACTTTTTAACACTGTCCATCACTCTCTTTAACAGCCAGTACACACTTCCAGTTTTTTTTCTTATTCATTCCAGACAACCTATACAAAGGAAATTGTATTTTTACAGGAAAAAAAACTTCAAGATAAAATCTTTTTTTTTTTTGTATTGACATTTCAGAATTTATCTCAAACTAGTCAAGCCAATTACGAACAGAATATGCAAGATGCCATGTCAGTCATGCACAAACTACAAACTGGTTTAGATGTCAATGTCAAGTTTACAGGGTTTGTATGCTGAAGATTTTTCTTTTCACTGCTTTTCAATTATATTAATTTTCTTTCAAAGTCTTCCGTAATATGATCTTTTGATCTCCTTTCTTAGTCTACGATAAGGTGCTTGTGGGTAGGCATATTGTGTTATAGTCTTGTGTTATAGTCTTGGGTAAAGCATTATAAAAGTCTTCTATTTTCTTTTTGTCATGGATGAACAGTCTGTTTCATTTGCATCAGAATAGTATCTAGAAAAAAAGTATGTTTCAAAAATGTTCATTGGGCATATTTTCTATGTGAGGCTATTTAGCACACTCCAAAACACAGATCAACGATGTAGGCAGTGCGAATAAATAAATTCATCCCAATGTTAAAGAACTACAAAATTTTCATTAGTACTTACAATACAGAAAAATGTAAATTTTTTGTATAAGAAATCAAGGTATTATTGAAAATGTTAAATGCTTTATATATCTACATAAGGTCGTGATTCTATTCATGTTGTGCAAAGGTTCTGAGTGGGTATGGGGCATTTTATTATTTACAAGTGACTTGAATTTTATTTTTCTATTTGTACAGACCTTGTACAGACCTTCACTTGCCCTCAGATATTTCTATGATAGAAAAATGAGTGTGAACCTTTTAACTCAATTTTTTTTTTAATTTCTTAAACTGCACATCATTTACCATATTTAAAAAATCGTTCCACCTCTGAGGACCCCCCCCCCCCTTTTACACACACACACTTTTACTATCACTTTCAGAATCATTTTTTTTCAGAACTTCTCGGAACTTGCAATACTCCGAATAAGGAAACTGCTAACGATGTGATATATGAGAGAAATTTTAAAACAATTGTATGGTGGTATCCCCTCCCCCCCCCCCCCTCTAGTCCCCATGACTTTTAATATTCACCTCTTTCTGTAATTCACTGTTCAAAGTACTTGAACTCGCTGTTGTCTAAGTGTCCATTTAGTGATCAATTATTATGATTAGTGGCACATGGGCACACTTTAGGCCATATATAATATACATGAGAACAATGTGATTAAATATTGAACATTTAACTAATTAATAGCTTTAAACTTAGTCTTATATACAGCAGTCTTCACTTTTCTGTGATCATTTTCAAGAGATGCATGATAAATTGTCAGAGTACTCTTGTAATGTTTGCACAGCTGCCATGAGTCATGTGACATCTCACAGTTTATTGATTATTTTGTACTTCTTGATTTTACAGTGCACAAAAATATTAAGTTTAGATTCTCTTCTGATAAAGATCTGCTCTTTTTATTACAATATATATATGCATATATATATATATATATATATATATATATATATATATATATATATATATATATATATATATATATATATATATATATATATATATATATATATATATATATATATATATATATATATATATATATATATATATATATATATATATATGCATAAAACATCTGCCCACTTGTGTAAAAGTAATCTAGCTCAAATCACCAAATAAATCTTAAGTTAGGCTTTGTTAGCATAAGCCTCTTATATTTAAGGTTATGCTTTTGAAGTTGATCAAAACAGCCCACCACTGTGGTGTAAAGGGAAAAAAATTAAGCTAGGAAAAAAAATGTTTCCATAACATTTTCATTCTTTGAGACGTCTTAGTCAAATCTGAAGACTACTTTGTTAGATACCACATGTCTCTTAATAACATATAATACACTTAAAAGTAATTAACCATCTAAGCTAATGATTATGAGATTTATATATGCTGCAAATGTAAAGCATTTTAGTTCTAATTGATACCTTGAAGTATTTTTTTTATAAAGCAACAACATTTGTTTGCAAAGTACTATTTAAATATTTTATGTCGTGTCCCTTCCCCCCCCCCCCCCCCCAATTTTTTTTTTTTTTTTTGGAAGAATTACAATAATGGAAAAGCTTTTTGATATTGAGTGTATAATATGGATTGTTTTTTTAAAGTAACTATTATGAAAAATTAAGGTATTTATGTAAAAATCTTAGGCTGAAGAGCCCAGCCCTCCCCTTTGCCCTTCAGCGCATAGTGCGGCAAGCTCTCTCCATAAAGATCAATAAGAGGTGACTTCCACAGCCTCATCCCACCTGGTTTCTACAGATTTTATTTTTTTCTAAAATGGTGTGATGCCATGTTATACGTGAATGGCCTTGTTTTTTGCTTTCCTCTTTGTGGCTTCATTTTATGGCAGACTTTGGTAAATGTGTTAGGGTTAGGGTCTTGCCTAAGGAAATGTCCCTTGACTCTACATTTAGTCCCCATTTCATTCAGGGGACGAGTGCCTGTTCACATTTGCATGTAGCTAGAACTCAAGTTGACAATTTTTATTCCAGTCACTGATCCTTAAGCTACCAGAACATTTATAAAAAGTGTAACGCTGTCTTATAATTTTGACTGATTTGAATGAAAGTGTTTTGTTTTTCTGATACGACATGGTGTCAATGTTGAACTACTGGCCATAATAAAGATTTATCTGTCTAGACTTTGTTATTATAATGATATTTACACCTGGTCTTTGTTTTGTCAATGACATTTCTGTCATCTTTGTGTTATTCTTCCAGTGTTGCAGACTTTGAGTACACGCCAGAACTTATTATATTTGACCTACTGGAGATATCCCTCTACCATGGTTGGCTGGTGGACCCCCAGGACTCTGAGACAGTGAAGATTGTCAACCAGGACAGTTACAATCAGCTGGTGGAGAAAATAATTTTCCTGAAACACGCTGACAATCAGGAGGATGTAACTCAAGGTAAGACAACCCTAAGTCTAGAATTTAGCAGTACATTGTTTTTTTTTTAGCTCATTGGAACACATTCTTTTTTTTTTAAAAACCCATTCATTTGCTTTGGGAGATTTTCATTGCTTCAGGCAGGATATGTTTTACAAAGTTTCCATTATGAAAATTTACTGATATATATATATATATAATATAAGCAAACAAAAAGTCAACAGTTCAGGACTAGTAAACAATTTCTCTTAAAATGTTTAGCTTGGTTAGCCTCACTTGTCTCAAGAAGACTTCTACATTTTCAACGTTGCCTTACAATAAAGCTATGATACATGGTAATTATCTCATGATGTTTATAAAGATCTCATTTTAAAGTGAAAAGGTTTTTTTTTAAGCTTTCATTTTTATACACACAAATGAATTATGAATCCAAAGGATTTAGTATGCATTTCATTTTTTTTTATTATGTGTTTTATAATCTTTATATATGCAATAGGCAAGTGGCAAAGTGGCTGGTGTGGATACACTGGCAGCCATAGCTACAAACCTACATGTAGGCGGCGCAGACCATGTGGTTGCTTGCCAGTGACTGGGATAGCACTGGAACTCAGGCAGCCGTCTGAGCGTCTAAGCAGCCCTTTTTAGGAATGCACTGCTTACCTCCTAAGCATGAGGAAGGGGATAGAAAAGGTGCCCTAAACATTGCCTGTCCCCCTTGACCCTGGCCAATCTTCTGCGACTGGAGGGGATCCCACTAGTGCGGGAGAAACAAATCAAACTGAAACCTCACGAAAAGACAAATCAAAACATGAACTCACACTCGGCGCCTGGAATGTCCACACTCTACTTGACCATGCTGAATCAAATTGTCCTGAACGTCATACTGCCCTTGTGGCAAGAGAACTAGCCAGATACAATGTAGATATTGCAAGAGAACTAGCCAGATACAATGTAGATATTGCTGCCCTGAGTGAAACGCGAAGAAGGACAGTTAACAGAAGTTGGTGCAGTCTACACTTTCTTCTGGATCTGCAAAAATAGTGAGGAAAGGTGTGAAGCTGGTGTTGGCTTCGCGGTGGAATCCAAATTAGTCAACAAGTTAGCAGGATTACCAAAAGACATAAATGACCGTCTAATGACATTACGCCTACCCCCAAGAAGGCAAGCATGCAAAGCTCCTAGATGTTGCTAAGCTCACAAACCCAGATAACAAGCAAGAGCTCATCAACAAACTAGACATTGAAATTAAAACCCTGCTCATGAACAAGGATGTGGAAAACAGCTGGAATAAACTAAGGGATTCTGTGTACTCCCTGGCTAGCAGCGTCCTCGGTCAGCCAAAACGCAAACACCAAGATTAGTTTGACAAAAACAATTTGCAAATTGAAAGCTATTAACACACAAGCAACATTGCTTTAAGGCCTTTCTGTGTAATCCAGCTTGCCCCCAATCAGAGAAGGCTACACTAATGCCAAAGGATGAGGTCCAGCGGAACCTGAGACTCATGAAGTAGTCATGGTATAACAAAAAAGCAGAAGAAATCCAGTCCTATGCTGACAGTAAAAAATTGCAAAAATGTTTTTCAATTCAATCAAAGCAAAATGGCTCATCCCCCATATTCAGTGCTGATGGAAACAAACTTATCACAGACATGGAAGATTTACTTGTTCGCTGGGCTGAACACTTATATACTGTCCTTAACTGTCCATCAAACATTAGTGCCGAAGTCATCGCACGCCTGGAACAAGTCCCAATAAACCATTCACTCACTGACCCTCCCAGGCTCAATGAAGTAATTACTGCAATAGCCAACCTCTCAACTGGTAAGGCACCGGGACTAGACTCCATCCCTGCTGAAATATTGGCAGTTCAGAGCTGACAGCTAAACTAACAGAAATCTACCAGATAATGTGGGAACAAAAGAAACTACCACAAGAGTTCAAAGACACCTCCATCATTCACCTCTACAAGAGAAAGGGAAATAAGCAGTCATGCGATAACCATCGTGACATATCCCTCCTACGCATTGCTGGCAAGATTCTGGCTAGGGTGCTATTAAACAGACTACAACACCACCTAGAAACTGGCCAACTTCTGGAGAGTCAATGCGGCTTCAAGCAGGGTAGAGGCATGGTTGACATGATCTTTGCAGTCCGCCTACTCCAAGAGAAATGGCGTGAAGCAGGGCTGTGTGCTGGCTCCAACGCTTATCATCATAATGTTCATCGCCAGATAGCATTGGAGTTGGCATACGATATCGCACCGATGCAAGTTTATTCAATGCTCAGAGACTCAAGGCAAGGACCAAGGTAAACTACGACTGCATCAAGACCTGCTCTTCGCAGATGACTGTGCCCTAAACTCCGCAAACAAGGAGACCTTCAAAAGAGCTTGTCCCTCTTCGTCAATGCCTGCAAAAATTTTGGCCTTACCATTATTGTAAAGAAGACAGAAGTGCTGCATCAACCTCCTCCAACTAAAGCTGTCACAGAACCAGGCATTTACATAGATGGCCGGAAATTAGCAAATGGGACGCACGATATTGTTACGTTTCTCTCTCCTATTCAGGCCTTCCGTAAGCACTGCTAAACACAACACAACACATCAACACATCAAGAACTTGACAACAAGGCTCCAAATAATCTGGTACTTTAATAATGAGTGAATAAGTAGATAACAGCCAATACTAGACAATTGGCATCAAACACATCAACAAAAAAATGTCACTCTGTACATCACCGTACAAAACTCTACTGTCTCTCTTTCTGGACTTGTGCATCAACACATGAGGACTCAACCAGGACCGACTTCATGGCCGACTAACAGTCCCGGTCTCGACGCTCTCCGGTCTTGAACTGCCGCTTTCCTACACACTGTGTCCTCGTACACGCAGGCTTTCGATCACATGACCATAACATTGGTCATATTTGCGTGTAATCGTAGTACTGTCCCTTGTCCATGGCCCCGCTGACCTGAGTGATTCACGTGTGTGTCAGCTGAGCCTATAGTTAACCCTTTTGCGCCGCCAATAGGGTCATAACAATATCAACAAACGCCAACCTAGATGATGAGGTTGACTTCTGTGTTGCTCATGCCAGTGCTGCTTTTGGCAGACTTCAAGAACAAGTGTGGCAATGGAGAGGACTCAGCATATCCACAAAACTGAAAGTCTACAGTGCTGTAGTTCTCCCGTCTCCTGGACCCTATATTCCCGCCACACCAAAAAGCTAAACTCCTTCCACCTACGCTGTCTAAGGAGTATGACCACATACCAGACACAGAAGTCTTAAAGCTGTCCAACATGCACAGTATCAATGCGACAGTAAAAAGGTCTCAACTTCCATGTAGTCCGCATGCCAGACAATCGCCTTCTGTATGGGTAGTTGTGTGCAGGAAAGCGCTCCCAAGGAGGTCAATACAAGCCCTACAAAGACACTCTCAAGAGCTCCTTCAAGGAATGTGATATTGACATTCATGGCTGGGAAGCACAAGCTCTCGATCACCCCTTATGGCGGGAAGCTTTGAGTCTCTGAGTCTCAAGATTTGAAGCAAGAAGAGTGGCCTGGGCGAAGGAGCGCCGATTTAACATAAAGTTGAGAGAAGAAGCAGGCCTATCTGCAACTGCCCTAACCCACCCATGTGGCCGGCTTTTTAAAGTGAGGATTGGACTTAACAGCCATCTTCGAGTCCATAGGAAATGAGAAATGTGCTCATCTTCGACCACGAAGGAGGAGCTATATATGACTTGATATGGTCTTCAATTATAAGAAAATGTTTTGGGAAGTCTTCTGTTTGACTGTCAAGCCTTTGTAATCTGGAAATTAGTGTTAATACTGTCCATCTATGACTTTTGTAAAATCTCATAGTCTGATATGTATTCATACCCATTTACCTGTCATATTTTTTAGGGCACTTTAGATGGTAAAAATTCGGTAATTTAATTTGACCTGAATATAATGTCAAGGTATATATAACAGTGACCGAAAGTATAGTGCTGCTGATATGCTTAATCCTCTCCTTGACTTATTCCTGGTGTCTGGCAAAGGCAGCACTTGCAAAAGCTAAACAGAAGTTACCTCATTATCTAGATTAGTAGACCCTGTTTACTTATATCATGCTTCCCAATTAGACTGTCATATAATTATAACTGTCAATGTAAAGGTTGTTTAATTTTATAAAGAACATGTTTACATTTTGAAAAACAACAGTAATTTTCCTACAGAACTTAAAATAGCAAAAGGGAGTTAAAAATAAGCAGGGTTCTATCCAATAGAAAATGATCATTCTTTCTGGCCATACTTGCAGCATTCAGTGCATGCTAGTCAGCATATAGAAGTTCTCTTAAAATCATATTTGACTTTTATCAGCGATTAGTCTGTGCAAGTTAAAAAGACCTCCCCACGTGCAATGCCTTTCTCTAAAGGCAACTTTTAACATGCTGTGAACATTTTACTGAATAATAATGCTTTAAATCTTTTGTCCTAGGAAAAGGATGTAAGTTGTCACCATTGTCTTGAAAACTGATTTGTAGGATTTTGCGGAATTGTTACACCATTTTTTTTAATTGATGTGTTACTGCAATTAATAGCATGCAAATATCATAACACATGTTTAAAGTTCCCATCTCTACTCAGTCTTGTAACAGTTGTATTGTTGGCCAATTTAATCTTTCCATTTTGTTTTATGTTTTAGCTTTGATAGCTGAGCAATTCCTGGACAGAACTGCCTCTCAACTTACATACCATGGACTGTGTGAGCTGGCATCTGTGGTCAAGGAAAATGAACCTTGTGTTTTTTTCAGGAACAACCACTTCTCTACACTTTATAAACACAATGTGAGTAGACTCCCCTTAGTCTCTTGTATATTTTTGTAATAATTTGTCTCTACCATTCTCTCTCTTCCCTTTTTAATAATAATAATAATTTATTTATAAAGCTTTTAAATCCAATATCTTCTTCATTTCAGTTGTCAAAAACATTTAATTCTAAAAATGGTTGTTATGATTTTTTACGTCGTACAATTGAATGATTGTTCGAATTTTAAGTCTACTTTTTTATATCTTTTTATGACACATTCATTCATTGTATGTGTGTGTATATATACACAATTAACAATTAGTGGGAAAATTTACAGGTTGCAACTGGGTTTGCGTAGTCATGTGAAACACTGCACTCATCCTTAATCTTCGGTATCAAAGACTTTGCAATTAACTGAAACAAAATGTATAATTGCAATAAGAATAACTGTTTTTTCCAGCGACATTGATTCAGTGTAGTAAAAAAATATACTTATTGATATAACTGAGTAACTTCAAATGAGCACCCCAGTTGAACTGACTGACTGACCTATATCTGTTTGCATACTTAGCAATGTTTCCATTTCTGGCTATTTCCAGTGAAGTTTCTGATTTTTCAGTAAAGCTGTATTTAGTTTTTTGAAATTCTTCACTCTTGTGTTGTGTTCATCTTGGCAGCCATGTTTGTGACAATAATGTATTGCTTTTTCTTTGTTATTCAAATGGTCATTGTGCTAAGAAGCACTCTCTATAACACCCTGGTCTTACATAAAATGTTTTGTTAAACTGAATGAACCTTTACTCAATAAATTTATGGATTTAAAAAAAATGAGAATTTTTTGAAGGTTGAACAATCAGAAAAAACAAAAGTGTTAATGAAAAAGAAATCTATCAATGTAGTACTTCCCTTTAGACAAATAAAATGAGAACTTAGCTAATTGCTCAAATGTGTTAAATGACTTCCAATGTCACTATTTGAGTATAGAAAACACCATATTAGAAAGTTGGTTATAAATAATCAAACTGCTTCAAAATACTATTTTTTAGTCACGTATATGTTACACCCAGCATCTTCTATTCTTTGCTACTGTCATATGTTGCTTGAGGTTTTGTGGCACAATGGAACATGACACTTGTCCCTCTAATTGCTTTTATTCTGATGTGAACTTCACTTGATTGGGTGATCTATCTTAACACAGAGGGCAATTTAAAAGTTGAAGACAACAAATATTTTATTGTTATCATTTGAAGACAAATGAAAACAAAAAAGGCTAAAGGATTACTATTTTTATGTTTTTTGTGGTAGTAAGCTACATAGCACATTTTTCCTTGACTCTGGCTTTCTGTTTATGCATATTTCCTTAAAATAACTATGAAATGTGTTTTTTCAAAATGAGATCCATATATTCTGTAGTCGTCACATGAAGTACAGTCACACACACACACACCAGACAATATTCACTGTGTTTTGATTGGTAATACTTGCTACAACAATATTTTATAAGTTTCAAATAGAAAATAACAAATTCTTAAAGTCCAAATTCTATGAAGAGAAAATACAAATCTCTGACAATTGAAATATAAATGACATTGCTGCAGGACATTGAAAGAACATGTCAGCTATACTACTGCAGCTGTCATTTATAATACTTTAGCAGTAGAAGTCAGCTATAGTACTTCAGCAGTGGAAGTCAGCTATAGTATTACAGCAGTGGAAGTCAGCTATAGTATTACAGCAGTGGAAGTCAGCTATAGTATTACAGCATTGGAAGTCAGCTATAGTACTTCAGCAGTGGATGTCAGCTCTAGTACTTCAGCAGTGGAAGTCAGCTATAGTATTACAGCAGTGGAAGTCAGCTATAGTACTACAGCAGTGGAAGTCAGCTATAGTACTACAGCAGTGACATGAAACATCTTTACTTTTACTTAGTGGAAACAAAAAGCAAAGCCATTTAGTACTAAATACTTTTTTGTTTAATGAAACCAACATTGAAGTCCAAGTCAAAGTTTTCTGTTACAAACATTAATCGAGAGGAATGAGGTAATGTGATGGTAGAATTAATAGCTATCAGTTCAAATACAAAAGACTTGTTTAAAAAAACAACTCAGCACCTCTTTATGGCTTTTGTTTTCAACATCAAAAAGAAATCAAAATGTACATGTCAAAATAACTGCAAATATAATATTCATTTCTTTATCTTCCATAATGTACATATTTAAATGAGCACTTCTAAGTGGATATACAAAGTGTGGAATAAAATGCTGGGGAAACTTAAAACTCTCATATCTTTTGACTTTCTCATGCTTCTCAATCGCTAGAAAAGGTAATTAAGTTGAGATGCAAGCATTAGACTTGTTGGCCACCATTCTAGATCTTTAAAAATGTGTTTTAAATTGAAGGTTCTTTTAAAAAAAAGTTTTTTTTTGGTTGTTAAAATGAATGTTAACTTTCACAGATTGTGCTAAATCTTAGGGCAACCACTGCAGACCTAACACATATGGTCTACCAATCACTGTTGAACACCCCATAGAAGTGTCTTCATTAGCCACTACTAAATTTTAATGTTGGAAATCATTGCAGTGATCTTGTGATAAGTTGTTGATTCTGCTTTACTGCAGCACTAACACATCCATGTTGCTAGGCAAAAGTTGTGTCCCCACCCCCAAAACAGGCAAAAAGTTAGGGGCAGCAAAAAATTTAAGTGTAAGTGAGAGTTATGGTATTTCTGACAAATAAACAATAAAACTTTGGGCTCTGATAGTATTCAGCAGCTTTTTTAGAAGGGTCATATCATTGCCTATGTTTCATTTTTAAAGATTCAAGTGTGGGTCTAATCCTTTCCTTTCTTTCATTTTTGCCTTCAGTAATATCAAATAGTATTGTAGAAACCCCATTTGTTTACTAGTCATTTCATTCGTGTTCATTATTCTCATTATTGATCAACTAAATATGTTTAGAAACAGTACGTGACGTTTTGGCGCCGCCGTTTTGCCCCGCCGTTTTGGCGACGGGACGTTTTGGCGCGAGCCCTTTTGGCGACGGGACGTTTTGGCGCGAGATATCATTTGACGATAATTTAATAAGCACTTAGCTTTTTTTTAATGAACCCTTGAATTCCAGCGACTGAGGCAAATAACCATGGTGTCTATGTATACTTAACTTAGTATTTTGAGAAACATGGTACATGCATTATATTTTTACTTATTATTAGCAAGTGTTTGGTATGTATAGCTGGAGATACCATACAGTCATTAAATAAACCAATGTTAATGTAAACAAATAATTGCATCAATTTTTAGTCTATCATCGTTTCATTTTGTTTTTAATTTTAAAGTAATATCTTAAAAAACTTTTTTTGAAAATAAAAGTGTGCCTCTTAATAAACACACATACACAAAATGTTTATTAAAGAAAATGATGTGAAAAACAAACAAACATTTACATTTAGTACGTGAAAAATATGTCTTAACACAAACACTCATGCAAAACATAGATATGAATAATTCTTTTAAAAGAAATAATACAATAAACGTACATAACGTATTTCGCGCCGAAACGTCCCGTCGCCAAAACGGCTCGCGCCAAAACGTCCTGCTTCGGTTTAGAAATAATTTGATATTTGTTTTAAAGTATGAAAGAAATATTTTTCCTAAAAAAAAATATGTACTTTTGGTATGTTGTTAAGTAAGCTGACTGTAAGAACAACTTTTAAGCTGATTGTCAGAACAAGATTTAAGCTAATTGTAAGAACAATTTTTGGCATTCATCAGCGGTAAACAAATGTCCCCACCTAGTACACTATAACTGGTTTTCATTGTTGGGGTACAAATATTTGAAAATACATTCAATAGAAAAAGGATCTAGCTTGGACTCGTGCTGGGTTTTGTTTTCATTTTATCTTTATTAAAATGGTGTTCCAAAAGATGTATAATATTGAAAGCTGATATCATTGCGAACAAATTGAGTTTGTGGAATTATGTCGATAAATTGATGGAATGTTTGAGTTTATTAATATTATTAGTTGTCTAAGTCATGCGTTGTCTCTCTAGCCTAATCCTTTCAGTTTATTTCATTAGATGATGATCCATAGAGTGGCACAAAGAACTAGCTAAAGCAAAAATAATGTAAAACTGTATTTAAGTCCAAATGAAATGATATTTAGATTAAATAGCTCGAAATGCTCAAAAGTCAATATTACAATGTGTTTCTATACAGGTTTTATTAAAGAAACAGTTTGTGGCTTTTGAAACAATTATTGTCTACCAATTTATACATAATAATAATAATAATTATAAGGATTGTCTTCAAGTCCAAAGATTTATGAGGAATGCATTATTTCCCGTGGCTAACTTAACTTATTGCAAAATGGCATGACTTTTTGCCTGCTTACTTTTTACAATTTCATTTCAACCTTTGAAAGTTTCATTGCGTTCAGATCTGGAAATAATGTCACTCAATCTCCTTGTTCTCCATGGGCCGTCATCACATATGTTATAGATGTTGACTGCATTCTATTAAACATACATTTTATTTTGTACTAAATACAAACTATAAACAAACTTAATCATACATAATATCAAATAAAAAAAAAAACATTATTGTAAATAAAAACAATGAACACTCACCAGCAAGAAATTGAAAAAAAAAAATCTAATCAGCAATACAAGAACAAATGTAGGAAAGAAATAACTGTTACAAAAATTGTCAGTGAGGTGCGTGCAGCACTGTTGGAGGGGCTAAAGGCTTTCTTGGTGGGACCAATGTGTGCGGCTGTGGTGGTCCTTGTGACTGTTTCATCTGCGCCACCATGACTTGTTTCAGCCTCCTTGGGTATGGGTTCAAGCACGTCCACTGCGTAAGGTTCTTGCTGAGAATGATTGTCATCATCTGCTCCATGGGCTGATGGGTTGATGGCGTTTGAATCTGGGAATATAAATTTAGTTCATGACATTTGACTTGTGGTAGAATGTGGGAATATAAATTTAGTTCATGACATTTTACTTGTGGTAGAATGTGGGAATATAAATTTAGTTCATGACATTTTACTTGTGGTAGAATGTGGGAATATAAATTAAGTTCATGACATTTTACTTGTGGTAGAATCTGGGAATATAAATTTAGTTCATGACATTTTACTTATGGTAGAATGTGGGAATATAAATGTAGTTCATGACATTTTACTTGTGGTAGAATCTGGGAATATAAATTTAGTTCATGACATTTGACTTGTGGAAGAATGTGGGAATATAAATTTAGTTCATGACATTTTACTTGTGGTAGAATCTGGGAATATAAATTTAGTTCATGACATTTTACTTGTGTTAGCATCTGGGAATATAAATTTAGTTCTTGACGTTTTACTTGTGGTAGAATCTGGGAATATAAATATATTTCATGACATTTGACTTGTGGAAGAATGTGGGAATATAAATTTAGTTCATGAGATTTTACTTGTGGTAGAATGTGGGAATATAAATTTGGGAATATAAATTTAGTTCATGAGATAATTACATCCTACGCATTTCATATGTCAATCTAGTCATGCATGTTAATCAATGACTTAAATTGTTTCTAAGTTGTTAGTTTTCCTGACTATCAATTGAAAAGATTATACACAATATTTTTTAGAAAGATTTTAGTTCTTGAAATTTTCCCCACCCCTCCCCTCCCATCTATATCCCAGCTACCTTGTTTCTTTGATTCCTCTTTGGCTGTTTCTGGGTGCTGGCTGCCCCGGAGATGGCAGTTGTAGGGTTCCCTGGTATAAGTGGAGATGACCACGCTGAACGCTCTCATGGCCTCGCCTGGACATTCGTCTACCCGGGGCGTCATGCAGTCAGAATAGACTTGAAGAGCACTGTTGACAGGTGACAAAGAGTCTTATCATCAAGGAAAATAACTTGTTCTGATATGAATTCAACTATACAGCTCTAAACGTTTTTGTGTAAAAAACGACTAGTCTCAATAAAGTCACAATAAAGTCACGTGAGCTAGTTATGCGTAATTATTTCTGTATCTCAAAAAAAAAAAGGTTGTTTATTTAGACAGGGGTTTTCCTTTCCATTGATTTGTCTCAAATAGTGGGTCTACATTTACTGAGACAGGCAGGATGGAGAAAATGTGTGTGTGTGTAATCTGTTCAGAAAACAAACGCTCTACTGATCTACTAAATTAGACTCCCGGCCAGTTTCTGGTTTTGTATTCTCTCTGAAGTTTCCTCACGAATGTCCACCAATGCTGTGTGGATCAGAGATCTAGGAGTTTGTTGAGAAGTGGGATAAATTGGTACAGTAACCCCCCCTCTCTCTCCTTTCTTCCCTCTTTCCCCTCCTCTCTTCCTCTCCCTCTCTCTCCTTTCTTCCCTCTTTCCCCTCCTATCTTCCTCTCTCCTTTCTTCCCTCCTCTCTTCCTCTCTCCTTTCCTCCTTCCTCTCTTCCTCTCCCTCTCTCTCCTTTCTTCCCTCTTTCCCCTCCTCTCTTCCTCTCCCTCTCTCCTTTCTTCCCTCTTCCCCTCCTCTCTTCCTCTCCCTCTCTCCTTTCTTCCCTCTTCCCCTCCTCTCTTCCTCTCCCTCTCTCCTTTCTTCCCTCTTTCCCACTCTCTCTTTCTTTTGCTAATATTTCTCCAATTTCTTGTATAGTCACAGGGTGGCAACGTTATAACATTGTTACTGTTGTTTGACATAGTGCATCATCTCAAGCAGATAGAAGATACATAGTCAAATTGCCATTGTCTCACTATGACTGTTGTTCTTTGACATAGTGCATCATCTCAAGCAGATAGAAGAATACTTAGTCAAATTGTCCTTGTCTCACTATGACTTTACCCGAATTCTTTAATGTTTTAATAGTACCGTCTAGGATACAATGTGAATCAGGTTATCATGGACACTTAGTCAATTATATTTAATCTTTAACAGTTTGTTACCATTTTTATGAGCTTTTAGAATAGGTAGCTATATATGCCATAGGCAGCAGACGCTATACTTAACCAAATAATCATGATTTTTTTTTTGGGGGGGGGGGGGGCAATTTGTCAGTATAGATTAGTTACAAAGTTGACCCAAGTTTTGGTTATCCTATCCTACCTGCATAATTCAATAGTCTTATTGGTTAGGCTAGCAGACGACAATTTTTCTCTTTCCGGTTGACATGTGGACATGGTTTCAATACAGTTTTCATCTCTTTCGTTGCCTGCAGAAAAGAATTTTATAAACATATCATCAAGTTAGTGATCTAAATCTAGATCTTAACATATTGTCGTCTTTGCCTTCTGCTTGTAATCACGTGATGTTCCGTTACTGGCCATGTTTGACATGTTGCTGTGCAACTGTACCCCTCTAAGTCTACAATTCTTATTTAGGGGAAACAGTCTTGGTGATGTGGTGGGTGGTTTTGGTGGGGATGTAAAAGCGATCGTTGGCTCAAGAAACGGAAGTGGATGCGATGGATTCTTCTTGTTGAGCAAAACTTGAACTTTAACAGCGTCCAGGGACAGCAGGAGTGGGCGGGGGGGGGGGGGGGTGCTGATGGTCGTCTTCTGCCTTGACATTTGGCTAAGTTTACTTGGCCAGATTCTGAATTGTTTACTTTGTGTTTTCCGGCAAACATTTTGATTGAACCGCCGCGTGTTTTTTTTTTTCTTTTCTGAAGTTCATTTTTGCATTTGAAAATTGTTTTTTGAACATTTTGTAGAAGTGGAATTCGAAAGGAAATGAAAACAAGCGCACTGTTCATTTCAACTAGTTTGAGTACTAAAAACTTTTTTTTACAAGTCTGTTGACATGTGCTTTATTAATAACATTCCGTTTCAACTGACAGTACACACAAAATTCAAACCAAATCGCAAACTTATAGTTCGCTTGAATGTTTGATTGCTTTATGGCAGTACTGTGTTGTCAGTCTGCAGCAGATAGAAACCAACTGTCCTTTGGATGGATAATAGTCACCTGGAAAGCCCCCCCCCCCCCTTTAAAGGTTCTTTTGTTAAGAATACTTTTTTATCAAATGCATTTTTCAGATTGGATTTACTGTCATAGTTAATTTTCCGTAGTTTGTTTGACATTCTATTTTCGTTACTGTTTAATGTATTGTTATGACTCTAACTCAAATCAAATGAACAGTCGCTTCACTTTGAATTTTCGTTTCTAAAAAAAAAGAAAAAAAAAGAGCTTGTCTGTTTAAAAAAAAAAAGTTTGATTTGTTGAAGATGGGCGAATTCCAGTGTCTGTCAAAGTAACTTATTGGCAGAGGCTTGTACTAGTTGGTATGTTTTGGATGTGTGATTGGGCTTCGTAGGCCAGATGTTTATATATTAGTTTGCTCCTCGTGTCTGACCTGGAGAGTCTCTTGTATTGTTGAACCTCTTTGTCTGACCTGGCTAGTCTCTGATAGGCCTAATGTTGGATTTCTATGACCTGGCTAACCTCTGATAATGTTGGACTTCTATGTCTGACCTGGCTAGTCTCTGATAGGCCTAATGTTGGATTTCTATGACCTGGCTAACCTCTGATAATGTTGGACTTCTATGTCTGACCTGGCAAGTCTCATATAATGTTGGACTTTTATGTCTGACCTGGCTAGTCTCTGTTACATGACATTTTGATGGTAAATACTTGTGTCTGAAGGCTAAATAAAGTTTCCACTCGATTTCCCATGTAGTGATGTATGAAATCTACCATGTAACAAGGTATGAAAACTCCCATGTAGTGATATATCAAAGTTCCCATGTACTGTGTCTCACTGCATTGTCAGTGTGTGATTTAAGTCTAGATCTGGGTCTACACTGACATCGTCCAGGACTCGGAACAGTTTCAACTACTCAGAATTACTTGAAAGTGTTACTGTGAGACAAGAGACATTGCTGTTCTAGATAGATCCTAAAAGACATTCAGCGCTTGTAGAAGTAGAGTGGAAGAGGCTGTCTTACAGGCGAACCTTTCATTTCAAAGTACCCAGAGAAATGTGTCACGTACACAATACTAACACTATGACGTCAATTCTTTGCATGTACACTTTTTGAGGAGCAAATTTCACAGAACTGATGTTAGCTTGGTTATTGCGAAACTATTATTTCTAGACTGTCCAGCTTTCTCAATCTCACAGTGCTATTCGAAAATAATAATACTAATAGACATTAAAAATATGAATGTAAATAAAGGCTGTTTTTTTGTTGTCTTGGTCAACGAAACAAATATCCACAGTTATCATTAGATTCTATTTCTTTGAAAACAAAGGGGGAAATATGACTGGAACGATGGAGTCCTAGACAAAAAGAAAAATTTAGCAAACTTTTTAGTTTGGATAATCTACATCTGTACATGTTTCGTTCATTGTCTGAGGCTAAGATGTTTACAGCCATATCTCTCAATATTGTATTATCTTTTTTATTTCCTTTTTAGATATCACACAAAATTAATTATCACCATTTAACTAAATAATCGGTTCTGTTTATTATTATTCTTCATGTATTGTTAGGATTAGTGACTAGATGTGCAAAGTTATAACTTGATCCGAGTATGGGAAGTGAGTTAAATGTTTTCACTTGTGATTGTGCAGAGGCCCAGGCGACCAACTAAAATACCCTGACAACAAGAGTCGAAATGGCAATTACAAGACCTAATACAATTCTTGTGAAAAAAGTCTGGGGTCTGAAGGTGAAAAAAATGAATGTACGCGAGTCCTCCAGCGTTTTTCGAGCTAGGTTCCTTTTGATTGGCTCCATGACGCTAGGAGCTGTTTAAAAACAATATAATGATAGCAGAGCCACTACATGTATTTAGTAGTATTTAAAGCTTACCTGATGTGGGAAACACTAGCACACTCACAATCACCAGATTCCAAAAGATCAGAACCGTCTTCGTCCTCATTATGATCCTGGAAACAAACTAGAGATTCTGGGAAATCCGAAAGCTTGTTGGTGAAATACACAAGAAACAGAAGTAATTGAATTAATCCAGAAATCAAATTTCACAACTCCAAATTATATCACAAAAATGATTGGTCTCTGAGCGGGTAATCCCCGTTATAGCAGACGACAGTCCAGTCTCTGGTTTGACTTTTTTTTTTTATTCAAAAGTTTTCTAGAGAAGAAACTTTGGAGTCTGATCAGAAATTTCACGCCTTCAAATTCCTGTTTTCAAAACTTTTCCCTCCAAGTTTTGTTGGCCTATATCCCCCTTCCTTCTTTCTCTCCCTGGCCTGCATAACAAAAGACAAATATAATCGTAAAACAACTGTGCCGAAAACTACCGAAATATGAACATCAGGTCTGGGCCGTTCACATGGAGGAACGTTTGAGAGAAGGGGGGGGGGGGAGTGTCGTCTGCTTGGAAACCCGCACTGACTGACGCTTGTTTCAATGCAAAGGACAAGGAGGAAAAAGGGGAGGGTAAGGTACTTTTTTGTTTTTGGTGCATTGCCTCTTCTTGAAATGTCCGTTTGGTTCAATATGTATAAGTGATGTAGATTTACAGGCTTCACAAACTTGGATGAAACTTTCTTGTACTTTAAACATAGTTTCGTTTTTAATTGTTCATCATGTTGTTGTTTTTAAATACAAAGCAAGTGCGCATGTCTTTTGTTTTCCTACTGCGCCATGTTTTTGGGTCGTCTGCCGATATATAAGATACAAATTCTGCTGGTGGAAAACATTGATGACACGCTGCGCCTTAACGATAAGTGTGACAATGGTCTTAACGACAAAGTTGAGCTCTCGTGCGGCAGTTCCTGGTCAAGAAATGTTCACACTCTACCCATTAGCTTATTTCTTGTTACATTGAATCGGGTCACTAGGTGGTGGTTTTGGTCACATCGATAACAAAGGAAAAATAAAGTGCCCATTACAGACCTTGCGATAAGATGCTGTTTTATATTGGAGACTGGATGGCTGCCTGGTCGAGCGGTATACGCGCTGGACTATCGTTCGGTCGTTTCGATGGTTCTGGGTTCAAACCCTGCCCGCTGCGATCCCCCGTCGTTCTGCGAGAAGTTGGGACTAGAAAGTAGATTATCTTCAACTCTGAAGGGACATCCGAAACATGGAAAAAAACATTCTTCGAATCCCTTTTACAGCAGAGTTGGGTTTGCTGAGCGCCTAAAGGCAGCACGGAAACCTTCTCCACTGGTCCCCAAGCGAGGCTGACCACATCGCATTGAGCATGTGCTATAAGCAGGAAAGATTCGCTATATAAACACAATTAAAAAAACAAACAAATAAAAACAGCCCAACGCATGAAGGAACTTTTGTGCGATGCAAATAGAAAGTAAACTTTTAACGTTTTCTCTAGAGTGCTTGCCCTTTTTATTCTTCTAGCCCATGAAAAGTTTAACATTAAGCGATAGTTAAAAGACAGTTGTTTTTAAATAGGTTGTTAAAATATGCATGTTACATTTGGTGCATTTGGTTCACTATTATAATTTGCCTAGATTTACAACAGTGTGGCCCCTATTTCCTGATCCTTATTTAAAAGGAAAACGAAGGCTTTGAGGCTAAATCTCCAGGTATCACTAGGCTTAGAAGTGCGGCGACTGCCCGAGTTAACGGGGAGGATTTACTGCATTTCAGTGGTGAGGACTAGAGGCTTGGCCTGGTCTCTTTCTCTCTGGCGGAACCCTGACATCATTTTCTTCTACATACCTCTAACCCTCCCCTCTTAACTCTTTCTCTCTATCCTCTCTCTCTCTCTCTCCCCTCCAAATATGTTGTTGACAGTGAAGTGATGATGTAGTAAACATTGCCCTTGTTTGTCCATCTCGCCAGGAGAGGAGTGAGGAAAAAAAAAGGGAGGGGGGTTGGAAGGCCCTAGCATTCTGTTTGACAAAACTGAGATGGACTTGGGGGGAGGGAGGGGGGAGTTCTGGCTCTAGTTGCTACCACCTCAGTTTTGATGGGGCTAGGAGCTTGGGGGGTGGGGGGGGGACAACACATTAGCCTATGGACTAGGTGACCAGACACTAGTTTTAGGTGGTCATTTGGTCAGTCTGGGAGAAATGACACATTTTTTTCTTTCCAATTTAAATTTAGAGAGAATCTCATTCCAGAAGATAATCTCCTGGTAAAAAAAATTCGTCTCTTGTAAGATTGTAGATTGTACATTACACTGTATCTCAGTGATAAGTTAACTAATCTCCACTAAATAGTACAACTATTGTCTGGGGACACAATTTAGTTATTTGCCTGTTGTTTTGGTTGATTGAAGAAATTTGACAGTAGGCTTTTTTCCCCCAAATCCTGTTAACTTGTAAACTCTGGTCCACACATTTCTACTCACTAGAATGTTGGTGTGGCCAACCACCAGCTGCTCATATTCCTCAATCTTAGTCATTAGGATCAAGGCACTTAATCCTGCTACACTTTCCGCTAATACATACATAGCTTATTTAGTGATGGCTAGGTTTTTAAGGGTTAAAGTGATCCACTCGTGAATATATTCAACATGTACGTATTGGTATGATGGGTTATTTGGCCAACAAAGATAAAAAACTTTGTCAGTAGTGTCCTTTATGTACTAACAGACTGTGACATTTTAAGAGCTTTCTTGTACTAACAGACTGTGACAGTTTTAAGTTTTCTTGTACTAACAGACTGTGACAGTTTAGGAGCTTTCTTTCACTAACAGAGTGAAAGTTTAAGAGTTTTCTTGTACTAACAGACTGTAATAGTTTAAGAGTTTTCTTGTACTAACAGACTGTGACAGTTTAGGAGCTTTCTTTCACTAACAGACTGTGACAGTTTAGGAGCTTTCTTTCACTAACAGACTGTGACATTTTAAGAGCTTTCTTTCACTAACAGACTGTGACAGTTTAGGAGCTTTCTTTCACTAACAGACTGTGACATTTTAAGAGCTTTTTTTCACTAACAGACAGTTTAAGAGCTTTTTTTCACTAACAGACTGTAACAGTTTAAGAGCTTTTTTTCACTAACAGACTGTAACAGTTTAAGAGCTTTTTTTCACTAACAGACTGTGACAGTTTAAGAGCTTTCTTTCACTAACAGACTGTGACAGTTTAGGAGCTTTCTTTCACTAACAGACTGTGACAGTTTAAGAGCTTTCTTTCACTAACAGACTGTGACAGTTTAAGAGCTTTCTTTCACTAACAGACTGTGACAGTTTAATAGCTTTCTTTCACTAACAGACTGTAACAGTTTAAGAGCTTTCTTTCACTAACAGACTGTAGTAAATGTGCATGAGATCATTCTTGCTATGTAAATGTACCATAGCACAGTACTGAGTTTATCCTTCTCTGTGATGCATGAAGACATCCCTATGACCTGTTTTTCCGCTGATCATTGTGTCCATACTTGTTTAACTGAATGTCAGGAACAGAGGCACATTCAGTTCTTTATGAAGTCTTGCATTGTTCACAGAATGAGATGTTTGCTATTAATTCTTAAATGATTAAGTCTTGATCTGTCCACAGAATTATCTTTAATGATTAAACCATGATCTGTCCACAGAATGATCTTTAATGCGATCCTTGATCTGTCTACAGAATGATCTTTAATGATTAAACCTTAATCTGTCCACAGAATGATCTTTAATGATTAAACCTTGATCTGTCCACAGAATGAAATGTTTCTGCTTGTCACAGATCAAGGGTTTCTGACTGAGAGCAATGTGGTTTGGGAGACACTCTCCACTGTGGATGGAGACTGTCACTTCACTGACGCCACTTTCAGGACATTCACTAAACAAGCAGCCTCCATAGAAGTCATCCCTGACCCTGCTGTACCTGTGGGTAGCCCGGAACAAATTGATCATGAGTAGGTTCATTGATTGATTTGAATGATGGATTAGTCACTAGGCTTAGCTAGTATTATGGTTTGAAGTAGTTTGACCTCTGGTTTGTAGTGTTTTTTCCCCCCCCCCCTTTTTTTTTTTTTGAAACTCTATAAGACTTCTTTGAGAGTTCAACTTTGATATTTGTTTATTGCACAAGTATGAGACAGTTTGCACTTAGTACAACACTGCTTGCACCTGCTATCTCCTGGCTGTTTGATTGATCAAATCTAGACTGTATTTTAGTGATCATATCTTGAAAGTTATGGACAGATTTTTATCTTTATTGCAATGAATAATGTTAAAAATAAGTAGTTAAACTTAAAAATTATATTTATAAGTTACAAACATTCATTTTAATGTTATAAATTATATCCAAAGATATAGAATTTATTAGGTGTCTGGAAGTACCTAAATAAAATCAAGAGTCTGAAAGTTATTTGGTCAGGTTTAAATATATGGAGAATTTTATTGTTTTTAAAAACACAGAAAAAGCTAGTGGTTGGTATAGGGAAGCACAAACTTGCCCTACATTAAAAGATTATGTTTATTATATGTAACATAAGTATTGAAATACATATTATAAGTATTGCATTAGTATTGAAATGTCCTTGGGCCTTGTGCTGCTTGGTAAGTAGGTTTGGTGAACAGCAAACAAAAACTTAGGAACTATATCCCTTTAAAACTAAATTGATATCACTTCTCTCCTAGCACTTTTTAATACTCTTCTTAGAGCATTGTCATCTACTTTCTGTTGTCCATTCATGCTGCAGTTGGGCAACAATCAAAGCTTGAAATATGTTCACCATGACTTGGAAGCTCATTACAAAGTCCTTGTAGTTTTCTAACTGTTTCTCAATTAGGCCATCACATTTTCAGCATTATTAGTCCCATAAAGCAGAATTTGAAACCAAATAAATAATGTTTATGTTTAAGAATTATTGTTTTGATTTATGTAGAATCCATCTGAAACAGTGGCTTGTTTCTATGAAATGTTTGCATTGGAGAAATAGCTAGTATATAGAAGAGTTCACCAAAATTGAATTATTTTACTTGTTCAAAATCAGTGCTTGCACTGTTACCATATCTGGGTATTTTGTCTCTCTTAAAACACATCCAAACTGCTGGGTATTTTTTTTTATCATATGGATTTTTTTTCTTGTCTCTGTTGGAACACTTTAAAATCTGTTGGGTTTGCCCTTAGTAGGCTCAAAAGATTGGGCACTCTGAATGGTTTTAGCTAAAGTGTAAACTTCATGTGAACATCATGCTGTTTGATAGTTTAGATCTAACCAGGAATTGAGCTTGTGTTTGCATTTTGTTGCCCTGTCCAGTTACCAGGTGGCGCTGTACCTACAGGAAGAGGCCAGTGCAGACTTGAACCCAGCATGGGGTGGAGGATACACCCAGGACATGTCGACATTAGCTCAGTATGAGTGAGTTGTGCTTCAATTACTAACTCAGCAGTCAGTAGTTCTGACACACACACACACACATGCACAAAGTCTTGTCCATGCTTATGATTTGTTGATTCATCTGTTGTTTTTTTTTCTTGTGTACATCTTCATAATGAACCCCCAGTACTGCTGTAAACTTTCAGAACTGTTTGATACAAATAGCTTAGTTGGACCAGAATATACTAACTAGTTTTAGAATGAAGTATATTGTTACAGTTTTAACGAAAATTATATGTACATTTATTTATACATATATTTTATATGGATACATAGTAATTGTAAATGTTCTTTATAATATATGAAAGGGTTGAGCAAATAAATAGTAAACATACATGAGACACTGAAACTATAACTTACAAATACAAAAACACAATTCAATAGAATACTCCGAAAGACAAAGATATTATTCTATATGCTAGGACAATTTCTTACAAGTGCTCCTTCTTCCCTAATGCCATTAGAGCATGAAATAGATTGCCTCATTCATCCAGGAAAACCAATGACTTAGCAGAGTTTACATTTCTAATTAACATTGGGTAGAACCTAATTTTCTTTTTTGAAGGAACGTCTGTAATTGATAAGATAAGTTTTAGATTTGGGCTTCATTGAATGTGAAATCTTGTGTTGTTGTTTTTGCCCTAACCTTGTCTTTCTTTATGACTCTAGTTGAGCATGTCTTTCATACTACACCATGCAGATTGTTCTCTAGTTGAGCATGTCTTTCATGCCACACCATGCAGAGTGTTCTCTGGTCTATTCTCTTTTATGGATGGGTGTAGCTAGGAGATATTTCCTTCCAGCCGTTGGGTGTTCAACTAGAACTACTCAGCTAGAGTCAAATAGCAACTCAAAATTCCTGGTCAACATTAGGATTTGTACTTGAGCCCCCTTTGTTAGGTAGCTAAGCGGTATTGGCCACTCAGTCTCACATCCTGCACCTTAGTGTATGATGATAATAATGAGGATTATGATAGAAAAACAGTCATATGCTTATTTTTAAAAAAAATCATTTTTTGGTATTGAGTCTTATTTTGTGCATTTCAAAAAACTTAATTTATATTAAGAACAAATAAATAATAGTTCTCTTCAAAAAACAAACTTCGGCACCAAAATTAAAACTCCCTTCATTTGAGCTGTCATGGTTGTCATTTTTAGTGGGTAAATAAACAAAAAGTGTCTAGTTTTTCCAAGCAAAATGTTTCTAATAAAGCTTAAAAATCAAATTTTTTAAAAAGAGATTCTAAATAAGAAAATACTTATTGTTGAGACAGTGATGGGTTGGCTCATAAAGAGAGAGAGCTTAGTGAAGTTGCACTTTCAATTTCATGAAGAAATCATTTGGACATTTTACAATTAAGATATTTATTATTTTTAGAAACAACAGAAATTTAATGTTTGCTAGTGACACAATAGTTTTGTGGCTGATTGTCAGGATGTCTTGGTTGATTTTACAGTGGGATTGTTTTGTTCAGACAATGCGTTTCTGTTGTTCTCATTTTGTAGAATTCTCTCATACTAGATAATTTCAGAGTTATAAACAATATTGTGATGCCGGAGATACTATTTCAAAGTGTAAACTTATAACTGAAACATTGTTTAATAAATACGAAGCTTTTATTCTGAAATTAGGGATCCCTTAAATAATCTACACACTACATAAATGTACAATACTATTTAATTTAAATTCATTTACTCTAGTTGCAGATATCTCTCAAAACTGAATATCCAAGTCTTTAAATGCTAACTCTTGTCCCCTTTTGGCATCATCCAAACTATTTTTAAAGCTTAAGGAAAAAACTCCATTGTATTAAATAAACTTCTGATTACTTGCTAACAACATACAACCATGATCTTGCATTGCAAATATTCAATCTAAAAATAAACTTAATGTAACAGCTGCTTTACGTTGCGTGACAGCTAGTCATGCAGCAACTTCATAAGCAGTCATTTCCTGTAGTTTGTAGTCTTTTTTTTTATATTGCTTTTTTTTTTTATTTAAATCTGGTATTATTTATGTGAACTGAATGCTCCATTTATATTAGTTGAGTCTCTTATCTATTAGTTTCCCCTTTGTTGATTTCAGCCATGACCTTGCCTTGAGGCTACAGGAAGAAGAAGACAAGAGGGAACGAGCAGAACAGCAGAGGATTGCCCAGGCAGCAGGTGGAGGGGGATCCCAGCCTGTCGGCTTTGTCCGTGGGCCCCCGTCAGACAGCCAGCAGAGAAGAGGTGGGGACAGGGAGGAGAGGAGAGCAGAAAAAGAGAAGAATGTGAGTTGTATTGTAAGTTTTCATTTTTTGTTTTTTTCTGCTGCTTCCTGCGTGAGCTTAACTTTCTTCTCTTCTTGGTCTTCACGGCGGTGAGAGCTTTTTGTTTTTTCTCAGTTCTGGATTAGCACAATGCATGCTTAGGCAATAGTGGAAATAAGTTTCTGAGATACTGGTATTTGAGCAGATAATTAATGGGGCAGCCCTATATTTTGTAACTGATGCTTCATTACTGATGTACTTATACACTAAATCCAGTTTTTAATATATTTTTTAAAATCTTTGACACCTTAATTACCTTAACACCTTAAATAGGGTAAAGGTACCCCCATTAGACCTTGTGAATGATGGGGCAGATGATATAAAGGTCATCTGTTTCAATTAGTCAATGATTTACTGGGGCATCATGTGGCCAGCGGAATAACCAACAGCCTTTACTTTCCCCAGCATATTTCAGGGACCCATTGGCTTGACTTTGAAGTGTCCTAAAGAGTCTTTATAGGGATTTGAACTCAAAGTTCAGCTCAGAAGCCAAGTGCTTTACAACTTGGCGCCATGCCCCTAAATTCCACTTGCCATTAATTTCAAGTGGCTGAATGATGCCCTTTTATATGAGAGGACTAGACTTCTTGTGGCTACCTATCCTATACATGTGTTCTAAAATATGAATGATAGAGCTAAATTTGCCCATATCTTTGGCCAACTATCCATGTAGGCATTATGAAGTAGACACAATGGCCAAACTCAGCTATTTCCTTGTTCAGCTGTACATTAACCCTACCAAAACAGCACATACCTACATAATTGTGCTTGAATAACAATGTTATTTTTGACGGCTTATATTTGAGATCATGAGATCCAAGTAAAATTTTTGGGTCAGTTTTATAACATTGAGATAAGTAATCAAACATGAACAACTTTTCACTTTCAAACCCATTCCAAAGAATCTATCCAATAATGGCTGTAGACTGCAAGTAGGCTTATTATGGTTAAATACAAACTAGACTTTTTTTTTTTTAATGAACACTTTGAGTGAACATTTATTGATAACCTGCTTGAAGGACATTGAAAGCTCCAGTGTTTAAAGGAAGTTACTCAAATGTTTGTCTTATTTAACTTGAATGGAATTTGAAGCAATTAGTGCTGAAACAAATGATAAACATGACTTGTAATACTGTATTTATTGTCAACACATGAGGCATGGTGGATGTGCTGTAAAGTGCTTGGCTTCCGTACTGGGATCCCAGGTTCAAATCCAGGTACAGATGGGGTTTTTAATTTTAGGATCTTCGGGCGCCTCTGATGGGTACCTGACGTTAGTTGGGAAAAAGTAAAGGTAGTTGGTCGTTGTGCTGGCCACATGACACCCTCGTGTACTGTTTGCCACAGAAACAGATGACCTTTACATCATCTGCCCTATAGGTCACAAGGCCTGAAAGGGAAACTTTATTTTTTTACTATTGTCAACACATACTGGAACCTGAGGATTCTTTCCCTAAATATAGAATTGTTTGTGAAGAATATTATGGAAAGGAGGTTGTTGTTATCATGTGTCCCTGGGTAGCAATTCAGGGCCAGATAACAGTACTCACTTGAAAGGTTCTGTTCTGGATGGTCCATTGTTTGAATCCTCTGAACTGGTTTCCCCATATTTTCTTCACCTAATTCCCTACTAACCTTGGTACCTTAGTTACTGCTAGTTATCTCTTACATTTGATGTTTAACAATAATGTTTGCCATTATTTAGTTATTATGTTCACAGCCTGTGTTTGATGTTTATATTCTCAGTGCCATATTCTCTGACCAGCATCCATTCTGTGATGGCCACTATTGATCAGCTGTGCAACATATTTGCTGTGATTTTTTTTACTTTGTGATACATTTCTTCAAGTAGCTTCCACAATGTGAGATCCACCTCCAGAACAAGTGGTTCTCAAGGCAATGAGCAAGGAACCTAGATTTTAAATTTTGTATTGTTTTTAAATAATACTGTGAATCAGTGTTTGGGGGTTTATTTTTCTTATATTTCAGACTTTGTTGGTTGTATACATTTGTTTGTTGAGGACTATTTGTAGTGCATTATGGGCAAAAGTCAAGGTCATTAGCAATGCATTATGAGTAGATGTTGAAGCTGTAATTTGATTATGTTAGTGTGTCTTTAAATTTGTACATAGTAGTGAGTATATCACAAGTTGTGCTTTCAAGTCTTATCAACTTACCATGAATTTTGTACAAAAAAACAACAACTATAAAATAACAAGCTAATTCTGTAGGGATGTAAATATGTACATTTGAAAGAGAAATTCACTTATTTATAAGGTCACAAAAAACCTAAAGATTACATCAAGCTAAAGGATTTCTTGTGTCAGATTTAGATATAGAAAATAAGGACTCTAGTGTAATTGAAAGTTCATGGTTGCCCTGTAACTTAGTCTTAATAGGATTTGAACACAGCATCACAGGAGTTGCTTGCCTGTAATAATGCACTACAAATAAAACAAACCTATATATATCTATATATTTTACTTTTACACATAAAATCATCTTGATAATCAAGTTCTTTTATACAAATCTTTTTAAAAAAAAATGTTTTGTTATTAGTGTGAGCTGGCGATGAAATTTGCATCAAAGCTGCTTGATTACTTTTTTTTTTTTGAATGTTCTAAAGGACAGTTTGATGGAATACACTTGCCAGTCATTTCATGTGCACAGGCCCGCTTATGTATGGGACATAGAGATGTCTTTTTAAAAACGCCATTGTTACCCATTCCACATTTTAATTTATTGTTCACCATGTACTATGTATCTTATGGACTTGAAAAGATGCTAGAAATATTTTATTTTGAACTATGAAGTAGCAGTGATGTTTAGATTGTTCATAATTAAAATTAAATTATGGCTTTTATATAGCACTACTTTCATGCTTATAGCATGCTCAGAGCGCTTTTATAGCATGCTCAGAGCGCTTTTGGTCCAATCTCAGTTGTGGACAAGTGGGGGGGAGAGGGTATCTAGAAGGTTTTTCCATGCTGCCTTTAGGCACTCAGTAAACACAATTCTGCCCAAGTCGGGTGTCGAACCTCGAGCCCCCTTCCTAGGCAGCCGAGCCAAGCTAAGTTCAAGCGCACTCAGCCTCTCGACCATGCTTCCAAAATAAGTAAATATTTTAGTTGGTATTGTGGCTGGTGAGACCTATGTGAGCCCGAAATGTTTGGATACACATTGGGCAGGTTATTCCAGCTGGAGCTTGTGTCAGTCGTCTTGATGTTTTTATCTTGCGCCAGCGCTGTTCTCTTGTCCTCTGCAATTTGGGCGCCAGTTTTCACAGCCCAACCCAAACACCCCCCCCCCCCCCCAATGATGGTCTATCATGTGCTTCCATCTCCCTGGTGGCAGAGTCAATTTTGAAGGCTTTCAGAGTCATTCTGAAGGTGGCCCTAAAGAGTTTTGTCCGCTTTGTTATCGCTTCCCTTTTTTTAATTGATCATAAAAAAGTTTTAGGGATGCAGAAGTCTTCCATTCTGCAGACGTGGCCTGTCCATCACAGTTGAGGCTGCATCAGGATTGTGTGGATGCTTTGCAGTCCTGCTCTTCAGAGGCACTTCAGTGGCAGTTATTTTTTCTTGCCATTTAACATTCAGTATTTTTATGAGGCACAATAATGCAGGTCAAAACCCTCAGCCCCCTGGATGACAAAAGTGGTCATCATCAAATCACCATTTATATATTAGTTTATTTTAGGCATATATATGGTGGTAGAGTAGTGCAGTGTTTGACTTCTGAATCAAGATCTTGGGTTTCATTCCTAGTTAAGGCTCTGCCCGAATCTAATTAGTATGGTAAGTGACTTTGGCCAAAAAAAAAATCTGAAAGTGGTGGTGCTGTCCTCATGTCATCCTCATTAACTGTTGACCATACAAAAAAAAAACAATCCACATAATCCAATGGACATTTAGGTCTCCAGGGAAACTTTTTCTATTTCTTGACTAGAGTAATGTGAAACAAATAGTGCCCCTGTGTTATAAAAACATTTTGGCTAGACAATAACACACAGAGATACATCCACTTGTGTGTCCCTGGAGTATATCTATTTTTTTTTTTATTTGATTCACCAATAACAAAGAAAATAAAATAAAAATAGGTCATCAGCTAAACCAAATATTTCTATAAAAACTATAAGTGGAGTGTTTTTTGTAGTCTAAATGTCTACTTATATATATGTCACTAAATATCTTTAGTATTCTGTAAGGCACATCATTAATTAATGGGTTTGGAAGTAAATTTTTTTTAATTAGCTTAGAGACAAGTGTTCTTTAATTTAGATTAGAAGCAATTAAACATTTCTAGGAACTGAGTTATCCCACAACCTTTAAAGTATGTCTTGTTTGTTGCAGACAAAAGTAATAGAAATATGAAATGTCTGAACTAGTTGTACTCAGTTTGCTTTGTGATACATAGCTATGCCATCAAAATGAAACTTGGACAATGCTATTCAAAATGTCTCTATATTTCTTTTTTCTTTATTTTCTAAATTTTCTGTGTCCAGATTGGCCTTCAGAAGCCAAAAAAAAAACCATTAATAGCATAGTTTGATAGTTTATTATAAATATCTTGATGTGGAGAATTTGTTTTTGACTCCAAAGACTTGGTTTTTAATTCTTTTTTAAAGTATTATTTTGTATGGTGTGTATTAGCTATCTATATAAATCAATACTAACTCTTTAGCTATCTTTAATACAATTAAATAATGAAAATAGCCCAAGATAAGAAAAAAAAAACTAGTTATAAAATGCAACTAATTTACTAAATACAAAAAAAGTAATATTATAATAAAATTCTTTGGTTTTATTCATATTGAAATTGATTTTATGTTTTTTAAATTTATTACTGGTGCTCTTTATATTTTTGTAAAAATACCTCTATTCAATTTGTAACTTTGTGGAAACAGAAACTGGGTGGGTGGACGCAATTCTCAAAAACGGCTCTAATGATAATTCTAGAAATTTGACAGTTGCTGTATATCGTTGGGAAAAGAATTACTAAAATGTTCTTTTCTTTTAAAATTTAACAATCATTAATTATTAAGAGAAAAATGTTCGCTCTATAAGTTCTATAAAGGCTCTAATGATAATTCTAGAAATTTGACAGTTGCTGTATATCGTTGGGAAAAGAATTACTAAAATGTTCTTTTCTTTTAAAATTTAACAATCATTAATTATTAAGAGAAAAATGTTCGCTCTATAAGTTCTATAAAGGAGGTATTGTCTTTTAAAAAAACATTATTTTTGATGTTTATAGATTTGTTTACTAAGATGTGCTAGAAAGAAAGGCTATTTTATTTCTCTGTTTGTTTCCTTGCTGATTTTATCACAAACTCTCCATGAATATGCAAGACAAGATGTTCCAGTATTAGAGGCACAGTTTTTACACATTTTTACTTGTCAAATTTTTTTTGTATGTAAACATTGTTACAATTAGCATGTCATCTGTATGCCTTTAGATTCAATACTTTCATATATCACCTTATTAGTATCAAGTTTTAAATATGCATGTTTTGCATTTACATTAATATCACCACTGTGACAACCAATGTTTAGTCTTTCTTCCATTTGAGTGTATCACTTCTCTTAACCTGTATTTGGTACTTTTGGTCTGGGCAGATGGCCTAAGACTAAGACTGCTTTATTTCCTTATAGGAAATTTGTTATGATTATAAGATTTTTTAATATTCTTTTTTTTTTTTACTAAGAACCACAACTGATTGAGGACTTGTTTTACTGCTGCTGTCATGTGATTGGCTACTTTTTGCTACTTTAGTTAAAATAGAAACTGTTTTATTCTCAAATATTCCTGTGGTCACTGATGTGTGTGGCTCTGTGTGTGTGTGCATTGGATTTGTATAGAAAAAGTGGTCATAACCTTTTTAGGGATACAGTTTAGTGGTCATAAATTTTTTTAGCAACAAAAATTAGTGGTCATAATGTTTTTAGGATATAACTTACTGGTCATAACTATTTTTTAGGGGCATAACTTAGTGGTCATAACATTTTAGTTTCAAAACTTTTTTTTTTTTTTTTTTGTGTCAAGGAAATTGTGTATGCTATAAACTGTTAATAAAAAAAAAAATGACCAATTATTGTAATGAAACCCATATGACTAAATACTGTAATTATCTGTCTTATAAATTGCAGATGTTTCTATACTGATTCAGGCAACCTGTTTTCTTACTTAAAAGTTTGCCTTAGCATAGTGAACAAGACCTAAATATCTAACCCAATCTCATTCTGAGATATTTTAATCATTTATGTTTTTATTATTAATGAGCTACTATTTAGTGTTTCTATAGTATTGCGACTTACTTTGTAATCTTCTGTTTTGTTAATGACAAAACTCTATGACTATAAACTGGTAATAACTACATGATCTAAGCCTGGTAATAACTGTATGATCTTAGCTTGGTAATAACTGTATGATCTTAACCTGGTAATAACTGTATGATCTTAACCTGGTAATAACTACATGATCTAAGCCTGGTAAAAACAGTTTGATCTTAGCCTGGTAATGGCAAAGCTTTAAAGCCATAAATTGTTAAGGTCTGATTTGTGTGACCATAAACTGTCAGTGAAAAATAGACTGTCAAGAAGCATTATTTATTTTTTTTGAACCCAGTTATATTTTTGATTATTTATCTGACTTGGTAGTGGTAGATTTATTTCTAGTTAGTTTCTGATGTGTAGATAGGAATGATTTCAGCATTTATTTCTATTCAAAACTCTTTGCTGGTTCCTAAGTGGTTGTTTGTATATGTTTAGACTTTCTGAAGGACTATATTTCTTTTGTTTCATTTATCTGCTGCTACAACTTGGATCCAAAATTTTCTTTCCCTCCAAAATTTGAATTCCAATGATGTTGACTGGCTTACTAGTGGTCAGTTCTGATTCCTTGGCTCTGAAGGATCCCAAAGTTAGTGGCTATACTTTGAACAGCAGAAACCAAAGCTTTAAATAAATTAATCTTAAATTCCACAATTTTAAAAATAATCTAAATTAAATTGAACATTTTAATGAGTTAATTTTACAGACATCTCTGACAGAATCATTCCCTTATATCAGTGGTTCCCAAGCTTTTTCCTTATTGAAGCACTTCGCACATTTTAAGTATGTAGCTTATTTTTTTCAAGAGATTAATTCAGGTGGTGGCCAACTAGTTAAGTATTCCAGAAGTTTGTGGAACACCTATTCGGAACCCCATGAAACACTATGGTTCTGCGGAACGCAGTTTGGGAACCACTGCCTTCCATCAACTGTGTCACTTTGAATTTGTTAGATGTGTTTGACATTGAACTGGCTTCTAATAGACAAAAATACTTTGCCCACAATCTCTTCAGGAGACTTAGTGTTAAGCAATAGAAGAATGGTTTCCTGGGATTTTGTAGAGAGGTAGCCGAGTGGTAAATGACTTGGCTTCATAAACCAAGGGTCTTAAGTTCAAATCTCAGTGAAGACTTGGATTTTGAGCTTCTGGATTCTTAGGATGTCCCTGAGTGTACACAACTCTAAAGGGTAACTGGCATGTTGAAGGCAAATAAAGGCAAATCATTGAGCTGGCCACCAGACACCCTTGTTAGCCATTGGACATAGAAACAGAGGAATTAGCATCATCTACCCACATTAATCATTAGGTCTGAAGTTTTTTTGTTTTTTTTTAACAATTGGATTTATCAATTATTTATTATACTGGAAAACCTCATTCTGGTGCAATAGGGCAGTGGCTTAGTGATAGTCACTTGTCTGTTGAACTGAGAATTCTGGGTTTGTATCCTGATTCGACTAAAACTTTTAATCATTGAGATTTTAGAACTTTCCTAAGTACAGGCAGTTCTAATAGGCACTTAAGTGGGGGAAAGTGAAACTGGTTGGTCATTGTGCTGGCCACATAGTACACTAGTCAACCATTGCTCACAGAAATGTACTCCATCTGCTCTACTGTTCTTGAAATGAGATCGTTTTTTTCTCTTGCACTCGCCTCTAGCAATGATCAAACTAAAACTAAAGTTAACTATTGGCTGCTATTCTTCTGGGTTCAAGGTTGTATTTGTTTTGATGAGATTTTGTTTTCTGCGCCTTGAAAGATCCAAGTCATAAGATACCATTGAATACACTGGGACATGTTCATGAATGTATTTAGCAGACGTGACTCCTTGCCAGATTTTTGTTTTGTTTTTGTTTAAGTCTTCCCTTTGGTTGTCAAATTTTATCTTTAATATGGCTATTGTATATAGATTTCTCAAATTTAATGTCATTTTTTTTCATCTATTTATTAGCAATAAACAAAAAATCTATGGGAAGAATTTTTGACTTTTTTTTTTTTTTTTTTTCGAATTTCTGTATGAAATATGTACGTATACAAGCCTTGAACCAATTTATGTACTTGTGGGATCCACGCGTCCAGCGAGGTCTATGAAGTGATGTTATTCTCCATCTTTGCTAATTGCATATTCTGTAGACCGACTCTATTGTCTTCTAACAAAAAACACGTTTTTAAAATGTTTTTAAACATTATGCATGTAAGTCTTAATCTAGAGTTTATCAAAAGGTGAAACGCGCACCCTTAAATTGAATGACTATTGAGAAAAAATCTCGACCTTAAAGAAAGAACAATAGAGAGTAGAATAAAAAGTAAAGAAGCTCTAATACATAAAACATTGAACCATAATTTACTAATAGAAAAACACAACCTATTAAAGCACTCAGAAGGACACAAAAGTAAGCACATTTCTTATTCCATACGCTAGAACAAATTCGTACAAGGGTTCCTTCTTCCTTATTGCCGTTAGAGAATAGAGTGGGTTGCCTGAATTAGCTAGAAAAACCAACGCATATATGTCACAAAGGAGGCTTGGGCCACGAGGCCTTCATCGGCTACAAACAAAAATAATAACACAAAATAAACTTAGTTAACTTATTTGTGAATTATCTGAGCGGTTAAGCGCCTGGTTTCCGAACCGGAAGTCCCGGGTTCGAATCCCGGTGAAGACTTGGAATTTTAATTTCGGGATCTTTGGGCTCCTCTGAGTCCATCCAGCTCTAATGGGTACCTGACATTAGTTGGGGGAAAGTAAAGGTGGTTGGTCGTTGTGCTGGCCACTTGAAACCCTCGTTAACCGTAGGCCACAGGAGCAGATGACTTTTACATCATCGGCCCTATAGACCACAAGTTCTGAAAGGGGAACTTTAATTTTTAACTTATTTGTCTGATGTTGTCTATCGAGGCAAAAAAAAAGAAAGAAACTGCGTTGGCGTAGACGCGTGGGAAATACTAAAGGGGCTTTGCGATCTGACTCAAATTATAAGATAAATGGGAAAATGTTTGTCCCCATCATAGGTTAAAGAAAAGTCTGTTGATCCCGTGAATGTTGTCCCTATGTTGTGCGCAAATTGAACTGAAAACTGCTTAGTTTCACCATTTCGAATGACTCTAAGGTGTTCTTGGGGTCGTGTTTTTATTAAATTTTATTAACCAAGTTTATTTATCCTTTTTTTTTCACCATCTACGAGAAATGATTGAAACACATCAGTGTTCTCACTAGCTGTATTCAGTGGAACACTTGAGTTCCAATAGGCCTGAATAGGTGTTCCACGAGGCCTGAATAGGTGTTCCATGAGGCCTGAATAGGTGTTCCGTGAGGCCTGAATAGGTGTTCCACGAGGCCTGAATAGGTGTTCCATGAGGCCTGAATAGGTGTTCCATGAGGCCTGAATAGGTGTTCCATGAGGCCTGAATAGGTGTTCCATGAGGCCTGAATAGGTGTTCCATGAGGCCTGAATAGGTGTTCCATGAGGCCTGAATAGGTGTTCCATGAGGCCTGAATAGGTGTTCCGTGATGCCTGAATAGGTGTTCCGTGATGCCTGAATAGGTGTTCCGTGAGGCCTGAATAGGTGTTCCATGAGGCCTGAATAGGTGTTCCATGAGGCCTGAATAGGTGTTCCATGAGGCCTGAATAGGTGTTCCGTGATGCCTGAATAGGTGTTCCACGAGGCCTGAATAGGTGTTCCACGAGGGCTGAATAGGTGTTCCATGAGGGCTGAATAGGTGTTCCATGAGGCCTGAATAGGTGTTCCATGAGGCCTGAATAGGTGTTCCACGAGGCCTGAATAGGTGTTCCATGAGGCCTGAATATGTGTTCAACGAGGCCTGAATAGGTGTTCCACGAGGCCTGAATAGGTGTTCCATGAGGCCTGAATAGGTGTTCAACGAGGCCTGAATAGGTGTTCCATGAGGCCTGAATAGGTGTTCCATGAGGCCTGAATAGGTGTTCAACGAATTGTTGGAGTTATTAACTAGTAAGGCTACACATGAATTAGTTTTTTAAGTCAATGTAGAAAAAAAAAAAGAATTGTATTAGCTCTTCTGTACAACAGGAAAAAAAAGTAATTCTTACACAAACAACATCACTATGAATTTTTAACTGATCTAGATTGTGTCAAATTTGACACAAAAATTCACCATTTAATGATTTGTTGTCGAGTCTGTTTGAAGAGTAGGCCTACAGGTCAGTGGTTCAAAACAACAGTCTTCTTGTCTTACAGACGTCCTATAACACAGGTCAGTGGTTCAAAACAACAGTCTTCTTGTCTTACAGACTACTTTATTTTCATTTCATATCAGGTTGATTTTGTCTTTATTAAATAACAAGTTATATTTAGTATTCTTCACATGGAATTTATTCAAGTTATTTTGATTTTTTTTAGTTAATTTTTAAGATATATTATGCCTACAGCGGTTTAGTTGTTTACCAGCAGTTTGGTGCTACAAGTCAACGGCCGTCAACGCCACCATTCCATGCTCTAACGCCAGTATGGGAAAAACATTAAAAATAGAAATAAACCGCAGAAACTCATTAATGCTGCTAGCAAAGTCATTGCTTGCCAACAAACTTCATTGGGACAACTGTTCGAAGGAAACATTTGTAAGAAGGCTGGAAAGATTTTTAAAATAAAAGAACGCCATCTGGCCAAGGATTTTGAGATGTTACCATCACAGAAGAGATACAAGATACCGTTTACAAAATACAGACACAAAGTCTTATTTTTATCTCGTGTAGGCCTAAATCAGATCATTGAATAGAATTGATCTAATGTAAGGTGACCAGATATTTGAGAGGCTAAAAGCGGGACACATTCCCATTATGGGGCGTTTAAAATACAAGCTCATCTCAGAAGTTGCAAAGCACGGTGTTTTTAACAATATGTATGTCATTACAGTAGGATATTTTAAACATGAAGAAAAACGGCATTTATATTTCAGTTGGAAATATCGAATCTCCCCCCAAACTGTGGCGATGATGGTCCGGTACTTTTATCCTTTAGCGAAGCTGTGACCAGGGGCGTAGCTAGAGATTTGGGGGCCCGGGGGATTGACCTCTTTGGGGGCCCCTTGTATTTTGACATTTGACATCATGACATGAGATAATGTACTTAATAAATATATAAGCCTATTTTCAAATAGGTACAGTATATCAGTAAAATTAAGACGAAATAATCATTAAGAATCCTTTGATGAATTCTTCTTCTTCTTCTTCATCGTTCTCATTGTTATGTTGGAGTGTTCATATGACTAGACCAATACATGAGATGAACTGCGCAGTGGTTTCCAAATCAGGGAGCTCTCCATATAGTTTTCTTTCTATTGGGGTGATTTGGGGCCAATGTCTTATACGGGCCTCTTGGTAGAGAGAGCAGTTTTGGAGGACGTGGTCGGCATTTTCTGGTGATACTCCACATGGGCAGATTTCACTGGTTCCAATTTTGAGCTTCCGGAACATGTGTTGTCGCATTCTGTTGTGTCCGGTCCTGAGTCGAAAGATTAGACGCTGGTCTTGTCGGGATAGCTTATAGTAAGCATCATCTTTCTTGTGATTTGGATGGGAGCTCGTCCATTTCTCATTTATTTTATCTACAATTAATTTCTTCATTTCTTCTGGATAGAGAGCAGAGTTTACTTGTGAGTTTGTTCTCCCACTCTTGGCGAGTGTGTCAGCCTTCTCATTTCCTGCTAGTTGTATGTGAGCTGGTATCCATTGAATGACAGTTTTTTTGCTGTTGTGGTTGAGCTTTGTGAGTGCTGTTCTGAGGTTTTTAATATAAGGGGAATCAGAGTTTTGCAGGCTTTGGAGGGTTGTTTTTGCGTCTGTTAGAAAGACAATCTGACTGTGAGGGGAACTTGGATGATTTGCTAGCATGGTAGCAGCTAGTGCTAGTGCTTCCCTTTCTGCTCTGTGACTGTCAGAGAGCTCTCCAGTTGCAAAGGATTTTTCTAGTTTTCCTCCATCTGGCCATTCGATAAGTATTCCAGCTCCTCCATTTGTGGTGGCTTTATGGGATGAGCCATCCGTGTAAACTCTGATCCACTGATTGCTAGGGTAATTGGTATGTAGAAAACAGTTCACTATTTCCTTGAGCTCTGTTGGTCTGTAATCAGATTTTCTTTTTATGTTTTCAATATGGTCCCTTATAGTAGGAAGAGGGCTTTCGTCCCAGGGTGGAGATTCATTATAGTGTATCGAGGATTCCAGAGTAATTTTTTCAAGTTGGTGTTTCTTTTTTAGGTTTAGAGATTCCTGTATGAAATTGGTCCTTTTGAGACGGTTTTTTGTGCCAGTTTTGTGGATTTTTGTTCTGAGTGGGTGCCTCTCCAAGGTTTCCAATTTTGTGAATTGGGAAAGGATTTTTATTTCTCTTCTTTCATCCAGAGAGATCAGGGCAGCGGTTTCCTCCATAGCTCTTATGGGTGTTGTTTTGATTGCTCCTGTCATTATCCTTAGACCAATATTTTGAACCTTGTCTATTTTTCTAAGGTTGGTTTGGGCTGCTGAGCCCCATGCTGTGGCACCATATTCTAGTACAGGTCTTACATAACTGGTATAGGTCTTTTTCAGGATGTTGTGATTTGCTCCCCAATCTGTGCCAGCTAATTTTTTCAAGAGGGATAGTCTCTGGATGCCTTTACTCTGTGTTTTATCTATTTGGTTTTTCCAGGTTAGTCTCGGGTCATAGGTGACTCCAAGATAAGTAGGGCTGTCATTTTTTTCTAAAGCTTCCTTATCTAATGTTAATTTTATTGTTTGTTGTTTTGTTGACAGTGAGAATATGGTATATGTTGTCTTTTTTGTGTTAATGGACATGCCCCAGTCTTTGGACCAATTATTGAGTTTATCAAGAGCATCTTGTAATCGAAATTTCGATGTTCCTACATATTCTTCTGTGCTAATTAAGGCAAGGTCATCTGCATACATGCTGCTCTTAACTTTTTTGGGTAGGTTTTGATTTAGATCGTTTATGAATATTAGGAAAAGTGTTGGGGATAGGACTCCTCCTTGGGGGACACCATTTTTTATACCCACTGTGTGGCTTCTTTGTCCTTGCATGCAAACTAAGGCTTTTCTATTATTTAGGTATTCCTTTATCCAGTTGTACATTCTGTGGGATATGTGATGCTGGATTAGCTTGAGCAAGAGACCTTGTTCCCAGACTTTGTCAAATGCTTTTTCTAAGTCAACCCACACAATTGTTGTTGGTTTCTTTTCTTGAAAGCCGTCTTCTATTTCTTGTGTGATGAAGGCAATTTGATCTTCTGTTGATCTGCCTTTTCTAAAGCCAGCCTGGGCTTCAGTGAGTAGGTTATTTGACTCAAGGATCCATGTCAGCCTTCTGTTTATCACTCTTTCCATCAGTTTGCAGGTACAGCTAGTGAGGCTGATGGGACGGTAGCTATCCAGTTTATTTCTTGGCTTGCCGTGCTTTAGTATAGGGATCATAATGGCTTTTTTCCAGATGTTTGGAATTCTGCCAGATTTCCAGCTAGCATTGAATAATTGTAGCAGTTTTCTTTTGGCTTGAGGACCCAAGTGAAGAAGCATGTCATTTGATATTTTGTCTGGGCCCGGGGCTTGTTTTGGTTTGAGGGCTTTTAGGGATTCATCTAGTTCCTTCATTTTAAGATTAGTGGTCATTCCCAAGGAGTAAGCTGGATTGTTTTCTTTAAATTTATCCTGGATTTCTGAGTTTACATCTTTATTTCTACTTTCATTAATTTGTATTTGTCCTACGCTTTGGAAAAACTTAATGAATTCATTTGCTGCTTCTTGGCCTTTCAGGGGTTTGTTGTCCTTTTCTATTACTATAGGAGTTGTTCTGTTTTCTTCCTGGTTGAGACATTTGGCTATACGCCAGAGTTTGTGGCCATCTCTATCTACGTTTAGTTGTTCTGTTTTTTCATGCCAACTTTTCCTCATGGCGGAAAGGTAATTTTTCCTGAAAACTGCGTTAGCTGCTTTTAGATTTATGTTATTTTCTATACAAGGGTTATTTTCTACTGTGTTTCTGGCTTCAATAGTGGCATTGTGGAGTTGTTGAAGGTGATCAGACCAGTTGGGGATATAATCTTTTCTTGCTCCTCTAGGAATTGATTCCTTAGCTGCTAGGAGTATTGCTTTGGAGAAAGCTGAGAATGACTTATTAACCTGATTTGTTTTGCAGTTTATTGAAGTTGTATATAGGTCTGTGAGCTTTGAGAATAGGTGCCAGTTGGCTTTTTTGTAGTTCCATCTGGGGATGGTGGAGTTTTCTGATATTTTGAAGGAGGTATCGATACTGATCAATATGGGTCTGTGGTCGCTGGTGGCTAGCTGGTCTGCAACTTCTCTAGTGCACTTTTTGGATAAGTTGTCTGTTGCAAAGGCTAGATCTGGAGTGGTTGATGTTAGCCAGGCTCTTGAAAAAAAGGTTGGTTTGTCCTCAGGTTTATTTAGCAAGATAAGTCTGTTCTCTGCTTGCCATTCTTCAATTTCTTCTCCCCTGGCATTTAGGTCTGGGTATCCCCAGCTCTGAGAGTGACTATTCATATCTCCTAAGATTAGACAGTCTTCTTGGTCAGGTATTTGAATGTGGTCAATCTCTATTTCCTTGTCTGGTGGGAAGTAGCAGTTAAATAGATTAATATTTCCATCTGGGAGAATTAGCTTAGTTCCCATTATTTCTGATTCTGAGGAGTTGGGCATAATTATGTCTGTGGTAGGGATATCATTTTTAATGAGGGTGAGGATTCCTCCTTTGGGTCTGATTTCTCTATCTTGTCTGATGCAGGTGTAGCCTCTAATGGAGAAACGAAGATTACTGTTCAAATGAGTTTCTTGGATGCAAGCTACATCAATTTCTTTCTCATGCAGAAATATTTTTAGAGCTTCTTTTTTCTTTTGGATGCCCTCTGCGTTCCATTGTAAGATTTTTAGACTTTTGGTCTTGGAGTGTTGGCCAGTAGTATTTACTTTCTTGTCCCTGCTCCTGGCTCCACAGGCAGAGATAGAAGAACCACCAGCTCGCTTGTGTGGGCTCCTTCGAGGCGGAGAGCCCGGCCCCCTACCTGCGCGGCGGGATTCCACAGGCAGGACGCCACATCTATTAGAATCGTTACTGAACTCCAACATAGATGAGGTTGCGTGTCAATGTGTTATGCGCCAGGAGGCCCATTGACTCCGACTTCAGCCTGCTTTTCTTTCTGGGTGTGCTCCCATAGCCTTTGATCAACCAAGATCATCTGCAAGGCAGCAGGTGTTTATTTTCGGAGTTTTCTCTCCTAGATGAACTGCTATCCCTAGCTAACGGGTTTCATCTACCCGGGTTTAGAGTTAGAGCGCCCTATACTCGCTTTTTGCAATCATTTCCCTGGATTTCTGAGATGTTTTTAGTAAATATTCTAACCACTGGAATACTTCACCTCATCCTCCATGACTGCAAACCAGTTGGTCCGCGGCTGTTTATTTGCTATTCACAGCTAACCCTTATATCTAAGGGTCTTTCCCCTATCCGCCACCTGGGGACGCGCTTGGTAGAAGGTGGTAGCTCCCCCAAGCTTTGATGAATAACACCGTTGTTTATTGGCGAAATAATGCACAAGTGACCAATCTCAATTCATATCGCTTCACGTCGTGCTTTCTGTGCAGCAAAGGCAACTATAATATATTCTACACCAACACTGTCAATAATGACATTAAAGCCATGCTAAGACTTTTTTGCGTCATTGTGCTCCTGAGATAGTTTTTGATTAACTTGAGCTTTGAGAATGATCTCTCACATGATGCCTGAGTTAGTAGTATTGGAATGGATGTTGCAAGGTTTGAGCACACATCATTACCATATGAAGCCAACTTCTTTAATATGTCAATTGGTGATTGTGGTACTGGTTTGTTGATGAAAAGTGCTCGTGCTTCAATGACATCATTGAATAAGCGATTTGCCTTTATTTCATGAAACAGGAAAAAGTAACACAGTTTTTCATCGGCGTGTCATCTTCCATAGACTCCAAGAGGTGTCTTGGTTCAGGAAGAAACACAAAGGTGTCCGCGTGGTTTTCCAGCCTTTGGAATCTGTCCTTCATCTCCATATGAAGTCTGTCCAGCACTTCTGTAGCAGCACGCTTGAATTGCAGTTCTATTTACAGTACTACATCAAAACTCAACCCCACATCAAGTCTTTTCTTTCTTCTGGTTATTTAATGATTACAGGAACTTCATAGCATTCACTACCTGCTTTTGCTTTTTCGATGGAATTGGCCGATCAGTTTTGTCTGTTTCTCATCATTTTGCAGAAAGCATGAAAGGGTTTTAATTACATATTAGGATACCTGTCCTTGATGAGAAACATCTGGGGTGGAATCAAGCATCAGAGAAAAGTAAGAAACTTGCTTGACTTTCGCAACAATTGATTCCCTAACTTTATTGCCCATCAAGTTAATGAACTCATTTTGAATTTCAGGTGACAAATAATGTGTCTTTCCTTATTCGATTCTATGTAAGTGGGTGTTTCGTAACTTAATAAAATTCTGCAAGAAATTTCAAAGATGCTAGGAAGTTCCCAAGATTGGGTGAATTCTCTTTTTTTCTGCTGTGACCACGTAAGCTTGAGTTTGTTTTTGCTAAGTACTTAATAGCTGCTGCTACAACCTTCAGAATATCTCTCGAATACTGCTGATTTTTCCAAATTTGCGCTTGAAACATATGTGACAGTTCGTCTGGTTCTGCCTTAAGCTTTTCTTCTTCTAACTTTTCACTTCTTCGACTGCCGTATCATTGTATGAATCATCTAAATAGTGATACTTTTCTTCGATACGTTCATGGTCTCCTTTGTTTTCAGTGCTCTTATCAGGTTTCTTCTTAAATTATAAGGATGATGAAATAAACGACCCTATACTTGCTGAGAGTAACACGGCACAAGTCAGAGCTGTGGAAGTTACTCCTTGAAATTGAGAGTAACACCGCACAGAAAATTGTTAATAATCTGTGTAGATACATACAACAGGGTCACTAACATATATAACAACGTGAAAAGGTAATTAAAAGCTCAAATAATCTACACATCAAATACAGATAAGGGAGGTCAATATGTTTGTCAACAGCACAGGTATAAAGTCACGTTAAAACTATTATCGAGCTCTTCTATTAGGAAAATTAAGAAAGACTTAAACATAGTTTACATGGCAGGAAGATGTAGAAATAGATCTAGAATCTAGTTTACTAAAATAGATCTAGGTCTAGATCTTAGGACTAAACTCTAAACAGTCTGCTAATGATAATGTAAATTATATAATGTTTTCATGATTACCTAATATAGACTTAGATAAGAGCTAGAGATCTATTATATAAGATAAGAAAGAGTCTATAGTTATATAGTATAATATATATAAATATAATATATTTCTAGACTCTATTAATTATTATATAGAATTATAGACCGTCCAATATAATGAATATAGTAGTATAATTATGACTAAGTATAGTGACTTATAGTCATAATAGTCTAGACTAGTTAGTTTAGGCTCAGTCGTCTCAGCCACTATAGTGACTATAATTATTTATTATACTATTATTATTATAATTATAGGCCTATATTGGCTATATATACATTATATAGTATTATTTAGTATACCGTAGTGACGGCGTAGTGTAGTATACCAGTACCTGAGTACCACTACCAGTGTTAGTGTACCAGCATTAAATTAAACATTTATATTTATATTGATACTATTGACTACAACAGTACATAAACATACTTAGACGTCTTAGATTAGATACTATCTAGATCTACATCATGCCATTCATTGTGATTGTCATTGTGACTGTCACTCATTGTGATTGTTAAATTATGATTGTTGTAGTTGTACAGACTACTAGATCTACTCACTGAGTAGTACAGTTGTAACGTAATATTGAGTGAGACTCTACATTCATATTAACTAGATCTATTATTGTATTTTAGTAATAGTATCTTATTCTTAAGTATCTATCTAGATCTATTCTATATAGATCTAGTGTAATATTAATATACACAACTTGTTACGTCTTATTATGTGATGAGACTCTTTTAGGGGTACACTAACATCAAAACCACAAAATCATAGTTTATAAATAATTTAATTTTCATTAACACTGAAAACACTATTTTGTAGTATAGATAATAGATATAACTATTTACTAAACTGTTAGTATTGTAGTACTACTAAACTTTAAAACTATGATTATAATTAATAAATTAGTCTATTATATAATTATAATAATATTAAATATACACCTAGACTTCACTAGACTCTAATCAGTAGATCATACTAATAACTAGGCAACTAGCTTAATCTAGATCAGTAGATGATCTAGTTCTAGAGTCACTAGGAGTCTAGACCTAGCCCAGAGCTCTCCCATTTTATAAATGTGCAAAATTTAAAGGTCATGGTACCAATCCATCAGAGAAAAAGAGAGGACCCTAACCTAGGAAAGATACATTTTTAACTATACTTTGTGGCAACATTTCGGCGGGCCAGCTGTATTTTTGGTATTAATAGTCTAGATCTATTACAAATTTAATTACATTACTGATCCAAACTAATTGATATAACTATGCTTAATAAGTTGTTTTATTTTTCAAAGTATTTTTTTATATTTTTCTTGTTATGATTAAAATTTAAAATTAATAATTGCAATGCTTTTTTTTTGTGTGTATGCAGATCTCAGTGGAATCATGGCTGAGGATACTCAAGATTTTTGCATTATGCTTTGAATAAACGAAAGCTTTGAAAATGATGATTTTGGCTTACATTACATTCGGAGCACTCTCCTTCTTGTGTTTGATATTTCAGTTCTGGGCACATCGGACCAGGAGAAATGTCACAGTTGGCAACAACCCACAGTTCATCAAGTTTCAGCGCGGCTACTTTGTGGTGTACCTTACGGCTATGTTTGCAGATTGGCTTCAGGGGCCCTATCTTTACAAGCTTTACAGCTACTATGGATTTGATGAACAGCAAATTGCAGTCCTCTACGTGTTTGGTTTCGCGTCTTCTGTTATTTTTGGTGCATGGACACCGATTGCCGCAGATCAGTTTGGAAGGAAGAAGCTGTGTGTTTTTTTCACTATCACTTATTCTGTGTCCTGCCTTTTGAAACTGTCGACAAGCTATGGGATTTTGTTGATCGGCCGTCTTGTTGGCGGCCTTGCAACGTCTGTCCTCTTCACAGCATTCGAAGCTTGGTACATCCATGAACATTTAGAGACCCATGATTTCCCAAAGGAATGGATCCCAATAACCTTTCAAAGGGCATCCATGTGGAATGGAGTCCTTGCTGTCATGGCAGGAGTGACCACAAACATCTTCTCAGAATGGATTGGCCTTGGTCCTGTAGCTCCTTACCTGATGGCAGTGCCATTTTTAATCTTTGTTGGGGTCATTATATCAACCCACTGGAATGAGAACTATTCCATGCATAGGGTCAAGTTCAGAAAGCTGTGCTACGATGGTTTCAGAGATATCATCACAAGTAAACGTATATTTTTGGTGGGGGCCATTGAAGCCTTGTTTGAGAGTGTTGTTTACATTGTCATATTTTTGTGGACGCCTATATTGGAGCAAGGGAAACCATCCCTTGGCATTGTCTTCTCCTGCTTCATGGTTTGCATCTTGATAGGTCAAGCAATCTTCCAGATTCTTACCTCTAAAGGCATCCCTGCCATAAAAATTCTTTTCTTCGTCAACCTTTTAGCCCTGGCATCCATTTTGACCTGCGTCTATTCCACTCACCCAAGAACACGCCATCTCAATGCATCGCTGGTTGCATTTTTGATTTTCCAGTTCTGTGTCGGCATGTATTTTCCTGCCATGAGTGGGCTGAGGATGAGGGTCATACCCGACACCCATCGCTACTCCATCATGAACTGGTTTCGTGTGCCGCTGAACTTAATTTCCTGTGCCGTGCTGATGTTGCTGCACGAAGACGTTTTCTTACATGGTAATCACTTGATCTTCGTAGTCTGTGTTGGTCTTCTGGTGCTGCAGCTGCTGGCAACACTCAAATTTTTAAAGACTCCGCTAACACAGGAAGAAACAGATGAGGAGCTGGAAGGAGCGGCCAGGCTTTTGATGGAGGCAGATCACATTCACAACATCTTCTAAGACATAACTTCTTATGGGACTCTTAAAACATAGGCCTAATTTTTTAAATATTCACTTCTCACAGTGTCAACTTGAGTTTTTTGTCTCTAAAAAGACACTTGAAATTTTGTTTCTGACTAGCTTCCACCAATATATAGTTTTTTTTGTTGTAGCATATATATATAAAATCCCCAGGAATATATATATTTATTTTTTTTTTGTCACAAATCTGATAAGTCAAATTTTATTTAAAAACTAGGGCAATGCTAATTGATTGCAACAAAAATAATAATTTTAACATTCCTGAAATAAAAAATGTTTGTGATTGAATGTAGTGTAACATTTCGATTATCTGAAATGCTCTTGATTTAATAGGTTATAGTTTAAAACCCTTGCAATTAACCTTCACCTTAAAAAATTTTTTTTCGGAAAAGTTACTTGTGTGGCTGATGACTGACCAAATAGTCTAAAAGAAGACAAAATAAATGTTACATTTTTTAGCTAGTCAAATGTATAGTGGGCCTGTAACTTTTAACTGCTTCAAACCCGGCTCTTAGTAGCCACATTTAAAAATTTACAAGAAATTTAAGACCTATTGACTTACTTTTAATTTTCAAAATCCTAAAATGACTTTTTCTGTGATCTTATTTAGTAATTTTTTTTTTTTTTTTTTTTTTTGAAAGTAAATCATATTATTGTAGAATTAAATTTTATATATCAATGCAAATGTTCTGTGCAATTGTACTTTTTTATTGTCATTAGTGTAGGTAAGATGAAATTCACTCTGTTGATTAAAAAAAATCCCCAGGAATCTATTCTCAATAGTGAATAACTGTTTGGGTGTGAATGCAAGAGTTCACATGGATGTGTGTGGCTGAGTGATAAAGTGCTTGGCTTCTGAACCTGAGGTCCTGGGTTCGAATCTCAGTGAAGACTGGGATTTTGAATTTCAGGATCATTAGGGCGCCTATTAGTACACTCAGCTCTAATGGGTACCTGACATTAGTTACACAAAAGTAATGGCAGTTGGACATTGTGCTGGCCACAAGACACCCTTGTTAAGCCATAAGCCATAGAAACAGATGACCTTTACATCTTCTGCCCTATAGATTACAAGGAACATTTAAGAGCTCACACAGTAGTAAAACTTTGGTTTTTTCTGTATTATCTTGGGATTTGGTTTTGTGAATGGGTAAACTTTTTGTTCGATTTTGTTTTCTGCAGAAACTTTGGCCATAGATCAAAATGATGCCATAATATATGTTAATTTATTGGTTTCCGATTCCATGATTTGTTACATAATTAGGAAATCGATGCTTAGTGCTGCAATTAAAATTGATGAAATAAATATTGATGGTTGCACTAGAAGACCATATGATGCACTACTGGTGGTTGCACCAGAGGACCATATGGTGAAATATCGTTAACTACACTAGAAGGCCATATGATGCACTACTGGTGGTTGCACCAGAGGACCCTAATTAGCAAGTGAAGTAAATAGAAATAACAGAATTCTCACTGGGGTTTCACCTGGCAATGGAGCATAGGATAACTAGTGGCTTGGTAATGACCTGGCCTCACATTAACTACCCGAGAGTCCAGCACTGTATGACTTTCCCAAACCCAATTCATATACTGTCTTCTATTTGTTGACTAGCATCTGTTTCATCCTTTATGTTCGCATGAATTTGGTTGAACTACATTTACATTTCTAGTTATCTGTTAATGCTTTTTTAAAATTAATTAATCTATGTATATTTTGTGACACTTGTATATATCTGTGGTAATTGAATTCTAACTGGTGTTGCCATATTTAATCTTTAAATTTATTCCTATTTATCTCCCTTTTTTACTTACATTATCTGTATATGCTGGAATAACTTAAAATCTTTTTTTTCTTTTTTTTAATTTTCTATTTGCTATTAATTTCATAGATTTGATTTCTTGCTGTAAAGAAAACTAATTAGTAAAAACAAAGATGTTCTGTGATGCATTATACACTTTGTACACAAGTGTCAGGTTCTTTGTTCCCAGCAGACACTTGTTTGTTTTGGAAGGGAAGTATATGAGTTACAGCTGGGTCTGAATAGCCAGGTCAAATACTGCACTGAATCATAATACCAGGGACACTGTTTTATAGGAAATATTAATAGATGTTAAGTTAATGTTTTATCTTTAACAATTGAAACTTTAATAAATAGTGTAAAGTTTGAATGACATGCCAGCACTAATACAAAGGTAGAACGATGTTGCAATAGGCCCAATCTACCGAAACTCTTTAATGTAAGCCGCTTTACAAAGTAAGCCTCGGTCCCAACAGCCATTTTCCATTTCATAGGAAATGAGATTTACCTTGACCTTGAAGGAGGAGCTACTTCTGCTGTATAATGCTGCAGCAGAGATGGGGAGGGGGGGAAGAATTTAAATGAATTTTTTCCTTTGTAGATGTATGATAGACCAACATGTTAGTGTACATTTCATTTGATGTTTCCACTTGCTTAACAAGTGACCATTTGTTGTTAGAAGGAAATTTACAAAGATTTGTTTTCCCCCCCATACTACTGGAGTCTAACTTATGTCAGTCAATCCTGTGTTGGTTGCTGTCAGACTTAATGCTATAGAAATGCTATTTAGGGGGAATACAAGAAGTAACTTAATGCCACAGTGTTATACAATCAAGGTTAGTGTAAGGTAGACTTTTGGTATTTATTTGTTTATCACACTGCCAAGAAATGTTTTGTGTTAGGTCTGATATGTAAAGAAAGTTGATTGAATTCATTTCAGTACAGTTTAGTCCTTACACAATGACAGGTCTGTTCTAATGTCAATATGTGTCCAGACATTTCTACTATTGCTTGATTTTACTGCACTGTCAGTAGCCTCAGAGGCTGTGGTTAAATGTGTCAAACTACTTGAGGGCTTTGTTTTCATAATAAAAGGTTGATGTTTCTATTGTATCCAATATTTGGACTTTTGTTTGTTCAATAAAACATTATAACTTAAACTTAATTACCACTGCTTTGATTTTTTTTTTTGGAACATTTGGAACCATAAATCTGTGACACACTTACTGGAAGTGCCCTGAAGAGCCTTGGCACTTGTACCAACATTGGTATAAAAGAAAAAAAAAACTATCACATTTGCCTTGAAAGCATTGAAATTTGTTAAAAGAAATATCAATCAATTAGGTCAAAACTTTGGCTAACTTATATAAAATAACATGACAATACTTTTAGTCACAACATTTGCAGCTAATGTCGTAGTGGGGAAAAAACACAACAATAACTTTTGGTAGTTGTTTATTCTTGTTGTAAAATCTTTTTAAAATAATTAGTACCCCCTGTATCTTATGATTTCTTCACTTTTATTAATAATTTTAATTATCCACTATTATCTAATTGAGATATTGAATTTATCAATACACTCTATTTTCTCTACCTAAATAACTGACCTATGCATCAGTTTCAAATAGTTACAAAAAGTCTCTTTCAATCTTTTTACAAAATAGCCAAGAGAGTATTGTCACAGAGTTTGCTGCATGTCTCTGATGGAAGGTGTACAAAACCAAATTATCATAAAATATGTTTTTTCCACATAGTTTTCAGAAAAACTAAAACACAAAAAAATACATGCTGAATCTCGATGTAATGGAACACACACTCATGCTCATCTAGAAACCCAATCAGTGCATCAAAAATTGGACTTTATATCAATACATTGTAGTTCCGCCAGAATCAAGGGATTTTAGTTCATAAAATCTCTGTTACTTATTAAATGTTGAACAGTTATACAATACTTCGATCAGTGGCAGGCCATATCTGGTCGCTGACTCCGGTGCTTCAAAACCTCTGATCAAAACTCAACCAATCGGCGTATTTATAAAAAAAAAATAGCATTGAAAATTATATGGTCTACTGGCCTAACAAGGTTGGGTCTCACCCCACTAACTTAGATAAATATGAAATACATTTTGAAAGCAAAACATATATGTTATATTTCTTGCACTACAGTACCCATATTTCTCGCATATACCCCGCACACGCGTATAGTAAAATAAACTTGAGTAAAGTAGGCCTACCCCTTATAGACCTTGCGATCTATATTCTTTGGCCAACGGTTAACGAGCAGGTTGTCATGTGGCTAGTAGGCCCAGTGGCGTAGCAAGGTACCCGTGGGCCCGGGTCCAAGAACATCTTGGTGCCCCCCCCCCTCCACCCAATAAGTCAAATTCAGTGTGTGAAGAAAATGAGTAATCTAAATGCAAAGACATTCCAATGTAAAGCTCGTAACTTTAAAAAAAAAAAAAAGTTATTCGAATAAATGGTTTTAAGGTCATACGATGTGAATGTGTGGGCATTGGTATTGGTTTCAAAATCAACCACCGCAAGAAAACAAAGAAACAAACAAACTTCGAATGGATGGTTTTGAGGTCATACGATGAGAATGTATGCGCATTGGCATCGTATTGGATTCAAAATCAACCAGCGCTGGAATCCGCTATCGAAATAATTTAAAAAAGGCACTCGCTGAACCTCCAAGAAAACATTTAACATCTATATTTCATTTAGTATGGGGATCCAACCCAGGACTTGTGTGGCAGGCTCGAGCTAAATTTGAGATGGCATAAACACGGCTTGGTGTTGGACCGAATCGATGTTGGAAATCAAGTGCCAGTGCTTTTTGTGACTGAATTAGAGACAGTATTATAAGCGCACATTCTGAAAAGCACGGGATAAAACGATATTATTAATTAATATCTATTCCTTTTAAAGACACATTAGGAAGTAATATGTAAGCATGTAGTTTAAATATTGGGCTATTAGTGTTAAGTTAAATTTTAATTTAGGTGATGGCCATCGAGACTGTAGATGTATACGACGTAACCACTGCCTGCTACACAAGTAAATATCGCACCATTACTGCGAGAACTATAGGACGTAACCACTGCCTGCTACACAAGTAAATATCACACCAGTACTGCGAAGACTATAGGACGTAACCACTGCCTGCTACACAAGTAAATATCACAGTAGTACTCCGGGTTCAAGAACATCTTGATGGGCTCCTCTCCAGCCAATAAGACAAATTTAGTGTGTGACAAAAAATGAGTAAACTAAATGTAAAGACATTCCAATGTAAAGATCGAACCTTTTTTTTAAAAATAAGTTATTTTAATGGATGGTTTTAAGTCATACGATGTGAATGAGTGGGCATTGCATCGTATTGGTTTCAAAATCAACCACCGCTGGAAAAGAAAAAACAAACAAACAAAAAAAAAACTTACAATGGATGGTTTTGAGGTCATACGGTGTGAATGTGTGGGCATTGGTATTGGTTTCAAAATCAACCACCGCAAGAAAACAAAGAAACAAACAAACTTTGAATGGATGGTTTTGAGGTCATACGATGAGAATGTATGGGCATTGGCATCGTATTGGTTTCAAAATCAACCACTGCGGGAATCCGCTATCGGAATAATTTAAATAGGCACTCGCTGAACCTCCAAGAAAACATTTAACATCTATATTTCATTTAGTATGGAAATCCAACCCAGGACTTGTGTGACAGGCTTGTCCGAATTGATGTTGGAAATCAAGTGCCAGTGCTTTTTGTGACTGAATTAGAGACAGTATTATAAGCGCACATTCTGAAAAGCACGGGATAAAACGATATTATTAATTAATATCTATTCGTTTTAAGACACATTAGGAAGTAATATGTAAGCATGTAGTTTAAATATTGGACTATTAGTGTTAAGTTAAATTTTAATTTAGGTGATGGCCAGAGACTGTAGATGTATACGACGTAACCACTGCCTGCTACACAAGTAAATATCACACCAGTACTGCGAGAACTATAGGACGTAACCACTGCCTGCTACACAAGTAAATATCACACAAGTACTGCGAAGACTATAGGACGTAACCACTGCCTGCTACACAAGTAAATATCACACCAGTACTGCGAAGACTATAGGACGTAACCACTACCTGCTACACAAGTAAATATCACACCAGTACTGCGAAGACTATAGGACGTAACCACTGCCTGCTACACAAGTAAATATCACACCAGTACTGCGAAGACTATAGGACGTAACCACTGCCTGCTACACAAGTAAATATCACACTAGTACTCCGGGTTCAAGAACATCTTGATGGGCTCCTCTCCAGCCAATAAGACAAATTTAGTGTGTGACAAAAATGAGTAATCTAAATGCAAAGACATTCCAATGTAAAGATAGAACCTTTTTTAAAAAATAAGTTATTTTAATGGATGGTTTTAAGTCATACGATGTGAATGAGTGGGCATGGCATCGTATTGGTTTCAAAATCAACCACCGCTGGAAAAGAAAAAAAAAAAAAAAAAAAAAAACAACTTACAATGGATGGTTTTGAGGTCATACGGTGTGAATGTGTGGGCATTGGTATTGGTTTCAAAATCAACCACCGCAAGAAAACAAAGAAACAAACAAACTTTGAATGGATGGTTTTGTGGTCATACGATGAGAATGTATGGGCATTGGCATCGTATTGGTTTCAAAATCAACCACTGCGGGAATCCGCTATCGGAATAATTTAAATAGGCACTCGCTGAACCTCCAAGAAAACATTTAACATCTATATTTCATTTAGTATGGAAATCCAACCCAGGACTTGTGTGACAGGCTCGAGCTAAATTTGAGATGGCATAAACAAGGCTTGGTGTTGGACCGAATTGATGTTGGAAATCAAGTGCCAGTGCTTTTTGTGACTGAATTAGAGACAGTATTATAAGCGCACATTCTTAAAAGCACGGGATAAAACGATATTATTAATTAATATCTATTCCTTTTAAAGACACATTAGGAAGTAATATGTAAGCATGTAGTTTAAATATTGGACTATTAGTGTTAAGTTAAATTTTAATTTAGGTGATGGCCAGAGACTGTAGATGTATACGACGTAACCACTGCCTGCTACATAAGTAGCCTAAATATCACACCAGTACTGCGAGAACTATAGGACGTAACCACTACCTGCTACACAAGTAAATATCACACCAGTACTGCGAAGACTATAGGACGTAACCACTGCCTGCTACACAAGTAAATATCACACCAGTACTGCGAAGACTATAGGACGTAACCACTGCCTGCTACACAAGTAAATATCACACCAGTACTGCGAAGACTATAGGACGTAACCACTGCCTGCTACACAAGTAAATATCACACCAGTACTGCGAAGACTATAGGACGTAACCACTGCCTGCTACACAAGTAGATATCACACTAGTACTGCGAAGACTATATGACGTAACCACTACCTGCTACACAAGTAAATATCACACTAGTACTGCGATGACTATAGGACGTAACCACTGCCTGCTACACAAGTAAATATCACACTAGTACTCCGGGTTCAAGAACATCTTGATGGGCTCCTCTCCAACCAATAAGACAAATTTAGTGTGTGACAAAAAATGAGTAAACTAAATGTAAAGACATTCCAATGTAAAGATCGAACCTTTTTTTAAAAAAATAAGTTATTTTATTGGATGGTTTTAAGTCATACGATGTGAATGAGTGGGCATTGCATCGTATTGATTTCAAAATCAACCACCGCTGGAAAAGAAAAAACAAACAAACAAAAAAAAAAAACTTACAATGGATGGTTTTGAGGTCATACGGTGTGAATGTGTGGGCATTGGTATTGGTTTCAAAATCAACCACCGAAAGAAAACAAAGAAACAAACAAACTTTGAATGGATGGTTTTGTGGTCATACGATGAGAATGTATGGGCATTGGCATCGTATTGGTTTCAAAATCAACCACTGCGGGAATCCGCTATCGGAATAATTTAAATAGGCACTAGCTGAACCTCCAAGAAAACATTTAACATCTTTATTTCATTTAGTATGGAAATCCAACCCAGGACTTGTGTGACAGGCTCGAGCTAAATTTGAGATGGCATAAACACGGCTTGGTGTTGGACCGAATCGATGTTGGAAATCAAGTGCCAGTGCTTTTTGTGACTGAATTAGAGACAGTATTATAAGCGCACATTCTGAAAAGCACGGGATAAAACGATATTATTAATTAATATCTATTCCATTTAAAGACACATTAGGAAGTAATATGTAAGCATGTAGTTTAAATATTGGACTATTAGTGTTAAGTTAAATTTTAATTTAGTTGATGGCCAGAGACTGTAGATGTATACGACGTAACCACTGCCTGCTACACAACTAAATATCACACCAGTACTGCAAGAACTATAGGACGTAACCACTGCCTGCTACATAAGTAAATATCACACCATTACTGCGAGGACTATAGGACGTAACCACTGCCTGCTACACAAGTAAATATCACGCTAGTACTGCGAAGACTATATGACGTAACCACTACCTGCTACACAAGTAAATATCACACTAGTACTGCGATGACTATAGGACGTAACCACTGCCTGCTACACAAGTAAATATCACACTAGTACTCCGGGTTCAAGAACATCTTGATGGGCTCCTCTCCAACCAATAAGACAAATTTAGTGTGTGACAAAAAATGAGTAAACTAAATGTAAAGACATTCCAATGTAAAGATCGAACCTTTTTTAAAAAAATAAGTTATTTTAATGGATGGTTTTAAGTCATACGATGTGAATGAGTGGGCATTGCATCGTATTGATTTCAAAATCAACCACCGCTGGAAAAGAAAAAACAAACAAACAAAAAAAAAAAACTTACAATGGATGGTTTTGAGGTCATACGGTGTGAATGTGTGGGCATTGGTATTGGTTTCAAAATCAACCACCGAAAGAAAACAAAGAAACAAACAAACTTTGAATGGATGGTTTTGTGGTCATACGATGAGAATGTATGGGCATTGGCATCGTATTGGTTTCAAAATCAACCACTGCGGGAATCCGCTATCGGAATAATTTAAATAGGCACTAGCTGAACCTCCAAGAAAACATTTAACATCTTTATTTCATTTAGTATGGAAATCCAACCCAGGACTTGTGTGACAGGCTCGAGCTAAATTTGAGATGGCATAAACACGGCTTGGTGTTGGACCGAATCGATGTTGGAAATCAAGTGCCAGTGCTTTTTGTGACTGAATTAGAGACAGTATTATAAGCGCACATTCTGAAAAGCACGGGATAAAACGATATTATTAATTAATATCTATTCCATTTAAAGACACATTAGGAAGTAATATGTAAGCATGTAGTTTAAATATTGGACTATTAGTGTTAAGTTAAATTTTAATTTAGTTGATGGCCAGAGACTGTAGATGTATACGACGTAACCACTGCCTGCTACACAACTAAATATCACACCAGTACTGCAAGAACTATAGGACGTAACCACTGCCTGCTACATAAGTAAATATCACACCATTACTGCGAGGACTATAGGACGTAACCACTGCCTGCTACACAAGTAAATATCACACTAGTACTGCGATGACTATAGGACGTAACCACTGCCTGCTACACAAGTAAATATCACACTAGTACTGCGAAGACTATAGGACGTAACCACTGCCTGCTACACAAGTAAATATCACACCAGTACTGCGAAGACTATAGGACGTAACCACTGCCTGCTACACAAGTAAATATCACACCAGTACTGCGAAGACTATAGGACGTAACCACTGCCTGCTACACAAGTAAATATCACACCAGTACTGCGAAGACTATAGGACGTAACCACTGCCTGCTACACAAGTAGATATCACACTAGTACTGCGAAGACTATATGACGTAACCACTACCTGCTACACAAGTAAATATCACACTAGTACTGCGATGACTATAGGACGTAACCACTGCCTGCTACACAAGTAAATATCACACTAGTACTCCGGGTTCAAGAACATCTTGATGGGCTCCTCTCCAACCAATAAGACAAATTTAGTGTGTGACAAAAAATGAGTAAACTAAATGTAAAGACATTCCAATGTAAAGATCGAACCTTTTTTTAAAAAATAAGTTATTTTAATGGATGGTTTTAAGTCATACGATGTGAATGAGTGGGCATTGCATCGTATTGATTTCAAAATCAACCACCGCTGGAAAAGAAAAAACAAACAAACAAAAAAAAAAACAACTTACAATGGATGGTTTTGAGGTCATACGGTGTGAATGTGTGGGCATTGGTATTGGTTTCAAAATCAACCACCGCAAGAAAACAAAGAAACAAACAAACTTTGAATGGATGGTTTTGTAGTCATACGATGAGAATGTATGGGCATTGGCATCGTATTGGTTTCAAAATCAACCACTGCGGGAATCCGCTATCGGAATAATTTAAATAGGCACTAGCTGAACCTCCAAGAAAACATTTAACATCTATATTTCATTTAGTATGGAAATCCAACCCAGGACTTGTGTGACAGGCTCGAGCTAAATTTGAGATGGCATAAACACGGCTTGGTGTTGGACCGAATCGATGTTGGAAATCAAGTGCCAGTGCTTTTTGTGACTGAATTAGAGACAGTATTATAAGCGCACATTCTGAAAAGCACGGGATAAAACGATATTATTAATTAATATCTATTCCTTTTAAAGACACATTAGGAAGTAATATGTAAGCATGTAGTTTAAATATTGGACTATTAGTGTTAAGTTAAATTTTAATTTAGTTGATGGCCAGAGACTGTAGATGTATACGACGTAACCACTGCCTGCTACACAACTAAATATCACACCAGTACTGCAAGAACTATAGGACGTAACCACTGCCTGCTACATAAGTAAATATCACACCATTACTGCGAGGACTATAGGACGTAACCACTGCCTGCTACACAAGTAAATATCACACCAGTACTGCGAAGACTATAGGACGTAACCACTGCCTGCTACACAAGTAAATATCACACCAGTACTGCGAAGACTATAGGACGTAACCACTGCCTGCTACATAAGTAAATATCACACCATTACTGCGAGGACTATAGGACGTAACCACTACCTGCTACACAAGTAAATATCACACCAGTACTGCGAAGACTATAGGACGTAACCACTGCCTGCTACACAAGTAAATATCACACCAGTACTGCGAAGACTATAGGACGTAACCACTACCTGCTACACAAGTAAATATCACACTAGTACTGCGATGACTATAGGACGTAACCACTGCCTGCTACACAAGTAAATATCACACTAGTACTGCTAGGACGATAGGACCTAACCACTGCCTGCTACACAAATATCACACTAGTACTCCGGGTTCAAGAACATCTTGATGGGCTCCTCTCCAGCCAATAAGACAAATTTAGTGTGTGACAAAAAATGAGTAAACTAAATGTAAAGACATTCCAATGTAAAGATCGAACCTTTTTTTAAAAAATAAGTTATTTTAATGGATGGTTTTAAGTCATACGATGTGAATGAGTGGGCATTGCATCGTATTGATTTCAAAATCAACCACCGCTGGAAAAGAAAAAACAAACAAACAAAAAAAAAAAAAACTTACAATGGATGGTTTTGAGGTCATACGGTGTGAATGTGTGGGCATTGGTATTGGTTTCAAAATCAACCACCGCAAGAAAACAAAGAAACAAACAAACTTTGAATGGATGGTTTTGTGGTCATACGATGAGAATGTATGGGCATTGGCATCGTATTGGTTTCAAAATCAACCACTGCGGGAATCCGCTATCGGAATAATTTAAATAGGCACTAGCTGAACCTCCAAGAAAACATTTAACATCTATATTTCATTTAGTATGGAAATCCAACCCAGGACTTGTGTGACAGGCTCGAGCTAAATTTGAGATGGCATAAACACGGCTTGGTGTTGGACCGAATCGATGTTGGAAATCAAGTGCCAGTGCTTTTTGTGACTGAATTAGAGACAGTATTATAAGCGCACATTCTGAAAAGCACGGGATAAAACGATATTATTAATTAATATCTATTCCTTTTAAAGACACATTAGGAAGTAATATGTAAGCATGTAGTTTAAATATTGGACTATTAGTGTTAAGTTAAATTTTAATTTAGTTGATGGCCAGAGACTGTAGATGTATACGACGTAACCACTGCCTGCTACACAACTAAATATCACACCAGTACTGCGAAGACTATAGGACGTAACCACTGCCTGCTACACAAGTAAATATCACACCAGTACTGCGAAGACTATAGGACGTAACCACTGCCTGCTACACAAGTAAATATCACACCAGTACTGCGAAGACTATAGGACGTAACCACTACCTGCTACACAAGTAAATATCACACTAGTACTGCGATGACTATAGGACGTAACCACTGCCTGCTACACAAGTAAATATCACACTAGTACTCCGGGTTCAAGAACATCTTGATGGGCTCCTCTCCAACCAATAAGACAAATTTAGTGTGTGACAAAAAATGAGTAAACTAAATGTAAAGACATTCCAATGTAAAGATCGAACCTTTTTTTAAAAAATAAGTTATTTTAATGGATGGTTTTAAGTCATACGATGTGAATGAGTGGGCATTGCATCGTATTGATTTCAAAATCAACCACCGCTGGAAAAGAAAAAACAAACAAACAAAAAAAAAACAACTTACAATGGATGGTTTTGAGGTCATACGGTGTGAATGTGTGGGCATTGGTATTGGTTTCAAAATCAACCACCGCAAGAAAACAAAGAAACAAACAAACTTTGAATGGATGGTTTTGTAGTCATACGATGAGAATGTATGGGCATTGGCATCGTATTGGTTTCAAAATCAACCACTGCGGGAATCCGCTATCGGAATAATTTAAATAGGCACTAGCTGAACCTCCAAGAAAACATTTAACATCTATATTTCATTTAGTATGGAAATCCAACCCAGGACTTGTGTGACAGGCTCGAGCTAAATTTGAGATGGCATAAACACGGCTTGGTGTTGGACCGAATCGATGTTGGAAATCAAGTGCCAGTGCTTTTTGTGACTGAATTAGAGACAGTATTATAAGCGCACATTCTGAAAAGCACGGGATAAAACGATATTATTAATTAATATCTATTCCTTTTAAAGACACATTAGGAAGTAATATGTAAGCATGTAGTTTAAATATTGGACTATTAGTGTTAAGTTAAATTTTAATTTAGTTGATGGCCAGAGACTGTAGATGTATACGACGTAACCACTGCCTGCTACACAACTAAATATCACACCAGTACTGCAAGAACTATAGGACGTAACCACTGCCTGCTACATAAGTAAATATCACACCATTACTGCGAGGACTATAGGACGTAACCACTGCCTGCTACACAAGTAAATATCACACCAGTACTGCGAAGACTATAGGACGTAACCACTGCCTGCTACACAAGTAAATATCACACCAGTACTGCGAAGACTATAGGACGTAACCACTGCCTGCTACATAAGTAAATATCACACCATTACTGCGAGGACTATAGGACGTAACCACTACCTGCTACACAAGTAAATATCACACCATTACTGCGAGGACTATAGGACGTAACCACTGCCTGCTACACAAGTAAATATCACACCAGTACTGCGAAGACTATAGGACGTAACCACTGCCTGCTACACAAGTAAATATCACACCAGTACTGCGAAGACTATAGGACGTAACCACTACCTGCTACACAAGTAAATATCACACTAGTACTGCGATGACTATAGGACGTAACCACTGCCTGCTACACAAGTAAATATCACACCATTACTGCGAGGACTATAGGACGTAACCACTGCCTGCTACACAAGTAAATATCACACCAGTACTGCGAAGACTATAGGACGTAACCACTGCCTGCTACACAAGTAAATATCACACCAGTACTGCGAAGACTATAGGACGTAACCACTACCTGCTACACAAGTAAATATCACACTAGTACTGCGATGACTATAGGACGTAACCACTGCCTGCTACACAAGTAAATATCACACTAGTACTGCTAGGACGATAGGACCTAACCACTGCCTGCTACACAAATATCACACTAGTACTCCGGGTTCAAGAACATCTTGATGGGCTCCTCTCCAGCCAATAAGACAAATTTAGTGTGTGACAAAAAATGAGTAAACTAAATGTAAAGACATTCCAATGTAAAGATCGAACCTTTTTTTAAAAAATAAGTTATTTTAATGGATGGTTTTAAGTCATACGATGTGAATGAGTGGGCATTGCATCGTATTGATTTCAAAATCAACCACCGCTGGAAAAGAAAAAACAAACAAACAAAAAAAAAAAAACTTACAATGGATGGTTTTGAGGTCATACGGTGTGAATGTGTGGGCATTGGTATTGGTTTCAAAATCAACCACCGCAAGAAAACAAAGAAACAAACAAACTTTGAATGGATGGTTTTGTGGTCATACGATGAGAATGTATGGGCATTGGCATCGTATTGGTTTCAAAATCAACCACTGCGGGAATCCGCTATCGGAATAATTTAAATAGGCACTAGCTGAACCTCCAAGAAAACATTTAACATCTATATTTCATTTAGTATGGAAATCCAACCCAGGACTTGTGTGACAGGCTCGAGCTAAATTTGAGATGGCATAAACACGGCTTGGTGTTGGACCGAATCGATGTTGGAAATCAAGTGCCAGTGCTTTTTGTGACTGAATTAGAGACAGTATTATAAGCGCACATTCTGAAAAGCACGGGATAAAACGATATTATTAATTAATATCTATTCCTTTTAAAGACACATTAGGAAGTAATATGTAAGCATGTAGTTTAAATATTGGACTATTAGTGTTAAGTTAAATTTTAATTTAGTTGATGGCCAGAGACTGTAGATGTATACGACGTAACCACTGCCTGCTACACAACTAAATATCACACCAGTACTGCGAAGACTATAGGACGTAACCACTGCCTGCTACACAAGTAAATATCACACCAGTACTGCGAAGACTATAGGACGTAACCACTGCCTGCTACACAAGTAAATATCACACCAGTACTGCGAAGACTATAGGACGTAACCACTACCTGCTACACAAGTAAATATCACACCAGTACTGCGAAGACTATAGGACGTAACCACTGCCTGCTACATAAGTAAATATCACACTAGTACTCCGGGTTCAAGAACATCTTGATGGGCTCCTCTCCAGCCAATAAGACAAATTTAGTGTGTGACAAAAAATGAGTAATCTAAATGTAAAGACATTCCAATGTAAAGATAGAACCTTTTTTAAAAAATAAGTTATTTTAATGGATGGTTTTAAGTCATACGATGTGAATGAGTGGGCATGGCATCGTATTGGTTTCAAAATCAACCACCGCTGGAAAAGAAAAAACAAAAAAAAAAAAAAAAAAACTTACAATGGATGGTTTTGAGGTCATACGGTGTGAATGTGTGGGCATTGGTATTGGTTTCAAAATCAACCACCGCAAGAAAACAAAGAAACAAACAAACTTTGAATGGATGGTTTTGTGGTCATACGATGAGAATGTATGGGCATTGGCATCGTATTGGTTTCAAAATCAACCACTGCGGGAATCCGCTATCGGAATAATTTAAATAGGCACTAGCTGAACCTCCAAGAAAACATTTAACATCTATATTTCATTTAGTATGGAAATCCAACCCAGGACTTGTGTGACAGGCTCGAGCTAAATTTGAGATGGCATAAACACGGCTTGGTGTTGGACCGAATCGATATTGGAAATCAAGTGCCAGTGCTTTTTGTGACTGAATTAGAGACAGTATTATAAGCGCACATTCTTAAAAGCACGGGATAAAACGATATTATTAATTAATATCTATTCGTTTTAAGACACATTAGGAAGTAATATGTAAGCATGTAGTTTAAATATTGAAGTATTAGTGTTAAGTTAAATTTTAATTTAGGTGATGGCCAGAGACTGTAGATGTATACGACGTAACCACTGCCTGCTACATAAGTAGCCTAAATATCACACCAGTACTGCGAGAACTATAGGACGTAACCACTACCTGCTACACAAGTAAATATCACACCAGTACTGCGAAGACTATAGGACGTAACCACTGCCTGCTACACAAGTAAATATCACACCAGTACTGCGAAGACTATAGGACGTAACCACTGCCTGCTACACAAGTAAATATCACACCAGTACTGCGAAGACTATAGGACGTAACCACTGCCTGCTACACAAGTAAATATCACACCAGTACTGCGAAGACTATAGGACGTAACCACTGCCTGCTACACAAGTAGATATCACACTAGTACTGCGAAGACTATATGACGTAACCACTACCTGCTACACAAGTAAATATCACACTAGTACTGCGATGACTATAGGACGTAACCACTGCCTGCTACACAAGTAAATATCACACTAGTACTCCGGGTTCAAGAACATCTTGATGGGCTCCTCTCCAACCAATAAGACAAATTTAGTGTGTGACAAAAAATGAGTAAACTAAATGTAAAGACATTCCAATGTAAAGATCGAACCTTTTTTTAAAAAATAAGTTATTTTAATGGATGGTTTTAAGTCATACGATGTGAATGAGTGGGCATTGCATCGTATTGATTTCAAAATCAACCACCGCTGGAAAAGAAAAAACAAACAAACAAAAAAAAAACAACTTACAATGGATGGTTTTGAGGTCATACGGTGTGAATGTGTGGGCATTGGTATTGGTTTCAAAATCAACCACCGCAAGAAAACAAAGAAACAAACAAACTTTGAATGGATGGTTTTGTAGTCATACGATGAGAATGTATGGGCATTGGCATCGTATTGGTTTCAAAATCAACCACTGCGGGAATCCGCTATCGGAATAATTTAAATAGGCACTAGCTGAACCTCCAAGAAAACATTTAACATCTATATTTCATTTAGTATGGAAATCCAACCCAGGACTTGTGTGACAGGCTCGAGCTAAATTTGAGATGGCATAAACACGGCTTGGTGTTGGACCGAATCGATGTTGGAAATCAAGTGCCAGTGCTTTTTGTGACTGAATTAGAGACAGTATTATAAGCGCACATTCTGAAAAGCACGGGATAAAACGATATTATTAATTAATATCTATTCCTTTTAAAGACACATTAGGAAGTAATATGTAAGCATGTAGTTTAAATATTGGACTATTAGTGTTAAGTTAAATTTTAATTTAGTTGATGGCCAGAGACTGTAGATGTATACGACGTAACCACTGCCTGCTACACAACTAAATATCACACCAGTACTGCAAGAACTATAGGACGTAACCACTGCCTGCTACATAAGTAAATATCACACCATTACTGCGAGGACTATAGGACGTAACCACTGCCTGCTACACAAGTAAATATCACACCAGTACTGCGAAGACTATAGGACGTAACCACTGCCTGCTACACAAGTAAATATCACACCAGTACTGCGAAGACTATAGGACGTAACCACTGCCTGCTACATAAGTAAATATCACACCATTACTGCGAGGACTATAGGACGTAACCACTACCTGCTACACAAGTAAATATCACACCATTACTGCGAGGACTATAGGACGTAACCACTGCCTGCTACACAAGTAAATATCACACCAGTACTGCGAAGACTATAGGACGTAACCACTGCCTGCTACACAAGTAAATATCACACCAGTACTGCGAAGACTATAGGACGTAACCACTACCTGCTACACAAGTAAATATCACACTAGTACTGCGATGACTATAGGACGTAACCACTGCCTGCTACACAAGTAAATATCACACTAGTACTGCTAGGACGATAGGACCTAACCACTGCCTGCTACACAAATATCACACTAGTACTCCGGGTTCAAGAACATCTTGATGGGCTCCTCTCCAGCCAATAAGACAAATTTAGTGTGTGACAAAAAATGAGTAAACTAAATGTAAAGACATTCCAATGTAAAGATCGAACCTTTTTTTAAAAAATAAGTTATTTTAATGGATGGTTTTAAGTCATACGATGTGAATGAGTGGGCATTGCATCGTATTGATTTCAAAATCAACCACCGCTGGAAAAGAAAAAACAAACAAACAAAAAAAAAAAAAACTTACAATGGATGGTTTTGAGGTCATACGGTGTGAATGTGTGGGCATTGGTATTGGTTTCAAAATCAACCACCGCAAGAAAACAAAGAAACAAACAAACTTTGAATGGATGGTTTTGTGGTCATACGATGAGAATGTATGGGCATTGGCATCGTATTGGTTTCAAAATCAACCACTGCGGGAATCCGCTATCGGAATAATTTAAATAGGCACTAGCTGAACCTCCAAGAAAACATTTAACATCTATATTTCATTTAGTATGGAAATCCAACCCAGGACTTGTGTGACAGGCTCGAGCTAAATTTGAGATGGCATAAACACGGCTTGGTGTTGGACCGAATCGATGTTGGAAATCAAGTGCCAGTGCTTTTTGTGACTGAATTAGAGACAGTATTATAAGCGCACATTCTGAAAAGCACGGGATAAAACGATATTATTAATTAATATCTATTCCTTTTAAAGACACATTAGGAAGTAATATGTAAGCATGTAGTTTAAATATTGGACTATTAGTGTTAAGTTAAATTTTAATTTAGTTGATGGCCAGAGACTGTAGATGTATACGACGTAACCACTGCCTGCTACACAACTAAATATCACACCAGTACTGCAAGAACTATAGGACGTAACCACTGCCTGCTACATAAGTAAATATCACACCATTACTGCGAGGACTATAGGACGTAACCACTGCCTGCTACACAAGTAAATATCACACCATTACTGCGAAGACTATAGGACGTAACCACTGCCTGCTACATAAGTAAATATCACACCATTACTGCGAGGACTATAGGACGTAACCACTACCTGCTACACAAGTAAATATCACACCATTACTGCGAGGACTATAGGACGTAACCACTGCCTGCTACACAAGTAAATATCACACCAGTACTGCGAAGACTATAGGACGTAACCACTACCTGCTACACAAGTAAATATCACACCAGTACTGCGAAGACTATAGGACGTAACCACTGCCTGCTACACAAGTAAATATCACACCAGTACTGCGAAGACTATAGGACGTAACCACTACCTGCTACACAAGTAAATATCACACTAGTACTGCGATGACTATAGGACGTAACCACTGCCTGCTACACAAGTAAATATCACACTAGTACTGCTAGGACGATAGGACCTAACCACTGCCTGCTACACAAATATCACACTAGTACTCCGGGTTCAAGAACATCTTGATGGGCTCCTCTCCAGCCAATAAGACAAATTTAGTGTGTGACAAAAAATGAGTAAACTAAATGTAAAGACATTCCAATGTAAAGATCGAACCTTTTTTTAAAAAATAAGTTATTTTAATGGATGGTTTTAAGTCATACGATGTGAATGAGTGGGCATTGCATCGTATTGATTTCAAAATCAACCACCGCTGGAAAAGAAAAAACAAACAAACAAAAAAAAACAACTTACAATGGATGGTTTTGAGGTCATACGGTGTGAATGTGTGGGCATTGGTATTGGTTTCAAAATCAACCACCGCAAGAAAACAAAGAAACAAACAAACTTTGAATGGATGGTTTTGTGGTCATACGATGAGAATGTATGGGCATTGGCATCGTATTGGTTTCAAAATCAACCACTGCGGGAATCCGCTATCGGAATAATTTAAATAGGCACTCGCTGAACCTCCAAGAAAACATTTAACATCTATATTTCATTTAGTATGGAAATCCAACCCAGGACTTGTGTGACAGGCTCGAGCTAAATTTGAGATGGCATAAACACGGCTTGGTGTTGGACCGAATCGATGTTGGAAATCAAGTGCCAGTGCTTTTTGTGACTGAATTAGAGACAGTATTATAAGCGCACATTCTGAAAAGCACGGGATAAAACGATATTATTAATTAATATCTATTCCTTTTAAAGACACATTAGGAAGTAATATGTAAGCATGTAGTTTAAATATTGGACTATTAGTGTTAAGTTAAATTTTAATTTAGTTGATGGCCAGAGACTGTAGATGTATACGACGTAACCACTGCCTGCTACACAACTAAATATCACACCAGTACTGCAAGAACTATAGGACGTAACCACTGCCTGCTACATAAGTAAATATCACACCATTACTGCGAGGACTATAGGACGTAACCACTGCCTGCTACACAAGTAAATATCACACCAGTACTGCGAAGACTATAGGACGTAACCACTGCCTGCTACACAAGTAAATATCACACCAGTACTGCGAAGACTATAGGACGTAACCACTGCCTGCTACATAAGTAAATATCACACTAGTACTCCGAGTTCAAGAACATCTTGATGGGCTCCTCTCCAGCCAATAAGACAAATTTAGTGTGTGACAAAAAATGAGTAAACTAAATGTAAAGACATTCCAATGTAAAGATCGTACCTTTTTCTTAAAAAAAGTAATTATGTCATAACGTTTGATTCAGTTAGGACTGCATATAAGTAATAGTGTCTTAAAAGTCAATGTTTTTACAACTTCTTAACAGAGTTAAACTACTTGAAAGTGTTTCAAATGAACAAACAAATGTTCTAATGTGAGCTCCAACTGGCCTTGAGGCATGGGCCCAATCGTAATGAGCTCCTTCGCGCCATGGTTGCTACGCCACAGATGTGGGTCCTATTGCTTGTGGGCCCGGGTTCATTGAACCCCTTCGCGCCATGGATGCTACGCCACTGAGTAGGCCTACAACAACCAAACGCCTTTACTTTCCTCAACTAAAGTCAGGTGTCCATTAGAGTTGGGTGGGCTCAGGGGCGCCCTAAAAATCCCGAAATTATAATCCCAGTCTTCACCAAGATTCGAACCCAGGACCCCAAGTTTCGAAAACCAGGCGCTTAACCACTCAGCCACCACACCCCATCCCGCACGCGCGTATACCCCGCACAAATGACAAAATCAGTAAAAACCAACTCGTACAGCTCGCACCCTTATATACCCCGCATGTGCAAAGCGTGACTAACATAAAGTAGGCTACTATCATCGGTATTCAGTACTATTTGTTTTCTTGGGGCTTTTAATGAGATACTCATAAAGCTTTCCAATGTACATTTCATAACTACACAGCGAACTATAGGAGGTAGGCCTATAAAGACACACCAGTATGTCCATTGTTTCTGTTATGCTATGTTTATGAGTAAAATAAATTTTGTAAACCCCGCACCTCTGTATACCACGCAGAACTGGTACTCTTTTATATAAACATGTATAAGCCGCGGCTTTGTTGAGTGAGATTACGGTATTAGATCTATATCCTGCTCTATCTACTCTAGCACATAATTACTGCATGAGAGTTTAGGCTAAGAGACACAGCAGAACTGAGCGGACTTAAGGACGTTGTAACGTTTCCAATTCAAAATGGCAGTCTTCAGTGAAATTTGCTCTTCAGATTCTTCATTCAGAAAGCAAATACTTAACTCAGAAAAAGTAAAACATTGCAAATTTCCACACTTAGTCAACCACTTTGAAAAAGCCAACCCTGAGTTACAATCAGGACCGTTAGGCAGCTTGAAGTACACAGTGCTACACCCTGACAGAGCCTCAATGCCACTGATCCCAAACTGTACCAGCACTTGCCATTCCTTTGAATAGATTAGCTGCTTTCCGATCAGAGCTGATGCCATTTATAGCACACACAATTTAAATAATTGGCGTGGAAGAGGCTTCAGACATTACCAGTGACAGATCTTTGTGGAGACAGCCCAATGAGCAGAAGGATCTAAGTCTGTAAGAAAGTCTAAGTTGGCATAGATTATTGAAAAAGATTTGTTAGTCCTTCCTTGTTAGTAGGATCTATAGGGCAGATGATGTTAAGGTCATCTGTTTCTTTGGCTGATGGTTAGCAAAGGTGTCATGTGACCAGCATAATGACCAAATGCCTTTACTTTCCCCAACTAACATCAGCTCCCATTACAGTTGAGTTGACTCAGAAGCATCTTGAAATTCCCAAAATTAAGAATTTTAAACATTACTGGTATTTGAATCCGAGACCCTTTGGTTCAGAACCCAAGCGTTTTACCACTCAGCCACCCCTATTTAGAAGTAAAGTAAAAAAAAATCTTTTAAGACAGTTGACTTGTTAGTTCTACCAACTGAATTCTTGATGAAATGAATTATGAGTCTACATTTTGTTGTCATCTTGATGAACCGGTGCAGGTGGACCAGCTGCTACATCAAAGAAATACGTTTTAAGAAGTCATCCAATGTTGTAAGTAATGTCACTTCTTTACTTTCCAACCTGCTGAACAAAGTTTGTAAAAGGATTTCAGGGGCAGCAATTTAATGACCTGCAGTAGACAGTAAAAAGTACTGCTGATAAGTCAAAATCTGGAAACAATCCACCACTTGAAGTTCTGCTTGGACCAAACAAATAAAATGTTTACAAATCTAGTTGGTTCTACTTTTTTATTTTTAATAGTTCGTCCATCGTGGTTCAATGATGACCACTTTTTCATCCAGGGGGCTGATGGCTTTGCACTGGGGTTTTATGCCTCCTCGTGTGGCTGGTGAGACCTATGTGAGCCTGGAATGTTTGGCTGCACACTGGGCAGGTTATTCCAGCTGGAGCTAGTGTCGTGAGCCTAGCTTTTCTTCTCTGGCGTTTTTCTTCTGCCAACGTTGTTCTCTTTTCCTCAGCAACCTGTGCGCCAGTTTTCACAGCGCGACGCCATGATGCTGTCATGTGCCTCTGTCTCCCAGGTGGCTGCGTCTATGCTGAACGCCTTCAGAGAAGCTTTGAGGGTGTCCTTGAAGCGCTTTCTTTGACCACCTTGCGAGCGCTTTCCTTCGCTTAGTTGGCCATACAAAAGTCGTTTAGGGATGCGGTGGTTTTCCATTCTGCAGACGTGTCCTGCCCATCGCAGCTGGGACTGCATCAGGATTGTATGGATGCTTTACAGACCCGCTCTTCAAAGGACTTCAGTATCTGGTATTTTGTCTTGCAATTTGACATTCAGTATTTTTCTTAGACATGTCATGTGGAAGTGGTTCAGTTTCTTTGCATGTTTTCTGTACACTGCCCACGTTTCTGAGGCATAGAGCAATGTTGGGAGGATGACGGCTCGATAGACCCCTAGTTTTGTATTTATGGTGATACCACGTCTGTTCCAGACATTTTTAGACTGTCTGCCATAGGATGTTTTGGCCTTGGCGATATGCAGGTCGATTTCATTATCAATCTTTCCATTTCTGGAGAGTGTGCTGCCAAGATATGTGAATCTGTCTACTGCGTTTTACTATGTGGTTCTACTACAGTAAGTAGAGATGAACCACTAGTGAAACTGGTCTCTATTGAGTTATTGAGTGGTCTCTATTGAGTGGTCTAATATTGAAGAACCTTCAGACAGGACCAATGAAAATTTTTCTTGCTTTCAAAAAGTTTTAAAGTCGATTCATGCTGCAATACCTCAATATGGACATTTTTAAAGGTGGTTCATTTTTCTAAGTAATTTTAAAACATAATGAGGTTTTTAGGAAAATTAAAAAAAAAAAAAACTTGAAAAAAAAAAAACCCCAACACAAAAGCAATAATTCTGTTGGAAGCGAGACATTTATTACAGACATTGAAGATAGAAGCCCTAACAACCTTTTGTGTAAGCCAAATAAGAGAAGGTCTAGATTGCTTTCTGTTTCAAAATACATCAAATGCTCAATTTGATAAGACAGGAATGTAGATAAACTAATGCAAAATTGATCTATTCAATAGCCAAGACCCGATACACTGAAATTGTTTGTATATTTAACATACAAAAAAGCAATGAAATGATTGTTACAAGGTTCATTTAAAGCAAAATGGCTTCACAACTGAATATAAGTATAATAGTTCATATACATGCCACAAGATGTAAACACACAAAAAAAAATGTTTCCACTTGTATTCAGGAGAAATGAACAAAAAGTTCATTCCTTTCTCAACATTAGATCACTCAATATTATGTTCCTATAACCTACATCTATCAGTCCCGTGGTATGGCAGTGCTGTAGCAGTCAATAGTTCTAGCTTAAGGCTGACCAATTATTTGCTGAATGGGAGAATGAAATGTTTGAAGATGAGTAAAGGGAATTAAGTCCAGTGTCGTATGCTGCCTTTACACATTATCTCCCCTCTTATGTCAGCACATCAGATAAAATGCTACCGGTACATAAAAAAAAATAATTAAATCCTTTTTTTTTTTAAATAAAACAAAATGACAGAAATACAATTTAGTTGTTGACCTAGCAATGTAAACAAATTAAAAAAAAAATAAAAAAAATTATTGAATAAAATAAAAATAGATCATTCGTATGACACTAAAAAATATGAGTTCACTCCCCCCTTCTTTATCCTGGTGTCATTAAAAAAAAAGAAAAGAAAACAAATTTAATGAATTAAGAGAATGTTGAAAAAAATTAGTTAAAGATTCTCTAAACGAACAACACATGACGAAACAGTACAAATACAAACAATAATATTGCAGCTCTGAAATAAATATTCCAATGAACATATTAGACTTGGTTAAGGGATAGGTCAAGTATTATATGTGGCCTTTGTTTGTATTAATTTTTTTTTTTTAAAACTAAATCATTTTTAGAAACATAACATCTAATTGTATATTAGATTTTATTTAAATGAATACAAACCTAAAAAAAAAATTAATTAATTTACAGTTGATAGTACTTTAGTATAGCATATACTTACATGTATGCTGAGGACATTACAATAAAATACTAAAACAAAAACAAAACTCTGCAGGTTCATGTTTGAACAAGGTAAAAGTGTGACATCAAGAGATATTAGGAAATATGAATATAACATTCTACATTTCAATATATATAAATACAAAAGAGATTTATGTGTAGATAAGATAAAAACTAAATCTTAAAAAAAAAAAATATCCGAACACAAATACTTGTGCCAGATCAAAACAAAACAATCATACAATTGTAAAAGGTTAAATGCTATCACTAAAGAAATGAGACATGCCAACAAACAAACAGAACAAAAAAAAAAGATTCAATTGTACAAGTTGTATGGCCTGATGTGAAATCACAACAAAGTTAAAGTGGTTTGACTTCTGCCCATTACAAAAAATCTCAAACTTCTACATTTAGAAAAACCCAGCTTAGGATATCTTGCAGCCAAATTACAAAACTTTGCAGACTACAATAAAATCACAAAAATTTTGATGGGTTTTATTGAACAGACTAGGAGACTTTTTTTTTACATTCAAAGTTTCTGACAATGTTTTCTGAAATATTCCAAATAAAACTTTTTAGCTAGATCAAGTAAAGTTTAAAAAAAAAAGTCATAAATTCTAGTTTAGAGAATTCTGAATTAATGATTTCTATAAGGTTATTAACATTATAAATACAAGTATTCAGAATAAATGAAGGTTGACATTTTTACAAAAAAAAAATAATTAAAAAAAAAAATTAAAGGAGATCAAGTAATGAGTCTGTGATCATTTCAAGACATCATCTTTCTGTCAGCAGTCAAAGAGAATGTTACAAGAAGTCTTTAGAAAAGTTGAACTCTCATTCAGTAATTCTACAGCTGGCTATCCAAATACAAATGGTAAGACTGAAAGCTTTGTGTACAATGATTTGGGCTAGGATTAACTTAAAAGGAAACAATTAGCTTCAATGTGTTCCCATTAAAAACAAAAAACTAGATTTATACAATATCAGTATGAAAAGTAAAAAAATCAGACATCAAAGCAAACCTCAATCCCTTGTTTTAGTTATCTACATTCAAATTGTAACTTGACACAAATCTACTAAGACTAAGTTCCATGCACTCCTGAATATCACTACAGATGTCTTCCAGCATAACCAATCGTACCCATCACAAAAACCATCATGATGAAACAGTCACCTACAAGGATAGCAACATGATACTGAAGCACTAGTTGAAGGGAGAGAGAATTAAAAAAAAAAACAAAAAAAAAAACAACAACTTATATGAGTTTGAGATGGTGACAATATCGTCAGCTGATACAGCCAATCAGATGCTGCAATAGATCACCAAAAGCCTGTAGATTTTCCTCCTGGTGGGTTGGACACCTTTGTTCCAGGTCGTTTGGGTTGATTCTCATCGTATTGATGACCTGTGAACATTTTGTTAATTTATAGTTAAACTTTCAAACAAAGACAGTGATATTCTTTTTAACAAATAAATTGGCTTATAAATATTATTAGTATTGATTCAAAAAGATGAATACATGGAGGTGGGGGGAGATTACTTGCGTGTTAGATTTTCTGTCATACATTTTTTGTTTAAAGTAAACATGAGTCAGTGGTGGCAAATATTTGATCTAACAATATTATTTTAACTTATAAGAAATGACTTGGTTGTACTTGGCCACAGAATGAATGCAACAAAGTTTTTTTTTATAAGTATTAGAACTAAAAAAAAATAATAAAAAATAGGCCAATGTGAAGGGCAGTAACTTTAAGCTTACCACTAAGGGAAAATGATGAATCTTGCATGTTACGGGCCCCTCCTCTTGTTGGAGGCCGGCTGTGGAATTCATTAGCACTCTCAGGTAAGATTGGATTGTCTGACCGCTTATTATATACTAGTGCATCTTCTTCCTTGATTTCTACCACTGGTCCAGTGTAGGGCTCTCTCTCAACTATTTGAGGTTGTCGGGACTAAAGAATTGAAATAAAAAAATTTTTAATGACGCATTTATTAAGAGAATCTCTCCTGTCATAAAAAATATTTACTTGCAATAAAATGTTGAAATAGAAAAAAAAGTTTTAGTTATGCAAATGTTACAAATGTCAGATTGAAATAAAATTTAAGTTACTATATCTATAAAGACATACAACTAGAGAATGGTTTCAGAGCAAAAGAAGGAAACCCAATGACATAATTTAAAATGTCATTAAAAAGTATGAACAAATGACTGAACAGTGAACAGAGTTCATCTTACTTTAAAGTTTAAACAAAAGCTAGAAAATTATCCGAGAATAAAAGTTAGTGCTGACCTTTTCTCGGTTTCCAACACGACCAAAGACAGTTTGAGAGTTGACAGGCGTTGGTACAAATCTTCCCAGACCTTGGGTCACCTTTAGCTGTGGGGAATAGATAGATAATAAATCAACCAATGTAAACATGATAAGCTTTAAATGGTCAATGTATAATATAATCTGACATGGTATTATTATAACACATATTGTTATAAATAATTACAAAGCAGAAATGATCTAAGGATGCTTAACAGTGCACATTTCCTAGATGTGAATATGCAGATTCTTTGTCCTTACATGACAAAACACAAAGCAATGAATAATCAAAAAAAAAAATCCTTTGGTGGAAATTGCAAACAATATAATAACAATAAATGTAACAAGAGTAATTATAAGTTTGAATCAAAATATTGAATTCATATAAAACAGATTGGTTAATTCATTATACGGGGAATAATTAAATGAAGACACTGAATTGAATGAACTTTGATACTATGCCCGCATCACTTTTGAACTATTCCTTGTCTGGTGTTCCCTCAATATTTCTAGACAAAGGATAGGAAGCAACATGATTTTTGTGTTTGTCTTCTTAGCACTGCTACAAGATACTACTGAATGACATCATTCTAGCTGCAAATTTCTTTGTAAACAAGGTTTAAAGGTTATGCCACCCCTAAAGTGCTTGTGATATAAACATCTTTTTTTTTTTACATCAAGAATATAATTTGGGCACTTAGTTTCAAAAACATACCTGGCCTTCATCCATAACAATGCTCCCTCCAGTGATGACATATTCTGGTACACCATGTACTGTCATGCCTTCGAAAATGTTAAAGTCTACTGCCTGGTGGTGTGTTTTGGCACTGATGGTTCTGGTGGCCTCACCGTTCCAAATGACAATATCAGCATCAGAGCCAACAGCGATTCTACCCTGTTAAGTTAAACAAACAAATGTCATTTTGAACTACCGTCTAAGTTGATAGAAAATAAAGACCCTCTTTGTGGAGTTTACAAATGTTGCACTTTTGTTAATTTAAATTTCTTTTTTTTATTTTTAAACTTATTCTTAACATCTTAGGGGAGGAGGTGGCCGAAGAAACAGATGACCTTAACATCATCTGCCTTATAGATCGCAAGGTCTGAAAGGGGGACTTGACTTTAATATACATGTTAAGTCAATGAATTGATGACTTTCCGCATGTTTTATTATGTTTATAACATTAATGCAAACTGACAAATGTAAATAAGTCACAAATACATGATCAAAAACACTCTTCCAGCTCATTTCTTTAAAATATCCAGCACAAATAGTGTATAGGTCATCCTGCATAAATATGGTATTTGTTTATTATTGGAATGGGGGGATGTAGGGAATAGCTTTCTGGTCAGCATTAGTTGTATAACTGGCTACTTTCAGTCATAGAACAACTAATGTTTATCTCATAGGACGACTCAGTTTGTCCTCCAGATAAGACCAAGCCAAGGAAGTTAGTGTTGTCGGACGATAGTGTGAACACTGGGTTAACTGATTTGAGCAGGCTTCTCTGTGGATTTCAAAATTCAGCTCTTACTGTCAATATGTAGGCAATGACTTGCTAATGCACAGAAGGTACAGATCAGCATTAGTCAAGTTATTAAGTCAGTCAGTAATTAAATCAGATATTACGTAATCCAAGCTCCAATAATTTGCATACTGTTTAACAAAAATTAGCTTCTGGCTCCAAAAAAAAATAATAAAAAGATGACAAACTTACTTTCTTGGGGTAAATGTTGAAAACTTTTGCTGCTGTAGCACTGGTGACAGCAACAAATCTACAAGGATCCATTTTTCCTGAGTACTGAAAAGTTAGAAAAGTGACTTAGAAATGAAATTTTAAAAAATTGTTTCACTACTGGTAATTAAAAAGTGATTCACAACAAAGAATTCAAGAAAATTGTTTCCTTTACACATTTCTGTTTTTTATATATAAACTTGTACACCAGAAATGAGTGCATTTATCTTGTCCTTGGTTAATAAGCATTACTGGTTAGTAGCAGAAGAGTTGTCAAATACATAAAGTCTCTTTTCAAAATGACTCTCTGTATTAATATTAGAAAACTCTCCATTACCAATTTAGCAAATAAATTTTTAGCTATGTAGCATCTCAAGGTTTAAACATCTATGCAGCAACATTAGAAAAAAAAAAGTCAAATAATGCATAGACAAACTAAGTGCAGATATTTTTTGATGAATAAAATTGATTCTGCTCTAAAGGAAGAAAAAAATAACAAGTTCAATGGGAATAGTTGTGAAATGTCCAAGTTTCAAGATGCAATTTAGCTACTGACCACTCCTTTCTCCCAAATAATAGACATCCTGTCCTCAACACCATTTACACCATTGGGAATCCTAGTGAAGTTGTCCTTGCCGATCGCTTTCTGGTCAGCATTGAATGTACAGTTGTCTGTCCCTGTTAGCTGGAGATCATTGCTGTGGACAGACAGTAACAAGTAGAAATAAACTCAAAAGTTCTATAATAACGTCTCTAATCAAATGTTTGGACAAGGAATCAGCTAAGTATATGAAGAGGTTCTGATTTACATATTTTTTTGTTGTCTAAGTGTCAGACGTTCCTTCAGAAGTAGATTATTTCCCTTGGGCCCAAACCTCCAGAAAGATGGCAGGATAAGGAAGTTGATCTTGGGACCATTGTGACATCAATCCATAAAATATACACACAAGGCAGGCAACCATATGTGAATTTTATGTAATGATGACCCATAAAAAAAAAGAGTAAAGCTCCCCTTTCAGACCTTGCGATGTATGGGGCAGATGATGTAAAGATCATGTGTTTCTGTTCCCCCAGTTAACGAGGGTGTCATGTGGCCAGCACAACGACCAACCGCCTTTACTTTCCCCAACAAATTCAGGAACCAATTAGAACTAGGTGGACTCAGGTGCCCTAAAGATGCAGAAATTAAAAATCCCAGTCTTCACCAGGATTTGAACCTGGGAACCCTCAGTTTCAAAACCAAGCGCTTTATCACTCAGCCACCATGTCCTTGGAATGAAATAATTGAAGGATAATATGTCATTAATGTGACAACATCAAAGTTACAATGAATTACATTTTTCTTAAAACTATATTACTATTTCAGCACAGATGGTCACTTACTTAGCCAGCAGGTCCATGAGGTAGCCTGGTGTAGTGGGGTCAGCCCTGAGAGGTGGGCCCATCACATGCCCGGCAGCATGGCGCCAACATTTGTTATAGTGATGGGTTCCATCAGTTCCTAAACCAGCAGCGATCGGTTCTCCAAATACTATTTTACCTATAAGATAATACAACCATAGTAGCAATTAGTTCTCCAAATACTATTTTACCTATAAGATAATACAACCATAGTAGCGATTAGTTCTCCAAATACTATTTTACCTATAAGCTCATACAACCATAGTATGGTAAAAAAAAATAGTTTTAACCCTTTGACAACTAGAGTCGCCGCCACTGGTAGACAACTAGAGTCGCTGGCAATCGCCGATATTGGGTTGTTTCGTTTAGGCACGCACTGCTAGTCTTTTAAAATAACTATTTATATCTTTACTAACTCTGACCTAGAAGAGCGATAGTGATGCTATTTTTAGGTGTTTATTTTGTATCTGCAGCATGTTAGAATGGATTTTTATGATTTTTTGAAAATTAAGTTGTTTTTTTTGCTAGCCTAGAAAATGGAACATATGTAGGCTTATGTTTAAGCTTTAATAGAATAAGATTTTAATGGGAATATTAATGTTTAAGCTGTAAAATAAGGATATAATGATTGGGGTAAGTGATTTAGAACCATTTAAGACCGATAGTATTGAAAATAAATAAAAAATTGATGCTAGATCCAGTATTGAATATGTTAGATCTAGTGAAACGGGAGATTGGAAGGCAACTAAATATGAGGTGATATTTTAATGTTTTTGAGCTCTACACTGCTTAACCCTAGGTCTATTTTTTCTATTATAAAAAGACGGTTTTTGTTAGGTTTTATTAGTTTTTTTTCCGTGGATTTAGTCAAAAAATTGATTTTTTAAAATAGCTGATACAGAGTTATATCCCTTCTCTTAGGGATGGGGTAGATAGTTTCTTACAACTGCTTAGTGGTGAAATGGTTAAATAATAATTTGTTTTTTACACATTATGGGCAAACATGTTAAAAGTTTATTTGTGAATTTCCCCAAAGCCTCGAGTCATGTACAAAAACTTCAAATAACTGATATATATATATATCTATATCTATCTATCTATATATATATATATCTCACCTTCTCTTCTGGCCTTAGAGATAACATTAGCAGAGGATTTACTCATGACATGGACTACATACAACGGAGCTCCAGCCTGATCAGCGATGGTGATAGCTCTAGTGGTGGCTTCTTCTTCAACCTATCGAAATATTCATTAACAGGGCATAAACTCAGGATTGGTTACATTTTGAGCACATTGATAACAAAAGATATCACAGCAAATGACACTGTCAATAATTACTACATAACAACAGGACTTTATCCTACCTCCTCTGGCCTGGATTGTAAATGTCCTTCTGGGCCAGACACACCCTGTTGCAATAATTCTCTAGATTTCTGAAATTAAAAAGGGATTTAATTAGAGACCATATCATTAAAAAAAATATGTGTATTTGCATGTGTTGTATTCAAGAATATTGCCTTCAGCGACCACCGGCAGACAATGCTTATGCTTGCCATAGATGTGGCAAAATATGTAGGTCATAGCTGGGACTGTGTAGCCACAGTAAATATTGCAATCTTCATTAATCTTCGGACACGAAGATAAGCCTGATTATTCAAGAATATATTATCTGTTTTGTTCATTGTTTAAATCATACTATTTCTGACATGTATAAACATATATCAAGTATTTATTGCATTTGAAGTTGTTGCAGAAAAGAAAAAAGAGAGAATTGTAAAAGATCTTTTTATACTTTATTGACTTTATAGAACAGAATCAAGCAGAAAGATTTTAGTGCTTGAAATGCCTTTTCATTCATGTTTTTTTTTTAAATATTAATTTAATAATGAATCTATTCTCAATTGTTTTGCATTTGACCAACATTTTTTATTTTTATAAGAGAACAACTAGACAAAATATAAAAGAACAAATAGACAAAATATAAGAGAACAACTAGACAAAATATAAGAGAACAACTAGACAAAATATAAGAGAACAACTAGACAAAATTTCCTTCAAATGTACAAGGAAGAAAAAAAAGAAAGACAACTCACAATAGCAATGAGATGTCCATTCTCTGCATGCACCATGGGCAGGGCTTTCAGTTCCTTACAGCGCTTGAAGCAGTGGTAAATCTCATCATCATCCAACATGAAGACATCTTTGTAGGCCATGAAGACTTTGTAAGAGTTGACTCCTGTCATCACAACCACAAAACATTTCAGGCACATGGGGGAGGGGCAACAACAAAACATACCCAAAAAAAAACAACAAACAATGGTATTAGCCAGAATGCAGTAGCGTAACACAACAGAAATAATGTGTGCCAGGTGAATGTCCCATAACAAAACCAATTTATTATTATCCTCAAAATGAGCTTTTAGAATAGGTATTGATTTCATGATTTTAAAAATGTTATAAAATAATTTTTACTAGTCAACCCACGGTGTAACATATGTGGCTATTTTGCAGGTCAGGCCTTAGGCCACTGCAACCTATGTGACCGCAGTGGGCCCCGCAATTTCATAGGACACGTGCTAATTCTAAATGTAAATTATTAAATTAAACAATTCTATAACTTAAAACAGATTTCCCGCAACCTCCTGATTTACCAGGAGCTCCTGGAAATCTCCTGAAATTGCAATATATACGAAAAAGTCCAGGAAATCTCCGGAAATTAATAAAAATTTTTAGAAAACTCATAAAAATCTCCTGAAATATATAGACAAAAAATTGTCACTTTGGGGTATCATTCAATATGGAAAATGCCAATCCTAAGCCTGATTAAAAAATGGCATTATACAATACACGCAATGGAAAATGCCAATCCTAAGCCTGATTAAAAAATGGCATAATACAATACACGCAATTGAGGATCTGGTGAAAGAAGCTTCTCGCACCTCAAACTAATGAAGAATTACTTGAGGTCAACAATTCTCGTAGATAGATTGAAACATTTGGTAATTATTGCTATTGAGTGCGATCTATGTAGGAAATAGACTTTTTATGATATACTGTATGCCTCCGCTACATGAAAGGCTCTTAAAGTAATTCTGTACGTAGTAAAGAATGAATAAAATGCAAAGATGAATTTAATTTCTAATAAAAAGTCTAAATTTTCACATATTATCCATATCCCTACCCAAATCCGTTTCGCAGAGGGCCCCAAAATGGTTAAGTCCGGCCCTGCTATTTAGTGATGGGTGAATACAGAGTAGATTACCTGTTCCCAACCCCCCCCTTTTTTTTGCTGCTAAAGCTATGTGGGGTGGGGGTAACTTTAGTCTGACTTGCAGAAATAAAAGTGTGATCTTTCCATGACTTTTTGGTCACAATGATTAATTTCGGCCCTGCTATTTAGTGGCAGGAAAATATTACTTATTCCCTCTCCCTCTTTTTTTCCCCAATTAAAGTTACGTAGGGTAACTCTAGTCCAACTTGTAGAAATAAAAGAGTGATCTTTTCTTAACTTCTTGGTTTCCAAACTGTTGAGCCATGATGACAATTATATATATAGATTGTGTAATAGTTAACCACATGTCTCTAGACTTTGATTAGGAACACATGACATGACAAGAAGAGAGTTTTGTGCCCTAGTTGTCAAAGGAAATGGCAAATATTAATTGTGCACGGCGTTGGGAAATGAATTAACTATGTAACTGATAGACCAACAAGCCAATGGTCTGTAAGTGTAAAATAACCCCATTATGTGCTTCCTTTCTAGATTAGAGGTTGATTTATCTTTTTACTTGTGCAATAAGTATCAGGGTTATGTATGTCGAGAAAATTTTTAAAATCTGCACTCTAAGTAAAATATTTATTTACAAGGGCTTGCAATCTAGAAGCATTTAGAATGGTATAGTATTGTAACCTCTAAGTATTGTAACCTCTAAGTATTGTAACTACAGCAAGATGACCTCACCCTTCTCACTGCAAAGTACGTCCATTTCCTTGGAGACCTGATCATTCCACCATGTGACAGCCACATGCAACCCATAGTCGCAGCAGACCTTGGCATCAGCCCAGCCTCGCCATTTCTCGTAGGCGTCAAGTAAAGACTCTCCCTTCTGGGGTATCACAAAGTCAACTGGAGGAAATTAAAAAAACTATCATGAAAAAATTGTTTGGCATTATGTCAAAGTTATTTTCACCAGAGAAAAAAAATTTTAGTAACTGAAAGAATCAAAATGAAAACACTAATTGTATGTTTTGGTTTTATATAAAGAGTTAATTTTGTAAATATATAAGTTTTTAAACGTCAAATGTACTTATAAAACTCTTCTTAAGTCTTTGTGATTTTTGTCTAGGACAGTTTTCCTCTCTGCATTTGTATGTTACTCAACTGATGACAAACTTCAATGAAATAGTCACTGAACTGTGAACTAGTTTAAATAGTTCAATGTGCCTTGACTACATAAGGACAGGGAGAATATTTAGGAAGCGTGGTTGAGAGGCTAAGTGCGCTTGAACTTAGCTTGGCTACCTAGAAGGGGGCACGAGGTTCAACACCTGACTCGGGCAGAGTTGTGTTAACTGAGCGCCTAAAGGCAGCACGGAAAACCAACTCCTAGATACCCCCTCCCCTCCCACTGGTCCACTAATGAGATTGGACCAAAAGCGCTCTGAGCATGCTATAAGCATGAAAGTAGCGCTATATAAAAGCTATAATAATAATATTACACAGACAGATCTAGATTTTAGATCTGTGATAAAATAGTTGGCTTTCAAACCAAGGGGGAAAGAGTACCCCTTTTAGACCTTGCGATCTATCATCTGTTTCTATGATCGTTGATTTCACGAAGGTGTCATGTGGCCAACACAACGACCAACCGCCTTTACTCCTTCATGTCAGGTACCCATTAGAGTTGGACAGACTTAGAGGCTTGATTTTATTTTTTTATTTTTAAAGATCCTACTCTTCAATGGTATTCAAACCCTTTGGTTTGGAAGTCAAGAGTTTTACCACAATCATTAACCTTGCTATAATGGATATCTGAGCTACTATTGCTGGTTTGTCATGATAGCCACAGAAATATTTATTTTTTTTTAATTCAGAGAATGAAAGACATTGTTTCTCTTATAATGCTACACTGCTGTAAGATGTAGGACACTGTGTTATACGTTTTATAAATAACAATTTAATATAATCACGTTGGTTTCTTAGAAAAAGCAGGCCTACTTATTTTGCCTTCTCTCACTTAATGTTAGTCAAATTATGAAAGACTAAGAAAAAATAAAATAAAAATACATAACAAATAAAAAGCTCTCAAAAACCCAACAACAAACAAACAGGTTTCCATCAAACTGACACCAGGTCATATGTTTAAGAGTTATCTCCACCTGTTTATGTAAGATGATGTAAAATAAGGTTTTAAAAATAGCACTATCTTATAAAAGCATTACAGAAAACCCAGTGCCTGGGGCATGTGTAGAACAGTAAAAAATTGAGCAAACCAGTTAGATTTGTATGGAGTGTTTCACAACTTTTCCACATCAAATTATGTTCCCCAACATTCTGTTTAATGTTAAGCTCACAGTTAATCTCTCACAGTTAAGCTCTTAGTCAGAGAACCCCAGTTACATGAAAGAGTTAAAAAAAAAAGAGTAAAAACTACTGACTGATCATTGTAGTGCCACCAGCAAGTGCTGCCTTTGTCCCACTGTAGAAGTCATCTGCTGACACTGTGCCCATGAAGGGCATCTGGAAGTGAGTGTGTGTGTCAATGCCACCTGAAACAAATAAAGAAAAAACATGTTAGCATTCCATTCTAAATTTAATAACATTTATTTACTTTCTTAGAAACCTTAGAAATGTTGATAGGTATTCCTTACAAGTTGGTGGCAGGAGACTGAGTGAGCTTTTGGTAAGGGCTAGTTAGTCCAGTTGGTAAGGACTAGTTAGTCAAATTGGTGTAAGTGCTAGTTAGTCAAATTGGTGTAAGTGCTAGTTAGTCAAGTTGGTGTAAGGGCTAGTTAGTCAAAATGGTGTAAAGGCTAGTTAGTCAAGTTGGTAAGGACTACTTAGTCAAGATGGTAAGGACTAATTAGTCAAGATGGTAAGGACTAGTTAGTCAAGCTGGTAAGGGCTAGTTAGTCAAGTTGGTAAGGACTAGTTAGTCAAGATGGTAAGGACTAGTTAGTCAAGCTGGTAAGGGCTAGTTAGTCAAGATGGAAAGGGCTAGTTAGTCAAGATGGTGTAAGGACTAGTTAGTCAAGATGGTGTAAGGACTAGTTAGTCAAGTTGGTGTAAGGACTAGTTAGTCAAGTTGGTGTAAGGACTAGTTAGTCAAGTTGGTGTAAGGACTAATTAGTCAAGTTAGTGTAAGGACTAGTTAGTCAAGTTGGTGTAAGGACTAGTTAGTCAAGTTGGTGAGGACTAGTTAGTCAAGTTGGTGAGGACTAGTTAGTCAAGTTGGTGTAAGGACTAGTTAGTCAAGTTGGTGTAAGGACTAGTTAGTCAAGTTGGTGTAAGGACTAGTTAGTCAAGTTGGTGTAAGGACTAGTTAGTCAAGTTGGTGTAAGGACTAGTTAGTCAAATTGGTGTAAGGACTAGTTAGTCAAGATGGTGTAAGGACTAGTTAGTCAAGATGGTGTAAGGACTAGTTAGTCAAGTTGGTGTAAGGACTAGTTAGTCAAGTTGGTGTAAGGACTAGTTAGTCAAGTTGGTGTGGGCTACTTAGTCAAGTAAGGCTTAGCATAGGGATGATAATCTCTAGATGCAAGTTTTATGTTTCACACTTTGGTGTTATGGTAAATATAGAGTTTAGATTGACATCAGACCTTTTCTAATTATTTAACATACATCCATTTTACCAGTAATGGGGAGAGATATAAAACACAACAAGTTCAGGCTAGTTGCTGTATAATGGTATACGGTATAGTAGCTAAGTTCAGCTATACTGGTTTTAGTTGATGTTGTGATTCTTATACCACAATTCCCACTGACTTTGACTTGACTGAACTGATATAAAATTTATGGACAAGTTCAAGCTGGGAATCGCCAAAACAGAAAAGAGATGGAAAATTTGTACAGCACATTCCTAATATTCACAGGTTGGAAAATCTACATTAGTTTTTAAAAACAAAGTCCTCTTTAAAAAAAAAATTTGAAAGAATGGGTAAATTTAATGTTTTAGATTTTTATATGTGTTTTCTCTTTTATAAGAATGCCAGAGAACAGAGTAGCAAAGATTGTCCACCATTAAAAATCAAAAGGCAGGGGCCCCAAAAGCAGACCACAAGTATGGGGCTTGATGACGAAGAGGCAGATCTAGAACAGCTAAAAGAACAGGCATGGAGACGTAAAGTACATGATAGATCAGAATGGAGAGATGTGCTAAAGCAGGCGAGGGACCTCCATGGGCTGTAGCAATGCTAAGCAATCTTTTGTTCTTATATGCTACATTAGGATAACCCCTATAGCATCAATTATTATACAAAATAACTGATATCTGTCCCACTGTATATTTAATAACATATTTTTAAATAAGTCCCACTTGGTCCGTCTGGCTTATATTTTTACTTTCACATTCCACAGTCTGACCAACACCTGATTGACCTAAATCTTCAAGCCTCAACCAGTAAATCACTTGAGAGAAAAAGATAGAAAAAAATGTTTACCTGGCATGACAAATTTTCCTCGAGCATCAATAGTTCTAGCTCCTCCAGGAATGACCAGGTTAGTGCCGACTTGCCTGGGGGGAAAATAACCAAACCATTTTATGAAAATGTTTTACTAGACAAGAAACTTCAATACACATCTGAAAACACTGCACTCAGTAACACAGCAGTATGGATCAACCAAAAAAGTAGCCAGTTTTAGCAGTTGATTTTCATTACAGAGTATTTTTTTAAACGTCTCTCTTATCAAGTAAATTACTATAACTCAGTACTGTATTCATTCATTCTTATTTTAACAATGTTATGAGGCAATGACTAGTGTTTCCCAAACTTTCTCCTTAAGGGAACAATATGCACATTCTGAGTATTTAGCAGAACACTATGCTTATTTTTTAGAGAGATTAATTCACGTGGTGGCCTGCTAGTTAATTATTCCAGTAGTTTGTGAAACATCTTTTCAGGCCTCGTGGAATGCTAGGCTTCAGCAGAAAACAGTTTTTTAGAAGAGCACACTGTAATAGCCAAAAATAAAATATTTCTCTATAGAAAACAAATAAAGTTCCTTCCTTGCAAATCCCTTCTCTTTTCACCTTTTCATCCTCTGACAAAGTTCCACTCCTACATTCAGTCTTCATCTAGTTCTGTATAATGTTAGTACTCAATACTAGTCAACACCAAAAAAAAAAAATCTTCTCCTTAAATCTCCTTATATCTACTCTATTTCTCCTTCACTAAGAAAGTCTATGAGATGGCTCAGTAAATACTTACTTAATAATCCCATCTTCAATGTAGATATCTGCATGGAAAGACTGGTCATCATTCACAATGGTTCCATTTTTGATGAAGATCCTGGACTGGGCACTCTGTAACAGATACAAAGTTTGGCCTCATGAGTTGACTTTTCAATACATTCATTGCAACATCTGCACACAATGAATCCAGACCTTGAGTGTTAGGTGCCTAGGACTAAGCAACTAATGCAACATGTCTAATTGTGGCAAACATTAAAATTCCATCGCAGGAAAAATAGAACGAACAAAACTAACTTTGTGAGAGTATAAGGAAATCAAATGGATGGAAAGCAGGGATATATGTTGAGTAGTAAATTGTAATTTGATGTATCTCCTAAACATTTAACTCTTTCTCTCCTAACAGACGATACCAACGTTGATTCCACCAGCATGTGGTAAATAATTACGGAGAGAAAGAGTTTAAGAAGAGTTTAAGACATATATTAGTATGACTGTGAGATCACAAAAACAGACACAAGAACTCTTTTGTTTTCTTGGATATAAAATTATTGAATGAAAGCCAAATTTAACTTCAATCAAATGTTGGGAGTGACATTGTGGTTTTGAAAGTATATTTCTTTTGGCTATTGTTGTATTGTTTTGTACTGTAATGCACTATTGAGAGTCAGAGTTCTTAGGGAATAATAAAGGTATACAGCTAATACTCTTATTATAAAATAGCATTTCATCTAGTGTACATAATTATATTTATTATTATTTGTATATCTGGTAGAACCAATAAGCATAAATTAATAGGCCACATTAAAAGGAATGAAGATACTAAGGAAAACCCCATGAGCTAAGTATTAATAGATATGCTGGTCTAATTGGATGAGCACTTAACCCAATTACACTAATCAGCTCATTACAAAATACATTTTGATCAAATATTGCTCTCAAATGTATTGGAATTCCTTATTTAACATCAAAGTTATCCATTTTTAGTAGTTTGTGTGAATATTTCTAATTTCTAATCGGTTCAGAAACACAGTGGCTGAGTGATAAGGCAATAGGTTTCAAAAACAGGAGTCCCAGGTTCGAATATTGGTGAAGACGGGGGATTTTTAATTTTGGAATCCAACCAATGTCCAATGGGTTTGAGCAGTTAGTTGGGGAAAGTAAAGGCGGTTGGTCGCTGTGCTGAAACGTCTGAAAATGGTACTTTACTTTTCGTTTGTTGACCCTATGAGATGTAAACAATTCACAAATTAAAGTGACCAATATCTTTTGATGGTTAATGGCAGGTACTCATTTGAAATGGGAGAGTTGAGTGTGAACTTCTGTACAAAAAAAAAAATAATCTCAAGTAACCATTCCATAATCACCGGGAGTTGAACCCAAGACCTTCACATAACATGTCAATCCCACTCAACCACCCCCTCCTCTAATATTATATACAAAGAATGAAGGGACTGAAAAAAAAACTATTCTACTCCATGTTCAATGCAGACCAAATTTGTTTGTAGATTGTTTGTCTACTGTGACCACCCCTAGCAATGTGTTCAAGTACTTCATCAACAAGTTGAAATGTTGAATGATTACACTATTGAAATCCCACTTAGCTAAAGTTAGCTGGTGAGTAATTCATTTCACATGCTGAGAGCTCTCCTTGAGAGTCAGGTCTAGATTTTTGTGGTGTGCAAACCACATGGGCAACGAGGGGGAAGGGCCATTGTGTGAAATATGAATCACGTGACCTTGGAGGGGGGGGGGATAACCAAACAATGTCAGGCCAGGCACTTGTCCTCCCCAGCCTCATACACTGAGATCAACTAAAGGGGGGACAGTTTCAGGGGAGAAAACTAGTGAAAGTTATGCGCTCTTCATTACAACAAATACACAGTTATTGCGCTGAATGTCGCAATTTATTCAGTGGTTACGATTTTTTTTTTGTATCGACTTAAGAAACCCATACTTTTTTTTTTCTTCTAAGAACTAACAACAAAAGATTACGTGGTAAACACAACATACAGGCTATAGACCAAGCTTATTGGAACCTTCTTCAAACTTAGCTGAATGCACTGCCATCCCTTTATGCAGCAGAAGTGAACAGTCGACACGATGTATTCTCGAATGGACAGGCCAGAGAACATGTCATTCCTCAGTACTTACTTAAAATAACTGAGTTCTTCGAGAGTAGAGCACTACGATAGGAGACAAAGAGTAATCGTTTAGATCTTGTTACTGACGGAGTGACGCTTACCCCGCCCCCTCCTCAATTTACGGTAAACTGTCAATGGATCTGATTGGTGAGAACTCTACGTTTTAATTAGGGCGTTCTGTGTACAGCTGAATACAAGGCGACGCACGGTACACGTCTGCAATCGAACTGATAAGTCGTCTGGAAGATAGTTCAGAAATGCCACAAGTACAGAAAAAAAAAAAAAAAAAGGTCAACGGGACAGACTTCCTTGATTTTTCGTTCCTGGAGAGTTCTCGCACGGCGCCAGAATGTTGGGAGCCAGTAGAAAACTCAAAAGGAAGCAGATCTACTTGTTACCAATTCTCGTCGTGTATTAGAAGTGCGACATGAAGATCTATTTCAAACAGATAACGCTTCGGACATCAGCCCTTCTTCATCCAGAGGCATCAAAAGTACACACAAATATAATAATGTATTATAATAATAATTTATGAGTCATGGTAGATCAATACATAATTTTCCACTGTGCTCTCTTTCCCGCATTTTGTTTCCCGCCAATCCAATAGTTATCCATTAAAAAGCGTTTAAAATGATAAATTTTCTGATGAACTGTGAGAAAAGACGATGGGGGGCTGAGCTTTCTAACCATTTAATAGACAACTAACAATAACGAAGTGATTCCATTCATTGCAAATCTGATCAATTTATTAACATTACTGGCACTGTTGAAAATAAACAAAATAAAGTCATTCTCCATTGTCATAGTTTACAATCCTAGTCCCAGACAAAGTAATAAGCACCCAATGAACCGTGTATTGGGTTTCGTACTCCCGTTCATTGAACACTTTGCCTGAATAGATTTCTTTACCTTCGTAACAGACCAATAGAAGAGCTCTACTTCAACAGTTTGTACCAAGTGTTTTGATTCATACAGTCTTCATTCAGTGCCATCGATCACGGCTGACAGTTATTGCCAAATACAACTTCTTAGCAGTTTTGCTTATCATCCGCTCGGACTATTCAGTAACGGCGTATGCAAGAAACGAAAGATCAAAGGCTAAAGGTTAAAAGGCAAACGTACGAGGTTATTGTTGGAAGACGAAATCATTGGAAGAAATCTTGCTGAGCGGCACTGGAGTTATACACAAGAGAATCTAAACGTGGGTATACACTTGGAATAACGTTAGTCAGATTTTATAAACAAAATGAAGCGCGAAAAAAACCTAAACAAAATTAGACTTACCCAAAGAAAACACTTCAGTTACCCTTTGCTAACATTTCATTAAAATAATTATTTTGCAGGGATAGATAGATACATACATAATAGAAAGATATTCCGATAGATAGATAGATAGAAAGAGAGAGAGATAGATAGATTTAAGCTCGAATGAGAATGAATAAATGATTCATAATACCGTTGTTTTTTTTCCTCTCCAGTTTCAACTCTTTAGATTCTATGTTAAAATCATTTTAGTTTTACTTTTCACAAGACTACAATCTAGACCTGGTTTTAGCGAGACAATGAACATGGTGAAGACTGGGATTTTTTACTTTTGGGATCTTTAGGGCGCCTCTTAGTCCACTCAGCTTTAATGGGTACCTGACATTAGTTGGGGGAAAAGTTACGGCGGTTGGTCGTTGTGCTGGACACATGACACCAGCGTTAACCATGGGCCAAAGATACAGATGGCCTTTACATCATCTGCGCTACAGACCGCATGGTCTGAAAGAGGAACGATTACTTTGTACGTACTAACACAATGGGGACCTCGCTTACACCCCAGACTAAGGTCACACCAGTCTGTGTGTCATTAGCGAGACTGTTGTATGCAATGTTCTACCGATACAATGAGCCAGGGATGTGGGCTGTGCAGGGGGGATTAGGTCTTGCTAATGAGTTGCTGTGTATGTCTGCAATCCTCCATTGCATTCTTTCATTATATCAAGCACTCCATTAAAACCCAGCTGGAAGTTCGCTATGTTGACATTGAATGATATACCGAGTCTTAGTGCCAGGTAGAAATGTGGACTTCCAACCGACTATGTCGGTAAAGCCACACTGCTAGACACACTGCCACCATGTTCGTCTATTTAGCTGCAACTGTCATGTCGTCTATCGATTCTTAGAACAATGGAGATAAAGATATTGCCAAGAACAAATAATCTATTTGATAAAATGGGAGGGAAAAATAAGCCGGGGGGGGGGGCGTTTGAAGATCAATAACCAGTGGTTATCAGGCATTTTCCCTTTAGAAGTCTAGATCTTTCGAAAGTTTCATCGCGCAAGTCTAATGACTAAGTGACCTCCCAACCCCTGCACACCCACACAGACTCGCTGACAACACTGCTCACCAAGGCTGAACTAAATACCCAAGAAGATAACGAGCACAGCGCGTGCAACTCACCTGAATGTGATCTGTCATCGTGGACCAACAGGAGTCACTTGTGAACGCCTAAATGTACAGTGAGACACTAGCCTACATCCAACACTGAATGCTACAAATCAAGCAACTGAACAGCTCCGTGTTATTACGACTACTAATGGAAGCAGAATACTTTTAAAGACAGTACCAACTGCTAACTAATGCAAGATATCTTCAACACTAGTCGCCACATAGATCTCTAGACTACAGTAATGATTCACCACTACCTACGGGGTGAAAGAGAGAGAGAGAGAGACTATGAACACGACACAACGCAAGAGACCAAGCCAATGTTACAGGTCCCCCCCCCCTCCACTAAGATCAATAGCCGGCTTCCACCTTAAGAGTGAGACCTGGGTGTGGGAGGGGCGAGAGCATCGATCGGGCAACGAACACGGTCGACAGACGACCATAGTTCATGCCGACCCTAACATCCCAGACACTGGGCAGACGACATCGAGCACACTCCCCCCGCCCTTGGTGGTCATCTCGACGTCTGGAATTCTGTCCCTGGAGGAGGCATGTGTTTCCTTATCTTAGACATTCAGAGCAGCTTATAGCAGAACTGTTTGATTAGTCATGTCTGCTTAGAACAGAATAGTTTTTACAAACATTGTTTCTTATACAGATCTATGCCAGAGCTAGAAGTATTGATTTTAAAGATCCTTAACTCAACGGAGTCAGTAGCAATGGTATAGTAGTTCTTTGATGTAATTAGGAACACATTTACTTTGAGGGGAAAGGGGGTTCGGCGGCGGGTGGGTACTAAAATATAAGCCCAATACTAATCCAATAGAGCTCGGTTAATGTATGCAGTATTTCGATAATCAGGCTGGGGTTACCATGTTTATCTCAGGACACGACCCGTCTTTAAGTAAATGTCCGAACCTTAATGATCAATTTTTTGTGTCGTTTCTTCCATTCAAACCTCGGAAGACAGTGGCAATGATTTGTCAAACTAATGAATGTGTTTGCGTGGCGCCAGAGACAAAAGTGACTCCATCTTTAGGGAAATGCCACCGAGGTTCTTTTAAGAGACACATAGCGAGAGTGTACCAGACTTAATGCAGACGAAGTATGGACTACCCATAATGCCTGCTAATGTTTACAGTGGTATATAAGCAAATAACAACAGATCTAGATCTAAAATAAATCGGTAAATCGGCACTAGATTCTCCTAGAAATCTAGCCCATGTCCTAAATAGGAAGCTAGAATACACAATGCAAGCGAATATAAATTTAAAAAAAAAAAAAAAAAAAAATGTACGGTTGTATAAAAACATCACCTGTCACACGGCCTTGACCTATATAATTATGAATAAAAAAAAATGTAGCTATGAAAAATTATTTCCAAAGTCTCTTTCAGAAACAGATCTAGATTTACACGCTAATATAAGCACATCTAAATACGAAATATTATCTACATCTATGTTACAAAACGGGAAAGCTTGTAGACCTACACATGTACATTACACACAGCAGTTTTAAAAAAAAACGATTTTTTTTTCCAAACAAAAAAAAAAAGTCAACTCTAGCACCTTAATGATAAAATTGTAGTGTGTCAACACGTTTCCTTTCGAAAGGGAACTTGCCGTGCGTCTACTGGGGCCCGCCAAAATACACACACACACACACCCTAACGCACTTGCGTTGACACACACAGGAGAGAGAAAATGTGCTGCACTCAGCGAATATGACGCTCTCCTGTCGCTGGAGGTGAACAAATACAACAGAAGATATCATCTTGTTTGAATGGAGACCGCCCCCTTTTAAAAGTTGCATGACTAATGCCAGTTAATTATGCAAGCATAAAGGAAGTGCTAATTGTGGCTATGAAAAAAAAACCCTTCATGGTAATTGCAGACAATAACTAGATTTAGGCATAAACAGAATTTGAACTTTTCAACTAAAAAAAAACCAAACAGGACTCTCGCTAACCAGCCAATCCAACTGACATCCTTGGACTAACAAAAGGTGAGGTGACATTCAAAGGCTGCCTGGTTATATTTACCTGACTCCCCCAGCCTATACCTCCTTAGCACAATAATCTACAAAGGTCCTCAAACTATTATGTACTATTGTAATACATTATCTTGCAGATGAAGAGAATACAAAGAGGTATCGGAGACCGAACCGTCCCTTTCTAGAACTGAGCTTGAGAATGTTTTGTATTATTAAGTGAATTTAGCTGGGTTAAAGTGTTCAGAAAAACACTGATGGACTTCCTAATGTACACGACCAGTAGAGAGGAAAAGCATAGGGGGTTATCATACTAGATCTATATGGCATGTGGTCACGTGGTTACCTTGAAACATTTGAGTTAAATCCATTCCAGTACAAGAGCAGTACAAAAGGTTAGCGTTGAGGCGTAAAGAAATGTCTTCAATGGGACAAATACAAACCTAACATGGTCTCTACTAGGGTTACCTAATAAACTGATAGCGTACCCTGGCATACGTCGGCTTCGAGCAGCACTGCACCGACTTGTATTGCGTCTCACGATCAGCAATGAATCGTACACTTGACTTTGTATTATGTTACCCAATGCTCCAGCATGCACGGGTACGCCCACCATCTTTTGTTTGTTTGTTTACACCCTCCTTTGTTAAATATATTGTACATTTCTAGAATATATATATGTATGTTATGTGCTTGAGTGATTTAAGTTTAGTCTTTCCTGGGTATATTTCTTGATATTTAGGAAAATACGCATTTGCCCCTCAAAATATGCATTTCCAGGTCTGGGAATACGCATTTCCATTTTGGCATGTTTGTAAAATGTTTTACATGTTTCGGATGTTCTTTCAGTGTTGAAGATAGTTTACTTCCTAGTCCAAACCTCACGCAGGACGACGGGGGATGGGAGCGGGCAGGGTTTGAACCCTGGACCATCGATAAATTCAAACGACAGTCCAGCGCGCAAACCGCACGGAAATCTGACTTGATTCTTTCACTTCCTATTCCCTTCCTTTCACATTTTGGAAGTTTTCTCTTGAATGATTCATTGGTAAGTATGAGAATGTATGCCTTTGAAATAAATTATTACTATTTTTTAGTTTCATTCTTTCTTTGCCCAAAATGCAATTTATTCCATTCAGTTTTTTGTACTTGGCGTAATGCTGTACAGTTAGTGAATTACGAACACACATTTCAAGGACATCACGAGCAGACGATAGGGGCAAGCAAGCACAGTCCGAGATGTTCTCATGGAGTCGGCACTGCGGCTACAAACTGCTGAACAGAAAGATGCTCAAGTTTTTTTAAACATTTATTTTGAAAACACTTTCCGCTTAGGTCTGAAAGTTTGTTTGTAATGGTGTCCACACCGAATGAGAACGACGTTGTGCGATTTAAGATAGTGACCTGGTGAAAACATCTCAAGCGAGTGTACAGAGGGACGCAATGTTAGGTTTAGCTCTTGGCTCAAGTCAATGGACCAGCACCAGAGTGAGTATAGAGGCAAGTGTTCACTGGAGACACAGTAGGCGCTATGTATTTCAACGACGTATAGATCAGCACACGTTTTAATGTCTCAGAAATATTCTCCCATTCAACCATGGGTTTGTTTTTTAAACCCGATAACTTTTTAAAGTCCAAAAATTTTATTTTTTTTATATTGCCTCTCTTAAGCTCAGTGCCATCACGTGGACATGTGGGGAGAGGGGGTAGCTTGGAGGTTTTCGTGCAGCCTTTAGACGCTCAGCAAACACAAATCAGTTGGAATCGGGATTCGAACTAAAGCCCACTTGACAAGCAGCCATGGGGGAGTATGCCACTAAGCCACACAAGTTAATGGAAACAAGATTATTACTTCTACAGATTTGAACAGATTTCGATTGACTTTCCTCAGCAAGTCGTACAGATTGAAAAGACGGATACGTTGCCTTCCTGTCTTGTTGGGATTAATGTCATGTACGCTCCAACACGCACCCTCCCTACTGTGGCATGACCCAGATGTTTGCAAGAATCAAAAGAATAGTTAACAAGACACAAGGTTACCCACCCAGCCCCAGCACCAAGTGACTGACATTAAACCACAGGACAGATAGACTCCCCATTCAAGACTTGACTGTCTCACGCATTCTTTAACATTTATTTTGAAAACGCTTTCCGCTTAGGTCTGAAAGTTTGTTTGAAATGGTGTCCACACCGAATGAGAACGACGCTGTGCGATAGTGACCTGGTGAAAACATCTCAAGCGAGTGTACAGAGTTAGGCCAATATTAGAATATGCATCCTCTGTTTGGGATCCTTCAACTCAAGAAAACATTAAGAAACTAGCACAGACACGAAATAGAGCAGTGAGATTCATAACAAACGAATATTCCAGTTTGATTAGAGTAACACCATTTTATAAAATCAATAAACTTAGAGACACTTTAAGAGAGAAGAATAAAAAGCGAAGTAGCTATAATACATAAAACACTGAACCATAACTAACAAATAGAAAAATAAAACCTAATGAAATACCCAGAAAGACACAAAGATAGAGACATTTCTTATTCCATACGCTAAAAGAAATTCATATAGGTGCTGTCTTTTTCCCTAGTGCTATTAGAGAACGGAATGGGTTGCCTGAATCAGCCAGGAAAACCAACAATTTCGCAGAGTTTGTCATTTATTGACTAGATTGACACATGAAGTGCGTAGGACGAAATTATCTTCTTTTTTTGAAGTAACGTCTGTAGCATACAAGATAGATAAGAGTGATACAAGGTTAGGTTTAGCTCTTGAATAAAAAAAACAACAACAGAAAACGAACTAGAGTCCCATGATAGAAATATTCACCACATTTCCACATTCTTTCTTATAAAGATGCAAGTGTTAAACCCGAATGTCTCCAGAAACGACGCAGGCGGGTGGCTTCTGGCAGGGAGGAGTGGAGCGCCTTTGTTGCGTGCACAGTTTCAGCATCCCTTTTAGTGAATATTATACTCGCAGAGTATATCAATAGCCACAACTCGGATATATTTTGCAGACATTTTTTTTATTGAAAAAAAATATTAATATTTAGTTTCACAATGCCTTAAAACTAGTTTGTTCAGAATGATACTGAATCAATTGTAAGCCAGAGGGAGTAACCTAATAAATTATCGAGGTCTGGAGAAATACGAGTTATATTTCGTAGTACTGTCCCTTACATCGCTTACCAAACACAATGGCAAGAAACTACAAACTAGCGAGAAACACGTACTGACAACTAAAAGTGCTTACAGTAAAATAAATGTATTCATTTGTTTAGAATCCTTTTCACAAAAGGGATGGAATACTCCCGGCGAAACGGCAGAGTCATTTAAAAACAAAATGAAATACTCATTTCTAAAAGACTACGTGGTTGAATCTTTATATTATTAAATACTAGCCGGATGTGACCTGCGATCCGCGGGTTGTGGTTGGGACATTAAACATAAGCTACGGTATTCGCCATAATCTAAGGAACATTTATGCCGTTTTATCAAGATTGGTCCGGAAATAAAGTGCTGACAATCAGTGGGGACACTAGGGTCGGTGTTACCCGGTGCGGACCGCACCCCCCCCCCCCCAAAGTGACGCCTATGCTGACAGGCACTCTAGAGCCCAACACTTTGAAACCAAAGCTTTTGACAAGCACAAAACGCCAGATAGAATCACAAGCACTTAGAGCAGAGGGGCAGCGTTCAAATCAAGATAGGACGAGACAACAGTTCTAATGGGGAGTCACCTTTCTGAGAGATGGCCTTACTACTGACAAAATAAAATCGTGCCAGGTGAGAGCTTTACCTTCAGACCATTCTTTACGACTCGATAAGATCACACTGCCTGTTTCAGCCAGACGTTAATGTGGCGGGGTTGTTAGCATATATTTTCAAAGCCGAATGGAGACTGACAATTCTGACAATGAAAATAAAACAAACAAAAACAGTATTATAAAATAACAAAGAACCAAATATCCACGCATGATTATTTAATCCACAACTGCCCCAAATCTTTCCTCGCTTAAAAAAACAAACTCAATCTTAACAAATGATAAATGAAGTCTTAGTTGAACATAGTATGTGCGTTACTTCGAGTCAAAAAGAAACACAAACAAAGAGTAGTCTTTTTAGCCACTTTCAAAGTAGTCCATGCGATGCGTGAATAGCCCGCCAAAAGTTGTACAAACCGTCAGCGTCTAATCAGATAAGATTTGAATCAAGTATGAAATACCGTGAAACCTTTCCCATTCTATTATGGCTTATCTATGAATAAATGACGTGACGCACTGTCTTGGCTAAATATAGACACTGTGGCGGTTAGACTATTTCAAAGCGACCAGACGACAGAAAAGTCAAGGAGGAAAACACACACACACACACAAACTTACGTAGCCGATCAATCGTTGGGTTAGGTGAAAGCCGAACAGATCTAGGTCATGTTTTGATGGCAAGAGAAAAGAGTTCTGGGAAGTTTTGTGCCAAGTTAAACTAAAAAAATGACGTACTGTTTAGTCACAATCAAACTTATGTATTAAAAGAGATCGTTGTTAGCCATTGGCAGCGGAACCGTGCACAGGCTTCAACATGAAGTTTTAGTTAATGTAGACTTTGCTTGAGAGCAACATGAGCACTTTGAGACGCTATCAGTTCTAGTTATTAGGTGAATATTGAAATATAGCTTGAACCCATTTAACAAGTTAGACTTGTGTATCTTTAGACACAGAGTCAAACAAAACAAAAAGATACGTACACCTTTCAAACCACGTGACCATGCAGATGCTACATAGCTTAAATCTGTTTCCATTGCTGACGGTTAACGAGAGGGGTAATGTGGCCAGCACAACGACCAACCGCCTTGACTTTCCCAGTGTATGTACTTCCCAACATGTGCCAGGTACCAGATTAGCTGGAGTCAGTGGCGTCCTGAAACTCATAATGTTCTAAATCCCCAGGCCTTGAACCCAAGACCCCCGTCGGTTCGGAAGCCTAAAGCTCTAACCTCACGGGCACCACGCAACACGATGTAAGGCAATGGGGGAGGACATCAAGTTTTCTGTTAGTCACTGACATACATCAACATTTATTTTCATTCCAAAAGACTTTTAGATTAGACACCTGATTATAATCCGGATGTAACCCTTTAAGTAGAACACTTTATAAACCTTAGAAATATGGGATAGTTATTTTCTCAAAAAAATTGGCAAGTTAGTTTTAACACTCTCAGTTGGCAGTGTAATTATAGTAAAAAGCAGAATAGTAAAGTTACCATTTCAGGGCAGATGATGTTAAAGTCATGTGTTTCTTTAGTAATTTTATTGTAATCTATAGGGTCTTCTTCTTCTTCTTCTAGCCAGCTTTATTGCTGCTGAGCTGTGAGCTCTTTTGCAGACTTTGCCAAGGAAAAATAGTGTGCTGTTTTCTTGAGTTGTTCGGCACTGCCGTACAGGGTGTTGGTTATGTTGGGCTATCTATAGGGTATATGACGCAAAGGTCACGTTTCTTTAGTAATTTTATTGTGAAGTAATGTAAGGGAAGGTTAGTATAGAAACAGTTTTACACGAGTTTAGGGTGTGACTATTGCAGCATTGAACAGAAATCTTACCAAAATACAGACGTGACTTCAAAACAAGAAGATAATTACGCAAATATCGGCAAACATGTGAAAGTTGTGTCTCGGTGGACGCCGCAAGATGATCAGCTTCCCCAAGTTAGTGTGTGTGTGTGAGTGTGTGGGGGAGGGGGTTGCTTAATGAACACGTGTATTTCTCTTCCGGTTCCAGGATTTCGTTTGTTCGAGTACTGACGTCTGGACTAAATGTGGCTCATCAATTCACACAACTCTCGTGGCAAGCTTCTTTCTATGACAATAAAATACATTGCTTCTGTTTCTCTGCAAGACTGTTTCACTTTGATCAACATTGAAAAAAGAAGAAGAAAAAAACTAGGACAAAATGTTATGGGTTTTCCTCAGAAGCGGCGTTTAGGGGTGGCCAATGGGGCGGCCGCAACAGGATGCCTTCCCCTCAGCTTCAAGGTCGTCCTAATCATTCTTTTACATCTTAAAATATATTTTATGTTTCATCGGAAAACTTTGGTCAATGCTTTTTTAAAAATATTTCTTCACGGTGACCCAATGTCTGTTGTGATGAGAAATTTCCTAAAATTTTAGGAATTCCTAAAATGTCCACAGATTCATTTATATTTTTAAAATAAGAAAAAAAAATTAGGCTAATGCTTTTTTTTTTTTTTAATTTTAAGACGATGTTACCATACCAAGAAAGCACAATTTTAACTAGTTCAGACTGCCTTGTAGCCTTTATAGCGTTGCTATGGCAATGGCTATGAACCAATTAAGAAATTATCCATGATTTATGCTAATTTGCACGTGTTCTTTTTACAGGTAGAAATTAAGTACATTAATTAGTTTGAAAAAAAAAAAGGAATTGACATGTAGAATTAAATTGATAATAAATAATAATAACAAACAGTGCAAGATGAGATGAAACATCAATTCTTTCCTTGTCACTGGCCACCATGGGACTGGCTGAGTTTGAATGTTGCAATGAACATCTCGCGTACATGTTACGTCCCCCCCCCCCACCAACCTGCACAAAGAGTGGATGGAAGTCATTAGTTTTAATTGAGCAAACACCCAAAGTGATGCAGGACGCCATTTAAAGGGCAATTAAAAGCGAAAGGCTCGGTAATTAATTCCTTGTTTAAATTGAAGTGAAGATCATGTAGAATAAAAATGAATATTTTCTTGGGTGTTTAAGATGTAACTGTGGGGAAAGTCAAGTGAATTTTTTTTTTGGTTGTGTAGGCTGAAATGTTTCAGGGCTGTCGTAATTCAAGTGAATAGTTTCTTATGAAACCACGAGGTGGTCTGTCGTAATGCAAGTGAATAGTTTCTTATGAAACCACGAGGTGGTCTGTCGTAATGCAAGTGAATAGTTTCTTATGAAACCACGAGGTGGTCTGTGGTAATGCAAGTGAATAGTTTCTTATGAAACCACGAGGTGGTCTGTCGTAATTCAAATGAATAACAAGAACAATTAAAAATATATAAAAAAAAAGCTTATATCAAGGGTGATTGTATTAATGAGTTTGGATCAGTCAAGTAATTAAATTTGTAATAGATCTAGACTAATAATGATAAATAATAAATCTGTGCGATTAGAAATTTTTTTTTACCAATTGTTTTTGATTAGCGCAATTTCATGCTTTTAGCTTTCTCAATACCCTATGATTCTATCACTTGTCTAAACCAATTAGGAAAAAAAAAAGGGGGGGGGGAAAGAAGGAGGGTATCTGGGTGAATGTTACCGTGATCGCTTTTTTAAACGCATTTAGAAAAAAAAAAAAAAGCTGTCCGACTTGAATTCCAACTCAAGGGCTCAAGACAATACACTAACCACTGTGCCAGCGAAATGCTTGTGAAAGTAGTCAGTTTTATAGCAATGTATTTTTAGTTTCAAAGGTTGTAAGTAAAACCATATTGGAGCACTAACATTGCATTTGTTCTGATATGTAGTAGATCCAGTTAGTCGTTACGCTGTCCCCCATTTGAACCGAGGCTAACTTAACATCACATCACATCAATCAAAAGGAAGCATGACTCAACTGTACCACTGATATAAAACTCTAAATCTAAAAATCTTTTTTTTTTGTAGTTGTAGCCAAGCGAAATACAATAAGCTACAAATGTAACATCAGTTCCACCAGTTCCGTGGCTTCAGTACATAGCACGTAACACCCCCCCCCCCCCCCCCGTTCACAAAAGACACACGATTGTCAGACAGATAACGAAAAGTGGCTCAGCGCCCAGCCAACAGACCATAAAGTGGTAAGGATTGAATGTAGTGTGAAGTCAGGACAAAACAAAGTGGGAACAAAAGGGGTGGGGTGGGAGGATGGGAAGGCAGACTTAGTCTATCTTTAGTCACTACCATGGTCACTGGAAAGACCGGCACGAAAGGCAGACTTAGTCTATCTTTAGTCACTACCATGGTCACTGGAAAGACCGGCACGAAAGGCAGACTTAGTCTATCTTTAGTCACTACCATGGTCACTGGAAAGACCGGCATGAAAGGCAGACTTAGTCTATCTTTAGTCATTACCATGGTCACTGGAAAGACCGGCATGAAAGGCAGACTTAGTCTATCTTTAGTCACTACCATGGTCACTGGAAAGACCGGCACGAAAGGCAGACTTAGTCTATCTTTAGTCACTACCATGGTCACTGGAAAGACCGGCATGAAAGGCAGACTTAGTCTATCTTTAGTCATTACCATGGTCACTGGAAAGACCGGCATGAAAGGCAGACTTAGTCTATCTTTAGTCATTACCTGGTCGCTGGAAAGACCGGCATGGCGTCACTGTGTGCACGAGAATTTCTAAGTGAACTTGAAACTACACAAATTAATGTAACTTTATTTATATGATATAATGAGAATATATTAGATAGTAAATGTATGCATATGATTTACATTATGGAGTCCTAGTTATAAGTCACCGATCGATAAGCCCAGCGACTATTTCAACACAAACATTTCATCCCTAACATCTACAAAATAATTAATAATCATGACTTTCCCCCCTCAGGCCAATTAGTTTTCATACCTTCAGTACGCTGTTGACATTCAGTGTTTCTACCCCACCACCAACCAGGTAGACAGAGTAGCTGAAAGTTCAACAAACACACTAGGTCAGGACCGGGGTAGCTGGGAGGGGAGAAGAAAATAAAACCTCCCGAAATCTCCATTTTCTACGTCGCACCATCGACACGCGTATCTGTCACGAAAAAGAAGCACGTTGAACAGAAGCGTAGATCTAGGTTGGAACAGCGGGGAGTTGTTAAATCAAATCAGAACAAAAGACGTTCTAGATCTGTATCTTTGAGTTCGTCCGTTCAGTGAGTCAAATAATCTAGCCGATCGGACCGGATACTTTTGTAGATTCAAAGTACCGCCTTTCAGACCTTGAGATCTATGGGGCAGATGATGTTCAGTTCATCTCTTTCTTTGACCCACAGTTAACGAAGGTGTCATGTGGTCAGCACAACGACCAACCGCCGTTACTCTCCTCAGCTAATGCCAGGTACCCATTAGAGTATAAAGACTCAAAAACAAGGAGGTTACTGCTGCAGGGGTGAACGACTGTATAGAAAATACAAGAAACATTACCCATACTATATCCATTAGAGTAGGGTGGAAACAGGGGCGCCCTAAAATCCCCGAAATTCAAAACCCCAGCTTTCACCGAGATTCGAACACCAAGCGCTTTACCAGTTAGTCACCAAGCAGGCGCCAAGCACATACAATTTACAATACATTATCTTCTTATTAAACTTAACAAGCAAACTATTGATCTAATTGAATCTACTTCTGTACGTTCTCTGCTAGTGATTGAGAAGACTTGCGTAGCTTTGTGAGTAACTAATCAGTAAAACATACGAGATCCACTAATTTGACAACACACTAAAGAACGCCCTACGGTTTCCCTAGTTATATTTACATTCATGAACCTGGAAACCAAGAAAGAAAGATTAAAGATTAGAAAGGACAGAACAAATGACACGACTCATTTGGACCTAGACCTGGCAAGCAAGTAATAAAACTCAAGGAAAAGCACATTGTCAGCAATGAGTTAAATGTAACAGGTCTTAGATGTCTACGTCCAGCGTGTGTGGTCATACTGCAGCAGAAGTGGGGGAAGCGTCCAATGTTGTATAAACAAGTGTCCTGAATGTTGATGCTAGAGGACACGCTAAAGGGAGAGAAGAATGGGAGGCAAAGGCAAACAGCTTCCGTTACAAACACCCACACGCAAACAATAGATGGTAAAACAGGAGCAACTAACTCCCGCCACGTCTGACAGTCCCAATGTTTGAATAAAAACATTTTGTTTTTCAACAGGAGAAGTAACTGTGCAGTTCCTTGCTCCGGAGTCGTCTCCCTTTTACCAAAGCATAAAGGTTGGATCTACTTCCGCTTGGATCACGATCTACCTGGCCGGGTAAAAACAAATGACAGCCCCAAGGTCACAAAGTCCTATAACCGAGACTACTGCAGACGTTCATTTATCAATGCCCAAACTCACTGTCTTTTCACCACCTCCTGTTCAACTTGACACTTCCACGCGATCCAAAAAACATTTTGAATGGAAAGAAAGAACAGGACTTGTTGAAGTCGTCTGCTGAAGGTGAAGTCGTCTGCTGAAGGTGAAGTCGTCTGCTGAAGACGAAGTCGAATAACATTATTTGAATAATTGTTCCCCTAAATTTTACCGAGTAGAAAAGACAGGTTGCAGAGTAGTATTGCGCTCGGCTGCCGATTGACATGAGCTCGACTCGTAGTGGAGGTACAAAGGCTCGTATTCTAAATTGAAGTCAGAGATTCCCCTCAACTTTAATTAAGATGTCTGGCGCCGGGTAAGATAATTACGGTAGTTCGTTGTGTTGGCCTAATATGACTTCGTTAACCGTTGGCATCAAAACAAGTTAGCAATTAGCATAAGACCGACAGATTTCGAATGGGAAATACAGAAATTCTGATTTAGGAATTATTTTTTTTTGTCAATACCAATAACTATCTTAAGGTAGTAAGGTATTGCTAAATAATGACAGTGGTTTAAAGCAGATGACTCTTCATTACAACTGATGTATAGACCTCCAAGTCATTTCTTTACCTAACTTAAAACAGCATGGATGATACCAACAGTACTATCACGTTATGAGTTCACCCACCTTCTCAATCATGTCTAGTGCACTATATTTTAACGCGCTAGGCTTGGCATGATAAGATAACTCTCGACTCTTCTTACTCAGGTTATGCAGAACGCGGGAAGAAAAAATCATTGCGTATGCGTTTTTTTTTTCTCTTTCAATTTCGCACTTGCCGAGACAAAAGTGGACCAAAGAAATTTCATTTAAAAAAATGAGTTTTGGGTATTCAAAAATAACACACAATAGGACATTTTTTTTCTTGCTTTTAAGACATGTTTAATATCTAAAACAAGCAGTCACATAAAAATGTCATTTTAATATAAAACTGAAAAAGAGGTATCCAATACCTAGCTGTAAGTACACATATGCAATACCTTGTTGTAATTACATGCGTGCACGCAAAGAAACAAACCCCCACCGCAAACAAGATTAATACTTCGACAATAAAAGCATGCTATCCTTCATGTGGCGAAAATTACAACAGAGCAATAACAAAAATTGTCAAGACGCCGAACTTGCCTAAGAAATTGCGTGCGACATGGTAGAGGCGGGAGGGAACTGCTGCAGTCCTGCAGACATGCCACATCATCAGAAAATCTTTAAGTGGAAAAAGTGTTAATGTAACTACAAAGAATTTTAATTCATTTTATGAGACCCAAACCCTGGTAGTACCGGGAGATGGCTATTAGCTCATGAATCACAATAATTAATATCTAATGTCATAAAAATTAACATTAAAGTAAGCATTATAAAAGTAAATTTTCATCTTTAACCATGACATATATATATATATACACACACACAAACACGGTTTATATTATAAGGGGAGAAAAAAAAGAGAGATAGATAGTGTTAAAATATAAATAAAAATAAATTAGACTTTTTTTATGTACCGAAGAAAAGATTTCCATAACATATTTAGATTGCGTTACATCAACATTGGCATATACACAGACAGATATACATTAAAACACAAACATCGAAATGCACTGACACTCATCAGAAATCTGGCACTACCATAGACATCCCTTCAAGGGGGTGTTAGAAATGGAGGGAAAGTAAATAAATAAATAAAAAAAAAGGATGCATCCGAATACAGCAGACGTGAAAGAAGAGTGAGATTTAAACGATGAACAAATAGTGTGTGCAGACATAAAAATATGGGACGTTTAGGGGGTACACAATAACGAAACAAACAGATTTAGATCTAAAGAAATATGTGTGCGATCCACGTGCAGGATTGAATTTGAGAGTTTGTGTGTGTGTGTGGGGGGGGGGAGGACATTTCTAGGAATGATACACGCAGAACGGGAAAGACACTATAAACAAATAGTCCGGGCTCCATTTACTGGTAGGATGACTTTCTTTTCAACTTTCCTCTGCCCGCACTGCGCCGGGCGTGTGTGTGTGTTTACGTGTTAACCTAAACATAGTTAGCTCCCCCACTGACCCCACACCCCAATGTGGTTTGAAGATAGCAGTTAAAAGAAGGAACTAGTAACTCTGAATGAGATAGATCTAGGTGCTTACCTTAGACCTGGGTACTAACCTAGGTACCAATAGGTAAGGAAGAAAGAAAAATTACGAGAGGTTATATAGTAAATATTAAAAAAAAAAAAAGAAAAAAAGAAAGACGGGAATCTTAGATGAAGGAATTTCTAAAGGAAAGAGGACAGTATCCCCCCCCCCCCCGATGTTATTATTTTCCGGTTTCTGTGGGTGTTCCAATACATATCGTCTCGTGTAAGCAGTAGTTTTATCGCTAGGTATTTTCCCATAGTTGCCGGTTTAATTCAGCGCTTCATGCTTACTTTTCTTTTTACAGAGCTTATACCAACTGTCTGGTAAAACGTTTGTACACGTTATTTCTCCCACACCCAAATTTCGGATCAAGTTGAAACTTTGCACAATTATTTTTTTTTTTACTTTCAAAACAAGAATAAAAAATAAATAAATTTAACCATTAAGTTTATTAAGTATAGGTTATTCAATTATTTTATTTGGTATACCGAACAAGTCAAAGAAATTGTACTTAAAAGAAGTGGTGGTATAAGCTGAGTTAGTCGCCTTTATAAGTATCAGCTCTAAATTGAAACAAACAATATCTCTAGGCATAAGCACCTCACTAGCAGAGTGGTTAGCACGTCGGCCTGAGCCAAGAGTTGGAATTCAGGTCGTTCACTTTTTGTTTTGTAAATGCCTTTAAAAATCATTTACGGTAAAATTCGTAAAATCCACCCAGTTATCCCTTTCTTACCCCCCTTTTCCCAACGAGTCCAGATTAAGTTCTAGGATCCTAGCGTATCGAGAAAACTAAAAGCATGAAATGGCGCAAACAAAAACAATCGGTAAAAATATTTTTAATCGCAGAGATTTATTGTTGTTAGTCTATAGATCTATTTCACATTTAATTACTTGACATCCAAAATAGTTGATACAATATCACTTCGTAAGCTTTTTTTTTCCTAAGTATTTTTTCCCCTTGTTCTTTACTACCAATAAACATTCCCAAAATATTTAAACGCGGCCCTCGATAGAAAAAACGGTTGCTCACCCCTGCCTTAGTTGCATTGTATGATAAAGAAAGACTAACCAGGTCCCAGCAAAGCTAGGTTGAGAGTTACATCATATGGCAATGAAAACAGAAGTAGTCTGTTCAACTACTTGGAAAGAGAGATGCGGAGGTATAGTGTGCAACTCAGGACAACTTTTCTCCTGGGTTTACTTACCTTTCTTGTTTAAAACTAAGCACAATTTAAACCGCGCATCCCCCAGCCCCCCCTTTACCAACGCCAGCTTGGTGTTTGCCTATCGCGGCCCAAATAACTTAGAGGCAAGCGTAAACCCTGCAAGACGCGTACAACTCACGTTTGGCAACTTGACGTGAGGTCACACTGTATTGAAACAGGCGTTTAGAAAGTAGGTCACCGACGTAAATATCACAACACTAAATGTATTGATGCCTTTGCAGCCAGACCATGCACGTCACAGCTTGGTATTTGAAATGACAGGAAAAGCACCGCCCCTTTCTAGTCCTCGTACTCAAAGACATTCGCATTATTATTATAAATGGATTAAGTTTTATTGCATGGGTATCTGTAGAGAAGAGGAGCTAACGTCTCATTTCCAATATGAACACCTAATAAGAAGTCGATCAGCTGAAACAGACAGTAGAAAGTAGAACGAGCAGCTGAAACAGACAGTAGAAAGTAGAACGAGCAGCTGAAACAGACAGTAGAAAGTAGAACGAGCAGCTGAGACAGACAGTAGAAAGTAGAACGAGCAGCTGAAACAGACAGTAGAAAGTAGAACGAGCAGCTGAAACAGACAGTAGAAAGTAGAACGAGCAGCTGAGACAGACAGTAGAAAGTAGAACGAGCAGCTGAAACAGACAGTAGAAAGTAGAACGAGCAGCTGAGACAGACAGTAGAAAGTAGAACGAGCAGCTGAAACAGACAGTAGAAAGTAGAACGAGCAGCTGAAACAGACAGTAGAAAGTAGAACGAGCAGCTGAAACAGACAGTAGAAAGTAGAACGAGCAGCTGAGACAGACAGTAGAAAGTAGAACGAGCAGCTGAAACAGACAGTAGAAAGTAGAACGAGCAGCTGAGACAGACAGTAGAAAGTAGAACGAGCAGCTGAGACAGACAGTAGAAAGTAGAACGAGCAGCTGAAACAGACAGTAGAAAGTAGAACGAGCAGCTGAAACAGACAGTAGAAAGTAGAACGAGCAGCTGAGACAGACAGTAGAAAGTAGAACGAGCAGCTGAAACAGACAGTAGAAAGTAGAACGAGCAGCTGAAACAGACAGTAGAAAGTAGAACGAGCAGCTGAGACAGACAGTAGAAAGTAGAACGAGCAGCTGAGACAGACAGTAGAAAGTAGAACGAGCAGCTGAAACAGACAGTAGAAAGTAGAACGAGCAGCTGAAACAGACAGTAGAAAGTAGAACGAGCAGCTGAGACAGACAGTAGAAAGTAGAACGAGCAGCTGAAACAGACAGTAGAAAGTAGAACGAGCAGCTGAAACAGACAGTAGAAAGTAGAACGAGCAGCTGAGACAGACAGTAGAAAGTAGAACGAGCAGCTGAGACAGACAGTAGAAAGTAGAACGAGCAGCTGAAACAGACAGTAGAAAGTAGAACGAGCAGCTGAGACAGACAGTAGAAAGTAGAACGAGCAGCTGAAACAGACAGTAGAAAGTAGAACGAGCAGCTGAAACAGACAGTAGAAAGTAGAACGAGCAGCTGAAACAGACAGCAGAAAGTAGAACGAGCAGCTGAAACAGACAGTAGAAAGTAGAACGAGCAGCTGAGACAGACAGTAGAAAGTAGAACGAGCAGCTGAGACAGACAGTAGAAAGTAGAACGAGCAGCTGAAACAGACAGTAGAAAGTAGAAATCCGACGCTAGTGCCTCTTGTATCATACCGATACAAGTCATTCTTCCTACGAGATATAAACAATTGTTAGGCTGAACTTTTTAGTGTCATAGGAAAACTTCGGAATAAATATAAACAAAAGAGGTTGAAAGTCTTTCTAGTTTTAAACTAAATCAGGAAGTGACCTAACACGGCCAATGCAACACTTTGAAACTACTACTTCGGATAGCTGGACAGGTCTACCGTTAGTAGATGCCAGGAAATAAAGGCGACAACTCTTAACGGAAAACCTTAAAATCTATTTACTTCAGAAAGTCAATAATTCAAATCTAAAGTTTTAAAATACTGTAATTAGATCTAAGTTAAGCTTAGCCCAAGACTCGGTTATTAATTGTTGTGTAAATATTTATTTAAAGTCTTCCTAATGTTCTTTACAACGTCAAGGCTTAGAGACCTCAACCTGTTATAGGACCTTAATTATGCCAAAGGGAGTTAACCTCTATGTCACGAGTTACTTTCCCTGAAAATAAACGTTATAAGCTGACTAGCGCTGGAAATTCTACTTGAACATCTTAACATAACATAGTCCAAGTCTTACCGGGCAAACGTTCTCTCACTAAAGCAGCTACTAATTCAATTATACTGTGTTTACTTAGTACCTAGGGCAGGGGAAAGGTAGGAGGGGGGATGACGTAGGTGAAGTTTAGGAGGGAGTGAATCTCATTGAGGAAGTTCAATGATTTTTTGAAAAGGTCGGGGAGGGGGGGGGAGAGCTTAATTCATGAATAATTAATAAAACTCATGGCTATTAATAGAAGATATCTAGACAAATTAATCAATGAATCATATAGAGTTGTTGTTTTTTTTGTCATTAAAAAGTACAATCATTATTCCCAGAGAGCACTTCTTCACGAAACTATAATGCTAAAACAAAAGATGAGTAAACATGGCATAGCTGATTCTCGGTTGCTTGTAGCCCAGGACAGTTAGTACAACTTCAAAGATGCAGGCGTATTAGATTCTTCGTCTAGAGCTTGAAAAAAACAACAACACATAAACAAGATTCGAACTCAAGTAACTCAGTTTAACAGGCAACACCACCCCATAGTTATAGGCACCAATATAACGGTCAGCAGCTGTTCTGAGTAGGATATCAAGAGAGAGAGGCCGGTCCATTGTTTTACGTCGTCCAGCCAGATTTTCTTTGGACGACCTTTGCCCCCTTAATGTTAGGAACAAACTCTCAGACTCCTCTTTCAGATGTAACGGTACGTAATGGGTGGGGGACACAGATGCCCCGAAGGTACCAAGCGGGTGGCACACAAAAGCTCCAAATGTACCAATTCTGAAAACCTGACTTCAGCTCACCAAGACATGTCACATTAAGCAATCCAAGCACCACAGTAGAATGACTCACACTGATGATATGTGGGAAAAGGGGGGGGGGGGCAAACCCACTTTCAGACAAATGAACCAAAGGGACCAAGGTACCCAGTTCTCCAACTCACGAGACACAAATGTCACGTCATCAATTTGCAGCAGAGACGAGCGCCCCCCTAACCCCAGGTCAATGCCAATAACGTCTTCTACTTTGACCCCCATACTTCAGCAACAGAGCCACTGCCAGCACTAGAAAGATGTTAGGCATGACGAATGAGCAAAGAAAGATGGTGGAAGGGACGTGAAGGCGCTAGGATAAATATAAACACAATCAAGACAACACAGAGAGCAGTGGAATGCGCTGCACACACACACACACGCGCGCACTCAAAGTGTTCTTTCTTGCACCTGTAGAAATCTAATTTTAGTTTGTGTGCCTTAGTTAAAAGAAGAAAGAAGGCACATGTTTACATACTATACTATTGAAATGTTTGGTAATTAATTTATAAAGAAGAAAGAAGGCACATGTTTACATACTATACTATTGAAATGTTCGGTAATTAATTTATAAAGAAGAAAGAAGGCACATGTTTACTTATTATACTTTTTAAATTGTTCGGTAATTAGTTTATAAAGAAGAAAGAAGGCATATGTTTAATTACTATACTTTTTAAATTGTTCGGTAATTAGTTTATAAAGAAGAAATGATGCATATGTTTATTAATTATACTTTTTAAATTGTTCGGTAATTAGTTATAATGTTTTTTATTTGGTGTAATGCACAAATTGTAAGACAAATTTCCTTACGGATAATAAAGATTATTATTATAAAGAAGAAAGAATGCATATGTTTAATTACTATACTTTTTAAATTGTTCGGTAATTAGTTTATAAAGAAGAAATGATGCATATGTTTATTAATTATACTTTTTATAAGTTCGGTAATTAGTTTATAAAGAAGAAAGAATGCATATGTTTATTTATGATACCTTTTTACGTATTCGGTATTTAGTTTATAAAGAAGAAATAATGCCCATATTTATTTATTCTACTTTTTAAATGTTCCGTAGTCACCAATGAGGAAGTGGCAGGCTGCCGGACACCTTGGCATGGCTTGGTCACGTTCGTAGAATGCCACAAGGCCGACTTCCACAAGACATTCTGTGTGGTGATGTAACAGAAGGCAGGAGAGCCGCTGGTCGTCCATCTTTAAGGTATACGGATGTATGCAAACGCGGCATGAAGCTCTTCAAAATCGACACTAACAGTTGGGTAAAAAGTGGCACTGGATAGATCCACATGGAGCGAGAGCATAAAGGAAGGGTCCCGGATTGCAGATGCCATACACAACAGTAGTAGAAAGAAGGCTGAAAGTGCAACGACGTCTGGTGATTACATATGCCCAACCTGTGACCGCAGCTGTGTATCAAGGATTGGCCTCTTTAGTCACACAAGAAGTGGAAGGGGAAGAAGGGGAAAAGATGTGTCTCTCGAGACGTAACATGCCACAGGAGTCCCCGTGGTAGGCGTATAAAAAAGAAAGAATGCACGTTTAAATATTATAGTTTTTGTTTTAATATTTAATAACGAACAGTCATGTAAACCAGAACAAAGTTAATGAGAATATATGCCAGAATTTATTAGCTTCAATTCTATACTCTGTATGATCAATTTAATTTCTATACCACTATAAACTATACTTAATTCCTTTTATATGTTTAATCAGGTTAAGTTTTGTTTATTTCAATATCTAATGAAAGCCTCTGGCATTTGTGTACACAGAGATAAATAAACTTAAAAAAAAACGGAACAATTTCTCTAAGTCCTTCCCTACAGAACTATAATGTGCCAGTCATTGCACAGCACTGGATGTCCATTGCAACAGATGAAGTTCTACTCTTCTGGAGTTTGGTGTGCTGACTCAACTCATGAAGTGGATTTAACATGTACATCAAGTGCAAGCCTAGTTACCGTTCGGTTGTATTTCATTATTTCCGTTAAAAGTTTTCCGTTTATTTCCGATTCGCCCAAGAATATGCACTTGGATAAACTGTGCACTTAAAAGTATTATTTAAAAATAAAAGGGATTCTTTTTCTATTTCCGAGGAAATATATGTCGCTAAAAACGTATAACAGTGTGTTGCTAACTGAATCAACTCTTAAACACACAGATACCTACCACAATTTTGACACTTATTCCATGTATACTAACTAAGATGAAGTGCTCCTTTGAATATGCCCCAGATCATTTAGACAAAAAAAAAAAAAGCTTGTCTCATTAAGCAATGTTTAGTCTACACCATGTCATGCTTCTGAGGATAAACTTGGGAAACAATCATGTTTTTCCCCACTGAATTGCACAGACAACATAAGAGCTTAGAGCTGAGTTGAAGCAAGCGCAGCAAGATCTCAAAGAAATCCCAATCTGACACCATCGTGTAGTGTTCTAAATTTAGTACAGTGACGCAACGTATCTCTGTCATTAATTTCAAAGTGTCAGGACACACAAGGGAAAGTGTCAAAGGAACATTCTGACGCCTAAAGACAATTGCGCAGAATTGAAACACTTCTAATTTTGTCTACACTGTACCAGACCATCTTAAGTTCTGATGGCACAGCAAACAGGGGAGACGCCTCCTGCTAAATATTTCTTTTGCAATGCCCCTCAACCACTAGATCAAACCACTATAAGATAAACTATCACTGTAGTAGGTAGAACGTATCCCAGCAGCACACAAAATAATACACTTGTACCACGCACTGGTGCTAGATCTATGTAGGATCTTGTCCAGTCTCGCCTGGTTTCCACACAGTATCAGACCGTGGGAACAGTTTATCTTACGAGGAAGATTTCGTTTTTTATTCTACGCTAAGTTATTCAGACATAAACTTTACACCATGTTGACGACAGCGTTGTGCAAATGAAATAAATATAAATTAGCTGAGGGAGAAGACAGAAGTATATAGTAACACAAAATGTCATTAAAACACATTTTATTTGACATCCGTGTCTATAGCGCTGTTACATCAACACACTGATACACACTATTGACTTGTTTATAACATGTGCAACAATGATTTCAAACCAAAATCAAGGTTAATTTTGATCAGATGAGCCGTAACGTCATTCTATAAAGAAGTGGTTACTAAAACGGTTACTATAAAGTAGTGGTTACAAGAAAGGTTTCATAAAAATAGAGGTTACTATTAAGTAGCGGATGCTATACAGCAGCGGTTACTATGAAGTAGCGGTTACTACAAAATAGCGGTTATTATAAAGCTGTCGTTACTATAAAGTAGCAGTTACTATAAAGCAATGGTTACTATAAATGAGTGAAGCAGTTAGTTGCGGATGGATAGGAAACCCAAGCACTCGTGCTAACATCGGGATAGGTCCGCAACATTCGCATAAAAAGTACAAGAGAAAAAAAAAAGTTCCAATTTCAGACCTTGCGGTCTATAGGGCATATGATGTTTCAGTGGCCTACGGCTTGCGAGATTGTCGTATGGCCAGCACAACGACCAACCGCCTTTATAGGCCGACGCTCTATTCAGACGTACCACTACGTAGGAAATCTAAGCTTGCAATCAATTTGTTTGTGTTTTTGAGTCTACCGGCACCTTGCTTCGTCCTCCCTACGTCCACATTCCATAGACCATGAAGAGAGCGCAAGCTAATGGAAGCAAGTGACGATAGAAGCGAGGAGCAAAGAGACACAGATCAACAGCAGACGTGAGTCTTGGCGGACATCGGGCTGCAGTCTTGCATAAGTGATGAGAACACTGTATTCAGTTTGTGTATCATTCCTATCGCACTCTAAGGTGTCCTCCATCTTTCCGCCAGGGCATTTTTCAAAACCATGAACGCACAAGCCTTTATATAATCAATGTGCATGCAAGATTTTAAGTTCATTGATTGGCTGATTGCTAACGCTAAATCACTCATCTTTTTTTTTTTAATGCTACACGTAGTTTAGACTTGTTGCAAGTTTTAGCGTTTGTTTGTTTTTTCTTTCAATGTTTGCTATTTGCCAGACTTGACTGCAACGCCGAAAAGCATTCTCTGCCATTGGTCACGTGCTCTTGCTAAACCAATCAATATATGCTAACGTGCCAGCCAATACAACGGCGTGTAAGAAACTTCTAGACAAACGACAAAAAAAAAATGGATTACTGCGTGTAGCTTTTATACACACACAAATAGGGCGCGCGACAAAAGCATGCACCCGAAAGGGGAATATCGATTTTGATACCGTTACAGAGGAATCCGCCTGCAGTGCCCCTTCCCCCCTAAGTCAATCCTCCACTGAAAAGCACGTGCGTGTTTGCAAAATACATGACTCTCCTGGCGTGCATTTCCTGGAGCTTCGGCTGCTGTTGTCTCTGAAGCTCCAAGGGTTAAAGTGGGGATCCTTCGAGTCCTATATGAAGAGCAAAAAGACATTACTGGTGCCAAAGATACAGAGAGAGAGAGAGAGAGAGAGAGAGAAAGTGAGAGAGAGAGAGAGAGGGGGGGGGGAAGAAGAAAAAAGTAGAGGTGGTAGGGGCCTCGAAAGATATCCCGAAAACCATATACACATATATATATATGACATTCCGATACAACAGCCTTATAGAAAAGAGAGAGGGGGGAGGAGGGAGTGAAATGGATTTTTATTTGGCCATAGAACACTTTGTCAAATGGAACACAAATATCACTATAATCCACTTCCAGCAGCAGCCCACAAACTAAAGTGTCTGCGTGCTTGTGACAAAATAGGACGAGGCGAGAATCGAACAAAGTGTTCAATAAATAAATAGGGTAGAACTTCCAACCCTTAGGGGAGTGGCCCACGCTTGCTGGGGAGAGGTGCATCACAATGTGTGTGTGTGGGACGGGGGGTGCCACAATTTGTGAGTTTGATGTAGAATGCACTACACTTCTGGAGACTACACCACATTTTGGTTTGGGGGGTGGGGTGTTCCACACGAGGGTGAGGAGAGGGTACCCCACTCTCTGTGGAACCGAACCACACGTGGGTAGAGAGTGCCCTAAAATATATATATATATATATATATATATATATATATATATATATATATAGAGAGAGAGAGAGAGAGAGAGAGAGTACCTAACGCCCAACGAGGTAAAGAACTCATTCCCACAATACACTAACAACAATACGAATGTACTTTTAACAAGTGCAATGACGTAATGTGGAACTCTGCCGAGACACACCAAAACAGCGGTTCTCAACCTTTTTTGCTCGGCGACTCCTTATTATAATCCCCTACTCTGCCGCGACCCCCACCCACACAGCAATAGAAGAAAAAAACAATAACAATCCATATTTTCGATGGTCTTTGGCGACCCCTGGCAAATCGTCAATCGACCCCCAAGGGTGTCGCGATCCACAGGTTGAGAACCCCTGCACTAAAAGAAGCCACGAACAAAGGAAACGATCAAACCCCACAAAAAACTAATCAGGTAGCAAGGACACACTGTCAAATACAACAATAGAATCTCTTGAGAAAGCTAACACTAACTGTCCACCCACCCCCGCGCTCACCTAGAGCGCCCACCATCTCCACCTCCTCGACTTCCGTTCCTCACTCAGGTATGAGGGCGGGGCGCGTTCAATAAACATAAATCACTCGTCCAATGATACATAATGCTTTTTGGGTTCGTTCCGCAGTTGCAGAACCACACGTGAATCACTCACTCGTATGACTCATTCATCCTGTTCTCTGTAATCTTCCGGAACTTTTGAAAAAAAAAAATAAAAAAATTGAGCGTTTGTGGACAAAACGGCAACTGTGAGTGTAATCCAAGCCGGCAAGCCAAAGTACTTCGCTGTTTTGAGCGTTCTCGTTACTGGCTAACTGGCAGTGACACCTTCTTATTAACCCATTTGTTTCATAAGAATCTACGCGAAACAATTATTTTATCCCAAAGTGCCGTTGAACAGAAAAAAAATAATTTTAATCTCATTAAAAACAGTTCTTTAAAATGAATCTATGTTAAACAATTATTTTTTATCCCGAAAAGCCTCTGGAAAGAAAATAAAAAAAAAAAAAACATTAAAAATCTCATTATAAGAAGCTGTTCTAGCGTCTATAAGCCCTCATTTTCCGTTGTTGAGCACCTCCGGTCTCTAGATGTATTTTCGATATATTAGACTCTGTCCACGTTTGAGATTTAGATAGTCTTTAGCAGCGACTAAATAGCAAAAGACGGCTTGGTGAGAATTGAACTTTAAAAACAAAAATTAGAGCTGACAATCCTTAAACTGTAGTCTCTTGACTTTAGTTTTACCGACCATCAAAATAGTATAATTTCACTGCAGTTCTTTCTAAGTGAACATTTCAAACAAACTACTGCGAATCACTTGAGTTGCCTCCCTTTATGCTAAGAATAAACATTTCCGACTTGAAGACTTTTAACTTGTGACATTTGAAGCTGACTATTGGAACTTGCTAATGTGAAAAGCTGTGACTCTTCATTTTTTTTTTCTTCTTCAGCGATGCAAGTAAACGCAAGGGAACTTGCCCCAATGGCACTAGTGTAGCACATCTAGACTAACATAGTCACACTGGCCTACAGCTACCTACACGCTTGTTCAAGACGTCAGATAAAACAACAAAATTCCAAAACGTATCATTTCGGGCAAGATTTCACTTCTAACGGAGATCGTCCTCAATTCGATAAGAAGCAAACAAAGAACCGATCTTTGCCGAGGCTGTTGAGTTGAACTCAACGAATCAGCTTCCAGGCCACATCGGTGGGCTTGTTAACGGCATTGGAAGACAAAGTCCTTATTCCGTCAGTAATGTAGGCAGGGACGCGAAAGTTTGTCCCTATCTCTTCCCCCCTACACTGCAATCGACTACGAGTTTATTACCTTCTAGTTTCGTTATCAATCAGATTTGGTGTGGCCACCTTTTTGGGTATTTTTGGCGCCGAAAGTTTCGGTTGGAGGGCTTTTAAAGTACTACTTCACGGACCAAAAGTTTGGAACTCCCTCCCCATTGATCTCAGACAGACAACATGCTTCACTACATTCAAAAGAACATTAAGACCTATCTGTTTAAAACCCTTTTTTTTTTTAGATTAATTTGTCATTTTAGCTATTGTATTTATTGTTTGTAATGCTATCAGAGCACCTTGAGCCTACATCATGTTTGTTGACAGCGCTCTATAAATTAAATTATTTTGTATTATATGTGGTGTTGAAGGTCGCCCCATAATCTATTTATAAGACGGGGCTAGATAAATGCAGATAGGTCAAGTGGAAAAATACAAACTTAAAAAAAGTTACCAAGACGTTTTCATAAAGTCATCTTAAATAGTTTATTTTGATGTTTAAGCTCCTATAAATTGTTTCAAACAAAAATGATATAACAGAATCCTTTGTCTGGCGATTCTATCCAGACATCGATCCACAATGGGCTCGTGGTAATCTAGAATAGCAAAGGTGCTCTCTCATCTCTCCATTTCTTGACTCCGTTCCAGACAAAGATAGTCTCAACAACAAGGATGGCAAGAACACAATTTGAATACAGCCTCTATTGATTTGGTTGACCTACTTTTTTTTCATATTCAGGAACGATGCAATTTTCGGCCTCATATGAGTGAGTTTAGACTCCCAGGACCTCAAGTCATGGGCATTCAATAGATAAAAAGATTAAAAAAAAAGAGCAACAAAGGGATATCACTGTGGATGCTTAGCAAGTTCATAAGAGTTATCTGCTCTCTGTTTAGATTTTGATGTTTAAGATTCAGTCTACGCTTTTTAAAACAATGAAATCTAGAAAACAAAGCTTTCAAAGAGTGATATGAAGACCTGTGAGGGGTGAGTAGTGTGGTATCTACGAATAACGCACGAAAATGAAAAAAAAATGGGTGTTAGAGATTTTGAAATAAACAAACAATGTCAAGGACACTACAAAGATCGATTACTGTTGCCAAATAAATGATAAAAATCCCCGAGTTTCAAGTAAAAAAGTTTAGAAGTGCAAATATTTACGAATTTGTGGATTAACATTTTGAGTGTGTGTGTGTGTGTGTGAAGAAAAATCCTACTTATACGATTAAATGTGACATCTAAAGAACACGCTGCACCGGTGTAAGTCTAAAATGTATCCAAGACAAATTATCAAAAGTTACAGCATCCAGGAGTGCTTCTATTTCATACGGGCACACTACTGCTAGTGCATCAAGCCAACAACAGCCTGCATTGCTTACATCCTGCCCCCACACACACCCAATATAACCCATTAATTCAAAGCAAAGTAATTGTTAAGTATTTTAAATGTAATTATTAACTATTCTAAAAGTATTCTAAAAGTAATTGTTAACTATTCTAAATGTAATTGTTAACTATTCTAAAAGTAATTGTTAAGTATTCTAAACATAATTGTTAAGTATTTTAATTGCAACACTTGCACATTTCTAGACGATGCTATTTAACATGAAAAAAAAAAGTTGAAGATGAGCAGACGGTATGGAACGTGAAGGTGTCTGGTTTGAGTCATGCAGATGTCAAAAGATGACAGGAACACTGTGGCCTAGTTTACAAGATGATCAGGTAGAGTTCAAGTTTTATTGCACCAGCTGGTGGCATCGCCAACATTTCAACCTCACCACAGACTTTGAAATAAAAGGAAAAACTTCCACACTTTTATATTAAGAAAAACTTCCACACTTTTATATTAAGAAAAACTTCCACACTTTTATATTAAGAAAAACTTCCACACTTTTATATTAAGAAAAACTTCCACACTTTTATATTAAGAAAAACTTCCACACTTTTATATTAAGAAAAACTTCCACACTTTTATATTAAGAAAAACTTCCACACTTTTATATTAAGAAAAACTTCCACACTTTTATATTAAGAAAAACTTCCACACTTTTATATTAAGAAAAACTTCCACACTTTTATATTAAGGGAAACTTCCACACTTTTATATTAAGAAAAACTTCCACACTTTTATATTAAGATATATTAAGTAAATCCCGATTTCGAAAATTCACTTCAATATTTTCAAAAAAAAAAAAAAAAAAATTCTGACTGTTGCATCAAATATCTACATAACAATATCATGTTTACAATAAAGAGTTATAATCACTGTAACAGATTTTCAAAAGCATATATAGCTAACTTTATCTTGTATCACCAGTAAAGTATACTCTATACAGTATACCACATAGGTGTTACTTTGTACTCAATTCCCTTTGAAGAAATTGATCAATACTTTGAATTAAATGTCTTGCATAAATTTAAAAAAAACAAATATCTAAAATACTAATTAAATCTTAGAAGCATAGAGGAAAGAAGCTGGCAGCTGATGGCCTCTGCAGGAGACAGTCGGAGAGCTCTTACAAAGGCAGTGGGACAAACATTTGAGACTCATATGCAGATGGCAACTGGGTCTGCATAGTCATGTGATTCACTGCACCCATCCTTAATCTTTGGAATCGAAGACATTGCCGTTACATAATTCTGACTTGTATAATTACAAGCATATTACAGTTAATAGCAAAATAATACCATTTTAACCCCCCCCCCCCCCCAAAAAAAAAGATTTTAACATATATAGTACAGCTTCAAATGTTTAAAAAGTGTTTAATAACATACTATGTGTAACCAGTCTTCTTTCATAACATGTTTTGTTTCGGATGGTTAGTAACAATGAAGGAGCTCTGTTAGAACTATCTCAATCCTCTACCCACTAGTGCACCCAATCAATCATCAATCATGAAGTTACAGCCCTCAAAAAATTATTTTTATTGACATCAGGAGTTGAAATTTTTTTTTTCTTGCTACCTGACTTGTACAATTAGATTATATACATTTTGTCAGAAGTTATCACATATAGGTCATGTTTCTAAAGATTTCCAACAACATAACAAGTGATATCCACAAAATAGAATATTATATATATTTATTAAATTTATATTTTAAGACCCTTTTTAATTCTTTCCAACTTTGTAATTAAACACTTCTTAGAATCTGAAATATACTTTCTACATTCTGAAGTTGTTAGGTTTCAAGGATTTTTTTTTTAAAGAAAAAAGACATGTTTAATATATATATATATATATATATTAGAATTAGTTCAAAATTTTTCTAGAAAATTCATTTTCTAAAAAAAAAATATATATTTATAAATAAAAGCATATTATATATATACAATATATATATACAATGATATATGGCACATAAACGACTAAGCTACTTTAAACAAAATGGTCTCGATTTCAAATTCTAAAGTGCACTAAGCATATTATAGTCTTCTATATTTAACTCTTGACATGTAAATGCAGAATGGAAATGTCCCCCCAAAAAAAACAATTGGATAACAGCAACCAGAGCATAGTAAAAAGCATAGAGATGTGCAATAACATAATTTATATAATAGAAAGATCAGTGGTCAGTAATCTTGCTCATAAAGGCTTCTTTAGCTCATGGATACACTGAAAACACCTACTCAGGCTGAGAAGTGGCAGACTAGTCTGCCTACATGGATGATGCCATTTATTTTTGGGTAAATTTGGGTATGCATAACAATGTAAAGACATAATATAGATCTACACCAGATGCTGTAGATTGCATGAATAAGCAAATCCCAAGTCATCTAGATAAATATATTGACCTCCGGATATCCTTTTTTTTTCAATTAATTTAACCACAAACAAGCATAAAACGGGACATTAATGGAAGAAGGTACTGTGACCCACATTACATTAATTGCTTGCTACAAGATTATGGATCTAATTATATTAAAGGGCAAATGATGAAGTCTGCCCCAGCAATAGGAGATGTAGAAATCTACCTCTTTATATCAAGTTTCATGTAAAGGATGAATGACTCAGTCTATTCTGGCAAATTTCCAAAAAAAAAAAAAAAGGGAAAAGAAGCAATATTTAGAAATAAGCTTTTAGAGAGTCTTATTTACACTAGATTATTAAGATCTCTCTCTCTCTATATATATATATAGATCTAGATTTACTCAACAATAGTTCAACAAGTTCAGTAGAGTTGGCTTATATAACAGAAGAATCTATAAATTAACTTACATTCGGTTAATTTTTGTAAGTAAATCTAAAGAATACATCACAAAACTAAAGTTTACTAAAGCTTCATTACAATATTACTTTTTATTAGATCTAGAATTATAGCTTCATATATATAAATTAATAGATCTAGTCATCTAGTCTACTATAGTATAGAATAGAAAGCATTGGGTCAGTATAGACAGTATATATTATAGAAAATATAAAATCAGTACTTACAACTGTCCCTGTGTCATTTATCTATCATCTACAGTTAAAAGTCTAGAATCTAATTTTTTTTAAATAAGATATAGCCTACATTCTAGAATCTAGATTTTTTTTTTATTACTGTCTAGACTCTAATTCTAGAGACTCTTAGTCTTAGATTCTAGATCTAGCGAAAAAAAAAGTAGTATTGATTGACTAAATAAGATCTAGAATAAAATCTAGATTCCACATCTATAGTTGACTATAATACTAGATCTATATAATTATACTATATAACTATATTATATAGATATCATATATAATATATCAAAGCAAGCATATGATTATGATATAATTGTAATATATTTATAATATTAGATCTAGATTCTACATGAATGATCAATCTATGAATATTAAGTAGACTAAGTAGACTATGTCACTATGACTATTTCTCTATTATACTCTATACTCTATATTAAATATTATCTAGAATCTAGATTCTTGATTTAAATCTAATATGATGTAGATCTAAAGAAACATCCAGATTATATAGATCTAGATTCTGACTAGAATTCTAAGTCTAGATTACTCTAGATTATGAATGATGAATCATTGAATGACAATTTTACTCACCTGCAAATGAATAGGAACCTTTTTCACCGGTGTACGACTCATGTTTTAATCAATGCAGCCTATGATTAATGATAATGACAGATGTTTTTGGAATTATAATCCAATACAGTAAATCCAAAAGTTAAGGGATATGATACAGATCTAATATAGATCTAGATGTTGAAATTAATTATTAATCCAACCCAGAACACAGCTACACGACTGCGATACGCCGGTTACGGAGCACACACCTCACACAGTGGCAAACAGTGACACTACACTACACAGTGAAATCTCCAGGCAGGGATCAATACTCTTATCAACTCTCTTTTTTTTTTTTTTTGTGAATGAAAACGGATCTAACTGATTTAGCCCAGTGACCCTGGTTTAGAATAAATCAATACATGTCACTCGAGGCTCAGAGAAATAGCCAGCTAAGCTTACACAGTGAGAAAGACCTGTAGTGTCACAGCATCATAGTCATTCAAAATCATCCGTTCGCTCTTGTGTAGTACGAAAATAAAAATATATGAAACGTGTTACTCCGCTTGACAAAAGTGGGCGGGGGTGGCAAACCGGTTCAACTCAATGCCAGCAGACAAAAAAACAAAAATATGAAGGTGGCTTTAATCAAGAGAGCCGCTCAAAGATGCAATGAAACCGGTTAAGCACCAACCAGTGTCCTGAATACCACGATTATAATAAATTATCCGCAATAAGCGGTCACACCACAAAGTTCAGCCTCAACGGTGACGTAGAACGCTAGTAGAGCAGTCACAGTAAGCTTGCACTCGACAAATCGACACGGCGACGTATTTTTATTCGCTATCAATTTTCAAACTGTACACACAAAAATAGAGCATACTTATTTATCTACGATTCTGAAAACCAAAACAACTATAAGCCTTTCATAAACAACTTGGTACACATGTGTTATTTTTAACACATATTTAAAGCTACACATCAAAACAGGAATGTAAAAGGGGGGAAAATTTGAGCCAGGCGGTCGATATTTAGCTCAAGGAACTTCCAGCGATGCGCTCGGTGTTTTTTTTCCCTCACGCACTTTTCACTGGCAACTCATTACCACTCAAACGCGCGAACGGCGGGAAGGCCACTGAACCAGCATGAGCAACAGACGGTGTATGAGTTTATTCATCTTCCTAGGAAATGGATGTCGAAGTAGATCTAAATGTGTTTTAAAGCTTTTAGGAAATACGTGATATAAAAGCACTACTCTTAGTTCCCCCCTGACAAACGTAATTGTTATTTAAAAAAAAAAACATGTATAAAACTAACAAGTAGGCCATTAAGACAAATTTTAAACAGGTCATTTTTTGTAAGGAGGTATGATTAGTTATCATGAAATGAAAATAAAAGGGAGGTGGACAGTTAAACTACAAGTGTAGGTATAAAACATGCAATAAATGTAAACGTTTATTTCGATATGCTCAGTCCCAGAAAAGAAGACATGCCCCTTTGGCTCCCTCCTACCTTTTTTTATTTAATAAAAGCACACACACACACATAAACATCGATCAACGATAGGGAAGTAACTCCGTATTATCGGGTACATATTAAGACGCCCACGATAGCCCCCCTTGTATGTGTTTTTTTTTTTCGCCATCTTGTTTCCTTTAGAAGGGCACCAACTTTTGAAAGTTGAAAAAGTTTTAAAGTAAGGAGCTTGTTGAAACCGCACTTGATATTAAGTAAGTAAAAGTAACCAAAAAAAAAAAGCAGAGAAAAACAAAAAAGAGCGAATAATTTTTAAATGCCACCCACTGTCGTCATTGCCATAATTAATTCATAAGGGGCAATGGTTGGTGCAGTGTATCACACGACTCTGCGAACCCAGTTACGACCTTCATATTTTTCCACATCTGATTATAATATAATTATTTCATAAAGATAATACAAAAACAAGATAATTTTAGTGAAGTTATAGTTTTACAAATAGTATAGACTTACTACATTCTAGAAGTAGAACGAATGACTATTACAGATGCCCAACCTGTAACCGCAGCTGTTTATCAAGGATTGGTCTCTTTGGATTGGTCTCTGTAGTCCTATGAGGAGTTGCAAGGGTAGATCGATACCTTACCTCTGGAGACGCCAAATGCCACAGAGACAATAGATCTATCGTCTTATCTCAATACCCATAATAATTATTTTTAATTGTTTATGTAAAAACTCAACAGTGTCCGGTGCCTCGTGAAAGTATTTTTTTCTGTTGGCATGCCGATTTTTTTCCGCTGTGGTCAGAAGTTTCGAGGGGCCGGTGTTACAAACTGCAAAATCTATAGGGGTTGCAATGGGTGGTTGTCTAGGGATTCGATCGTTGGCGAGCAACTCCAAGCCTTAATTCAATAGTTTGGTGACAGGAACATTTATCAGTGGAGCCCTAGCACGCTCTCCAAGGAAATTCAACTCATTTAGGCAGTTAATAAACAGTTTATTGAACATGTGTACATAAGTACATAAAATTCAAGAATGTCAATTTAGTCCAACACCGTACAACTCAAAACTAACTCAGATAGGAAAACTCTCCTACTTTAATATACAAAATTAAGTACTCTCATAATAAAAGGTCAACTACTCCCATTTGGTATATTGTTAAAATTACAGATCACAATTTTTTTTTATAAGCTTTTCACTAGCAAAGTGGTTAACGTGTTGGCTTGATAAGCCTGAGAAGTCTTGAGCCCACGAGTTCGAATTCAGGGCGTTCACTTTTATTTTTTTTTTATTTTATAAATACATTTAAAAGACGAGCACCCAGATACCCCATTCTTCCCCCCCCCCTTTTTTTTCCCACTGGTTCAGACAGGATCATAGCGTATTGAGAAAGCTAAAAGTATGAAATTGCACTAAGCAAAAACAATTGGTAAAAATATTTCGAATCGCACAGATTTATTCTTTTTGGTCTTGATCATTTACAAATTTAATTACATGACTGATCCAAACAAATTGATACACGTAATATAAGCTTTGTTGTTGTTTTTAAAGTGTTTTTTTTTGTTTTTTTTTTGTGTATTTTGCTTGTTTAGTTGGCAACAGGGCAATTAGATTTTGCGTCCTTTGGCGCTATTTAATTTATGACGAAAATGTCCAATTCTAAGTTCAAAGAAAGAGCAGAAGACCAAGGGAGGCTATGCTTGTTGCCACCACTGGCAGACGGATCGAAAGATATTTCAACGTCAACAAAGGGTCTTGGTTTTAGTTAGGGGAAATGTCCAACGCTGAGGACACTTGCCTGCAGGCAAGTGGCTGAGGGGTAAACCGCTTGGCTTCCGAACCGAGGGTTCCAATCCTGGTGAAGACTGGGATTTTTAATTTCTGGATGTTCGGGCGTCTCTGAGTCCACCCAGCCCTAATGGGTAACTGACATTGGTTGGGGGAAAAGTAAAGGCGGTTGGTCGTTTGTGCTGGCCACATGACACCAGCGTTAACCGTAGGCCACAGAAACAGATGACCTTTACATCATCTGCCCAAGGGGAGGACTGGGTGTCAAAATTGGCCCGGGCATTTCTATAAAATTCGGCCCACAAATTCTCAATCATGTGATGGGCATCCATGTCTAGGTGTATCGGTCCTTAAAAGTCATTGTTAAGTTTGATAATGTATCGATATGCATGCATACATTGAACTCTATATCTTAATAAGCAATATAGCGTCTTTTTAAATCAGCAATTATGTAGGCCCTAAAAAAGATGAAGCCTACTAGTAGCACTATCTACATTCTACATTTTATTTTCGGAAAATGTGTTCGATTAAAAGAGTATTACACTGTAATGTCTGTGAAAGATTTTTTTTAACACGACGCTCAGAGGGCCTTTTATAAAAATAATAATAAGAATATAATAAGAATATTATAAAACCTTTAACAACTTGATATGTGCCATAGTGACTTCGATCAGGCCATTTCGGTGGCCCTACCGGCCCATTTGGGTACCGGCCCACCGGGCATTTGCCCAAATGCCCATATAGCCAGTCCGCCCCTGAATTCTGCCCTATAGATGACAAGGTCTGAAAGGGGTACTTTACTTTATGGCTGCAGGCGTTTCCCACCGAGCACAAACGTCCAAGATGATTACGATGTTTACAAGAGCTTAATGAGTGTAAACAAAGTCAGGGATGAAACGGACGAAACTCGGGGACAATTGTAATATCTCATAGATAGATATATCATGTTCCAGCTTGTTGTCCTTAAGATGAAGCCGGAAGGTTTCGTGGGTCAGCCCTGGGGAAAAATATGGAGCTGAAGACCATTAGGCAGTTTGCAGCTTAATGCTCATCCCACCGATACGCCCTTGTACTGTAGTGTTGCTTAAAGAAATTCGTTTATTAATATTATATGTAGGTTTGCGTAAAACAGTTTCTAAAACTACTTCAAAGGCTGGTAAAATCAATGTTTTATCTATAGTGTTCTCAATATTTGGTTATTTTTTAATTATTATTATAGCTTTTATATTGCGCTACTTTCATGCTTATAGCATGCTCAGGGCGCTTTGGGGGTATATAAGAGTTGGTTTTCCGTGCTGCCTTTGGGTGCTCAGTAAACACAACTCTGCTCGAGTCGGGTGTCGAACCTCGAGCCCCCCTTCTAGGTAGCCAAGCCAAGTTCAAGCGCACCTCTCGACCACGCTTCTCATGTGTCATTTCATTTCTCAAGTTTTTTTACAGCTCCAGCGACCAGCGTGTCCTAAACTCATATGGCCTCTGGCCGAAAACAGTTGGCAATCACTGGAGTAGATTCTTGCCCGGAAGTGAAGGAAAGATTCAGCAAAGTGTAAATAAACGCTGATCTAGACCATGGCTACAAGTGATTCTTTTCGGGCATCATTGCGTACATAAGAAATGTAGTTTCTTACTCTACACGTCTGTATAGTGTTACATCATTCGTGATACATGTTCAGGGACCGTAAACTTTTTTTTTATCTAATGTAAATAATAAAAAGAATAGGTTGTGAAAAATTTGATATGGATAATTTTGAAATGATAAAGCAATGTCAAACAAGCAGGGGCGTGGCTAGGAATTCTCCATCGTTTTGGGGCACGCAGGGGCTTGACTCTTTGGGGGCCCCTAAATTTTGCGTAATATTTAATTTGTAATGAAAAAAAAACACTAATTTGGAGCCCCCCCCCCCCACAAGCTGGGGCCCGGGGGATTTTCAAATTTCTCCCCCTCCACCCTAGCTAGGCAAGTGCAAACAAGTCTCAAACAGGTACCAGGTATCTGATATCCACGCATATTTTCCCCTTTTTTTCCAACTAAGCTTTCAGCCTTTTTGAGATTCTTGGGGTTTAGGGAAATTTCCTTTTAAATGATCATGTGACATACTTCTCGCTGTGATAATGTTTTCTCGCTTCAAAGTGATCTAGCCCATTGTCTATTATTAGATTGCTCACAATTCACATTTGTCTATAATTAGTCAAACGTTTCGCGCGCGCGCACACAAAACAAAGGCCAGTAATCTTGACGTCTGATACGAAAGATCAAGACGCAGTTATCTGCGATTGTGTCTCAGTTTTTATGAAGCTAGTAGAGGTAAAAGGTACAGGGGGGGGGGGAGCACGTGAATGGAAAGGGGGTGAGTGAGAAACAAAGAAAAAACGAATAACCCGGAAGTCAAACGTGCTAAACAAAATCACACACACATTTTTGTGAGAAGTGTGTGTGTGTGTATTTTGTAGAGGAGATTTCGGACACAAGTGTTAGCTGCTCTGGAAATGGCAGCTCGAGATTGGGTGTGTCGTCTGCTGTTTCAACGCAGTTTAAACTTTATTGAGCATAAAAATAAGAGCAGAGAGTGGGGGGAGGGGAATGGATTCAGGCAAAAAATGGATAAATGTGCTTTAAAAAATCTGAACGCAGGTCCTGAACATTTTTTTTTGGTTTAAAAAAAAAGGGGGGGGGGATCATTTCTTTGTCTACCTGATAAACTCAAACAAAAAAAAAAAAGGTTTGCCATAAGGCATGCGTGCATTCAAGTGTTAGGTTATGGGGGCGCATGCTTCACGTCTGCTCCAGGTCACGTGTTCTCTGCACGCTAAGTTTACTTTACAACTGCTATCAGTGCAGAAGATGTGAAACACAGATGTGCTGGTCACACAATCTCATGGTGAGCTGATGTAAAAGAAAAAAAAACAACTACTAAACTTTTGCATTTGGGAATGTTCACCAAAAAAATAATAATTCCGAATTCAAATATAAACAGAATATCGATCGATTCACTGTTCTTCAAATCTTGTTCCGGTTGAAAGTAAAAACAAGAAGCCCGAAACTTATGACTTCAGTTAGGTTACCTACTCTCTATCCCTCCATCACTTCGACTGTTACTGATGACCTCCTTCAGTCGCAGATCCCCCATGGTTCATCCCGTAGAGCACTTTTTTCATGCGACTGTAGTGTTGTATTCTGGAAAGACATTCCCTCCACACTCAGCTGAGACAGTACAGTTTAAGCTGGTTTTGGCTTTGTTGGTAGAGGAACCAGACATTTCTCGTTTGGGTCGCTTTTCTTCCAGAAGCAGAGGTCAATGTTTTTTTCGTTTTTTACTGTCCGTAACTTTTTTTTTGTCACCATCTCCACATAGTGCTGTCTAGGGCTATGTGGAGACAGACTTATTCCTTCTTGATTCCCAGTGGTGCTTAGGGCCGCAACAGTATTACGCCATCGGTCTCTGCTTTGGACTATTCCCCTCCGTTGGGTCGTCCATCCAGCTGTCTTGGTCTTCCAATCTCGTTTGCTTTGGTCTTCCAGCCTTTCTCTTTCCCATGTGGGTTCCAGTCTATTGTGTGCACAGTGCTAAACGCTTAACACACGACCAACGCCAAAGCTATGTTGTTAAAGATGCTGAAACACTACACGAAAAAAAAAACTATCCATTATTTCAGACTCTAGTTCAACATCACTCCACATTTCCAATCTACCACATGCCAACATGAAGTAACCGCTTCACTAAACCCAGCGACCCCCAAGAAAAAACAACAACAAAAAAACCTCCAGTCTGCCATCGCACCCATTCATCAACAAGGTGATACGAAATATCGCTGGTTTCAATTCTAACGGGAAAAGCATGGGTACACCTCTGCTGCACCCTAGGTAAGGAAGGATAACTTGCAGCAACTCTTTGTAGTCACCCAGAGTTAATTCCCTATTGTGGTTCAGGGAATGCAATCAGGTGCAGCGTCTTGTCTCGCGGCATGTCACGGAGAGTTATGCGCGGTGCGAGACACAGGGAGAGAAAGTATCACGCAGGGGAATGTCTTCGGTATGCAACGATGCGCAATTCTTCTACTTAGTTGCCAGGGACCGTCAGAAACGCATACAAGGGAAGATAATAGAGCTTATGTTTTAGGATTTATCCAGTGGAGCACTTGTGTTTACTTTTTCATATGCTCACTGATAGATAATCTTTGTCACGGTTTCTATGGTAACTCAAACATAAACATAAAAATAAACTCAAAATATGATATGTTTTCCGAACAAGATGAAGTTTCTTCGTGATAAAGAATGCCCCCCTACCCTTTTCAGACCTTGCGATCTACGAGATCAGATGATGTAAAGCTCATCTTCATCTATAGCCGACAGTAAACGAGGGTGTCATGTGGTCAGCGCAACGACCAACCGCCTTTACACCCTCAACCTAACTCATGTACCGATTAAGAGTTAGGCGGACGCATGGACGTTCTAAAAAACCCCTGATCAAATCACAGTCTTAACCTGGATTCGAATTTAAGACCATCGGTTCGAAAGCCCAGCGCTTCACCACTGGGCCATCATAACCCGATAAAAGATGAGCACATTTCTATTCTCTATTTACGCCAGAATTAAAGAATTAACATAATATTCATTTCCATGTACAAATATATGACTTTGTAGTTCATTTGTACGCCTGCGTTGACCCTGGCATTGGACATTTTCAAGATCAACTAACCAATGTCAAGGACGCTAAGTTGAACTACAAACTTGCCAACTCAATCAAAGTAACAAACGAAGAGCTTTAGAGATTGGATTCTGCAGTTCTAAAAAGTAAAGCTGCGTCACTGTGTAAGAACCCATTGTTTATCAGCTCGTTCTTCATTTCGTACACCTGAAACACCAACAAAGCCGACTCTCTGAAAATAGCCAATATTAAGTGTCAAATAGTGTCGAACAGGAAAAAAAAATGTTATACAACAACGACAATTAAGATTGTTAAAATAATGAATCGCAAATTCAACGAAGATAACTTATGTAGTCTAGTCTGTCATTTATAAGATAAGATTATAAGACATTTGAGACCCCAAAGGAAGGCCCTTTTTTGAAGACAGGCGCAGAAGTCGGAAAGAAAACTTAAATAGACCGCCGGTGGACAACGGCTTTGTCAGCACTAGTTGCGGAAAACTATGCAGGTCATAATGGGTTGGCATATGCAGTTATGTGAAACACTGTACTCATTTTTAATCTTCGGAATCGAAGACATCACATTATATAGTGAAAACAATGGCATGACATCAGGTTTATAAAGATTAAAAATATTACTCGGTCTAGTCATGTCTTGTTTGAAACATTTTTTAAAATGTAAACTTGCATCGGTGTCTAGCCTGCTTGTCTAGCTGTTCATAATTTTATTTCGAATCTGTTTATCTCGTCTATCCATTAAAACTAGATCTAGTAGTAAATTAATATAAAAAAATCCCATTTTAACGCTTAACGGTTTGAACTGAGGCCCCAAAGCCGTCCTGCAAATATTGTACCTTGGTGTTATGAGGTGTGTCCAAACATTCTAGTACGACATTTTAACACCCAATTTTAAACCCAGATTCTAGCACCACATGCTAGCACTACATTCTAACATCGCATTCTCAGAACATGTTCTACCACCACGTTCTACCACCACATTCTACCACCACATTCTAAGACCACATTCCAACACCACACTCTAACACCACATTCTAACACCACAATCTCGTGCCACTTCTAAAACCACATTCTATGACCCTATTCTAACAGCACATCACATTTTCTGGTCCTATTGAAACACCACATTTTAACATCGCATCAGGGCCGGGCTTAAATAATTGGAGGCCCTAAGCGAAGTGTAAATAAAGTGCTAAAAATTAAAATTTCGCATTTTATTTAAAACATAATATTAATAATAATCTTTATTATCCATATGAAAATTTGTCTTACAATTTGTGCATTACACCAAACATTATAACTATAGAAAACCAAAATATACATTCACATCAGACTCACTCATAATTTACACGCGAATCAGGCTAGCTTTCTCGAGAAGTTACATTGGGCACAAGTGTCGCTATTTCTTCTCTAAATAGAAAATGTCTTGAGTCCATTGCGAGGCCCCCACCAATCGGAGACCCTAGGCGGCTGCCTAGTTTGCCTATTCCTAAGGACGGCCCTCATCACGTTCAATGAGCCTATTCTAACGCATTTCTTCTTGACAAGCTAAGCTTCTTCCCTCTTTATATTTTACATCTTAATCCAAGCCCAATCAAGTCAGTGCCTGGTCTAACAGGACCAGTAGACAATTATTCAGAGTTACAAAAAGACATCTCAACAATTACATTCCAATTGGACTCTTTCATCGAATCTTGTCACCAGTGATCGATCTCCAAACCTCGTTCAGATCGAGAGCCAAATAAATATCCGACACTCGTGTTGCGGGCCGCAACATAGCACGCGTCGCGGATCAAATGTGGTTGTGGGTCGTATATTGTGCATCTCTGGATAACACGTATTTAAACATAATATTTGTATTCGTTTTATAAGTTTATATTCCTAGGCTGATTCTATCTTATTGATCTACTAAGCTGATTCTGTCTTATTGATCTTCCAAGGTTGATTCTATCTTATTAATATTCCTAAGCTGATTTTATCTAATTGATCTTCCAAGGGTGATTCTATCTTATTGATCTTCCTAGGCTGATTCTATCTTATTATTCTAAGCTGATTCTATCTTATTGATCTTCTAAGCTGATTCTGTCTTATTCTGTCTTATTGATCTTCCAAGGTTGATTCTATCTTATTGATATTCCTAAGCTGATTATATCTTATTGATATTCCTAAGCTGATTTTATTGATCTTCCAAGGGGGATTCTATCTTATTGATCTTTCTAAGCTGATTCTATCTTATTGATATTCCTAGGCTGATTCTATCTTATTGATCTTCCTAGGCTGATTCTATCTTATTGATATTCTTAGGCTGATTCTGTCTTATTGATATTGTTAGGCTGATTCTATATTATTGATCCCCCTAAGGTAATTTGTAATTTACCTTCCTAAGCTGATTCTATATTATTGATCTTACTAAGGTAATTCGTATCTTATTGATCTTCCCAATGTGATTCCGTCTAAGATTCATGACTCAATTAGCAGTGTATTGGAGAGAAATGTTTATAACAGCGCGAGAAAGTAAAGCACGCCCATCGCAAAGACTCAATCTGCACGTGAATTCACATCACGTGTGTATCTCACGCGCTCATTCAGTGAAGGGCATTAGTAACCCACACCACATCCTGCTCTCACGCGCCATTCATTAACTCACACATTGAACACACTAGTATAGACCAAGAATCAGCCATCTTTGACAAGCGTGCTAGTAACACGCCGTTCTTCTAACTCATACAATATAAACTTATTCGCTTATCGACACAGAATCTTTTATTGTCCCTCCCTTTCTGCACCCCCCTCCCCTTATCCACAGGCTTTAACAATTTTGTTTTTTTGTTTCAAAATGACGAATGTAAAAAAATGATCTCCATCAAGATAAATTTGAAGTGGAACTATTTTGTGTCGCCCTCATAACCCGATCATACATCTGAATGTGTGTGTGTGTGTGCGTGTGTGTGGTACACAAAGAATCGTACTCCCAGTTAACATCAGTTAAAGGAAACAAAAAGTGTGTGTGTGGGGGGGGGGGGGGAGAGCACAGCTGACAGTTTGTATTTTAGTTTCCCTTTGCTTTACCTCCCCTATGTCACTCTTCCCTACATTCTACAGACAGTGTTTAATTTTTTTTCTTTTCTTACCCCCCTCTCCCCCAACCCAAAACAAAAACCTATTTAAAAAAAAAAACAAAACTTCAGAACATATAGACACACACGAATCATTTCCCTTACCGCGTCAGCACACACACACACACACACACACACAGACACAGATTCACACATAGATTCCTACTCTCAGACAAGCGCACACACGCGTAAAGCCTTCTCTTTTCTTCGTCTGTGAGCAGCAGGTCAGACCCCAGAACTGTACTCAACAATATGTGCGGAGTTCTCAACACCATCTTTACATAACACACGAACGCACATAGACACACACGCACAAAGACACACTCACGCCCAAAGACACACACACACATACACACACACACCATTTACTCAAAAAATAGTTTTGCTAGCCTAAATTTCAAGGTATAAAGAATGTCCAGCACTCGGGAATGTTGGATTGGACATCAAAATGGAATTTTAAAGAAGTGCATAAGGCAGCTTCTGGTTGTTGAGACTATAATAATGTGCTAATTGAATCTGTTGTATCTAAATACAGCTTCACACTGAAAGCTATTATTGATCCGGACCGGCGGACAGTTTGTTTTTAAATATTGAAAATATTGGGCCGGTGGGCCGCTGTTGAAAGTGGTTTTGAAATGTCAGAAACACATTTTCCCCCTAAAATGTAATAGCCTGTAACATGCATTTGTGTGCTTTAATTTACTGTAGATAATCTGTGATAAACTAATTCTTTTAATTTTCTGATTTTAATTATTTTAAACAGAATATTTACATTTTGAGAAACAACAGAAAATTTCCAATAGTACTAAAAATAGAAAAGGGAGTTAAAAATAGAGTTCTAGTCTTATCTTGTATTGAGAAGTTAATTTTAAAGAGGATATAAATACATGGGAAGACAATCAGCGGTGTCTTTCATCCAATAAGTTTTAAGCTTCATGTTAAATACTTTTGTGAATCTACTATTGAATCTACTACTGTGTGTTCAATCTTTACAAAATGTTTTATTTCGTAAATAGGAACTCTGTTAGATTTTCATCTAAGCAAATATCCCGGCATTCTTTAGGTCTGCAGACGTATTTCCTAAAAATACCGAGAACTATAAACCACCTAATTTCATTGTTACATTAAGCAAATGTAACTTATACATTTTTTGTTTGGTTACAGTATTCGCAGAACTGTAACGTAGGCTATAATAATAATAAGGCTTGTCTTCAAGTCCGAAGATTTATAAGGAATATAGTATTTCCCGTGGCTACGCAGCCCCAGCTGCGACCTACATATTTAGCCACATCTAGCGCAGGGATAACCATTGTCCGCTTTAATGAAACTGTAAATGGATACTATGCTATCGGATAAAATCTAATTCCCCAATGCTAGTGAATAGTATCTTCTAGCCTTCTAAATTGTTATGGACATGGTTAAGCGTTTGCGTTGGAGCGAGACCATTCGTATTAGAAGGCCTCAGCACTGACCAGCAACGTCACAATCTGTGGGCAGGTGAAAACGAGCTATTGGTCTAAACATGATTCAGGTTTTGTTTGGTACAATAAATAATTGTGCGAAATTTCAACTTGATCATGGGAGTAAGAGAAATAACGTGTTCAATTATCTAAGATAACAAAACCCAACATATTCAGCCATATCTCTTAATACTGAAGGATTAATTTTCCTTTCTGGTATCAAAGAAAATAATTAACTACCAATAACTAATTATTATTATTAATTATAATTTTTATATTGATTCGTGTGTTGTTATGTAAAATAAATAATTCTGCAAAGCTTCAATTTGATAAGATGATACTAACGTCTGTATTATATACGATAAGGTAAGAGAAATAACGTGGTCAATTATCTAAGGGGACGAACCCTTCATATTTATCCGTATCTATGAATACTAAGGGATTACTTTCCCTTGTTGGCATCGAACAAAAATAATTTACGCTAATTTACATTAAGTAAATGACTATTTTTTTTTTAAATTGTTTCTTGTCTATACCATTGAATAATTGTGCAAAGTCCGAGATTGGTAGTGAGAGAAAAAACGTGAATAAACTTATTACGAGACAGAGTGAATTGATATGAGCTTTGTAAAAATCGGCCTTGTGCCCTAGGTGTAGAAACTTTAAATGGCCTCCAAGTTCAACAAGGTTAAGTACCACTGTTTTAGTACATCCCCTAATCAAGTCAACATTTAAATATTTCTTGGAGTGTAAACAGATTGTCTGTTGTTGCAGTTTTTTTTTCCCTTTTCTATGCGGTTCTAAATTGTATTTATGTTTTCTGGTCTTTAAAGTTTACTCATTAGGAGCTGACATGCTCTAATTCCTAGCCTAGATTATAAACAGCTGTCAACTGGTTTTAAAAGTTCGGGGAACATTTTTTTTTCTCCAAGGAATATTTGAGAACCTGAACTTCTATTGACATAATTCTGGAAACAGGAAAGAACGCTTGGCACGTGCTTAGCATAGGTGGCGTACCTTAGAGGAAGACATAAATAATGTCAGGGGCGGCAGTGAAGCAGGGGAACAGGTGATGATTGGGGGGGGGGGGGGGGACGAGCACGTTTGCTGATACTCAAACTGACAGTATTGAACACACTTTGATGTGTTGCGTTGTACTAATTCCTTGAGATTCTATGAAAAAAAATAATATAAATTTGTCTTGTATAAAAGGTGCATATTTTTGTCTGTCCGTGCTGTCTTGTTTCGATCTCAAAAACTAGAATATCTTATCTTATAAAATGCAGACGTTACTTAAAAAAATTGAGAATATTACGTTCCTAATCCTATGTCAGTCTAGTCATGCATGTTAACCAATGACTTAAATTCTACCAAGTCATTGGTTTTCTTGGTTGGGTCAGGCAATCCATTTCCATGCTCTAATAGCACTAGAAAAGAAGGAGCATTTGTACAAATTTGTTCTAGCATACGGAATAAGGAATGCGCCTTTATCTTTGTGTCTTTCTGAGTTTTTATTGTTGTTTTTTTTAAAGATTATGGTTCAGTGTTTCATTCATAATTGCTACTTTACGTTTAAGTCTTCTAACATATATATATATATATATATATATATATACTAGCTGGACATTACCCGCGGCCTGCGGGCCTTAGTTTGTGTATTACTAATGTAGCGGATTAGGATTTAGATGTATGTTAAACTTAGCTAATGTTCTTTTCAAGTTTTTCTCTTTCGCCAGATAATAAAAGTAATTTTACCCGAAGCCGATACATGGATGGCTGCCTGGTCGTGCGGTTTGCGCGCTGGACTGGTGCTCAGATTTATCGATGGTCCAGGGTTCAAACCCTGCCCGCTCCCATCCCCCGTCGTCTTACGGGAGGTTTGGACTAGGAAGTAATTATCTTCAACTCTGAAGGAACATCCGAAACATGTAAAACATTTTACAAAACATTCATATCTATTAAAAAAACGAAAGGAGCGAGAGATGAATAGGATATAAAGTACAATTAAAATGGGTTTACCCGATTTTTTAAATGAATGGGATTATAAAGTACGTCAGGACGTCTAAATTCGCAGATAAAAGGAACGAATTTATGTAAAAATGCTTTTGAAACCCAAATTTCAAGGTTAATTTTATTAAATAATGAGATCAGTAGACTATATTTTGTATTTCCATGTGTCAAAGTAAAAACTATCTGTGCAAAGTGTAATTTTAAAAATTAGATCTAGATCTATATCCTTTCGATCCAAATGTGGTAAACATGGCCTAGATCTATGAAATAATAATACTTTCATAGAGTTTGGCAGCTTTTTTTTTTTGAGGGTCTTAAGATTGTTTTCGGGTTACTATGCATACGTTACGGTTCCAGTTAGTACTCAAGGAACATCTATGCCAAGTTTTACCAGGAGTGGTCAAACGGTTATATATACATACGCCTTACTTTCTAAATAGAATGAATAGATATTTATTTTACTAAGGATTTTAATGGAATCCTAAAACGAAGAGCTAGCTTTGGAATGGAGAAATTTGTAGTTCTCATAATGTGAAAAAAAATAAAAATTATATCAACATTAAAATACTAGTATGAAATAGGTTTTTGAGTCTTTGCATAACATTTTATCTACACCAGTGAAACCATCGTGTTTAAGCTGTGTCATTCCAATTACGAGAAGCGAGCCGCCTGCCATCCCATAATTTCCATGAGCCAGCGAGACATGTCAGAGCTGATTACTTTTACAGAGGCGTAGCCCAGTGAGCACGCCGAGGTAGACCACGATGTAGTTAGCAGGCAGCATCTAAGGAGAGAGCAGCCTCCTTCCTGGATGTATTCTGAACATTCCACAGAAACAAGCAGAAACAAAAAAAAAATACAACTGCAACAACAACATATGAACGAGCTAAAGGTCCTTGAACTTACACACACACCACATACATAACTCACCTGCATACTACGCACACACACATTCGCTTACACATAAACATATGCTTTTAAAAAATACCCCCCCCCCCCACAGACACACATAAGTAAAATTTGTCTAATATTATCTATTACAGACGTTACTTCAAAAAAAAAAAGATAATTAAGTCCTACGTCCAATCTAGTCATGCATGTAAATCAATGACGTATACTCTGCTAAGTCGTTGGTTTTCCTGGCTGATTGAGGCAACCCATTCCATGATCTAATGGCATTTAGTATTTTTGTATTTAAAACTTGCTTACTTCTCACATAGATAGAACACTGGAATAAAAGATATAGTCATACACATTTTGTTTTTGCTTTTAAAAAAATAATTTTCAAAATTTCTGAAGCAGAAAGATTTTTTTAAACGTTTTCATTAAATTTTCATTTCAGCTTAGGAAATGGGAACCAATTAGCAACACTACTTGTTCTAATGAATACATTTAAACAGTAGTATTAACCCTTAAAGTGCTGAACTGTTTTACAGTGAGTGCATACACAATTCTGATGTTTAGAGGCTAAACTACCAAACGCGCTTTAAGGGTTAATAGAAGTAGTGTCTTCAAGTCCGAATATTAGGGATGAATGCAGTATTAATAAAAGAAGTGTCTTCAAGTCCGAATATTAGAGATGAATACAGCATTTCAGGTGACTACACGGGCTTAGTTGTGACCTACATATTTTTGCACATCTAATGCAGACAAAATCGTGAGGTAACAGTAGAAGTATATATAAAACACACACAAGGCGATGTTTATTATTGAAAGCTGAATGGAAAAGTAAAACGCTAAGCATCTCGTAGCGTTAAAGTATTGGCTAGAATTGGAAGACAACAGGAGCAAAGCGGCGCGCAGGTGGAAACGGTCGTTAGGGGAGATGATTAGGTCAATAGGGTAGCAGAACAAGAGTGCTTAAGGACTAAGTTCATTGCACATGTCTGGAATTGAAAGAGAGCTCCATTCCAACATTTATGTCAAGATCCACACGCCGCTTCTCAAGGGGCTTTATCATTAATGGCGGACTCCTGCACTGTTAGTGAAGGAAAATGGTGGAGGTCTACGGCGTGCTCGGCCTCCGGCCTGTTCTCTAGTCCCAAGCTTCTTGGGCTTCAAAGGATATGATACACAGACATCTGCTTGGACCGAAACCAATCTCACCTGGACACCTCCAAGACGTTCAAACAGGCTGGCGGCAAGCTTTCGATGACCTAGAGTTTCAAGAGTCTATGAGTTAAGTCTCTCGACAGTTTCAAAAGATGAAAGACAACCGGACGAAACAATTTTAGAACCACTGTTTAAATACAAATGTAATAGCAGTATTTCTAGACAGCCTGTAATCCTGTGATTTCATTTTTTTTCTTGTGCTTCGTAGACGGAACCTAAGTCTTTATGCTGGAATAACCTTCCGAGAAATGTCATGGAAACCGGGGTCAGTCAGGGTGAGGTCAAGGACGTACATAATGACGCGTATGCTCAACGGAAATGAGCGCTCACTTTTAATTTGTTGAACATGGGAATTAACCTTTCACCCCGTCTGCTTGCACTACTCTACTCTCCACGCGCACGCCTCTGCCTCCCCTCCTTGCAAGCAGGTAAAAGTAAGTGTACACCTTGATTCAGAGAGAGGAAGCCGGTATGTTTTGCCATCAGGGAGAGAGAGGGAAGAATTAAGACCAGAAGTAAGTGGCCAGGTGAATGAAAGAGAAAGGGCATTGACTAAGAACCATCAGGTTCAAATCCCTCCCCCCCACCAAAAAAAAAAGACTACTCTCAGAAGCTTGGCCAGAATTTTGAGCTCCTGTTTTTTTAACATACAGAATGTTTCTTGCATGATTGGATTCAGAATCATGTGACTTGAATAGAACCAAAAATTAAAATCTACATCCTTCATTTTTGTTAAAAAAAACAAAAAACACTGACTACATGGCATCAAGAGGCCTTAAAGGATAGTTTGTAAAAACAAGTTAATTTTTTAAATTTCTTAGCTAATAATAATGCAGACAGAGAAAGCGATGGGAAGACAACATCAAAGAATGGACAGGGCTGTCAGGGAATGGAATTCTATCCAAGTCAGAGAGGAATGGAGAAAGGTGGTTGACAGATCTTGTGTGGTGCTCCAACGTCAAACAGACTAAGGGATAGCTGAAGGTGAATAATAATAATGATCATCTTTTATTATCCGTGAGTAAAATTGTTTTACGAGTGTGTATTGCACATAACAATACATTTTAACATTGTAAGAGCAGATGAGCAATAGCATCGATAATATACGTTACTATTACAGTCTCATTCAATAGGACATGTCTGTCACAGTCTCATCCAATAGGACATGTCTGTCACAGTCTCATTCAATAGGACATGTCTGTCACAGTCTCATTCAATAGGACATGTCTATCACAGTCTGATTCAATAGGACATGTCTGTCACAGTCTCATTCAATAGGACATGTATGTCACAGTCTCATTCAATAGGACATGTATGTCACAGTCTCATTCAATAGGACATGTCTGTCACAGTCTCATTCAATAGGACATGTCTATCACAGTCTGATTCAATAGGACATGTCTGTCACAGTCTCATTCAATAGGACATGTCTATCACAGTCTGATTCAATAGGACATGTCTGTCACAGTCTCATTCAATAGGACATGTATGTCACAGTCTCATTCAATAGGACATGTCTGTCACAGTCTCATTCAATAGGACATGTCTGTCACAGCCTCATTCAATAGGACATGTCTGTCACAGTCTCATTCAATAGGACATGTCTGTCACAGCCTCATTCAATAGGACATGTCTGTCACAGTCTCATTCAATAGGACATGTCTGTCACAGTCTCATTCAATAGGACATGTCTGTCACAGTCTCATTCAATAGGACATGTCTGTCACAGTCTCATTCAATAGGAAATGTATGTCACAGTCTCATTCAATAGGACATGTATGTCACAGTCTCATTCAATAGGACATGTCTGTCACAGTCTCATTCAATAGGACATGTCTGTCACAGTCTCATTCAATAGGACATGTCTGTCACAGTCTCATTCAATAGGACATGTCTGTCACAGTCTCATTCAATAGGACATGTCTGTCACAGTCTCATTCAATAGGGCATGTCTGTCACAGTCTCATTCAATAGGACATGTCTGTCACAGTCTCATTCAATAGGACATGTCTGTCACAGTCTCAGTTGACATTGCATGATCTAATGTTCACGTCATGTTAAGAGGTTAAAAGACACGTGGAATTCCTGATGTAGAAAACAGGAAGTAGAATGAATAAAGTTGACTTTGAGTTCAGTCAAGTCAGTCAAGTGGTATTCTTTGGACAGGGTGGTCAAGTATATTTTAGTCCGCAACGGACAGTAGTGACTTAGAAAAGTCTGTAGTAATTTCAGTTAGAAAGTAACTTGTGGGCAGTAGTTGCCAGTGTTCTTTTGAGACATGTATTAGTTGATCTATATTTCTGCACAGTGTTACCCGCTGAGATGCGGACGTGATTTGTAATTAACGTAATGGATATTTTTGATACCGCTGTTATGCGGATAGGATTGTTTATTATTTCTTGACTTGTAGCACTAACAACGAGTGCAGTATTATTACTATTGTAGTAAAATAAACTTTATATTTGTCTGCTGAAACGGACTTAAGTCAGTTTATAGTATTTGTCTTGTCACGTGTCAAGAGTACTTCAGGAAGCAAGAACTTAGCATTACACGACATTCGCATTCTGCAACGTTACACCATTTAACCTTTTACAATATGACAAGTCTACATGGCTATTGTGAGAGTCTCAATACCAGAGGGCGTGTAGACGGATGCACCAAATTAAACAAATCTTTAGAAACCAAAACAATGTACATAAAACATGTCGTCTGCTGTCAATTCTATTTAAAGTATTTTACGCAGTCTACATATGCATTCTTCTTCTTCTTCTTCTAGCCAGCTTTATTGCTGCTGAGCTGTGAGCTCTTTTGCAGACTGTGCCAAGGAAAAAAAGTGTGCTGTTTTCTTCAGTTGTTCAGCACTGCCGTACAGGGTGTTGGTTATGTTGGGCTGGAGTGGAATTAGGGTCTGCCTAAGGAGGGTTAGGAAGGGGCATTTAAAGAGGATATGGTTTACGGTTTCATAAGGGTAGGCGCAATGTCTGCAAAGGGGGAGTTGTGTGGAGTTTATTTTGTTCAGATGGAAATTTAATAGAGGTGTGTGTCCTGTTCTTAGTTGGACATATGCATTCAATATGCGTGGTGTACGCTAGTGCCACGTGGATTACGAGTGATAGTCCCAAGAGAAGTGTACACAGGAAGTTAATTTATACATTAGGAGTCTAAAAGGTTTCGAATCTAAAAATAAGTTTAAACGTGTAAGGGGAGATAATTGTGCGTCCTGTTTCGAAAAACAAAAAGTCTAGATTTTATAATATCGGGGTCCATCAGTTAAAAAATTGTAAGCTTCATGTAAAGTTTAGTTATTTATTAATATATTCATGAAATTAAGTTAGAATTATGTGTTTATTGTGTGTTCAATCTTTTAGTGATTCCTAATTGATGAATTTAAAGTTTTTTATTTCGTAAAGAGGATTTTCGTTAATTCTTCATCTGCATAAATATTTCAAACAGTCATTCTCAAAAGGGGGCCTAAGGAGGTGCAGGGGTCCTCGAGATGATCGAAAGGGTCCACAGAAACATAAAAATTGTAAACAGTTAAAATTAAAAGACAGTTAAACAGATCTGATAACTTGAGTACTATTTATCAGTTTAATGTGCCTACTATGCACCATTTTATGACGACCTAAATAGAAGATTTAAAGACATTCTTCACTTGAATATACCCAACCGGGTGTTGAACCTTTTTTTTTAGCGTAAACATACTTGCAATAACCACCAGGAACTGAAATCATTATTTGATCAAGGGCATCACAAATTATGCATTATACGAGTCATTGTAAAGAAATTGCCTTCTACTTGTTCGGTACAACGTGAATTCATTGCAGTAATAAACCTCATCACAAAGAAAAGAAACCGACTAGAAGTTTGTGCACCTTGATCCGGTCGTAAATACAATCTCATGAACCTCATCCAAGTCAGTTAGTTTCTTGAAATTAAAAAAACAACAACAACATTATGTTGAAGGAGTGTTTATTGAGATTATATAATAAACACTCCTTTAACAATTTAAAAAAAAAAATTTTACTTATATAGTTTGCATTTATGTAGCTTTTTCATTAAGGGTCTGTTGGCAAGTTTTGACAATATTAAGGGGTCCCCGGGTCAAAAAGTTTGAGAACCTCTGCTCCAGCATAATTTGGACATTGGCTCATCAAAGCATCACTTTAGAAAGAAAGATCTTAGGTCAAAAACGTTCAGCATTCTCAAAAATCGACAAGGCTTCAAGAAATGTATACAATCCTTTTATTTAACGTATTGTTAATTAGAGAAAAAAAAAAACATACAATAATGAAGACAGCGGAGGGTTTCCAGATGTGTCTAGACAGCTGTCTTGACCTTTAAATTTGGGCGATAACTCAGGATCTTTATCACGGGAAATTCCATGACGTTTTATTCTTCAATTCTTTTTTTTTTAAGTCAAGAGCAGGTAACTGCACATTTGTTAGAAAAGTGATAGCAATGATGGATATGTAGGAAGAAAAAAAAGGCTTACGTTCTAAGTGTTAACTTAAACTTTGTTAAGCCCGAGTTGTAATGGTAATATAAGCAAGGCCGGATTTAAGTAAGTGGAAGCCCATGGCAGTTGTTTTTTTCTGTGTGTTTAAAATTTGTACAAGTCCCTAACCTTCTTTTCCGACGACTTTAATGAAATTTATTAATGCTAGGGTGGTAACAAAGAAGTACACGCGGCAGTATACCCTCCCAATTCCATTTATAGGATACTCTTTCCAAACGCCTATATCTCCCTACTGCCATTAAAGGTGATTCTGGCAATCCGTTCCATGCTGTAATGGCACTAGGGAGGAAAGAGATCTTATAGGAATTTTTCCCAGCGAATGAATTCAGAAATGTGCCTTTTTGTGTCTCTAAATATTTTTTATAGGTTGCGTATTAATCAGTAGCCTGATTCAGCCAGGAAAACCAATGACTTAGAAGATACGTCTGCAAGACTAGATTGACACGTAGGACGTAATTTTCATCTTTTTTTTTGAATTAACGTCTTTATTTTATGTGATTGTCTATTTAATCTCATTTTCCTTCTTTTTTTAAAATATTTACTATGCATATTTTAAAAGTTTTTACAGTATTCTAGCTAGTGGAAGCTCCCCCCCCCTTTTTTTTTTTTTTGAGTGTGAAGCTTTGGGCGGCTATTCTAATAGAACTATAGTATGTCCGGCCCTACATTTAATATAATGATGGCTCTAGCTTGTACAAGCACAGCCAGAAACGGTAGGTAACTACTTTTAGCAGATGCGAAGCTGGATTGTCGGAGTAAAAGGTTTCCTAACTCTCTGCAGTGGTGAAGCTACATTTCTTTGCTACCATATTCCGATGAGATTAAAGGGGGTTTGGGGGTTTATGATCTTCCTCGCAAATCAAAGGATCATAATGAACATTTTCTTATCTTATAAATTACAGACGTTAGTTCAAAAAAAAAAAGATGATTACGTCCTACGCGTGTCCCTGTGTCAATCCAGGCATACATGTTAATCAGGGTTCTAAACTCTGCAAAGTCGTTGGTTTTCCTGGTTGATTCAGGCGACCCATTTCATTCTTTAATAGCACGGGAACTTGTACAAATTTGTCCTAGCTTATGGAATAAGAAATGTGCATTATTTTGAGATTTAGGGGGAATAATAAAATGTGTGGACATTCGAGGGTAGATAGATGGAGATAAAGGAAGAAAGTCCGACGATAAGAATCATATACGTGTAGGGCTAACTTTGATGATAAGTCTGCTGATAGGTATGTAGATTATTGTATTCCTATTGATGTTGATACGTATGTAGATTATTGTATTCCTATTGATGTTGATACGTATGTAGATTATTGTTTCTTATTGCTGTTGAAACGTATGTAGATTATTGTTTCTTATTGATGTTGATACGTATGTAGATTATTGTGTTCCTATTGATGTTGATACGTATGTAGATTATTTTTTCTTATTGATGTTGATATGTATGTAAATTATTGTTTCTTATTGATGTTGATACGTATGTAGATTATTGTATTCCTATTGATGTTGATACGTATGTAGATTATTGTATTCATATTGATATGTTTGCAGCTGATTTTGTTAATAAGTCTGATGATAACTGTGTTGATAAAAAATTATTCGTGCTGTTGATTTTAATGGAGTTAAGTGTGATGTCTTAAAAAGTAACATGAAGGAGTAGACTTACCCTATCACCGGCCACCCAGGGCTCAGCAGACACAATAGCGACGTCATGTGGGTAGATGGTCTCCTGGACAGGCTCGGCCATCTCAACTTCAGGCTCAGCAGACGCAGGTTCCGGTACTGTCTCTAGAGCTTTGGATTCTTCTTCTACCTGAAAATAATCATACCAAACTTTTAACAACCCTAACTCAAGATGTTTGAGAATCACTGAAAAGGCAATAAACGTTAGTACGCTAAATCTGGACAGCTGAATACTAGGTATAAATCAAGAAAATGTTCCCCCTTTCAGACCTTGCGATGATGTAAAGGTCATCTGGTTTTTGAGGTCAACGGTTAACGAGGGTGTCAAGAGGCCAGCACAATTACCAACTGTCTTTCTTTTTACCAAACTAATGTCAGGTATCCATTAGAGCCGGGTGAACTCAGAGGCGCCCTAAACATCCCCGAAATTAAAAATCCCAGTCTTCACCAAGATTCGAACCCGACACCGCCGGTTCGTAAGCCAAACGCTTTACCACTCAGCCACCTCACCTAAATAAATCATGAACATAAAGCACATATAGCAATTGGCCGAGAAAGATCCTTAGACAAGACGAAACACGCTTAACAAAGTCATCCATGACATGCAGGCCGAATAGAGGAAAGCGAAAGCAGGACAGCCCATGTCTAACATGGATCACACCATCTTAACTCTTTTCTCTCCGTAATTTTTTTTTTCTCATTCCGATTGTATTATTCGTTTTGCTCATTTGTATTTCCCTATCCTGTTATGATCACGCTTCAATAACTTTTTTGTTTGTTATCAGAAAATGTTATATTTGGTATCGAATTACAGGAGAATGCATGTTCTTCTTACACAACACAAATTAAAGTTTATAAATCCAAAAATCAATTTAGTTTAATGGGAGTCAAATCAACGTTGGCATCGTCATTTCGGAGAGAAAGAGTTAAAAGACCTCTAAATTCCATGGGCATCAGATGGGAAAAGGCTGTGAAAGTCGCCTATGACCTCTATTGAGAGATCTCTCACCAAATGACGCGGGAGGACCTAAGTCTCGGCAAGTAAAGCATACTTATTGTATGGAGAGTTAAATGCCTTGCAGGAGATGTTAGAGAAAAACTCAATCTGGACAGCTGTTAAATCACATTCACACCTTCACCTATCCCTTAGTCTGATGGACCGTTGGGGCACCACAAAAGATCTGTCAACCATCTTTCTTCATCACTCCCTGTCCCTTGCCCTGGACAGAACCTCTTTCACTGACAGGACTGTCCATTATCTGATGTTGTCTTCTCATCGCTTTCTCGGTCTTCCTCTTCTTCTTCTTCCTGGTACTGTTCCCCGAAGGAAGGTCTTTGCGAGCATCAATCCTGTTTCTTATCTCTTCATTCGCGACGAGGTCTCTGCAAGCATCACCGTGAATCGAAAATTTGGCCATAGCCTTGAGAAATATGAGCCAACAGGACGGTGGCCTGTCCTGCACCGCGCTACAATAGCCTGCTCAGGTCTGGACAGCCTCCACAACTTTGCCAATAAAATTTGCTCTATAAGTACCAGACAATGATTTAATGGGAGTAGTACAGGCAGAAGCAGATGCAACATGTCAATTATTTTATACCACAAGAAAGATATAAAAATCCTTTATTTAAAAATACAAAGTTTATCTAAAGGGGAAGAACTCCGTCCTTAAAACTATATCTACCAATGATGTACAAGTTATTTCCCTTAATCGAGATCAAACAAAATGATTAATTACCAATAATTAATTGACGAATTGAGTTTTTTTTTTTTGTTAATTGATTAATGTTTTGTTAGATAAATACTGAATACTAAAGTATCAGCTTCATTGGAGAGTGTGTGAGGGAGAAATAGCGTTAACAATTATTTAAGGGGACTAAACTCAACAAATTTAGCCATATATGCGAATACTGAAGTATTAGTTACCCTTGTTGCTGTTGAACTAAATTACTGGTAATTGTCTCATTGGTTACTTTTTTTTAAATTAATTCATGTCTTGTCTTTGTCAATGAATAAGCGTGCGAAGTTTCAATTTGATCCGAGAATTGGTGTGGGAGAAATAACATGTATACACTTTTTACCAGACAAACAGACAAAGTGAGTTGATATCAGCTTTGTTAAAAATTGATTTTCTTTTCAGCACGTTTTTTTTTTTAACGCATTGATTTTTTTTCAACACATTTTTTATCAACACGTTGATACTAATTTTTTTTATGAAACGCTGAAATGCTTATCAAAACATTTATTTTTTATCAACTCGTTGGTAATCAGCACCTTGGTTCAACGAGTGCTAATCAATTGGTTCATTAATAACCCTCAACTAAATGCCTCGTGAAGTCCAGGTATTTCGCGATACGACTTCCAAAGCTTCCGAGACTTTACATGCCAGCGTCCTGCCAGGTACTGATACACACAGTTAAGGAAAGAATGCCAACTTAAACTGGTCTATGTAATTTATCTGTAATCCAAAAAATTTTTTTAAAAATCTCGACACCATGCCAGGTATGTATGTTGAACACCTAGGACAGGTATAGTTTCTGAAACACTGGAGCCAGGTATTTTTATTTTTATTTTACTAAAAGCCACAATGGTATCTTTTAAGTGTTACGCTTACTTGACAACCAAAATGTGTGATTTTTTTCCACATCTAGATTTAGTAACATGGCTTGTTGCACAGCAGATAGTGAGCCTTCCAGAGCCTCAGCCTCGAAGGGGAGGATGTTATGAAGTGTATGTGCGTGTTTCTGATGTAACCATGAGTGAAGGTGGACAGATTGTTTGTTTGTGTAGGCTGAATACATTCGGATGCTACCATGAGGTGGTCTGTCGCAGTTGAGTTCAGTTAAAGAAGAGGAGAACAAGCTAGAGGCGTGTGACAGAAAGACGTGTGACAGAGAGACGTGTGACAGCGAGACGTGTGATAGAGAGACATGTGACAGAGAGACGTGTGACAGAAAGACGTGTGACAGAAAGACGTGTGACAGAATGGCATGTGAGAGAAGGGCGTATGACAGAGTGGCGTGTGACAGAATGGCGTATGACAGAGAGACGTGTGACAGAATGGCATGTGAGAGAAGGGCGTATGACAGAGTGGCGTGTGACAGAATGGCGTATGACAGAATGGCATGTGAGAGAAGGGCGTATGACAGAGTGGCGTGTGACAAAATGGCGTATGACAGAGAGACGTGTGACAGAATGGCATGTGAGAGAAGGGCGTATGACAGAATGGCATGTGAGAGAAGGGCGTATGACAGAGTGGCGTGTGACAAAATGACGTATGACAGAAAGACGTGTGACAGAGTGGCATGTGAGAGAAGGACGTCTGACAGAAGGGCGTGTGACAGAGTGGCGTGTGACAGAAGGACTTGTGACAGATTCTCGTGTGACATAATGACAAAGGAGGTGTGAAAGAAGGGCGTTAACACAAGGACGTGAGACAAAAGGGCGTGTTACAGGAGGGCGTGTGACAGAAGGACACATGTGACAGAAGGAAGTCTGACATAATGACGTGCGATTTTGTTAGATTTTGTCTAAAGTTTCATCTTAACTTGTGTTTCTATCTACATACATCTATATTTAATGTTGATTACTGGGTATATTAATAAATAAAAGTTATATTCAAGTTTGTTTAAAAAGAAGTCTGTTTAGGTCTATTTGAAGTTCTACATTAAGAATTTACTAAACTGGTTTAAAAGAACTAGCTGTCTGGAGCTACAAATCAACACAGAGGTGTCTCCACAAAGTACAAATAAAAATAGAGCTATGCATAGTACATTTAAAAAATGGAAAAATATATTACAGTGTAAACCTGCTTTAATAGATCATAACTATTAATACAAGATTTCTGCATGAAGTCCGTAAAAGAGGGTAAGTGCCTTCATAACCTCAACTAACTCAAATTCGGCCCTGCATCTATGCTTTCCCCCACCTCCAATCAATGCATTATAAAGTGTGTTAAGTCAGACCCACATTTTTTTTTATCACGACGAAGAGCAGACGTGAAGTCATTGAGTTCAGAGTTCACGTCTGCTAGATATTTAAATAGAATAGTCCGATCTGAGAATAAAAGGAAAGAATAATATTTCCAATATCTAACCTTGTTATGATATCAATTTAAGGTGAGTCAGGTGCTAAGTACTTGGTAAGTATTCCCTCAGGTACGGCAACAAGTCACTGTTTGGATGTCTGGATGTCACGAAGATGTCCGGAAACACGTCGCGACTATATGAGTAATCGAATACGCGCATGTGTGTATAAAGAGATCGATATAAACCACCGGAGCCTTAAAATAAATGTGTTTTTATAGATTTGTATGTGTGTATGTGTATGAGAGAGAGACAGAGAGAGAGAGAGAGAAAGAGACAGAGAAAGACATGGAGAGAAAGACAGAGAGAGAGACAGATAGAGAAAGAGAGAGAGACAAACAGAGAGAGAGAGAGACACACACACACACACAGAGACAGAGAAGGGGAAAAAATGCTAAATGTTAGAATTTTAAAAAAGGGAATTAAATTAATGTGAGGGATGCAACTACATTTTGTATATAATAAAAAAAAATAAATTTTCAGTTTACCATACTGATAATATGATTTGGTGTTTTATAAATAGATATTTGGTAGAAACCTAAATAAGTCACCAATAATGTCTGTAGATACATATTTTTAAAAGTATCCCTTTCAGACTTTGCGACCTATTGGGCAGATACCCTCCGATCAGAAGCCGACCAGTTTACCACTCAGAAATCTGATAATGTACGCAGAACTATTTGTTTATGATTTCTCTTCTTTCAGTAAAATAATTGCGTGTCACAGATACAAATAAATATCTAAAAAAAAAAAAAAGAAACCCAATCAGGCAACATTTTGTTTTCTAATTAGGAACTAAAGAATTCAAAGACGATCAGAAATTAAAGATTCGGCTTTTTTCTAGCCATTTGAAGGCTTGACAAATTGTTTTTGGAAGAGGAACATGAGTAACGTCTAGAGCTTCAATAACAACCAAAACAGCAAACTTTTAGGTTAGGTTAGGACTTTTAGGTCGACTGTCAAATACAACTCTAGTGAGTCATTCGATGTATAACTTTTTTTTATGAAGCTCAAACAAATAACTACTATAACTAATGCACTATAACTCAATAAAACAATTTGCAAGTGCAAATTTGAACAGTGACTGCATTTCTTTCTGTGTAAGACATTAAACACTGCTTTATCTTAAACACTGTCTTATCTTAAATACTGTCTTATCTTAAACGCTGCCTTATCTTAAACACTGCCTTATCTTAAACACTGTCTTATCGTAAACGCTGCCTTATCTTAAACACTGCCTTATCTTAAACGCTGCCTTATCTTAAACACTGACTTATCTTAAACCTTGTCTTATCTTAAACGCTGCCTTATCTTAAACGCTGCCTTATTTTAAACGATGTCTTATCTTAAACGCTGCCTTATCTTAAACACTGACTTATCTTAAACGCTGCCTTATCATAAACGCTGTCTTATCTTAAACGCTGCCTTTTCTTAAACGCTGCCTTATCTTACAAAGTTTAACTTGGCACATAATATTTTATGGCTACAAGACTCCATTTCGAAAGAAATGATTCCTAAAATTGAAATAATTTGCAAATACCCCTTTCATTTTGTTTCTCTCTCTCTCTCCCCCTCAAGGCTCACTCTCTCTCTCACTCTCTTTCTCTCTCTCCCCCCAAGGCTCACTCTCTCTCTCCCCCCAAGGCTCACTCTCGCTTAGATCGCAGATGCGAATGCAAAGGAACATCACTCACCTTCTTCTTCACCCTGCGATGATCTCCCGTGAAATTGAGGCTCTTGTCATCAAAAGCGTCAGGCACCATCTCGAAGAAGGAGCTCTTCACCCTGGGCTTGGTGGGGTGAGGGTGGGGCTTGAAGAAGTCGAATTCCTCTTCCGCCATGTCGTCTGTCCTAAAAGGTGAAGGTCAACTGCTGAGTAACAGTCAAGAGAAATAGTATCACTTAATACGAATAGGAAAATGAGTACTACAGATACAATTTTTTAAATTTCAAAATCATAGTGGCAAAAACATTTTTAATCAAGAGCGAGCGTGCTAATAAAATGTGGAGTGGTTACCTAAATTGAAGAACCAATTCCAATTAGATAGGACTTTTACTTTAAGCGTTTACATTGTCAAATTAGCGGATTCTCTCTCAATTAGATACTCCGCACCAATTTGAAAAAAAAAAACAAAAAAAATTAAAAGGATTAAGCTACTGCATCTTTTTTTTTTCAAACCAACCCCGCGACTTCCAACCAGTGAAGCGTGTACTACATCTGGAGAGGATCATTTGTGTGTTTCTTTTCCTGCATTTCTGAACCATTTCGTCAAGGGCAGAAGATACTTGGAGAATCATGACATTCTGCCCATCACTAAGCAGAACTGGAATAGTGCCGCAAAGTTGTGTGCAGATTACAGCCGCATTACAGGACACTGGTTTTCAAAGAACCTTTTGGTTATTGCGGAACACTTCTCGTGAGACAAAATTAAATTACAAATTTCAAAAACAATTTCCAATCAGGAAATAATTAGATTAGACGTTCCACCGCAGGCATCAGAGATAATAATCTGCATCTTGTCTTTCCATAACCAAAATGTGGAAAAATGTATCATCGTCAGGTCATAGAACTCGTTCAACGAATCCATGCGGACGGATGAGGAGCAGAAGTAAGAATACATACTGTTTCAGGAGGCTGAGCGGTAAAGCGCTTGGCTTCTGAACCAGAGGTCCCGGGTTCGAATCCTGGAATTTTTAAATTTCGGGATCTTTGGATGCCTCTGAGTCCACCCAGCTTTAATAGGTACCTGACATTAGTTGGGGAAAAGTAAAGGCCGTTGGCCGTTGTGCTGGTCACATGACACCCTCGCTAACCGTAGGTCACAGAAATAGATGACCTTTAAATCATCTATCCATAAGGTCTGAAAGAGGGAACTTTACTTTGTACATACAGTTTCCACACAAAAAGGGGGAGTCTTCGTATAACAGGGGGCTGCACTTGGAGGATATCAGGGCTGCAAACATTGCTGAAGACCGATTTCTATGAGGACAGCCTGCAGGCCAAGGCGCCGAAGGACGGTGGAGAATCTAATTCTAAGATAAAGTCTCACGTGTTCCCTGAACTAAAAAACAAATGGTTGAGTCTTTCCTGCTACATTAGGCATTAATGGCTTATTAAGATATTACTGCGCTGGGCCGACCTTTGGTAATTGGAGGCCCTAGGAGAATTGAATAGGGTGCCCCCCCCCCCAAATGAAATAGAAAAACAAAAAATTAGGACCGAAATATACGCAATGAATTAAAATAAAAAACCTTTCTGTAGCATGTATCTAGATCTAAATCAACAAATAGGTAAAATTCATATAGCGCCGATAGCACCAATTTGCTTCACTGATGATTCATGACTAGAAATAACATGAGTAGTTTAACAATTATAACTATACATTCGTGACTACACCAAGTATTGTACTCGAGACTTAGAGCTAGGCTAGTAGAGATAGAGCCAATGGGTTCTACTATTTATGCTCGATGCGATTACTCGCGACAATTTGGGCTTCAGAAACGTAAAGATTTCTTGCATCTACATGGTAGATCTATATATCAATGACACCACTGACCCAGATCTATAGTCTATATAACTGCATTATGACTTTTCAGTCAAGAAACAAAAGTAATTGTGGACTGTACGGTTAGGATTATGGTCTTGTGGTTTTTGATGTGTAACTCCTTTTGACGGCTTACACATAGAGTGCCAGTCCTGGTGTGACCTCATTGACCCAACCGCACCAGCCTCTTCTTGGACACTTGATACTGGTCCCCGTGTTCCCGGCTGCCTTGCAGTAAATCTCTTATCACCATGATCGTGTAATCGATAAGGGCCGGTGATTCAGCGACATGACCTTCCTATTAACGTACCAGGGATGCCGCCCCTGTACAATTTAGACAGAATTCGTCACTGAAGAATGAAACAGGTCTTGACTTTCCTTCCTGGTAGTGAAGAGAACGCATTCTCTTGGTGAAGATACGTAAACACGCTTAGATCTTGTGTGTTGGCGATGGCTTTGTATGTGCTAAAAATGGCTTTGTATCTCTCTTTCTCTCCTAATCAACGATACCATGAACAATTTTGTCCGAACGTGGAATTAATTACGTAGATAAAGTGGTCTGCTCATGTTTTGGGCAGGACCTTGACTCCATTTCTGGAATGCTCATGTTTGAATCTCATAATAAACATGAAATTTAAATGACTCAAATAGGATTTATGCACGATTTAAATACTACATTAGAAAGGAATTACCTCCTTGTAATATTTAAAAAAGAGATAACTTGCTCCTTGAAATTAAAAGTTTAAAAATTGTGTGTGTGGCAGTGATTCCCACTTTACGTCTGGGGCCCATGGACATTTCCGGCACAATTGTCACGAGACACATCACGTGGTCGAATCGCAGAAGTATGACATTTTTTTTTAAATTTCAGCCAGGCAGCGTATGTTGTTTTGGTTAGTGTCATTTTAAAAATGAACTGTAGAGAGACTTAAGTCCAGGAATACCAAGCGTGACCCAATTCAGTGTCACATCATGTCGTCTGCCAGCAGGTAATAACCTTCTTCCGACATGACATTCAGTGACCTTCAGTGACATTCAGTGACATTAAGTGACGTCCTTCTAGCTGATTCATTGACGTGTAAAATTTCAGACGTTCCTTAAGAAATGAAGATGATTACGTCCTAGTCAAAACGTCCAGCAGGACGTCTGGGGTGTGATGACAGACGGGGGATTCCTACTCAGGACAAAAGTGATCCCAGAAAAAAAAAAACCGGCGGTCAGGCAGCATCCATATGTTCTAATTAACGTTTCAAGCCGCAAGATTTTAGCTAGGGCTCGTTTAACTTTTCACTATACCACTATTCAAGTCACTGAGGGTTGGCGGATCTAAAAAACGGCTCTAACGATTTTCCTAGAAATTTGACAGTTGATGTATATGGCAGAGAAAAGAATTACTTTGGGAAAACTCTAGTTTGACTGTTATAATTTTGAAAGTAAAAATAAATAAAAGTAAATTTGGCTGGAGACCACATCTAGGTCTAGATCCTACATCGGTTTTGAAAGGACTATCGCGCTCTTGAAATGACTATTGCGTTCGGAAATTTCCAAATGTAAGGTTTTATTGATTCAAGAGTGTAATAAATTAATGTTCAGGAACATTTTGCGCATCGTCTTCTAAGTCTAAATCTAAAGGCTTAATCGCCTAATCTGCAAGCTAACATTTTCATATTATTATTATTATCTTTATTATTGTTACGCTTACTTCTGAGGAAAACAAAGAGTAAAGATTAAATTTAATTTTAAGATGATTTTATTTTGAAAAAAATTATGACGGTCAAAGCTGAGTTTTCCCTGTGTGGCCAACTAGCTATTCCCCCCCCCTCCCCCCCAGATATGCATAAACTGTCAAATTTCTAAGTAAATTGTTAGAGCCATTTTCGATATCCGTGTCCAGGTTTCAAGATTAGCCCAAGAAGAATTAGCAAGCTGTCAAAGAGGAAGGATTTGAATATATATACAAACATGATCTTTCTTCTCTCCATCAATATTAAGATTGGAAGAGCACGCACACACACACACAAAGTTTGATACATTAGTAGAACTCTTGAATTTTAACTATTTCTCTCCGTAATTATTTATCACATTCTGGTGGCATCAACGTTGGTATCGTCAGTTAGGAGGGTAAGAGTTAAGTTTGTCTAAAAAAATATAAAAATATATAATCGTTTTCACTATTTGTCTATGTTACACTTGTATGTGTGGAGGACCATTCAAGTAAGTCAAGTTTCCCCTTTCAGACTTTGCGATCTATGGGGCAGAGGATGGGTCAACTGTTTCTGTGGCCCACGGTTAACGAGGGTATTATGTGGCCAGCACAACGACTAACTGCTTTTACGTTTCCCCAGCTAATGTCAAGTACCCATTAGAGCTAGGTGGACTCAGAGGACTAAAGATCCCGAAATTAAAAATCCCAGTCTTCACCAGGATTCGAACCCGTTACCCGAGACCGCCAAGCGGTTTACCACTCAGCCATGTTAAAATTTTAATTTTAAAACTGGTTTCAGCCTTTCAATAATATTTAAGCATTTTGCTGGCGTGGTATCGTCATAGTGGATTCATATATCTGCGCATTCTAAAGCGATCAAAAGCTATTTCTTAATATTGAGCTGTCATAATTTTTTTTTATGTCTTATCTTATCTTATAAAATACAGACGTTACTTCATATAAGATGATTATGTCCCAGGTCCTATGTCAATCTAGTCATACATGCTAATCAATGACTCAATTCTGCCAAGTCACTGGTTTTCCTGGCTGACTCAGATAACCCATTCCATGCTCTAATAGCACTGTAAGAAGGAGCACTTGTATAAATTTGTCCTAGCATATGGGACGAGGAATGTGCCTTTATATACACGTAAAAACATATTTCCATATAGACACAAACATTATTATACAGATAGAGAGAGAGATAGAGAGAGAAAGAGAGAGAGAGTCATATATGTGAGTATGTTGGCATATATATATATACATATAAGTCTATAATCTCACATGTTTTAGTTTGAGAGGTCTATGTACATTTATGTTAATTTGTATGTTCCTCTTCGTATGATACATAAGTAACATAGACAGAAAAGACAATACACACACACACACATATATATATATATATATATATATATAAACATATACACATTAACAGTCACAGAGGAAAGAGAGAAATGTAAAAGAATATAATACACTGAGACAGACAATGAGACACAGACAGACAGACAGACAGACGGACGGACAGACCTACAGATAAATAGATAGATAAATAGACAGACAGACAGATAGATAGATAGACAGACAGACAAACAAACAGACAGACAGATATATATATATATATATATATATATATATATATATATATATATATATATATATATATAGATAGATAGATAGATAGATAGATAGATAGATAGATACATAGATACATAGATACATAGATAGATACATACATAGATAGATAGATTGATAGATTGAGAGCTGATAGATAGATAGATAGATAGATAGATAGATAGATAGATAGATAGATAGATAGATAGATAGATAGATAGATAGATAGATAGATAGATAGATAGATAGATAGATAGATAGATAGATAGATGTTGAAGATACACACACAGTAAGACGCACACATTTTAGAGAGAGAGAAACAGAGACCCACAAATGGAGAAGAACTTCCAACAGACACACACACACACACACATATCTAGTAGAGAAACATTTACAGAGACACACAGATGGAGCTGAGACACAATCGCATCGAGACAGCCACATTGAGTAAAGACACCCAAAACACAGAGACAAACTCACACATTGAGAGACACATGGAGTAGACATACATAGACACACAGGAGGAGTATTCTACTCCCACAGACACGCTTACACATTGAATAGAGAGACACTTACATAAGACACACAGATGAAGTAGACAGACACACACATACATTGAGTCGAGAGACACTTACATACAGACACACACAGGCAAACAGAAAGCCTATTGTCATCATTTTAATGCAGGGTGCCTCTGCGCTATGAACAACTTACAGAGACCTTAAAGTGTAAACAATATGGTCACATGTTGTGAATATTACGGACCCCCCCCCCTTTCTTCCTGGTCCACGTAACTACCATTACCACTACAGCCCCACACCACAAAACCGCCATTACCACCCTCTCCTATCAGACTAATTTGACAACAAGTTCTCCAGCAGCAGTAACAATGAGGTACTAACAGACAAGACAGGACAGCCAACACATGCTCACACCCCCGGACAAACTCAGACTGTTTATACGCTACTCACCTTTGAGGATGCAGGTAGATCCGAACCCAACTCCGAGATATATCACAGTCCTGTGCGGTCTACACTACACCCTTATGCTAATAGTTTAGTCTTGTCTGCAACTCCAGTTACACACAATTAAAAAAACAAAAAGAAGAAGAAAAAGAAATGTAGTGCTAAAAAAAAGTCAGCGGGCAGATAACTCTAAACGATTATCAAGAGTTAACGCACACGCTTTAAATATCCGGTCCTACTTTTGTTTTGATTCTTTTAGTTATCCATCTTCAACCTACGAAAGTGAAAAGATAGAAAAATATAGATGAAAAATTAAGCATATTTAATAATTTCCTATACCTATTTACCGTATAACAGTTTTCTAGGCATTAGAACCAAGAAAGAAAATCATTTGAAACAGTGTAGAATATATTCTGATAATCTCTAATCGCCTTTGCACAAACGTAAACACATTAGATTTGTATACTACTAGCAACGGATCATGGTGTCTAGCAACGGTCTATCCCTGGAAATTATTTCATTATTAGCACATACATATTTAACAGATCGGCCCTTTAGCGAAGGAGAAAACTACAAGGGAGAGCACACATCCACACAAGAAAACACTAAAGTGCAGTTCCAGTTATCTGCCGGTGTGTTGTTGTGGTTCTCTTTTAGCCGACAGTCAATAAACCACGTAACGGAACAGTTGGAAGAAGGGGGGAAAAATGAAGGAAAAAAAAGGGGGGAGGGGCGGAATGGTTGTTGCCAGATATCTGAGTAAGTGTTGGTGTGTGTGCGTGTGAGCGCGCGCCCCTATGCCGCGGGTGTGTAAGTGGAAATAACCGGGCTCACTTTGTGTGTAAACTCAGAGAACAAGCGTGTTGGAAACCGAAGGGGAAGCAATTCACGAGTTCAACTTATGCCAGACGTATAATTTTTTTTTTAAGAAAAAAAAAAAAAGGTAGAGAAAAAAAAATATCTACGAAATCTGAAGGTCTGGGATGAAAAGAAAAGGAGGAAAGAGACGCGCCCCTTCCACAAACTCATACCTTGTGTTTTTACCATTTCTTCGTTCTCTCATTTCTGGCAGACGGCTTAGCAAAAATATGCCGTCTCAGTGCCGGCTTCCAGGGATTGGCTACATCGTGACACGTGCTCTGACTCAAGCTTAGAACGGCTGCTGCGCAGTGTGTGTGAGCTCATCACTATACATGTTCAGGGGCCCTTCAGAACAACTCATTTTAAAAAAAAAGTTACCGCGTAAATGACAATGCTGCATGATGTTCCGGATGAATTTGATTAGATCCGATTGTTAGATAATTACATATACGTTCAAACACTATATATTGGTTTGTTAACAAATATAATATAATAAACAATATATTTATTTTAGAATAGACCGTTATTGATGTAATCCACAGTATTATGAATTACAGAAATGTGAATCAAATTTTTATGAAACTTTTGTCGACTTTGAAAAAGCCTTTGAGAGTATTGACAGAGAATCCTTCTGTATAGTAATGAGATATAACGGGATCGCAAATAAAGTAATAACAATAATCAAAAACCTTTATGATGGTTTCACCTGCCAAGTAGCCCAAAGTGGCAAACTGTCAAAGGAATTTCCAGTCACAACAAGGATGTCTTCTTTCACCACTCTTGTTCCTTCTAGTATTGGATTGGGTCACAAAAGAAGCCTACTCTAACTCAGGGAAAGGTATCCAATGAACTTTCACACAAAAGCTGGAAGATCTGAAATTCGCAGATGACATAGCCTTATTATCACAGACTACAGGATATGCAAGAAAAGGTCTAAAGAAAAACCCAACAAAAAACAAAAGTACTTAAAATAAACAATAAACAAATTGGAGACATAGAAGTGGATTTTCAGATCATAAACCAAGTAAATAGTTTTATATACCTTGGGAGTGTAGTTAATGTATCAGGTGGAACAGTTGAAGACATAAAACTTCGTTTAAATCTAGCGCGTCAGACATTTACACAGCTAAAACCAAATAGGAAATCTCCCTTCTCTAACAAGACTAAAAAAAGAATCTATCACAAGGCGGTCCTACTGTATGGTTCTGAAACACGGAGAACAACTGAAGCAACTGAAGAAAAAAAAATAAAAGGACAGACTTTCATCAACAGATGTCTGAGAAATATCTTAAAAATACACTGGTATGACCAAATAGAAATCACCAAATTGTGCGAGAGGGGCGGACAGAGAAATATAGAGGTGCAGATCTTAGAGAGAAAGTGGAGATGGATTGTTTACACCCTTACAAAAGATACCAACAACAGAGCTAGACAAGCCTTAGGGTGGAACCCCCAGAGTACAAGACGCTGAGGAAGACCAAAAAGAACGTGGCTATACAGTGTGCTAGATGAACCCGAGAGGACAGGAAAGAGCTGGGAAGTCATTAAAAAAAACTAGTAAGACCGTAGAGAACCCAATTAATCATATTGGCCAACCAGAAAAAGACCAATGAATAATTGTGTGAAGTTTCAGCTTGATCCGAGAATGGGAGTGAGAGAAATATCGTGTACACACCTTTTACCAGACAGACGGACGGACAGACAGACAGACAGAGTTGATATAAGCTTTCTAAAAATTGTTTACCCGTCCAGCGTTCAAATCATTACTGTTCTCCTCAGTCTTCCTCTTTCTGGAGTTCGTGTCTTGCTGGAGTTCGTGTCTTGCTGGAGTTACCCAAAGGGCTTGTTTTCAGTACTCGAAAAACATTTTCTCAAATTGCTTTCCCAATCAACAATTTTAAACTTTTTTTTTCCGAGGGAGGCAAATCTATAAGTTTTTATTCAGATGCACATGGCTTATCTTAATGACTTATCTTATCTTAGGGACTTATCTTACAGATTATTGAATTATCTTCCATGAAGCTGCCCTGTCAGCTTACCTAAGGCACGAACTGTGTCAATATTGGCTTGATCAGTCACTCCAGATTCTGCCCTGTCTCAAGACGAAACCAAAGCCAGTGATTCATCTTGGCGCATCTATTGTCTTCCGAGACAGAAGGAGCCATAAATATATATATTTCATCCATAAATATATCATTAGTTTTAATTAGACTTAATATTCATCGGCTAACCGTTAAAGGATTCAAACCAAAAGCTCGGATCTTCTGCCAAAGAAGACGTCAACACAGCCACTCTAAACTTTGGGTGTATTTCGAATCTAGAATATTAACAATTTCCAAACATTAATTTGAATGTTTATAGATTTAAAAATACGCGCTGTAATAAACAGCCCTTTGTCAGCGGTGGCTGAGTGGTTCAGCGCTTGACTTCTGAACCGGGGGTCCCGGTTTCGAATCCTGATGAAGACTCGGATTTAATTTCGGGATAATTGGGCGCTTCTGAGTCCACCCATCTCCGATGGGTACCTGACATTAGTTGGGGAAAAGTAATGGCGGTTGGTCGTTGTGCTGGCCACATGACACCCTCGTTAATCGTGGACTACAGAAACAGATGACCTTTACATCATCTGCCTCATAGATCGCTAGGTCTAAAAGGGAAACTTTTTTATAGATTAAAAAATACGCGTTTTAATGCGTGGCCCTTGTAATGGTGGAGGCTAAAAAAAATTATCCTGGGGTGTTAGGAAAACCTGGTACCGCTTGCCCGTCATCGATCGAGCGCCCTCGTGTCCTTGACTCACCCTCGGGGTGGTATGATAATGTGCTATTTTTACAACCTGACCCATATTCATCGCATTGACCTAATCCTTACATCGGAGAGAGGCCGTTTTGGCTGTCTGTGTTCCCTGCATAAATTCATTTATTATCATTTTATCGATTGCTTTCTGCTCTTCAGCAGGTGTGTTTCTGTGTGTATATGTGTGTGTGTGTGTGTACGTGAGAGAGAGAGTCAGCGAATTTCGACAATGATAAAAATTTCTGACTTCAAACAAGATTTTTTACTTTTTGCTAACAGTATCGCTGGCCAAGAACAAATTCCAAATAAGTGAATAGGCGAAATGAGATGTCAGTTGTTTAACAGTCTGTCTCCCGTATCAGATCTTGTGAACCATAGGGCAGATGATGTAAAGATCCTCTGTTTCTATGGCGGACGGTCAATGAGGTTGTCATGTGGCCAGAACAACGACCAACCGCCTATATATTTCTCTAACTAATGTCTGGTACCCATTAGAAATGGGTAGACCCAGGTACGTCCTGAAAATCCTGAAATTCAAAATCCCAGTTCTCACCGAGATTCGAACTCTACAGACTCTCGCTACGAAAGCCAAGCACTAAACCACAAAGCCGCTACGTCCATATATGTGTGTATTTTATTGGATATGTCTATGATTAAATGCGTGTGTGTGTTTCTGCATTCTAGAGTATCTATGTTTGATGTTTGCGTGTGTGTGTTACTGTGTGTGTGAGTAGAAGTGTGAAAAAATAAGTTAAGTTTAAGTTTCGTGCCCAAGTCATGATTGTCAGAAGACATTGATGAAATTTTAAATCATCTTTTATCGTGGCTTGTAGTCTATGACAGTGACCGGCGGGCCATTTTCGTTTCCGACACTCGTGTCGCGGGCCACATGACCGAAAAGGTACAAAAAAAAAAAAATGAATGAAATTGACCTGAAACAATTGTATTGGATCTCTTTAATGGATATTTGAAGTTGATCTTTTGTTTTTACGCGTCGGAAAATGGCTTCACGTCTCTGCTTAGAATGTGAATATCAATTATCATTGTAGCTATTTTCCACCGTCTCATTTTCTTGTCTCTTTTTGGTAAATATTCCCATGGATCCTACAATCTCTAGGCTTAGTTTAACAATCTTTATTCGCGGCTCAAAGCAAGAATGGCATCATTTTGTTTATATTGCCGTTTATATGTTTACTTTTTTAAACAGCCACACTTTCTTTACAAATCAAATATTTAAGATTATTATCATTATTATCATGGCGGGCCGGATAAAACCACCGGATTTGGCCCGCGGGCCGTTTTTTGGGCTTCACTGGTCTATGATGTTTTCTTTTGGTTAACAATAATATTTAGTGTCCTCATTAGGATGTTTACATAATTAGGATGTTTACCTCATTAGGATGTTTACCTCAATAGTATGTTTACCTCATTAGGATGTTTACCTCATTAGGATGTTTACCTCATTAGGATGTTTACACCAAGACTATCTTATTTTCTCCAGCTCTCGAACCCACGACATCAACCCGGTAGTCATACGGCTCTACCATTTACAAGCTCTTTAGGAAGCTCTTTTTGAAAGATCTATAGCCGATTCGCCTTATCCATATATTTCAAGACTCGCCTCACCTTTTTTTTTCAAGATTAGCCTTATCCATATATTTCAAGATTCGCCTCACCTTTTTTTTCAAGATTAGCCTTATCCATATATTTCAAGATTCGCCTCACCTTTTTTTTCAAGATTAGCCTTATCCATATATTTCAAGATTCGCCTCACCTTTTTTTTCAAGATTAGCCTTATCCATATATTTCAAGATTCGCCTCATCCTTCGTATTGTCCGAGATCTCACTGGAGCAAAGAGTGGACATGGGGCACCAATAAAAGACAAGCAAGGCAAAACTTTGTTAACGAAAGAAGAACAGGATGCAAGATGGGCTTAAAGATACCCTTAACCAACTGTCGCCAGACCTAACTTACATATTCAAGGACCCCTCTCCTGACAATGATCTCAAGGTCAAGACAGACCCAATAACTGCTGAGGAGGTTACCATGGCCATAGCAGTGCTAAAGAATAACAAAGCACCAGGACTAGACATGATATCAGCAGAAACGCTAAAATATGGGGGACAGTGCATTGTTAACAGAATGACTGATCTCTTAAATCTCTGTTGGCGAACTTCAAAAGTCCCAGAGGACTGGCAAAAGGGAGTGATTGTAAAGCTTCCAAAAAAGGGCAACTTGGCAGACTGCAACAACTGGAGGGGCATTACTCTCCTCTCTGTCCCAGGCAAAGTTTTCAGCACTGTTTTGTTGAGACGGCTGCAACAGTCTGTAGATGAAAGGCTCAGAGAAGAACAAGCAGGTTTCCGAAGAGGCAGATCATGTACATAGCAGATTTTCGTTTTACGAAATATCATATAACAAAGTCTTGAGTACCAACAACGGCTAACGATCATAGCGTTTGATAGTGTCCACCGAGAATCACTATGGAAAATAGTTAGAGAATACGGTATCCCAGAAAAATTCGTCCAGATCCTACGACACCTTTACAGTCAGTCTAGTTGCTGCATTAAAACAGAAGAGGGAACAACAGAGTTTTTTACAATCGAGACAGGTGTGAGACAGGGGTGCATCTTATCTCCCTTCCTCTTCCTCCTAGCCATCGACTATATAATGAGGAGAGCAATGAACCAGACTGCCTTTGGTATTCCATAGCATGAACAACTCCGATTGACGGACTTGGACTTTGCTGATGATATTGCACTACTCGGGGCTACAAATAAATGCATTCAAGAAATGACGGAGAGCCTAGACAGAGAGGCACCCAAAATTGGCCTCCGCATAAACTTGGATAAGACTAAAATTATGCGAGTGGGATATAAGGCAAGGGGTGTCCCCGTCAGACTTGGCGAGTCAAAGCTTGAAGAGCTGGACAAGTTCACGTACCTTGGCAGCATCATAACAAATGATGGAGATGCTTACCATGATGTAGCATGCCGAATAGGAAAGGCAGGGAGCATTTTCCAAAGGCTGCAGCCTATTTGGACTAGCCAAGCCATTGGACTCTAGACAAAAATACACCTTCTCAACACAATCGTCATTCCAACTGCTACATATGCATGTGAGACGTGGAAGTCATCTGTCAAAATTGAGAAAAGACTAAATGTGGCTCAACAGAGATGGCTGAGACGGATTTTGGGAGTCAGTTACACAGACCGGATTTCAAACAAGGAAATCCTATGCCGAACTGGGAGTCGAACACTTAGTGAGGTTGTGACTGAGCGTCGCATGAGGTTTGCGGGACATGTTCTACGTCAAAATGAATTACGCACACCAAGAGTTGCGATAACATGGAAGCCAAAACGAGGAAAGCGCAAACAGGGACGTCCTCGTTTTACCTGGCGACACACCCTCATGGAGGACCTCAGAACAGTGGACACCAGGTGGGAGGAGGCTTCAGACATTGCCAGTGACAGATCATTATGGAGACAGCTTGCCGCCCAATGCGCCGAACGGCGCGGGAGGACCTAAGTCTAAGTCTAAGTAAGTCTCATCCATATATTTGAAGATTCGCATCACCTTTTTTTTTTCAAGATTCGCCTCATGCAAATATTACAAGATTCACCTCATCCATATAATATAAGATTCGCCTCACTTTTGTTCAAGATTCGCTTTATCTTTTTTCAAGATTCGCCTTATCCATTTAGTATCTTCTTACACGCAATTCAAGAATTCAAAACTCGCCTCAAAAGAATTTCCGATTGGTCTCATCCAAGGTTTTTTAAGATTCGCCCTCACCCACATTACTGTGTGTCATCTATGTACCCCCCCTCCCCCGCCCAAACAAAATAAATGAAGAAATAGCTTTCTTTTTGGTACATCCAGTGTTGAGAAGTTGTTTTGAAAAGTTCATGCACAAATTGTAAGACACATTTCCTTACGGACAAGTAAGACTATTATTATTATTATTATTATTACTCTTTATTTATTTATATTTTATTTTATTCGTCATGGCGATATGCACGATTTAGAGTGCGCTATTGACTTCCTAGGTTTGTAGAGACGCACTTTAGGTGACTGATAGTGAACGCAGTTATGACGACATAAGATCCAAAGCGAGACTGTAGCTTAGCGAGATTAAACGGACAGTTGAGGCTAGGCTTTCATAGAGGTAACATCGTACATGGTAGTGACTGAGACTAGACTGCCCCCGTTTGTGAATTAAACAGTTATATACTTCATACACCTGTTGGTTGTTCACTCTATTTATGGAGTTGTATTATTCGACTACATGTCTGTAATTAAGAACTCGCTAGTAATTTGACGCATACAGAAACACGCAACCTATTTGCTAAATAGTATAGGCATAGCCTACCCAATTTAAACGTTTACATCTCTACACTTTATAATAAATGTATTAAATTCTCAAAAAAGATTTCCTCCTTTTGCATAAAAGCAGTTAATTGTACAGACTTTTAAGCCATTTTTTTGTCGTTCTAAAGTGAGGCTATTATGCTGCTCTAGGGGATTGAGAGGGATGAGCTACTCAATCTACTGGAACCGTTGAGAATCACCAAATATGAAAAGAGGAGCTTTGCGAGAGATGTAAAAACTGTAAAGACAAAACCTTGCCATGTAAGCTCTATTCAAAGAAAATTAGAATCTCTTAGGGCTACACGTGGAAGAGATTAAAGAGTTAAATCTGTAGTGGTATAAAAATGTACAAATTAAAAAAAAAATACTTAAAAAACATAGCTAATATAAAAGAACCGCGTAATTACTGACATCTCTAAATACTGCAAGATTTATCTCCACTTTCTTTTTTAAAAATAAGAAGTTTCTATTATTAATTAACTAATTGGTTATGTTTTTTTTTTTTAAAGATTCATTCATTATCTTCAAAAAGGAAGAAATGTGTAATGTTTTAAGTTGATCTGGAAAGCGGAGAAATAACGTGTTAAAGATTTGTACCAGACAGGCAGACAAGCAGAGTGAGTTGATACAAGCTTTGTAAACAAAAAAAGTTATGCTTATGTTATCAATCTTTCCGTATTCTGTACATGGGATACACCAGCAAATCCATTTATGAAAACCCCAATGCGAACTTAAACAAAGATCTTCACCTATTCCTTAGTCCAGAGGTTCCCAAACTTTTTTGTCTCGTAGACCCCTTGACATGTTTTCTGGTTTTCGGTAGACCCCCTGCGTCTTATATTGCATTTTTTCAAATTCCTAAACTCCATGATTTCCACACATGATGAACTGTTGTGAGTCGAAGAGAGGTAACAAGTAATTCAAAGCTACATTTTAGTTATAAGAGATCTTTCCATTTTATTAATAAAATTTCATATTTAAATCAATTGAAATAACAATATGTAGCACTGGAATCACCAAATACACTGGATATTTGATTTTTTTTTTTGCAGTTTCATCATTCGTTGCTACGGATATTATGTTTCATAAATGATTTTTTTCTCCTATGAAATAGTCCTTCAAACATCTAATATTAGTTAATTTATTAATTAGCCTTAAGTTTCATTGCAAAGGTTTTCGTAAAGAGCAGTTTCTTGTGTATTTCTTGATCTTTCATTTCTGGCTCAAATTTTGGAACTGCGGAACTATTTTCATTAACAGGAGAATGGGCAACAGCGAGTAATTGGTGCCTAAACCAGTCAGCTTTGGGCGAGAGGGACTCGTTAGCCTTTGCTTGCAACCCTCCTAGCTGAAGGAAAACTGAATTCAAATCTCTGCTTTGCAGCTGTACCCTAACATGGGACAGGTTTCGTCGGTCAACGCTAAGGAAAAATAAGGTGCCGGCAACCTTAAGGTTGTTTGCAGCACACAGTGATACACACTGTCAGAGCCTGCAACACGCTAATCCCAAAACTGTGTATGTCATTTGCAAAGAATTACATAAAAAGCTTATACTGTTATAACTCATACCACAGATGTGCCTTTGAATTGTTATGTTGCTTAAAAAATGTGTTTAATAATATAAGATGTAGGTCTGTGTAAACAGGTTTTTAAAACTACTTCAACAGCTGGTAAAATCAATGTATTATCTATAGTGTTTTCCGTATTTGGTTATAAGTAAAAAAAATTCTTGTAAGACGCCCACAAACCAACATCTTCTCTAAACGATGTTAAAAATAGATTGTGTGGGTCTTTGAGACTTTTTCAAACCTTAATCTTTTTATCAGGGTGGTATTGTATCAAATGTTACTCCAGCGTATTAGTTTCATATCATCATAAAAAGTCACTTCGACAACCGCTTGTTTGACAAGAAAGGACTGAATAACAATTTTAAAGAATCAACGCTGTACAATCTACATTTCTTACACGCAGACAAAATTGATCTATTTAAATATCTTGAAATACAACAATAATTTCATTTGATTAGCAGAATAAATATTTAAAGGAATAACTAAGGTGCAAATCATATATAGGCGACTAGGCCCTATAGCCTAGTGTATGAAATAAAAACATTAATGGAATGAGAAAATTAAAGTCATGATCTGCTTAAATGAAATCCATTATCGTAGACCCCCATGGACATATCATATACCCCAAATTTATTTTTTCACTTTCGTAGACCCCTTGGAAGTCTTCGTAGACCCCTGGGGGTCTATATAGACCTCTTTGGGAATCACTGCCTTAGTCTGTTGGGCCGTTGGGGCACTACACAAGATCTGTCAACCGTCTTTCTCCATTCTTCTCTGTCTTTTGCCTTGGATAGAATTTCATTCCCTGAAAGGTCTGTACATTCTATAGTGTCTTACCATCGCTTTCTGTCTTCTTAAGCCTTGATATGAGGCGATAAAGTAGTTAAACAAAAATACATATTTAAAAAAAAAATGATTGTCGGAAAACAAAATTCTTTTGTATATGTAGTGAATTAGTCATCAACAGGAGCAGTTAGGCTAAAAGACAACAGTTCAGCTTCAAATGTGTGAGTTTCAATAAATCTCTAAGTAGATTCTTCTCGCAACATTTAGTAAGACACATTGCTTTGTCAACTTCATAAGCGCTTCTCAACTTGAAAAAGTAAATAAATTTTTTTTTCATGCATTGTTCAATTTAAAAAAAAAAATGAGAAAAAAAAAAATAATTTACCTTGTCAACTCGAGAAACCATACAATTTAAGTCACATGGGACATAATTCAATATTTTCCCAATCTAATAAAAACTACACTCAGTTGGATCCCTTTCATTCTAGTATATTTTGTTTGTGTATTCCTTTTTTGAAAGCACTGGCTAAACCAGTGACAAGTCTGTTTAGACCAGCGGTTCTCAACCTTTTATTCTAGGCGACCCCTTTTTACAACTCCCCCACTCTGCCGCGACCCCCTCCCCCCGACACTCACATACAGCAATAGAAGAGTAGACAAATACAATCCGTATTTTCAATGGTCTTAGGCGACCCCTGGCTAATCGTCAATCGACCCCCAAGGGGTTCGCGATCCACAGGTTGAGAACCCCTGGTTTAGACCGTTATAGTCTTTCAGAAATACTTAACCATCTTTAAATTATATTTGGATTACTTTTGATTTATCAATAAATCTGTTCCAAAGAACATAAAACTTGGGATGTACGGCGAAGTAATTATTGCCCTAGAAAGTACCTATCAAGGGGGCATAACTGTGTTTACAGAGTTCCTAAAAGCAGCACAAAAAAAAAACATTCAGTTGCCCCCCTTTTCCTGTGGACCATAAAAGAGATTTAACCACAGCATGCTGTAAACATTAAAGTTGCGCTATAGAAAAGCAAGCAAAATAAAAACAAAATACAAAGCTTATTTAAGGGAAAGAAGCTCATCTTTAAATGCTACATGATTTATCTCCCTTTTAAGTAAAACAAATCTACTGACGATGAATGAGCATTACAAGGAAATTACTTTAAAAAAACACAAAGCTTACATTAGGCATAGCTGTATCAATCAGCCAGAGTCGGTCATGTAACTAAATTTGTAATAGATCTACACTAACAATAATAAAGTTACAGAGACAGTTTGTGTGGAAACACAAACTCAAAATCGGCCCCCGAAAAGGTCCACCCTGGCAGTTAAAAAGGCAGGCTTCAATATTTTTAGAAAGAACATCAGAAACTATGAACTACAAACTATCAACAACTACAAAAAGATACAAAAAGAAGAGACGTGCTCGTGTCGAAAGTGTTAACCTAATAATGTTGTATTGTTCGACTAACGACTTGATACCACAGGATAGGGAGATTTATTAATGCTATTATTAGTGCATGGTTAATAATAATATTCATATGTATTCAATGAACTGATGGTTATGAAGATATACTTAAATCCAAGGTGTCACTTACAAGACCGCATCCCGAATGAAGAGAATAGAAAAGGGATTAATATATCTATTGGACCCTACGATGACCTGCTGACCACTGTCAAAACAACAACAACAACAACAACAACAACAACAACAACAACAACAACAACAACAACAACAACAACAACAACAACACGAAAACTCAAACTATACGACCACATCACATCGCAGAGACCTTCCTTCAGGGAACAGTACCAGGAAGAAGATGAAGAGGAAGTCAGAGAAAGCGATGGGAAGACAACATCAAAGAACTGACGGGCCTGTCCGTGAATGAAATTGTACCAAATGCAAAGGAGAGAGAGAGGTGTGGAGAAAGACGGTGGACAGATCTTGTGGGGTGCCCCAACGGTCCAACATATAAAGGTATAGGAGAGGGTGAGGGCGAAGTTAAATGTGAGCCTGGCCCTACCAGATGTTATTGAATGATTATCTAATCTCTTATTTAAAGTCTCAACAAATCCAACGTTTCCGTTTAGTTAAGTGTTTCACATGTATAATATCACACTAGAGTTAACACTGCTTATTTTTTTATTTTTTTTCGATGCGTCTAGGTGTCCCGAGGTTCCGCTGTAATTATCATAATAAAGCAATTAAACAACTAGATCAATACACTTTACGGCATGTATTACACACTGCACTCTCTACTTTTAACAACAAACACACTACCGGTGATTCGCTCTTTAATTTTTTTTATTTTTTTTTTGTCTTGATATTAGGCTTTATTGCTAGCAATAGAATTGAGATGCTACAGAAGGATCCTAGGCATCACATTCAAAGACCGCATCACAAACCAAGAAATCAGAGACAGGGTTACTGCAGCGATCGGAGCCCATGACGACCTGCTAACTATTGTAAAAAGACGAAAGCTTAAAACCTTTGGCCACATTACAAGATCTACGGGGCTCGCAAAGACCTTCCTTCAGGGAACAGTGTCAGGGAAAAGAAGAAGAGGCAGACAGAAAAAGCGATGGCAGGACAACATTAAAGAATGGACGGGCCTGCCCCTGAGAGAGATTCTAAACAAGGCAAAAAAAAAAGGGAGGAATGGAGAAAGACGGTCGACAAATCTTGCCTGGTGCCCCAACGGTCCAACAGATTAAGGGATAGGTAAAGGTAAAGGTAAAGGTAAAGGTAGGCTTTATTCAACAAGAGTGACAAAAGAGTTCACCATAACACAGTACACACACACACACACACACACACACACAAGCTAACCTGGACACCAAGACATTTTAACACATAAGAACAGATTAGTGTATAGAATACAACAAGAATATAAATACATACATTATGTTCATATGCAAAGTAATTGTTTATTAATTGTTATTTCAAATTACATTTGATACATGTGCTGTATAGCTTTTTTTCTCTTTAAAAATTAATGTAAAATATTTTTGTAAATATATTGGTTTGTAGAACTAAGATTACTTAACTTATACAATTTTTAAAAAAATTTTGCCAAAAAATAATCTAAAACTGTCTACGTAATGGTGTTAAAAATATGGTGCACAGTTATCTCCCTTACTATATAGTCTCCCGTGTTTGTTACTATTAATAGTGAATAGTTGTAAAAATGGTGTATTTTTATGCATAGTTGATTTTTAAATTAAATTTTCGCCTTCAGAAAAGATAAAGTGGCCGTTCCATCAGAGCTTTTAAATGTCTAAAATATCATGATGGATTTTGCGTATCTTTTCTAGTTTACGACAACTAGACGGGACGGATGGACGGACGGACAGACCACACAAAACTAAAAGCTTCTATTGCCCTTTCGGTGGTCGCTGAAAAAGGGAAGCTCTTATGAAGCTCTTATGAAGATAGAAGATTTCTTTCTATAGCAGGGGTTCTCAACATGTAGGGCGCGACCTCCTTGTGGGTCGTTTGACTATTTGTTAGGGGTCGCTTATGACCATCGAAAATATGGATTTTTTTTTTTGTCCATTCTAACATATAAAACTTGTCACACATAAGGTTTTTTTTCCATTGGAATTGACTAAATATATTGTTATTCGAGGATAGATGTTGCAGACCGAAGCAGGACGTTTTGGCGCCGCCGTTTTGGCGACGCCGTTTTGGCCCCGCCGTTTTGGCGCGAAGGTCGTTTTGGCGCGAGCCGTTTTGGCGACGGGACGTTTTGGCGCGAAATACATATGTACGTTTATTGTATTATTTCTTTTAAAAGAATTATTCATATCTATGTTTTGCATGAGTGTTTGTGTTAAGACATATTTTTCACGTATAAATGTGTTTGTTTTTCACATCATTTTCTTTAATAAACATTTTGGCTTGTGTATGTGTGCTTATTAAGAGGCACACTTTTATTTTTAAAAAAGTTTTTTATGATATTACTTTAAAATTAAAAACAAAATGAAACGATGATAGACTAAAAATTGATGCAATTATTTGTTTATATTAACATTGGTTTATTTAATAACTGTATGGTATCTCCAACTATACATACCAAACACTTGCTAATATAAGTAAAAATATAATACATCTACCATGTTTCTCAAAATACTGTAAGTTAATTATACATAGACACCATGGTTATTTGCCTAAGTCTCTGGAATTCAAGGGTTCATTAAAAAAAAGCTACGTGCTTATTAAATTATCGTCTAATGATATCTCGCGCCAAAACGTCCCGTCGCCAAAACGGCTCGCGCCAAAACGTCCCGTCGCCAAAACGGCGGGGCCAAAACGGCGTCGCCAAAACGGCGGCGCCAAAACGTCACGTACCGGTTGCAGACAACTGAATCAGAATTGATTTCAAACATTTTAATTGTCCAGCAAATTTATTTTGTATAAGTTTAAATCAAAGCATAAGACCTCGTTACTTCTGGACAATCGTATTCTAGTTCAAGAGTTATAAATCACAGTTAAGATATTAGTGGAAATATTAAGATAATCACTTCACTTTTTTTTAAAAAAAAAGGAAACCTCAGAATTTGCGCTATTCAATTTTAGCTTTGTCATCATAGAAATCCTTGGGCCTTAGGCCTTTATTTTGGGCTTTACATGCCTCTTTTTTTGGGCCCTCCTACCTCTTTTGTGGGCTTTTTTTTTAAATAAGTTCTCACATTTCACAAATATTAAAGTATAAAGAATTAAAATTAAACTTTGAAATATGATTAATACATACTTAATTAGTAATTAAAGTTGTGAATCTACATAAATAGTAGGTAGAACATTCAAGATTAATAAAACTCACAAAACTTATTCAGTCTTGTAAAGATTAGTCTCCGTACTTAGTTTTCTATTGATAAACTTAGACTATTAAGTCTATGTGATAAGTAATATTACGTTTATCTTGAGGATTTATTTAAATAAATAAATGTAAAAATTCGTAATATTTGGACTAAAAATGTACGTTTTTAAAAAGGTAAGTAACGCATCCATAAATTTTAATTTTAATACGTAAACTGTTTAGAAATCCATGATCACTAACGCACTGGACAACATGAACCTAGGATGAACTCTTAATGATAGCAGTGCTGCAAAGCATGGGCCTCCCGTAGTGCTCTGGTAAGAAACTCCATTGTTGAACGTAGTTCCTCGTAACACCCAAGTGACCCTTCTCCCCGCAGCTCTTGTACACTCTTGTAAGCCATTCACCGCTGTTTCTTCTGCCTACCCCCATAATTTTAAGCAGGTATACAAAAAAAAAGTATGTTTTTTGTCTATGTGAAAAAATGACTTTGAACCTGGCAAACAGTTAAAATGATAGTTTCCGTGAAACAAAATACGAAAAACATGCATATATGTAACCCTGCCGGACCAAGTAAAATGCAGGGTTACATATATGCATGATTTTCGTATTTTCTATACAGTCGATTACCCCTGATGCAGTAAATCTTTGTTTTTTTTCCGTGAATGAACATTTGCGAATGTATATGAACAAAATGTTCTGCTACTTTCCAAATCGACTTCACATCTGAATGGGATGTTCTCATTTGCACTTGCCAGGAATCGAATGAAAGGTCAAAGTTCAAGGATTTCTAGGAGACAAAAACATTTCTCTCTTTAATTACACAAATCTGGACTAAGCGTTTGCAGCCATGTTTCTTATCCTATCTTATATAATACAGACGTTACTTCAAAAAAAAAAAAAAAAAGAAGATGATTACGTCCTACGCGTCATGCATTTAGTCATGCACATTAACCAATGACTTAAATTCTGCCAAGTCACTGGTTTTCCTGGCTAGCTCAGGCAACCCATTCCATGCTCTAATAGCACTAGGGAAGAAGGAGTATTTGTACAAATTTGTCCTAGCATAGGAATGAGGAATGTGCCTTTATCTTTGTGTCTTTCTGAGTATTTTATTAAATTTTGTTTTTGTATTTGAAGATTATGGTTCAGTGTTTTATGTATAATTGCTACATTTACTTTTGAGTCTTCTGTCCTTTATAGAAATTTCTTTTAGTAAACCCTAATGCTTTGTTTCGTATTGTATGTATTGCACCTTCTTCTTCGATTTGCAATTTTTTATTTTGTTCGAAACAGCCTGTTAGTTCTCAAGTTTAAAGACATAAAATCATCACACATGCGTGGAACGTGAATATTATGTGTACCGGTATAACAAGAAGAAGATATGTCCATGAATGTACGCCGTGAAGATATTTCACTTATTTCTAATTGGACAATAAGGAGAAATAGATTATTCAAGACTATAATTACATACTGTACCGTGATTGAACATTAAGCTTTGGCAATGCAAATTTGATAGTTACATTAGGCCTGAAGTTATAATTGTTGTAATATTTATGAATGAAAATGACTTCCTGTTGGGGTCGCGAATAAGTGAGGGCTTGTACAAAGGGATCGCTGGTCTCTAGTCTATTCGAATTTCATGTTTGTGCTCACTAAGACTACGATGACGACCTATAAAGGGGACTAATTCAGCTTATACCACAACTTCAGTCAATTACAATTTCTTTCCCTTGTTCAAGATACCAAACAAAATAATTAATTACCAATAGCTAATTATACTAATTGGTTAAGTTTTTTTTGTTTTTTTTTTTAAATTGATTCTTGTATTGTCAGGTAAAAGAAATAATTGTGCAAATGTTCAGCTTGATCCGAGAATGGGTGTTGGAGAAATAACGTGTACAAACTTTTTACCAGACAGACACACAGACAGAGTGAGTTGATAGAAGCTTTGTAAAAAGAGAATCTAAATAGACCACCGGCTCACAATGGTTATGTCTGCTGTGGATGTGGCAAAATATATAGGTCGTAGCAGGGGCTGCGTAGCCTTCGGACTCAAGACAAGCCTTATTTTAATAAACAGAACTAATTAATTTCCTCTATTTCGTTAACTAATTGGTTAAATTTTCGACTAATTCGTGTGTTGGCGTCGACAAAGTGCAAAGTTTCAACTTGATCCGAGAATGAGAAGTGGAAGAGATAGCCTAAACAAGATTCCACCCAGACAAACAGAGGGAGTTAACTCTTTCTCTCCTAACTGACGATACCAGCGTTGATTCCACCAGAATGTGGTAAATAATTACGGAGAGAAAGAGTTAATATATAAAGCAAGTAAATAAAGAGATAGCCTAAACAAGATTCCACCCAGACAAACAGAGGGAGTTAATTCTTTCTCTCCTAACTGACGATACCAGCGTTGATTCCACCAGAATGTGGTAAATAATTACAGAGAGAAAGAGTTAATATATAAAGAAAGTAAATAAAGAGATAGCCTAAACAAGATTCCACCCAGACAAACAGAGGGAGTTAATTCTTTCTCTCCTAACTGACGATACCAGCGTTGATTCCACCAGAATGTGGTAAATAATTACAGAGAGAAAGAGTTAATATATAAAGAAAGTAAATAAAGAGATAGCCTAAACAAGATTCCACCCAGACAAACAGAGGGAGTTAACTCTTTCTCTCCTAACTGACGATACCAGCGTTGATTCCACCAGAATGTGGTAAATAATTACAGAGAGAAAGAGTTAATATATAAAGAAAGTAAATAAAGAGATAGCCTAAACAAGATTCCACCCAGACAAACAGAGGGAGTTAACTCTTTCTCTCCTAACTGACGATACCAGCGTTGATTCCACCTGAATGTGGTAAATTATTACGGAGAGAAAGAGTTAATATATAAAGAAAGTAAATTTCCCTTTTCAGACCTTGTGATCTCTATACGGCAAACGATGTAATGGTCATCTGTTACTGTGGCCTACGGTTAACGAGGGTGTCATCTAGCCAGCACAACGACCAAACACCTTTACTTTTCCCCAACTAACATTACTCGTTCCATATGCTAGGACAAATTTGTACAAATACTCCTTCTTCCCTAGTGCTATTAGAGCATGGAATGGGTTGCCTGAGCTAGCCAGGAAAACCAGTGACTTGGCAGAATTGAAGTCATTGGTTAATATGCATGACTAGATGCATGGCGCGTAGGACGTAATCATCTTCTTTTTTGAAGTAACGTCTGTATCATATAAGAAAAGATGATAAGATAAGATAAGATAAGATAACGTGGGCGCCCAAAGATGCCGAAATTAAAAATCAGTCTTCCAGACCAGGACCCCCTATTCAGAAGCACAGCGCTCTACCTCTCAGCCACCGCGCCTGATATACGCTTTGTCAATAAAATAGATATATGACTTGAAGGTTTGGGTTCAGCGTCTACATTTATAAGACTTGAAGGTTTGGGTTCAGCGTCTACATGTATAAGACTTGAAGGTTTGGGTTCAGCGTCTACATGTATAAGACTTGAAGGTTTGGGTTCAGCGTCTACATGTATAAGACTACTGATGAACACGAGGAGCCAATGTGGGGGCTAGGAATTTGCCATCATTAGGGGGGGGGTAAGGTGGGGCTTGACCTCTTTGGGGCCCAGCATTTTCACATTCGATATCATGAAATGAGATGATGGATTATTATTTAATGTAAAAAAAAATTCGAACGCTCATTTGAGGGCCCCCCACAGGTGGGGGCCCGGAGGGATTTTCAAATTCTCTCCCCCTCCCACACTCTAGCTACGCCACTGCCAAGAGCTTGTCTAAAGACACCCAGAAGTTTTCTCCTGCTTTCTACAACTACACTTCTTTTCTTTCAGAATCTTTAAAGATAATCTGTAAACATGTGTCTAACTTAAAGATAATCTACATTTCTGTAAACATGTGTCTTACTTAAAGATAATCTACATTTCTGTAAACATGTGTCTTACTTAAAGATAATCAACATCTCTGTAAACATGCGTCTAACTTTAAGATAGTGTACATCTCTGTAAACATGTGTCTAACTTTAAGATAATCTACATCTCTGTCAACATGTGTCTAACTTTAAGATAATCTACATCTCTGTAAACATGTGTCTAACCTTAAGATAATCTACATCTCTGTAAACATGTGTCTAAGTGATTGTCTAACGTTAAGATAATCTACATCTCTGTAAACATGTGTCTAACGTTAAGATTATCTACATCTCTGTCAACATGTGTCTAACTTTAGGATAATCTACATCTCTGTAAACATGTGTCTAACCTTAAGATAATCTACATCTCTGTAAACATGTGTCTAAGTGAATGTCTAACGTTAAGATAATCTACATCTCTGTAAACATGTGTCTAACGTTAAGATTATCTACATCTCTGTAAACATATGTCTAACTTTAAGATAATCTACATCTCTGTAAACATGTGTCTAAGTGAATGTCTAACGTTAAGATAATCTACATCTCTGTAAACATGTGTCTAACTTTAAGATAATCTACATCTCTGTAAACATGTGTCTAAGTGAATGTCTAACGTTAAGATAATCTACATCTCTGTAAACATATGTCTATCTTTAAGATAATCTACATCTCTGTAAACATGTGTCTAACTTTAAGACAATCTACATCTCTGTAATAACGTTAAGACAATCTACATCTCTGTAATAACGTTAAGACAATCTACATCTCTGTAAACATGAGTCTAACTTTATTCAAACTGTCCTTGTTATATCTTTAGCTGGAACGTCTATTGAAGAACGTGCTAGAAAGACGTCGTGCAGTATTACAATAGCAAATAGAATGAAATATGTATATAATTATTTTTAAAATGGTATAGAACTAGTATAGATATAACTTGTGCCATTTTTATTTCAACCTTGCCCCAATTTCTAAACCTTTTCAATTTCTTTTTTTTTTTAATATCTAATATTTGCTTTACGGTACACATGATACCACAATGATAGAGGATAGTTGTGGTTACTTGTCCCCCCCCCCTCCTCCAGTCACCTGGTAGTGATAGATGTCAAAAAGTATCTGTCCTGGTATTTTAAATTGGTTTTTTTTTTCGACTTCCTGAAGAGTTCCTAATCTTTACCTCTTCATTTTTTTTAACGTTTTTCCTTTATAATAACTTAATTAGGATTGTGTTCGAGTCCTTTATAGCGCCACCACATCTCTCCATATCCCCATCTCTTCGTTCTTCTTTGTTACTGAGTTCTATTGTTTAAAGAGCGTAAACGAGATTTTAACAAGTAAAAATAAAAAAAAAATTCAAAAAACAAACAAACAAAGCATTTATTACTGTGTATCAATTAGTTTGGATCAGTCATGTAATTAAATTTGTAATAGATCTAGACTAACAATAAATAAATCTGTGCGATTATAAATATTTTGTCTACTAATTGTTTTTGTTTAGCACAATTTCAAGCTTTTAGCGTTCTCACCACGCTGTAATCACATCACGTGTCTGGACCAGTTGGAAAGAGGGAGAAATAACGGGGTATCTTTGGGCTTCTCAAGCCAACGCGCTAACCACTCTGCTAGCGAAGAATCTATGAACATGGAAGATTGTATAGTCATTTATTGTTTCTATTTCATGATTGTGTTCAGTAAGTCTCAGACGGCAGCCTAATATAAATGGGACTAATTCATCTTAAACCATCACTTCAGACAAGTACTATTTCTTTCTCTTGTTTGAGATATCAAACAAAGTAATTTATTACCAATAGTTAATTAACTAAATGTTCAATATTTTAATATTGATTATTGTGTTGTCACTTAAAAAGAAACATTTCTGCAGAATTTCAGCTTGATCCGAGTGTCCGTGAAATAACGTGTACAAACTTTTGGCCAGACACACAGAAACACGGACAGACAGACAGACAGTGTAATTTGATATAAGCTTCGTAGTGTGCGAACAAAGGCTCATTACTGTGATTAACATTTAGTGTGACAGTCACTAATGGCGATTAATAGTAGCAAAGTTTATAATATACTAGCCATATATTGTCCGCTGCCCGCTGGTCTTAATTTGAGTATCACCAATATTGTCACTAATATAGTGTATTAGAAACAATTAAACAAAATAATAATGTTATAAGTAAAGCGATTGTGAATGTAAAAATAGTATGAATAGAGCTATTAAAATAGCTAATAAACATAAATCCATATTTTTAAATAAAAACATTTGCCTGTAGGCCTATATATATATCTAAATCTAGATCTAGAGTCTAGATACTATTATAAAAGATGTAGATCTATAGGCCTAGACTATAAGAGTGAATTCATGGGCTCAATAAGCTTATTAATTATTGTATGTTAGTATATTTAATATCCCCTCATATTGGGCCTCATCTCGCCTGTCCAATTATTGTGTGTTAAGACAGCGCATGTTAAATGTGCACGTCACTTGAATGGAACTATTAAAATGTATGCCAACGCGGCTAAAGTGTCACATTTCGCAGCTGTAGCGAACGAATTAATGTAAAAATGTTTAAGAAACACAAATTTGAAGGTTAATTTTATGAACTCATGAAATGAATAGACTATCTTGTACACGTTCACATGTTGAAGTAACAATTAGTAGCTCCAGGGTTCGCGAGATTTTAAGTTCTGCGCATGCGTAGCCGTTCGGTCTTTTCTAATGAAGCGCGCGATGAATGGGATTATAAAGTACGTCAGGGTGTCTAAATTCGCAGATATTAGGAACGAATTTATGTAAAAGATGCTTTTGAAATACTAATTGACAGATTAATTTTATTAGGATGGCTGCCTGGTCGTGCGAATTGCGGCTGGACTGTCGTTTGGATTTATCGATGGTCCCGGGTTCAAACCCTGCCCGCTCCCATCCCCGGACTAGGAATTAAACTATCTTCAACTCTGAAGGAACATCTGAAAAATGTAGAACATTGTACAAACATCAATTCACATGTTGAATTGTATTCTCATGTGTCAAAGTGTAGTTCTTAAAATTAGATCTAGATCCTTTCAGTATGTCTCATGCAAACATGGCTAGATGACCTAGATCCATAAAATAGTAATCCTTTCATAGAGTCGGGCAACTTTTTTTGTGGAGGGTCTTAAGCTTGTTTTAGGGCTACTTTACTTACGTTACTGTTCCAGTTAGTATCCAAGGAACATTTCTGCCAAGCTTTATTAAGATTAGTCAAACGGTTTTGATTTCTATGTGGGACATTAATACATTCATACATACCTACATACATACCTACATACCTACATACATACCTACATACCTACATACATACCTACATACATACCTACATACATACATACATACATGCATACAATACATGTATACATACATACATACATACATACATACATACATAGGCTACATACATACATACATACATACATACATACATACATACATACATACATACATACATACATACATACATACATACATACATACATACATACAATACATGTATACATACATACATACATACATACATACATACATACATACATACATACATACATACATACAATACATGTATACATACATACATACATACATACATACATACATACATACATACAATACATGTATACATACATACATACATACATACATACATACATACATACATACATACATACATACATCATACATACATACATACATACATACATACATACATACATACATACATACATACAATACATACATACATACATACATACATACATACATACAAACATACATACATACATACATACAATACATGTATACATACATACATACATACATACATACATACATACATACATACATACATACATCATACATACATACATACATACATACATACCTACATACATACCTACATACATATATACATACATACAATACATGTATACATACATACATACATACATACATACATACATACATACATACATACATACATATATCATACATACATACAATACATGTATACATACATGTATACATACATGTATACATACATACATACATACATACATACATACATACCTACATACATACATACATACATACATACATACATACATACATACATACATACTAACATACACACTACTCGGCTACGCCTTACTTTATGCTATATATTATAGATGTCTTCCCAAAGAAAAATGTAACTTATTGTATCAATGGTATGGAATAGACATTTTAGTGAATACCTTTGCAATTTCTTATTCGTGCTTGCCATGTACAGTGTTCCACAATGACAGTGGAAATTAAAAGTTATGTGGTCCACTTCCACTCCAGTCACCTGTAAGTAGGGGAAATGTTCACTTAAAATATTTTTTTTTTAATTTGAGGAAGAATTCCTGTTTGGGGAAGGTGGAGAGAGAGAGAGAGAGGGAGAGAGAGAGAGAGAGAGAGGGGGGGGGAGAGGTGTAAATTTACTTAGGAGATAAGAAGAATGTCAGTGATATTTAAATCGAACACATTATCGGGTTATCATTGACTGTCTCGCTGGTTTAACTTTTTAGCGGCCTCCGAAAAGGGAATAGACGCTTTTAGTTTTGTGTGGTCTGTCTGTCCGTCGGTTTGTCCGTCATGAAAATCCGACATCATGATATTTTAGACCATTCAAAGTTCTGATGCCACGGCTACTTTTTTTCTATTCTGAAAGCGAAAAATTTAATTTTTAAAATCAACTATGCAAGCAGCTTTTTCATAAAAATACACCATTTTTACAACTATTCACTATCTGTCAACCTTCTTTCTCCATTCTCCTCTGTCATTGCTGAACAATAGAATTTCGTACTGATGTTTTTTTCTGAGAATATTGAAACCTGCCTTTTACCTGCCTGGGTGAACAATTTCGGGGGCTGATTTTGAGTTTGTTTTTCCATTCAAATTTTCTTTGTAACCTTGTATTTTGTTATCTCTTATTCCTGTCATACCAGTTCCTATACCTCACTGGTAATCCTTTTTTTTTTCACTCTTTTTAATACTCTGTTTTTTTCTCTATTTCATCTTTATAAACCTTTCTCTTCTTTCATTCCCTCTATTCTATCTCTCTCAACATGTTTTTAGCTAGTAATTTCTATCTTTCAAAGGCGCGGTGGCTGAGTGGTCAAACGCTTGACTTCCGAGTTTGAGAGAGTTAGTCAAGAGCTGGTGACTGGAGTTTGAGAGAGTTAGTCAAGAGCTGGTGACTGGAGATTGAGAGAGTTAATAGTTGGTGACTGGAGTTTGAGAGAGTTAGTCAAGAGCTGGTGACTGGAGTTTGAGAGAGTTAGTCAAGAGCTGGTGACTGGAGTTTGAGAGAGTTAGTCAAGAGCTGGTGACTGGAGATTAAGAGAGGAGAGTTAGCCAAGAATTGGTGACTTTAGATGGAGAGAGTCAAGAGCTGGTGACTGGAGATTGAGAGAGTTAGTCAAGAGCTGGTGACTGGAGTTTGAGAGAGTTAGTCAAGAGCTGGTGACTGGAGTTTGAGAGAGTTAGTCAAGAGCTGGTGACTGGAGTTTGAGAGAGTTAGTCAAGAGCTGGTGACTGGAGTTTGAGAAAGTTAGTCAAGAGCTGGTGACTGGAGTTTGAGAGAGTTAGTCAAGAGCTGGTGACTGGAGATTAAGAGAGGAGAGTTAGCCAAGAATTGGTGACTTTAGATGGAGAGAGTCAAGAGCTGGTGACTGGAGATTGAGAGAGTTAGTCAAGAGCTGGTGACTGGAGTTTGAGAGAGTTAGTCAAGAGCTGGTGACTGGAGTTTGAGAGAGTTAGTCAAGAGCTGGCGACTGGAGTTTGAGAGAGTTAATAGTTGGTGACTGGAGTTTGAGAGAGTTAGTCAAGAGCTGGTGACTGGAGTTTGAGAGAGTTAGTCAAGAGCTGGTGACTGGAGATTAAGAGAGGAGAGTTAGTCAAGAATTGGTGACTTTAGATGGAGAGAGTCAAGAGCTGGTGACTGGAGATTGAGAGAGTTAGTCAAGAGCTGGTGACTGGAGATTTTGTTTGACTTGATGATGATCCTCATGACGTAACCTGTAAATAAGTTGAATAATTTCATAATACGGTTGTATAAACTATAATTGTGTGTTGAGCCTCCATGTTATGGCTCCAGTGTATAACACGACAGAGCATCATGGCGTCACGCTGTGAAAACCGGCGCACAGGTTGCTGAGGAAAAACCAACAACGCAGGCAGAAGAAAAACGCCAGAAAAGAAAAGCAAGACAAACGACACTAGCTCCAGCTGGAATAACCTGCCCAGTGTGCGGCCGAACATTCCGGGCTCACATAGGTCTCACCAGCCACATGAGGAGGCATAAAACCCCAGTGCAAAGCCCTCAGCCCCCTGGATGACAAAGTGGTCATCATCGAACCACGATGGACGAACTATATATTAATGTCTCAAGACTGAACTAGGGCTTGAAGTCGCCTACCAGTGATCCAACCCCCCCAGATATAGACCTTCACCACCTCCTGGCAAGCAACTCCTATATCTATGGGTGGTTTGTCACGACTTCACCTCATTTAGTTAGGTAAAGTTTATGACAAAAGTAAGACAAGTTACAAGTAGTGGTCTAATTGATCATAAACGGATCAACTGAAGAAGTACTATATTATAGCAAACAAGTATGAAACACACTGACAGCATTGATAACACTGACATCATTGATGTCATATGCATAACTGATGTCATAGGCAGACATAGCTGACTTCATCGACATCGTAGATATCATATACATCGCTAACATCAATTTATTTTTTGTGCTGAAGACTTTGATGATTTTCGTTTCTGTTCAAAACTTCAGTCCATATTTTGATTTTTAGCACGTTCAACAGTCACTCAATTCGCCATTTTGTTCAGCGTCTTCGAGGGTCGTGCCTTGTCTGAGAGCTGCCTATATTTCGTTTCGACTTACTGCAGGGCCGTCTCAAGTTTTTGCGCTATGTGTACATTGCACGCAGGCTGCCTAATTTGAAAAAAAAGGGGGGGCAGGACCATATTTTATTTCCAAGGTTGCATAACTATTATTTCACCGAGTCTTATCACACGCTCTAAGTCTAACTGACTCTTTGTTTTTTTCAAATTCCTCTTTTTAACTTGCAAACTCTTCATGGGTGGAAACTAAAACCATCTTCGTGGGTGGACACGGATCTCGAAACCGGATCGAAAGATTTTCAAAGAAATTTGAGTTTCAACTGTATCCTTGGAAAAAAATTCTAGCTTATTGGTCACACAGAGAAAATCCTAAACTAGTAAATGTACCTTAATGATATTTATCTATACATATAGGGATATAAAATGGAGCAATGCTATCTGCTTCCTTCTTTTAACTCATGACATATTGACAACGAAATCCGCAAGAGCCCAACGTCAGCGTTGGATACCTACAATCACAGTTTGACATCAAGATCACAGTCAAGTCTCAATCACAGTTTGACATCAAGATCACAGTCAAGCCTCAATCACAGTTTGACGTCAAGATCACAGTCAAGCCTCAATCACAGTTTGACATCAAGATCACAGTCAAGCCTCAATCACAGTTTGACGTCAAGATCACAGTCAAGCCTCAATCACAGTTTGACGTCAAGATCACAGTTAAGCCTCAATCACAGTTTGACATCAAGATCACAGTCAAGCATCAATCACAGTTTGACATCAAGATCACAGTCAAGCCTCAATCACAGTTTGACGTCAATATCACAGTCAAGCCTCAATCACAGTTTGACATCAAGATCACAGTCAAGTCTCAATCACAGTTTGACGTCAATATCACAGTCAAGCCTCAATCACAGTTTGACATCAAGATCACAGTCAAGTCTCAATCACAGTTTGACGTCAATATCACAGTCAAGCCTCAATCACAGTTTGACGTCAATATCACAGTCAAGCCTCAATCACAGTTTGACGTCAAGATCACAGTCAAGTCTCAATCACTGTTTAACGTCAAGATCATAGTCAAGCCTCAATCACAGTTTAACGTCAAGATCATAGTCAAGCCTCAATCACAGTTTGACGTCAAGATCATAGTCAAGCCTCAATCACAGTTTGACAAGATGACAGTCAAGACACAATCACAGTTAGATGACAAGTTGACAGTCAAGCCTCAATCACAGTTTGATGACAAGATCACAGTAGTAGACATCTGAAAAACGGAGCCCGTTCCGTGAACTATGGCGTAATTAACATGAAGTTCCTTCGGACCTTTCAGCCTGTAGACAACATGACATAGAAAACTAACAAACAACTAAGTGTTGTGTAACATAGAGCCTTGAGAAGGTATATTGGTATTGGTTATTGACTTTGGTTCTTCAGTCTTCCATAGTCTAAAGGACTTCGTTTCTCTTTTAGAAGCAACGACGGAGAACTTGTTGTTTGTTGATCTCTTTGATTTTCCAGTAATATGTTTTTGAAAACCCATAGTTTAGCACTTCCGCGAAAGTCAGACCAGCATAACTCAAGGGGCCACTATACCTGTTATTTCATTTGAATATTTTTTTTTTCGTAACCAATCTTCAGACTCCCCTCCCCCTTGCAACAATCGTAACAAATTTTTTACCCCTCTACCCCCCCCCCAGTTGTTACGGAATATCCGAACGTTCCGTATTGAATACATTATGGTCCACTCAAGTCACTGGTAGTTGGGGAAGGGACGATGTACCACTGTCCTGGTTATTTTAAAGTTGCTTTCTTAAGAAGAGAAGCATTTTCCCTTTAGGTTGAATTATAGGGCCACCACATTTTTGCATATCGCTTTATCTTTTTTTTTCTCTCTATTTTTGAATTTTATTTCTTATTCTCTTTTCTCTTTCTGATGTTCCGTTTCTTGTCGCTCGAAATTTTTTTCTCTCTTTTTAATAACTCTTTCAACCTCTCTCTCTCTCTTTTTCTTTCAACCTCTCTCCTCTCTCTTTCTTTCAACGTCTCTCTCTCTCTCTTTCAACCTCTCTCTCTCTCTCTTTCAACCTCTCTCTCTCTTTCAACGTCTCTCTCTCTTTTTCAACCTTTCTCCTCTCTCTTTCAACCTATCGCTCTCTCTCTCTTTCAATCTCTCTCTCTCTTTCAACCTATCTCTCTCTCTCTCTCTTCTCTCTCTCTCTCTTTAAACAGTTGTAGTTTCGGTCTTTCCTCTCTTTTAACAATCAAAGTGTAAACTAAGGATAATTTACTGTAATTAACTTTTGGTTTGAACATATTTATAGAAATTGATTGCAAAGCTTATAGTTGTATGTCTGCTATAAGAAACCTCTGTGGTTTAAATGTATGGAATACAACTTCAGTCTATAGGCGATATTCTATTCTAAAAACAAAATATTTCCTGAGCGGCAAAGTGCTTGGCTTCCGAACAGGGGTCCCGGGTTCGAATCCTGGTGAAGACTGGGATTTTTATTATCAGGATCTTTGGACGCCTCTTAGTGCACCAGCTCTAATGGGCACCTGATAAACAAAAACTACAGAAACAGATGACCGCGAGGTCTGAAAGGAGGAGCTTCATTTTTTTTTAAATATTAAAAAAATACTTTAAAAATAAAACCTGACATAAAGAACTTCCAACAACAAATAAGATTTATTTACCCTAATCAATATCGAACTAAATAAATTAATTACCAATAATTAATTGACTGATTGATTGTTAACTTTTGTAATTGATTCATGTTTTATTCGATACAATTAATAATCGTGCAAAGTTTCAACTTGATCCAAGAATGGGTGTGGGAGAAATAACGTGTTCTAAATTTGGTTGCTGAGGGCTTTGTGAAAATGTAAAGAATTGATGCCAACTTGCGCCATTTTCTTTTCAACCCGTCCTGAATTTCAAAACCTTTTCAAGTTATTTTTTACCTCCTAACTTGATATTTGTATTTGCAATGTAGGTCTACATGACCACAATAGCAGAGAGTAGGAATGGTTCTGTGGGCTACTTCCAGGGGGAGCGTGGAGAGGGGGGAGCGACAACCTTGTATTTTTTTTAAATTTAAGAAGAGTTTATTTGGGTCACGGAGGCGGTGGAGACCTTTGGGAATAAGAAAACTGTCAGTAATATTGAAACCAGTGAAATGATCGGGTTACTATTTACTGTCTCACTGGTTCAAAGTTGTCTTTCATCTTTTCTTTATGTTTTGTTTCCTTTCTTAGTCCACGCTTCTTTTGAATTTCGCTGCGTTTTCTCTAATTCATCTCTAGCTTTCAACCTCTCTCTTCTCTCTCTCTCTCTCTCTCTTGCTTTCAACATTTTTTTAAACATCTCTTTATATCTTTCAATGTTTTTCTTCTATTCGCTCAACATCTCTATTCTCTCTCTTAACTTCTCTCTCTCCTCTCTCTCCTCTTTAATTTCGTTTCGCAAATCTCTGTTCTTTTTCTTTCTGTCTCTTCTCTCTCTTTTCTCTCTCGCGTTCACAAAGTTCAACATCTCTCTTTCCTGTCTCTTTCAAATCTCTCTATTTAACATTTCTTCATCTCTCTTTTAGCTTTCAGCATTTTTAAACAACTCTCTTCTTTCAACATCTCTTTTTCTCTTTCAAAATTTCTTGTCTCTCTTTCAGGATCTTTCTCCTCTCTAATTCTTTTCTCTTTCTTTCTCTCTCTCTTCTCTCCCATCTCTGTCTTTCACTATCTCTTTCTCTCTCTATTTCCCATACCCCTCTCCCCCCTGCCCCCCTCTCTCGTGTGCTCATCTAGGACTACGAAGATGTTCTTCACAGTATTTATGAAATCAGCTTGAACACAAGGACACAGATTTAAAGCTGCGTATGCAAGGGTTACCAGTCTCACCTTCCAAAAGTATTTGATATAAAAAATAACAACAAAAACAACAACAACAACAAAAACAACAACAACAAAACAAAATAACAAAAACAACAAAAACAAAAACAAAAAAAACAACTAAAACAACAAAAACAACAAAAACAACAAAATCAACTAAAACAACAATAACAACAAAAACAACAACAACAAAAACAACAACAACAAAAACAACAACAACAAAAACAACTAAAACAACAAAACAAAACAACAAAAACAACAAAAACAAAAACAAAAAAACAACTAAAACAACAAAAACAACAAAATCAACTAAAACAACAATAACAACAAAAACAACAACAACAAAAACAACAACAACAAAAACAACTAAAACAACAAAACAAAACAACAAAAACAACAAAAACAACCAATTCAACAAAAACAACAAAAACATCAAAAACAACAAAAAACAACAAAAACAACAAAAACAACAAAAACAACAAAAACAACAACAACAAAAACAACAACAACAAAAACAACTAAAACAACAAAAACAACAAAAACAACAAAAAACAACAAAAAACAACAAAAACAACAAAAACAACAAAAACAACAAAAACAACAAAATCAACAAAAACAACAAAAACAACAAAAACAACAAAATCAACAAAAACAACAAAAACAACAAAAAGATCAAAAACAACAAAAAGATCAAAAACAACAAAAACAACAAAAAACAACAAAAAACAACAAAAACAACAAAATCAACAAAAACAACAAAAACAACAAAATCAACAAAAACAACAAAAACAACAAAAAGATCAAAAACAACAAAAAGATCAAAAACAACAAAAACAACAAAAAAACAACAAAAACAACAAAAACAACAAAAACAACAAAAAGATCAAAAACAACAAAAAACAACAAAAAACAACAAAAACAACAAAAAACAACAAAAAACAACAAAAAACAACAAAAACAACAAAACAACAAAAATCAACAAAAAACAACAAAAACAACAAAAACAACAAAATCAACAAAAACAACAAAAACAACAAAAACAACAAAATCAACAAAAACAACAAAAAGATCAAAAACAACAAAAAGATCAAAAACAACAAAAACAACAAAAACAACAAAAACAACAAAAACAACAAAAACAACAAAAAGATCAAAAACAACAAAAAACAACAAAAAACAACAAAAACAACAAAAAACAACAAAAACAACAAAAAACAACAAAAACAACAAAACAACAAAAATCAACAAAAACAACAAAAACAACTAAAACAACAAAAAACAACAAAAACAACAAAATCAACAAAAACAACAAAAACAACTAAAACAACAAAAAACAACAAAAACAACTAAAACAACAAAAACAACAAAAACAACAAAAACAACAAAAACAACTAAAACAACAAAAAACAACAAAAACAACAAAATCAACAAAAACAACAAAAACAACAAAAACAACAAAATCAACAAAAACAACAAAAACAACAAAAACAACAAAAACAACAAAAAGATCAAAAACAACAAAAACAACAAAAACAACAAAAAACAACAAAAACAACAAAATCAACAAAACAACAAAAATCAACAAAACAACAAAAATCAACAAAACTATTTAATGTGTGGCTCAGAGGAATAAACCTTGACGTAGTCCAGGTATTTTTAGCTGGCATTTGACTCGAGCTAAGTTGAGTTGAGCTGAGTTGAGTTTGCTGCCCTCTCAAAGGTAGAACGGAAACCTTTTCCCAGACACCTCCCCCCCCCGTCCCCCATTGGATTAGAGCGTGCTGAGCATGCAATTAAAAGACTTGCCATACAAAACCAATCTCCCACTCCCCCACCCCCTTTAAAAAGATGCCTTTGACAGTCTTGTTACCCAATGGAATCTCTGTGCGCACCATTCAGACCAACATCTCAGTAGAATGTGGCTTGTTCTACTATCACGCAATGTCAATTTACATTTCACAACCGGCTTTGACATAAGCAAACAAGGGGAAATAAATAATTCCCCTGGAACGCAAAAAAAAAAAAAAAAAGTTAAATTAAATAAAAAAAAAAATGCGTTGATAATGAAACAAAATGATTGTTAAATATCTAGATATAGTCTTCAGGTACATGCAGCAGAGAAATTCTTTTATATTTTGCCCCTCCCTCTTTTTTTTTTATTTTCTGTAAAGTGAAAATGTGTTATCATGGCGACCAAACATGAATCAAAGAGGGTTGAGCAGTGATGGCGTGGCTATAGTGGGGGAGGGGTGCGCAATCACACCATGTGTATATAGTAAATCCTCCGGGGCCCCACTTGAGTGTTAAGAAAAAAAAGGTATATAGTAAATACTCCGGGGCCCCGCTTGAGAAGGGCCCCCAAATGAGTGTTAAAAGAGAAAAAAAAGGTATAACATGAGACTGTTTTTAGACATGCTTACGACACTCTCCTCTTGATCTAACCAATCACATCGCTTTGACGTCTTCGAAATAGGTCACAAAGGTTACGACTGCTAGGCCTAGTCTATAGGATTAGACTATGATAGTCATTGGAGTAGGTACACACTTTTTTTTTTTAAATCGATAGACGATAACTGTGTAAATCCAGACTCAAATTTAAACTTGATCTCTGACCCCCCCCCCCCCCCATAAAAAAAGGAAATAGGCAGATTTTGAGTTTCTGGTCAGATATACATATAAACATAAGTAGTGATGGGAATTAAACTAAATTTAATAAGTTCAACTAAAACTAAGTTTCAACTAAAATAAAGTAGTTAAACTAAAAGTTTATCATGAATTTCAAAATATAGTCAAACTAAACTAAGAAAAATTAATTAAACCACGAAGTCTTTTTGTACTTTTGGGGGGGGAGGGAGTTGGAATCAGATAGACCTAGCAAATCATTTGACTTTATGCCTAAGTACAGTTCGATCTAATTCTTTTATAATAAAATCAGTAATAAGAAAGATGTTTCTTACATAAATGAAATTGCACAAAAAAAGATGTCTAAATCAATATGTGTGCTTGTATCTTAGCTATGAATTAAAACCTTTAGAGAGGAAGGATACTTTAATTGTTAAAAAGTAGGATATATTCACCTATTATATAACAGAAAATTTTACTTGTACTGGTAAAGTTTGAAATCTCATTAAACAAACCGGTAACGTTGGATTTCACATTGAGATGTAGTAACCAGAGAATATATAGAAACGAAATTGTTGGAGTTTTATGTAACATTTGACCTGTGTAACTATTTTAGTGTAAATACATGCTTGACTAACCGAAGTCAAAGTGTTATTTTCTTTTTTGACCATCCAACATACAACTAACCCTTTTGCATAACCGTTAAACGCGCTAGGAACAAAATGCATAGTGGTTTTGTCAGGCTATATGCAAGAAAATTGCGCTATATAAAAGCTGTCTTCCGCTTCATTTCATTTTATTCTGGCTTTTATCCTTCCATTGAACGACAAACAAGCCACTCATTAATCATCAGCATACTCAGTTCTTTTTGTCCATCTGTTGTAGTCCTAAACAAATTGGCAACATTCTGCCCGCATTATAAATTCTCCCCCAATACGGTATACAAAAATCTTTTTCTTTTAAAGCAAAGCAGAGAAAAGCGCACATTGTGATGTTGCTTATTCAGGCTGTCTTGAAGTCAACCAATTAATCTGCAGGCGTTTGGGTGTAATTGTTCGGGTGTATTCCGTGTAGTTGAACAACAATACATATAGAATAAAACAACACCTGTTTTAACAAGTGAAGAGATGTAGTCAACGATGATGAACAAGTTCACATAGATTTATTCTGATAAAAGGCCACAGTAGAAGTCTCTGTCACTAAACACGTCGTTACCCTGGAATATTCTATCGCTAACTGATTTTCCGGTCTCTAACCCAACATATCCCAAACGTCACTAGTCCCGTTCAATATGCGTCTTCTATGGTGCGTCGCTAAATAACTAACCTATATAAATAAGGTGTCTAACAACATACAACTTTATCACTCAAGAAGGCAGAAGCCAGAAGTTATTACCCAAATTGATATCAAACGAAATAATTAATTACCTATAATTAATTGACTAATAGGTTAATTTTTAAATTATGTTTCTTCAGGTAAAATAAATAATTGTTTAAAGTTTCAACATGTACAATTATTTAAAGGACAACATTTAGCTATATCTGTGAATCCATCCATCCCTTAGGCGCTACAGCTTATGCAGGGCTCTGGCCTGCTTCAACACATCCCTCCATTCAGATCTCTCCTGGGCCTTTCGTTACCATGCCGGAACCCCAAGTTGAAGAAGATCTGCCTACACATCATCAATCCATCGCATTCGGGGTCTGCCTTTGAGTCGCCTGCCTTTTTGTTTTATACTAAAGGATTATTTTGTTGTGCTGGTATAACAAAATAATTAATAACCAGTAATTAATTGTTGTTGTTTTTTTAAAGTGATTTGTGTATGTCTTCGCCAATGAACATTTGTCTTAAGTTTCAACTTGATCCAAGAATGGGTGTGAAAGAAATAACGTGCACACATTTTTTACAAGACAGACAGACAGACAGAGTTGATATAAGCTTCGTAAAAAGTTGATTGTGCCTGATCTAGATGACAATAAAGACAGACCCATCTCACAAAAAGAGAAAGAACAGACTACTAAGGGATATAACAATGTTTTGTGTTTAGTAACAAATCTTTATTTCTATTATACCAAAAATATATCAGCTATCATTTGTGATATGTAAAGTATTACCATGTAGAAAATGCAAATTGCAAGCAACGTAATCAATAAACAACAAAATAGGTACCCTTTGATGGGTTGAGCGTTTTATTAAAATATAAACATGGCTAGAGGATCCAGACTCCAGCTGGAAATCTTTGTGAAGACTGTGATTTTTTATTTCGGGATTTTAAGGACGCCACAGAGTCCACCCAACGGTAATGGTTACCTGACTTTAGTTGGGAAAAGTAAAGGTGGTTGATCGTATGCTGGGTACATGACATTCTGATCGTTGGCCAAAGAAGCAGATGACCTTAACATCATCTGCCCCATACATTGCAAGTTCTGAAAGGGGGAGGGTACTTTTACTTTTCTTTACTACTATTGTACTATTGCTTTTCGTCGCCATCTCTTTGGTGTCTAGGAAGAATGTTTTACACCCAAGGATCAGTCAAACTTCCCGACATTCAATAAATTCTCTTGTTATAAGCTTTGGTCTCATGGCAGCAACAGAGAATGATTTCTGAAAGGTACAAAGACCAACACATTTGAGAAAGGCAGCAGATAAACTAAACCGGACCGAACCGGCAATGTCAACAATTTACAATTCAAACACATTCTCGTCTGCCACATGTCTGCGGGCTGATTATCGGTCGTTTCCTCTCGGCTTTAGGCAGCTATTAGATCTACTCCTTTTCTGTAGGAATTGGGCCAAATCTTATCTATTGACGTATGTTGACTTATTGTGTTTTTTTTTAACGTTGGCACATGATCCCAAGTTTGGCCCAAAAGTCTAAAGATTAAGATCTGAACCTCTTCACCGGAAAATTTCAAAAGCAAACAATGATATTTGGCTAAGCGGCTAATTCAGCTCTGTGTCACACAGGCCAAGAGGATTTGGAATGCTGGATATTGACATAGGCCTCAGACTCTTATCTTATTGTAAGTCATTGACATGTTGGGCTCGGGGAGCGGGGTAAAGCAGAATCAGTGGAGTAACAGTGCACCCGTGGGCTCAAGTTAGCTAATATGTCCATGCTTCCCCTTCTGTAAGTCGAAGATTAAGTGTGTCACAAACAAATCAAGTCTGCCTGTATTTACCAGTACATTTACACACACAAAAGATATCCCTACGTATGTACCACCATGAAGCGAATGGAGAGGCCCTAGACGAAGGGAATGGAGAGGCCCTAGATGAAGCGAATGTGGAGGCCCTAGACGAAGGGAATGGAGAGGCCCTAGATGAAGCGAATGTGGAGGCCCTAGACGAAGGGAATGGAGAGGCCCCAGATGAAGCGAATGTGGAGGCCCTAGACGAAGGGAATGGAGAGGCCCCAGATGAAGCGAATGTGGAGGCCCTAGACGAAGGGAATGGAGAGGCCCCAGATGAAGCGAATGTGGAGGCCCTAGACGAAGGGAATGTGGAGGCCCTAGACGAAGTGAATGTGGAGGCCCTAGACGAAGGGAATGGAGAGGCCCCAGATGAAGCGAATGTGGAGGCCCTAGACGAAGGGAATGGAGAGGCCCCAGATGAAGCGAATGTGGAGGCCCTAGACGAAGGGAATGGAGAGGTCCCAGATGAAGCGAATGTGGAGGCCCTAGACGAAGTGAATGTGGAGGCCCTAGACGAAGTGAATGTGGAGGCCCTAGACGAAGTGAATGTGGAGGCCCTAGACGAAGGGAATGGAGAGGCCCTAGACGAAGTGAATGGGGAGGCCCCAGATGAAGCGAATGTGGAGGCCCTAGACGAAGGGAATGGAGAGGCCCCAGATGAAGCGAATGTGGAGGCCCTAGACGAAGGGAATGGAGAGGCCCCAGATGAAGCGAATGTGGAGGCCCTAGACGAAGGGAATGGAGAGGCCCTAGACGAGGCGAATGGGGAGGCTTTAGACGAAGTGAATGGAGAGGCCTTAGACGAAGTGAATGGAGAGGCCCTAGACGAAGTGAATGTGGAGGCCCGAGACGAGGCGAATGGGGAGGCCTTAGACGAAGTGAATGGAGAGGCCTTAGACGAAGTGAATGTGGAGGCCCTATACGAGGCGAATGGGGAGGCCCTAGACGAGGCGAATGGGAAGGCCCTAGACGAGGCGAATGGGGGGGCCCTAGACGAAGTGAATGTGGAGGCCCTAGACGAAGGGAATGGAGAGGCCCTAGACGAAGGGAATGGAGAGGCCTTAGACGAAGTGAATGTGGAGGCCCTAGACGAAGTGAATGTGGAGGCCCTAGACGAAGTGAATGTGGAGGCCCTAGACGAAGGGAATGGAGAGGCCCCAGATGAAGCGAATGTGGAGGCCCTAGACGAAGGGAATGGAGAGGCCCCAGATGAAGCGAATGTGGAGGCCCTAGACGAAGGGAATGGAGAGGCCCCAGATGAAGCGAATGTGGAGGCCCTAGACGAAGGGAATGGAGAGGCCCCAGATGAAGCGAATGTGGAGGCCCTAGACGAAGGGAATGGAGAGGCCCTAGACGAGGCGAATGGGGAGGCTTTAGACGAAGTGAATGGAGAGGCCTTAGACGAAGTGAATGGAGAGGCCCTAGACGAAGTGAATGTGGAGGCCCGAGACGAGGCGAATGGGGAGGCCTTAGACGAAGTGAATGGAGAGGCCTTAGACGAAGTGAATGTGGAGGCCCTATACGAGGCGAATGGGGAGGCCCTAGACGAGGCGAATGGGAAGGCCCTAGACGAGGCGAATGGGGGGGCCCTAGACGAAGTGAATGTGGAGGCCCTAGACGAAGGGAATGGAGAGGCCCTAGACGAAGGGAATGGAGAGGCCCTAGACGAAGTGAATGTGGAGGCCCTAGACGAAGTGAATGTGGAGGCCCTAGACGAAGGGAATGGAGAGGCCCTAGACGAAGTGAATGTGGAGGCCCTAGACGAAGTGAATGTGGAGGCCCTAGACGAAGTGAATGTGGAGGCCCTAGACGAAGTGAATGTGGAGGCCCTAGACGAAGGGAATGGAGAGGCCCTAGACGAAGTGAATGGGGAGGCCCTAGACGAAGTGAATGGAGAGGCCTTAGACGAAGTGAATGGAGAGGCCCTAGATGAAGTGAATGTGGAAGCCCTAGACGAAGTGAATGGAGAGGCCCTAGACGAAGTGAATGATGAGGCCCTTAGCAAAGCCAATTGGGTGGCCCTAAATGAAATAGAAAAACAAAAAATTAAGCCCGACAAAATTACGCAATGAATTATAAACCGTCCTGCATCTACATCTTAATCAACAAATGAGTTAAATTCAGATTGCGCCGAATGTGCATCTTGGACGATCCATGATCACCAGACTAGAAATATCATACTATTATTTAAACAAAAGGAAGAGAAAAAAAAGGGTAGTATACATTTTACACAAATATTTACGAGATCTAATAACTACTATTTCAACGTATTAAATGTCAATATTCTATTTCACTTCTTAGTTCTAGGAACGAGGTGTGGTAGGTATTGTGTTTTATTCGTGAAGTTACCTCCCTTTCAAAGTATTGGTTCTGAATATGTCGCTTTGTGTTCCGACGACATAGAGTTGTGGGCCTACTATGGATTATAAATAACCCAATTACCTTCATGTCGATGGTAAAGTTTAAAATCAAGTTCCCCCTTTCAGACCTTGCATTCTATAGGGCAGATGATGTTAAGGTCATCGGTTTCTTTGGCCAACGGTTAACTTGCAGCCACCACACCCCCTTTATGTCAAAGATGCCCCAATCTTTTTAGAGTGGGGGGGGGGGATCATTTGAATATCAGATATAGAAGTCACTGGACGCTTCGCTGCAAACAAAATCGTACACCCAAGTATCTTATCAAAACTGTACACACAAGTATCTAGGTTCTTATCAAGACAGAACACCCAAGCATCTAAGTTCTTATCAAGACAGGACACCCAAGGTGACCCAAGTATCTAGGTTCTTATCAAGACAGAACACCCAAGCATCTAGGTTCTTATCAAGACAGTACACCCAAGTATCTAGGTTCTTATCAAGACAGTACACCCAAGTATCTAGGTTCTTATCAAGACAGAACACCCAAGTATCTAGAATCTAGGTTCTTATCAAGACAGTAAACCAAAGCATCTATATTCTTATCAAGACAGTACACCCAAGTATCTAGGTTCTTATCAAGACAGTAAACCAAAGCATCTATATTCTTATCAAGACAGTACACCCAAGTATCTAGGTTCTTATTAAGACTGTACTCCCAAGTATCTAGGTTCTTATCAAGACAGTACACCCAAGCATCTAGGTTCTTATAAAGACAGTACACCCAAGCATCTAGGTTCTTATCAAGACAGTACACCCAAGTATCTAGGTTCTTATCAAGACAGAACACCCAAGCATCTAAGTTCTTATCAAGACAGTACACCCAAGTATCTAGGTTCTTATCAAGACAGAACACCCAAGCATCTAAGTTCTTATCAAGACAGGACACCCAAGGTGACCCAAGTATCTAGGTTCTTATCAAGACAGTACACCCAAGCATCTAAGTTCTTATCAAGACAGTACACCCAAGTATCTAGGTTCTTATCAAGACAGTACACCCAAGTATCTAGGTTCCTATTAAGACATTATGCCCAAACATCTAGGTTCTAATTTTTTTTCTTATACATTTATAACCCACGGTGTGGTGGCTTGATCTTGATATAGCACATTTTAAATCTGGTACATTGATGGTGTAACATGTTATTGGTCAAACACATTAATAAAGCATTTAGAATTTAATCAACAAATAGATTTACATCTGAAAACATTTTGATGATGACAAAATTGTAAGAACTATAGTGACATTTCAGATCATTCGAAATCATACTCACAGCATAGAAACAAACAAAAAAGTGCCCTTTCAGACCAAGCGTTTAACGAGGGGCAGATATAAAGTTTTGAGGGCAGATGATGTAATGCTCTGGGGCAGATGATGCAATCTCCATGCCCGACGGTTAACAAGAGTGTCGAGTGGCCAGCACAACGACTATTTGCATCTACTTCCCTAGCGTAGGTCAGGTACCTATTTGAATTGGTTGGACTTTAGAGCGTCTTTCTATCCTTCTTAGAGATTGAAACTCGAGATCTCTCCTTTCGTAAGCCAGAGGCTTTACAACTCGGCCACTACATCCTTCCCACTATAGTAACAATTAGCTTATAATACAAATACATTCAAACAATACATACATATACAGAACCACACAGATATAGAATCACCAGGTATACACCAAAAACTGGCTTATGACCATACAGGTGTACAGTATTTACAGACCTGCAATCAAAAAGGCAATGTAAAAATTTCAGGAACAATAAAACTTATGCGCTGATATAAAAGTATAAATAAACAAGAAATATCCTGAAAAAATTCATATTAATAGAAAGTAAAAATTAATCGGAGATTTGTACACAAACATTCAGTGGAAGAAAAAAAAAGAAGATAAGACGCAATGCGGTGGAGATATAATGGCGCTTAAACCAAAGAGTATGAAAAAGAATGAAGATGAGTATTGTAAGAGCTTCTGAAATAAATGGACACAATAAAACAAGGTCAAGGTTGCCATCGAAGGACTGAAAGATCACAGGTGTCAAATAAAACATAAAAACAACTTTATGCTACAAACAGAAGAATTTAGAAATGTGATTTTACAGTGCTGAAAAGGGCAGAAAAAAAACAACTATTACACGATGTGTCTTAAAATACTTCGCTTATCAATACTTCCGTTTCAAGACACCAAATGTACCAAAATATGCCTGCTATTGTTATATTTGCTCTCTTATCTTATCTTATAAAATAGAGACGTTTAAACTTAAGAGGATTGCATCCTACGCTTGTTCCTAAGTCGATCGAGTCATAATATGTTAATTAATGACTTAAATTCTGCCAAGTCACTGTTTTTTTTTCTGCTGACTCAAGCAACCCATTCTATGCTCTAATAGCACTAGGGAAGAAGAAGCATTTGTACAAATTCGTCCTAGCATATGGGACGAGCAATGTGCTTTTATCTTTTGTGTCTTTCTGAGTATTTTATTAGGTTATGTTTTTGTATTTGAAGATTATGGTTCAGTGTTTCATGTATAATTGCTACTTTACTTTTAAGTCTTCTCTTTTGCCATAACTGTGTATAACATTTTATGGATAAATCGAGAAGAAGTCAATAATAAAAGAAGACACATGTTGACATGTTTACAGCTTCTCGGATTTCAATGATTTCATGTTCATTGAAATAAAGTTCAAAGTTTCTACCATTGTGTAGAACAAACGACTCTAAAGTTTCAGTCTCAAGACATCGGATTCTTTGACATATTTAGATAAGTAAGTTTCGCATATAAAATCTTTCCCTTCAGTACTGTTTGTAACCATCTTCAGCTTGACCGGATGTACAAAATGTATGCCAGTGTCATGGTAGTATGTCCAGGGCCTCAGACGATCCTGCGCCCAGAGGCTGGCGCCTTTCAGGTATGTGACGTTTTTCCTATTCGAAAGGCCGTAGTGTATGACCGGAAGTGCGATCTCTATCATGGTTTCGTGCCGCCGGAAGAGCTCCGACGCCATGATGTAATCGTCACGAAGCACATCCGGTATATAAAAAAGGTCTGTGGCTCGATGAATAATATAGTTTACTCCAAGGTTAGATTTGTAGTTGGACAGGAAACGTTTAGCGAAGTAGTGAGATTTCAAAGCGAACGCACGAGATGTGTCGTCTGGTATTGAGACAGAACTATTGGTAAGTGTGGCGAAGGCATTTATTACGCCTCTCTGACCCACAGGCGAGTTCCAATGGTACCATTTCTCTAGCTTGTTAATTTTGTACATATCCCGTTTGGTAAATCCACCTGGTATCCAGATCTGGTCTTTAGGTAGCGAGGCCAGTAGCCAAGTGTTCACCAGGACGTCCTCACCCATTTGCATGTAGCCTTTAACCGGAAGCCGAAGCTTCATGGCGTGGGTCACGCATTCGTACATAAATAGCCAGCTGCGAGTCATCCCGGACACGAACGTCACGTGACCTAGGTCGGCCTGGTCTGAATACTTGACGAACGAGTCCAGTGACGGGCCGCAGTACATGATGTATTTAAAGTATCGCCGGTGCACGTACTCCATGTAAGGGATGGTGCTGTACAAGGTCTCGTAGTTGATGATGACCACTAACAAAATGTCCGTTATCACCGGCTCCCACATACTCTGCTTCAGTGGTGAGGAGCAAATCCTTGAGAAGTTCTTTGTAATATGCTGCTCCACTCTTGCCAACTCTGAGTTGTTCTGCATCATCATAAACTCCTTGTTAAAATTGTAGCTTATGCCAAACACATTCTGGGTTGGTTCAGCAGCTTTATCATAACTTCCTTTGAAACCGATGAAGTCTAAGTCCGTCATCCAGGCGTTTAACAGCCAGGCTTCACTTCCAAGGTTTAGACACTCGAGAACACCCAAAACTGTATTTCTGAGACAAGTTTCGTCCCAAACATTGGCATCGCATTCTATCGAGTTTACACACTGCAGTACAAAACTTTGATCTTTATCCCCAGCGCTTTCGTGCACATCACATTTTGATGGCGTCATCGGATCAACTTTATAATAAGCGAAGTTAACTACTTTCATTTTCTTCAAGACGTGTATTAACAGTGTTCGGAATAGCATCTGATCACGTGTCTCACTTCGCGGAAGAAGCATGGACGGAAACGAGGCGTAGGTGAAGATGGTCGGCCCAGTCTGGAGAGACACCAGAGTGTTAGCCCCGATAGCCACTGGTGAGTTGACTGGCATCAAGGAGCTTTTTTCAGGATTATACAGATTTGTAACGCAAGTTTTCTTGGAGATAGCCACGCCTTGTTTTATTGTCATGCTAGACAGATCACTGACATACATAACATGTGAATTAACGGAAGGCGCGCTCATGTTTAAGAGCTGATACTCGTGTGGGTACGTGTTGGTGAGTCCCCAGTGCTCAAAAGGATTGAAGGCTGAGGTCGTGTTATACCACAGACCAGATGACTTGTCTTCGGAGACTTCGAACGTATTCTCCATGTCCCGGATGGGTACGTCACACGATGCGTCTGCAATCACTTTGGCGCCGTTTACCATGGCCAGCAGGTACCCACACAAAATGGACGGCTGAGTTAAAGCCTGCACAGTTTCGAGACGACCCAGGTCACGCTTACACATCTCCCAGGTCAACTGTATACATCCAGGTGAGCTACAAGGTAAAAGGAAATGTTTGATTATATAAGAATATGAAGTATATCACTATTGCATTGAACTAGTAAGCTACATATGTTTTTTTTAATCTTCTATAATATAAAGCAGAAAGTAAGGCGTATGTATGTATGTTCCTCACAGAAATCAAAATCGTTTCATCAATCTTGATCAAACTTGGCAGAAATGTTCCCTGATCCGAGAATAGGAAATTTGAGAAATAACGTGTAGAATGTTTTGACCAAAACACGGAGGGAGTTGATAGAAGCTTTGTATTAGACAGACAGAGTGAGTTGATAGAAGCTTGGTTAAAAAAAACGGGATATGGACTGAATGCGATCTGATAGGAAATAGCCATGTGTTCAAATGTCTGCCTTTTGTCTTCCTGAAGGAGACTTGGAAAAAAAATCTGTTGGAGAGTCTGTGTTTAGTTGGAGATAAGAATAATACTTTTTTTTTTTTGTTTTAATATATGTGAAAAGATGAACACTTTCACGGGTAAAAGGGGGGGGGGGCTGCTGTGTCGGCATTGATTCTTACTGAATTCGACTCAAAGAGTCAATAGTTTTAATTGCAAATTGTTGTTGTTTAAACAGTTTAACAATAGAAGGTATCGACTTTGTGTCTACGTAATAACAAACACAGGCAATGAGTAAACAAGGACCTATAGGTTAACTTCAGGGCATGAGCCTTACTTGCAAGTTTGAAGATCAACGGGAGATTCCGTTACTACTACCACTGCCCACTGGTCATTTTGCATGAAGCCTGCAACGTCATGACATGGTGTGGTCAGCGCATCCACCACAATCCACTTTTTAAATTCCCTAAGAATGAAAAACAAATTAAAAATTTTAAAAGGATGTCATATAACTAGCAGCACCTGGTATCTCTAGCCTGGACCTCTGAGACTCTCCTGACCATTGGGACGACTGGTCAGGTGGACAACCTAAATTAAAGCTATGTTTTTTCACATTAGTAATTTATTATGTATATATATATATATGGCTCCTTTTGTCTCGAAAGGCAATGGGTGCGCCCAAATGAGTCACTGGTTTTGGCTTAATCTTGAGACGGGGCAGAATCTGGTGTGGCTAATCAAGCCAATTCTAGAACGGCAAACTTTGCCACAATTCGTACATGTGTATGCCTCTGATTTAGGGCTAGCGGACAGGGCAGCTTTCTTTTTTTCCCTCTTGATTAAGACCGCTTCAATACTTTTGTTCTCAGCAAGGGTTGTCCCAGCACGCACAGTCTGTCTCCATGCACTCCGGTCTTTGACTATGTTTTCCCACATACTTTCGCTGATGCCTGAGGCTCTCATGTCTCGCTTGCAGACATCTCTATATGTTAGTCTTGGGCGGCCCTTGGGTCTGACTCCTTCCACTATGTAGGCATATCCGTACTCTATATATTTTAGCATCTAATCATTACACCCTCGTGCACCTGATTTTTTTTTCCTCGTTGACTGGAGCATATGTAGCTGGTATCTGAATTGAAATACCGGCTGTAGTTGGAAATTCCTAGGTCATGGCCACATTGTTGTATGCTTGCTAATCACGGACGCTAACTGCTGAACTAGAGAAAATAATCCTATCAATGGAATCGAGTTACTGTACAATAGAAGGATCCTAGGTATCACATACAGAAACCCCATAACAAATGAAGAGATTTGAAACTGGTTAGACCCCGCCCACAACTTCCCTACCTCATCCCCTCGAGAAAAAATTTCCTGGTTAGGTGAATATATAAATCTACAACACTTAATACTATTCTAATGTTAGTCCTTTGAATCTAGACTAAGAAGACTCCTGAACTTTTGAATGAAGAGCACCTATACGTGGAAATATCCAAAGTTGTGTAGTCCGTTCATGGTCAATATTTTCTAAGTCCTCTAGCGTAATTTATTATTTCATCTTATACTTCGAAAATATTATAACCGTCAAACTAGAGTTTTTCACAGATATACATCAACTGTTAACGTTCTAGGAAAATCGTTAGAGCCGTTTTCGAGATTCGTGTCCAGACGTTTCTACGAAAGTGCGAGATGAATAGAGGTATTGTTTTAAAAAAAAAAAGATTTTGCTAATTATTGGAGATTCTCACAGTGAACTAAGCAATGCTAATGGCGCTAAATTTGAGTTAAAAATTGCTAACTAAATCAAAGTTACAAACAGATGAACTTAAAAAATTTGATTCTGCAGCACTTAAAAGATAGCAAGTATATATCATGTAACTTTAGCTTATACTTAAAAGGGAATAAGTTATATAATGTAACTTTAGCTTAATATTTGTTATATTAACACATCAAAGTCATCAAAACATGATCATACAATCGCTAGCATCTGTATTAACAAAACTACAACCAAGCTTTCATTCCAAGCCTCACCTCAGTACAAAGGTTTTATTGTCTGTCGGCGTGACCTCTATTACCTGGGAGTCATACACCTGCTGAATACTACGCCGAGGGGACATAGACTTTCTGGACAGGAAGAACTGTTGCCCCAGCAATATGATGACCCCTAGGGCCATGGCAAGAGCGAACCAGTTTCTCTGTAAACCTACAAATAAGAAATTCGATTAACAAACGAGTTCATTGAAAAGATTTTCGGAAAGAAAAAATTTGTATTTATTGTTTGACATGTTTCGGATGTTCCTTCAGAGTTGAAGATAATTACTTCCTAGTCCAAACCTCACGCAGGACGACTGGGGATGGGAGCGGGCAAGGTTTGAACCCGGGACCATCGATAAATCTGAACGACAGTCCAGCGCGCTAACCGCACGACCTAACTTCAGCTCTGAAGGAACATCCGAAACATGTAAAACATTTTACAAAACAAACAAATGAGAACTCAATGATTGCTCAATAAGAAGAAATACATGCGTATAAGTCAATGATATTGTATTTAACTTATCATAATTTTGTCATTTATCATACCTAAGTCACGAACCATATAATAGTCACGTATCATATTGTATCCATTAATGATATTGTATATTACTTATCCTATTGTAGGTCACTTATCATATTGTGTCACTTATCATATTGTAGGTCACTTATCATATTGTGTCACTTATCATATGGTAGGTCACTTATCATATTGTGTCACTTATCATTTTGTAGGTCACTTATCATAATGTGCCACTTATCACATTGTATGTAACTTATCATATTGTGTCACTTATCACATTGTAGGTCATTTATCATATTGTAGGTCACTAAGCATATTGTAGGTCACTTATCATATTGTGTCACCTGTCATTTTGTAAGTTACTTATCATTTTGTAAGTCACTTATCCTTTTGTATGTCACTTATCCTATTGTAGGTCACGTATTGTAATATATGGCTGCTAAGTCTTAAGTGAGCGCGATGGGAGAATGAGGCGGATGGGATGACGACGTGCACGTACGAGATTTTACGAGAGTGTACGAGAGTTTACGAGAGTGTACGAGAGTGTACGAGAGTGTTCGAGAGTTTACGAGAGTGTACGAGAGTTTACGAGAGTGTACGAGAGTTTACGAGAGTGTACGAGAGTGTTCGAGAGTGTACGAGAGTGTACGAGAGTGTTCGAGAGTGTACGAGAGTGTACGAGAGTTTACGAGAGTGTACGAGAGTGTTCGAGAGTGTACGAGAGTGTACGAGAGTTTACGAGAGTGTACGAGAGTGTTCGAGAGTGTACGAGAGTGTACGAGAGTTTACGAGAGTGTACGAGAGTGTTCGAGAGTGTACGAGAGTGTACGAGAGTGTACGAGAGTGTACGAGAGTTTACGAGAGTGTACGAGAGTGTTCGAGAGTGTTCGAGAGTTTACGAGAGTGTACGAGAGTGTACGAGAGTGTACGAGAATTTACGACAACTGATTGTTCTCACTTTGGTAGGGAAGCTGGGACACTTCGGATAAAGGGCGAGCGCTATGGTGGCAGATGAGTACACCAGACCGAAAGGGTGCGCGGTGGTAACTTAAGCGTGCGGAGCAGGCCGTCCTAGCCCAGTTCCGAGTCGGACACTGTCCAATTGGTGTCTCCTTCGGACAGTTTCGAGAACATCGCGACACGCGGTGCCGCCACTGCGTCGAGGACGATGAAACAACGCAACGCATTTTCTATGAATGTCGCGCTGAAAATGAAAAGTGATCGGGACAAGGATATGTGAGAGAGAGAGAGAGAGAGAGAGAGAGAGAGAGAGAGAGAGAGAGAGAGAGAGAGAGACCCCTGGTCCATGTGCTGTAACGGGTCTGTCCTTGAACTGGGACAAGGCGACCTTAAGACTCACTGCCCGCTTTCTTTCGCGTCCTCTAAGGGAGCAACCTCAGCATGACTTTCTACTACGGATGGGGACTACTGTTTATTCATTTCTGCTTTTTCTGAAATTATTTCATCATGACCTCTCCTACTTAAGGCTCGTTTTTTTTTTCTTTACTTTCTCAACACTTTGAAATGATTTGAAGTCAGCAGTGTGTGTGTGTGTGGGGGGGGGGATATTCCTTACCTTGTAGTTCATTCATTAGTTATTAAGAGTAAAATAATCGCTCTATAACAGTGGCGTAGGTAGGGTGGGGGAGGAGGGGGGAGAATTTGAAAATCCCCCCGGACCGACAATTGAGGGGGGCACCTAAATGAGTGTTTTTTACATAAAAAATTAAATATTACCCAAAGAGGTAAAGCCCCCAGGGCCCCCAAACGATAGGAAATTCCTAGCTACCCCTCTGCTCTATACGTTCTATAAAGTTCTATGATGTCTTTTTTTTTTTTAAGCATTTTTTTTTATATTTGACATGTTTCTGTACACGTCTTTTCTTTGTTCAGATTTGTATAGGTCCGCTATGTCAAAATGTAAAAGAGTTTACAGTGTTGCCCCGACAATTCGAGAGTTACAGGGTATAAACTGGTAGATGTGTGCGAATGTCATTCTGACTATGTCAACACACACTCCAGATTTTTAAATTCGTTTGTCATTGTTGCGCTTTTAAAATGTGTAATTATCTGATATTTACACTACACTGTCAGCAAACAGAAGCCATGTAGGGACCGAAACTCAAGGTAAACAGAATTTATTGGACAATAATTTAATTTTTATTTGCTGGGGGGGGGGGGTGATGAGGGACCAGTTTTTTTTCACGAGACGATAGAATTGTGTTAAGCAGAGTCTCTCAAACTCTGCGAACATCCCCCCCCCCCCAGGCAGGAGGGGAGGAGAAAACACATGGAGACAGGGGAGACAAACATATATACTCGACTCTCAATCAAGTAAAAAACCACATTACATTATTACCAGCGCTAAATAAATTCTTAATTTAAGGGGGCGTCGTTTCTTTATCGAAGTAGGAAAGTTGCAGAATTGTTTTCTTGAGAGGCGCCTGCATGAAGATCTATTCAAAACGCTCATTTGAAGAGGTCACGGCAGTCGACCAGTCTCACGTACGTCAGAACTCAGAACGACTAGTCGACTATCTACCGATTGACGTTTCATCGTTCTGTTGACGTCTTTGGCGTAATAAAACGTGCCCACTGCGTGACGTCTTTTTGAAATTGAGGATGATCTTACGACGAATTGTCGTCGAGGTTTGATTACACGCGAACATACTGTACTGCCCATTTCAGTATCTGGCGACGCAACCTCTTCATAATTTAACTTTATTTGAAATGAACTCTGATGACCAAGAGAAACAGTGCGCTGAAGACGCCAGAAGAATGTATTTCTGAAACTTCAAATGCAGGAAAACGCTTGGCGGCTTGTTAAAGGTCGAAAGAAGACTGCAAACGTAACATTTTGGGTTTGTGGGATGCCAATAGGAAATGTTTGAGAGACATTGGTGTAAAGGGTGGGAGAGAGAGAGAGAGAGAGAGAGAGAGAGGATGAGAGAGAAATAGAGAGGGAGAAAGTGAGAGAGGATGAGAGAGAAATAGAGAGAGAGAAAGAGAGAGAAAAAGAGAGAAAAAGAGAGAGAGTGGATGAGAGAGAAAGAGAGAGAGAAAGAGAGAGAGATAGAGAGAGAAAAAGAGAGAGAGTGGATGAGAGAGAAAGAGAGAGAGAGAAAGAGAGAGAAAAAGAGAGAGAGTGGATGAGAGAGAAAGAGAGAGAAAAAGAGAGAGAGAGAAAGAGAGAAAGAGAGAGAGAAAAAGAGAGAGAGTGGACGAGAGAGAAAGAGAGAGAAAAAGAGAGAGAGAGGATGAGAGAGAAATTTAAGAGAGAGAGAAAGAGAGAGAGACAGAAAAACAGAAAGAGAAAGAGAGAAAGAAACAGAAAGAGAGAGAGAAAGAAAGAGACAGAGAAAGAGAGGCAGAGAAAGAGAAAGAAAAAAGTGAGAAAGAGAAAGAGGGTTCGTAAAAAGTTATCTGTTTACCCCCCCCCCCCCCCGTAGTTTTGACTAAATGAAGAAATGTGTGTCTCTTGGTATAACTGATCGTCAACTATTGAAGGCAGACAAACGTAAACTAGCATTAGACATCCCGCATAAACATACACACACATTTTGATCGAGCGCTGATAGATTGCTGTCAACTAAATCTTTCAGAGTTTATTTTGTTTTGTTTTCAGGTCGATCTCCCGTCTTTCTTAAGGTTTAAATACTATAATGCCCCAAACAATTAACGTAGCCGTATAAGAAGCACAAAAAACACACCCATAAACAGAAATACACACGCAACACACAAACACACACACACACATACACACACAGACATAGAAGAGAGCACCTGGTTGCATGCGGCCTCAGAACGAGACAGCTGGAGGCCGCGGGATACACATTTGAAAAAAAGAATCCGCTGCCGAGGACAGACGAAGACGGCGAAAAGAAAATCTAAATCGACCACCTGCGGACAACGGTTATGGTTGTCCTGAATGTGGCAATATATGTAGGTCAGAGCTGGGGCTGATTAGCCACGGGAAATACTGCATTCCTCATTATTTCAACTCCCAAGAATGGGAAATGGGAGAAAAAAAAACGCGTAAAAAATCCCACCTGACAGACAGAGAGACAGACGAACAGCTGGAGTAAGTTAATATTAGCTTTGTAAATTAATACATTAGAAGTAGACACAAAATAAAAAGGTTTCGGTCACGAGGCCTTCATCATCTATAGGGAAACAGCACAACTTAAACATGTAGTTTGAACTCTTTCCGCTCGACCTACTGGCTAAAGATTCCCTTCGCTATGTTTAGTAGATGCATTGTTGTCGAATGTGACCACATTAGGTCCAACTTATTTGGTTCTTATAACCAGCTTTTCCCATTAACCGGATTCAATTTATATTAGGATTAGTTTCGATACTTTAGGATTCGGTTGGAATAAGCGGCTGGTCCCGATCGTGATTCTTCAAATATATATTCACACTTTATGACTTTGACTCACGTAATCTATGTTACGTGTTACAAGTTTGGTTTTGTCATGTGTAGATCTGAACATTTCACTACATTCAGTTCATTCAAAGACTTTCACAAATATCATTCTTGTCCAGTGATGTTGTTTACATGACGGGAGGAGATTTTGATATATACGCAGCGCAATGGCATATAAGACCTCATGATATTTATATTTCGTTCTCTCAGTCATCTTCTTACATTCTCTCAGTCATCTTCTTACATTCTCTCAGTCATCTTCTTACATTCTCTCAGTCATCTTCTTACATTCTCTCAGTCATCTTCTTACATTCTCTCAGTCATCTTCTTAGATTCTCCCAGCCATCTTCTTACAATCTCTAAGTCATCTTCTTACATTCTCTCAGTCATCTTCTTACATTCTCTCAGTCATCTTCTTACATTCTCTCAGTCATCTTCTTAGATTCTCCCAGCCATCTTCTTACAATCTCTAAGTCATCTTCTTACATTCTCTCAGTCATCTTCTTACATTCTCTCAGTCATCTTCTTACATTCTCTCAGTCATCTTCTTAGATTCTCCCAGCCATCTTCTTACAATCTCTAAGTCATCTTCTTACATTCTCTCAGTCATCTTCTTACATTCTCTCAGTCACCTTCTTACATTCTCTCAGCCATCTACTTAAATTCTCTCAGTCATCTTCTAATTTCTCTCAGTCATCTTCTTACATTCCCTCAGTCACCTTCTTACATAAGTTATATAAGTTACCCGAGTAAAATATGAATTAAAATCAATGATTACAAAGTTAGTTTTAAAAAAGAAACAGCGTCACATTTTCTAAGTAACATTTTTCAAATTGTTTTCGTCATAGACGTCTGAAACAAGATTAACCCTAGACGTATCGTTTCCGCCACGAAAATTAAATCAATTCCCCTTTGTTACATGTGGCTGGGAAAGAATGAATTAGCATGTTTCGTAACCTCTTGCTATACTGGATTAAAGAAACGTAACTGTTGTTACTCCGTGGAAACAATCTTGGAGTTATGTCCCCTTTTTACGAGCGCGTTATTGGATTGATTTGATAAGCATTCACATTTTTTTTTTCTTCTTTCTTCTCTGTTCCGCTACAGAAAAAAACAAATTAAACCTTTCTTAGAGCAGATTTGCTGCAGATATATGTTATAGGCCTTTTACAGTGCTTATATCAACTCACTCTGTCTGTCTGTCTGGTAAAAAGTGTGTACACGTTATTTCTCCCACACCCATTTTCGGATCAAGCTGAAACTTCGCACAATTATTCATAATGTAGACAAAACATGAATCAAATAAACAAAAAGGAATCAATTTGACAATTAATTAACTGGTAATTCATTCTTTTGTTTAATAGCAACAAGGGAAAGTAATACGTTAGTATGCACAAATATGGCTAAATTTGTTGGGTTTAGTCCCTTTCAATAATTGATAAAGCTATTTCTCCCTCCTCATTCTCCGATCACTTTGATACTTCAAAAAGTTATTTATTGTATCTAATAAAAACATGAACCAATAAACAATAATACTCAATTAGTCAATTGCTAACTGGTTTCATATCAAATAAGGGAAATAACTTCCACATGATTGGTAGATATAGTTTTAAGGACGGAGCTCTTCCCCTTTGGTTAAGCTTTTTTAAAAAAAAAAAAATACTTTGCTTATTGTCTTAGAACGACAGTGGTTCATCTTCTAGAGCCTGATTAACTCTTTCTCTCCGTAATTATTTACCACATTCTGGTGGAATCAACGTTGGTATCGTCAGTTAGGAGAGAAAGAGTAAAGATGAAAAGCCTAAGAATGGGATAAAACCTGAACGTCGCGCACACATCACTTGTTGATTTTTTTCTCCACGCAGCTGTTTGGCCTAACGACAATATGTATATGAGTGTACGTGATTCAATTGTATGTCAACATAGAGATGGTATATCCATAATACAGGATCAAATGACCTTAGAAACGCAATCCTACATCGAACAGCCACAGGCAGACAAAACAAAAGGTGGGAGGACGACATGAAAGAGTTTCAATCTTTCCCCGTAATATTTAAATCAGCCACAGATCGTGAATAAAAAGGTGGTGAAACAGTTAGCAATGGTGTCCCAACAGCCGCTCTCCTAGACAGAAGAAGAAAATAGACTTTCTAGCATTATAGTTTGATCATATTCTTGCCAGAAAAATATGTCACTATGCCAAACACTTCCATCCTAAATGTATCTATTGCGTGTAAATGAAAAAGAGAGAAAGATTTGACTGCCTTTCCTTCAATTCATACAGAATACATGTAAATAGAAAAAGCCAGAATCAGAAAGCGCATATGTATATAAAAATATGTATACTTAAATGAATAGATAAAGAGATAAGATAGATAGGTAGATAGATAGATAGATAGATAGATAGATAGATAGATAGATAGATAGATAGATAGATAGATAGATAGATGAAGAGAGGCTGTTTAATTCTAGCAGAATGTTTTCCTCACTGTGTGTCCCTTTCCCAACACCCTATACCCTATACCTCACGAGACACTTCTTCATGGGCCCTCCCCCCATTCCTCACGAGACACTTCTTCATGGGCCCTCCCCATCATTCCTCACGAGACACTTCTTGATGGGCCCTCCTCCCATTCCTCACAAGACACTTCTTAATGGGCCCTCCCCCCATTCCTCACGAGACACTTCTTCATGGGCCCTCCCTCTCATTCCTCACTAGACACTTCTTCATGGGCCCTCCCCCCATTCCTCACTAGACTCTTCATCATGGGCCCTCCCCCCATTCCTCACGAGAAACTTCACTATGGGCCCTCCTCACGAGGCACTTCACTATGGACCGTCCTCACGAGACACTTCACTATGGGCCGTCCTCACGAGACACTTCACTATGGGCCCTCCCCCAATTCCTCACGAGACACTTCACTATGGGCCCTCCCCCAATTCCTCAAGAGACACTTCATCATGGGCCCTCCCCCAATTCCTCACGAGACACTTCATCATGGGCCCTCCCCCCAATCCTCACGAGACACTTCATCATTGGCCCTCACCCCTATTCCTCACGAGACACTTCTTGATGGGCCCTCCTCCCATTCCTCACAAGACACTTCTTAATGGGCCCTCCCCCCATTCCTCACGAGACACTTCCTCATGGGCCCTCCCTCTCATTCCTCACTAGACACTTCTTCATGGGCCCTCCCCCCATTCCTCACTAGACTCTTCATCATGGGCCCTCCCCCCATTCCTCACGAGAAACTTCACTATGGGCCCTCCTCACGAGGCACTTCACTATGGACCGTCCTCACGAGACACTTCACTATGGGCCGTCCTCACGAGACACTTCACTATGGGCCCTCCCCCAATTCCTCACGAGACACTTCACTATGGGCCCTCCCCCAATTCCTCAAGAGACACTTCATCATGGGCCCTCCCCCCATTCCTCACGAGACACTTCATCATGGGCCCTCACCCCTATTTCTCACGAGACACTTCACTATGGGCCCTCCCCCAATTCCTCACGAGACACTTCATCATGGGCCCTCCCCCCATTCCTCACGAGACACTTCATCATGGGCCCTCCTCACGAGGCACTTCACTATGGGCCCTACTCACGAGACACTTCACTATGGGCCTACCCTACTACTACTTATACACCTCCCTCCTACTTCATAAATCTCTTTTTTTTTTTATTATCTATGACTGTTTATCTACATGTCAAAAGTACGCCTAAACCTATCAGCCCCCCCCCCCCTTCCTTTAATGTATATATTTTTTTTTCGGTCACGGCTAACATAAAATTAATTCCGGAAATCCGTAAGTATTTGTTTCAGTTCAATGAAATGTGAAACCATAAACAAGGGAGGTAACAAAGAGATATTTTTTTAAAAAATAATCTTTTTTTTATAATCCTATATATCTAATTGACATGGATGGCTTTGTTGTCTTCCGACACTATCTAAACTCTAAACTATAAATTATAGTGTAAACACAGAACATTTTTTTTCTAGCCTTGATTTTAATTTTTGTTTTAAATAATAATCAATAATATAGGTAAATTATAAATACCAACGTTATGACATATTTGATCTCTTTCTAATAATAAATACAGCTTTAGGTGAGAAGGCACACGGCGCTGCCCAATCCAAGGTCCTAGGCCCCACATAAAACACACACAAAAAAAAAGGAATTAAGACTGAAAAATAAACTTTCTTTATCTATATCTAAATAAACAAAAAAAGTTAAATTCTTATAGCGCAATTTACGTAGCGTTCAATTAGCGTTCCGTAAGCTTCCTTAACCTAGTCATACAGGTGTCGTGAAGCGATAGTTCAGCACAGTGCAAGCGCCAATAACACGAATGCACTTTATAAACGATCCATGATCACCAGACTAAAAATAACGTTTCGACATTTCACCAGAAGGGAAGAAACAATGGCCTCCTAACATACGTAGTCTAACAAGCAGATCTCATACTTTCGGGGATAAACCGTAAATCCTAATACAGACCTAGAACTAGGCTAGTAGATAGAGTCGTAAAGTTCTGCTATGTTTGAGATTTGATCAATGTTTCGCAGTTGTTGTTGTTGTTTTTTTATAAGTATAAAAATTTCTTGTCCTGTGCAAGGTCCTGTCAATGTTTAGTGTCTGTTGACGTAGTAGTATAATATTACCCATGAGACCTGTTACTATTAGTGTGTCGCGAATGTCGTAGAATGCTGGGTTCGTGCTTCCTGGAGTCACACTTGACACGTGGATTAAAGTTTATTTGATGACAATAATAATACCGCACTTCTTGGAAGTTACATGAACCACTAAGAAACAAGGTCACATCCGCATAACGGCGGCATCAAATATACTCAACATATCAAATTCTCCAAAATAGACTTCAAGTAACGTCCGCATTGCAGCGGTATCAAATATATCCAACATATCAAATTCTCCAAAATAGACTTCAAATAACGTCCGCATCACAGCGGGTAACAAATACTTTAATAGTAATAGTATAGAATAATAACTACTAGAAATACATGTCTCAAGTGACCACTGGCTTCGACTGCCCAATAGATACTTCTTAACTCAAAATTACTACTTGACTCTCTAGGTCACTACTGTCCATACCGGACCAAAAGATACTACCTACTGCCCTGGACCAAAGGATACTACTTGACTGAACTAAAAGTCCATTTAGTCATCCTTACTTCCTGTTTCTAAATCAGGAGTTTCGCGTGTCTTTTTACCCGAGGTGAACTTTTAACAGGCAATGTCAACCGAGACTGTGACAGGCCCCACCAATCGGAAGCACTAGGCGGCTGCCTAGTTTGCCTATGCCTAAGGCCGGCCCTGTTGTGTGTATGTACCAGTGTCGGGTATTCTTACTATATACAATTGATGCCCAAACTAAGGTCTGCGGGTCATATCCTCCCCCCTCGAGACCATCTGCACTTAAGATTAATTTCCAATGAATTCAACTGTCTGATACGTGATGATACGACCCGCTTGTGGGAAATACACAAGCCCGGGACAGGCCGTCATGCTAAAAAAAAAAAAAAAAAAAGTTGGTCACCAGTGCTATAAGCTATTTCGTGAAAACGTTCTTCCGTTCAATTTAATAATTCTTTTATTTCCCCGATTTAATACCTGCACTCTAAGCTCAGTTAAAGTGCTAGCATACAATCAAACGTGTGGCGGTCGTAAACTATAGCATAACATGCTTTGGGTACAATAATCCGAGAGTGAGAGAAAAAAAAAAAAAACCACCCATTCCCTGAGACATAAATATCCTCTCGGGTGGTAACAGGAGACAGCCATATGTCACATGACTAATGCAAGAAGGACCCACCCCGGCCATATATCTCCCCCTCCTCAATGCGCACAAAAAAACAAAACAAATGTCGCGCTGAACAGTAAACACAAAATAGAGGACTGTGGATCCTAGTAACTGCGCCTAATAAAGTTTGAGTTTCAAAAGAAAACAAGGAGAGTAACAAAAAAAAAAACATGTTTATTACATACTATGTGCATTGTATTCCTTTGGGGTATTGAATAACATTGAATATCTAAATAATAATATCCCATATTGAATATCACATTGTTCTAAGCTATTAGCTATTTGGTTACTAGTGCTAGTGTACTCTTGTTAACTAGTTGGGATTCACAGTCATGGGAGTTAACTTTGCGTAAAAATGTTTTTTTCCCATTGTAAGACATATAAATGTTGCATCATTTTGTGTCTTTTTTTATGAGCATTAAAATAAATTTATCATGAAGAATCCTTAATTACGTAATTTAAATGGAGTTTTGTCGAATTATATGTACTGTTATAGATTTTGTAACTTCACTTTTATCATTGTAGGATCCGTTTACAGGTTATAGGCCCTGATGTTTAATGCTATTCTATAGAGTTCTGGCTTTACCTTTACATACGCTATAACTTATAGAACCACAGAAAGGTTACATGGATATTTTCAATCATTTTTTTTTTTTTTTAAAGAAAAATAAAGAAAATTACAGAGCAATATTGGATTTATATCTGAAATAGCTTTGGGTCTCATCAAGTGTAAATCCGGCCCTGATTACATAATAGATATTAAAAAGCAAATGTTTAACATTCATTGATGGATTCAGAAGTTCACAACTAATCATTTGATGTTAGATCAGATTATAGACATCCCACATGATGTCATTGGAAGGAATCTAACTAGAAAAAAATGGCACAAGGAGACAAGCTGCAAGAAGGCCTAGACTGGGAAAAGGATCCACATCATTCCGTCGGGGACTGAGGAGCAGCTTGAATAATGTTGGGACGAATGGTGGACCAAGTCACTTATCTTCTTATCTTATATAATACAGACGTTACTTCAAAAAAGAAGATGATTACGTCCTACGCGTCATGCATTTAGTCATGCATATTAACCAATGACTTAAATTCTGCCAAGTCACTGGTTTTCCTGGCTAGCTCAGGCAACCCATTCCATGCTCTAATAGCACTAGGGAAGAAGGAGTATTTGTACAAATTTGTCCTAGCATATGGGACGAGGAATGTGACCAAGCGTGATAAGTAGCTGGTGACTATATAGTAATACAACAAACAAACTGGAAAAGTAGGACGCTGATAGGGTAAGCTCTTTAATATCTTTGAGAAATTTTTTGTACAATTGTCCTTTATATAAAAGAAAACATTTACAAATTTGTAGTAAAGGCCTAGGTAATTTTATTTTTTTAAAAGTAAAGGCGACGTAGGTATAGGTCAGTGATATTTCATTCAAAAATATAAAAGACAAAGAGTAAAAAAAAAATACATAAATAAACTTAATTTCTATGTTTTCATTTAGAAAAGAAAAAAGACCCCAAAACATATTTATAAAACTACGAAAATATATTTAAAAAAAAAATTATTTTTATTTATATTTTATATCCTATGATTATATAGTCTTACTGAAGAATTGTGTACATGTTAATATGTGTACAAGTTGAACAAAAAAATGACACTTAAAGAGTCATTTACAAAGAACAAGTCATAATCTACAACAAAAAAAAAATCATTTCCTACTTTATGCGTAACTATATGGTAGATTAAATACTCTTTTTTTTTTCATTGAACTATAACAAGAAATAAATGCATATGTGATGTTGATCACATGACAATTGCGTTATTAATGCGACGTCCTAATAGACTCAGCTAAACAAATATTCTATAAATGAAAAATTTTAGCTTGACATCGGCTCGCTTAGGATTGTTCGAATTTTAAACCCAAAATAAAATGTCTTTTTTTTTCTTCTTTTTTCATTTCAAAAATGTGACCGTCTCTCTGCCCCTTAAATGAAGAGATTGTAAGCCAATAGTACATAAACATTGGGGACGCGGTGGCGCTTGGCTTCCGAACCTGTTGTCCTGTGTTTGAATCTCGGTATATTGAACTTCAGGATTGTTAGGGTGCTCCTGAATACACCTGACTTTAGTTTTGGGGGAAAGTATAAGGCGGTTGGTCGTTTCGCTGGCCACATGACACCCTGCTTGTTAACAGTTGGCCAAAGAATCAGATGACCATAACATCATCTGCCTTATAGACCGCATGGTCTGAAAGGGGAACTTTTAGTAGTATCACTGAAACAGATGTCTATACAATAGTACACATGTCACCCGGACTCACTTGTTTGACTCATGTTAGAAAAAGAATTTTCCAAAATACCTTTGAAAACATTTGACCTTTTTTGCGAATTTAAATGTTTTATTAATTAATAAGCTCGAGTCTATAACACAATATTTGAATAAAATGCATTGCTGTCATCTTCTACATTAGATACCAGTTAGTCAAATTCTGGAGCTCGGGAATAGCCGACAAAAAACCCTCATACATTGATATTCATTTTTAAATGTATATACCGAAAACAAAAATTAATACGACGGACTACTATCGGCACAAATGTGGTTCTATCTTCACCAGTATTGAGTTTTAACGTATATTTTAATTAAAAGAGAAAGTAGCACAAGAATCTTAATGCATTATTTTACATTTATATTCTTTCAAGCGCGTTTGAGTCACCTAATTCTTTAACATCTTAATCCTCTTACAGTACTCTAACATCTTAATCTTCTTACAGTACTCTAACATCTTAATCTTCTTACAGTACTCTAACATCTTTGTACAAATTTCGTGTTTTAAATTTTGACGGAATCCAAATTAAAAAACTGATCTCCTCAGACTAAAAAAAATAATAGGCGGTTGGTTTTTTAGCCGCAACATCACCTCAAAGGATTATTTTATACTAAAAACTAAATGAATACATCGACGCCATAAGGGGTTGCCTTGTATTATAGCCGAGATTTTACTGACCAAATTTGAATAAAATTTAAAGGCCGAGGTCACATTGTCCAACAAATGATCAAGTAAAGACCACTGGTCAAAATTTTGATAAAGTTCAGAAACTAATAATAATCAACTTTTAAAAAATATATAGTCTAGAAACCAAAGCTTTAATAATTAATGTATATCAAACTCTAGAAACGAAACTTTAATTCATGACCAACATTCGATAAAATCTAAAAATCGAAGTTTTAAATTTATTTAAATAAAAAAAATAAATACACTTATATATACAGATTATGCCATATTCTTTTCTATGAATCTCGCGACATTCTAAATAAACATGTTTACATGTACAGATGTTAATACATTTGATTTAAGAAAGCTCAAACACATTTTGAATAAAATTACTTCAGGAAACTTGAAAACTAAATGTTTACTTACTTCGTAACATTTTTTCGTTTGTTTTCCAATTGGATATTTGTTAGCACAAAGTTTTGTTTCGCTTCTTTTCTTAATTAAACATTTTGACTGTTTTTAGCTGTTAGCCATTTTCTTGTCTAAGTACGGGCAAGAAAAACAAAAAAAAAATATTGAAAAAAAAAAAAAGGGTGGGGGGGGGGATTGGTTTGGAAGGGTACCAAAAGTAGTAATTGGTAGAAACAAAAATCTTTCCATTGCGAGCGTGTCGTTGGAGCGTTGCAATGAGCACTTTGATTGGTTCAAGCGCATATCACATGGTACAACTGGGGGGTGGGGGAGTGGGTGTGTCTGGGTTGGCAATAATAGGAGGACGCGGAGCTGTTTACTTGAGTTTGGTTGACGGTGACATTGGGAGACACAACAGAGAGAGAGAGAGAGAGAGAGAGAGAGAAAGAGAGAGAGAGAAGAAGAAGAAGAAGAAGAAGAAGATAGACAAAGTGTAAAGAGATAAAATAGAGAGGAAGACAGAAAGTCTGGACAGAAAGACGGAAAGAATGTAATCAGCGTAATGAAATACATTTTATAATTGTTTCTACTGTAATAAATGGATTTGGATTGAACTAGTTAGTAGAGCAGTGATGGTTATAGCAGTGATTGGAAGAGTACAGAGAGAGAGAGAGAGATGGATATAGATATAGATAGATGTTGGCCTTTTTATGCATTTATGCAATCTGTTCTATACCACGAAAATGGAGGTAAAGGAGTCTAATATAAACATTTTTAAAAAGTTCACGATATCCAATCACACGCGGCCTATATCGGTGTAAAGCGCAATTTATTTAGGTAAGTAATTGGAGATGTATGGCTGAGAACTATAAATAACTCGCTACTTTGGTGTCTCAGTTGTTGATAAATAGCGTATATTTTACAGCGTATAATAATGTTTGTGCACATTTTAGCACTGTAAAATCAACTTTCTGAGCTCTTTAGCATCACAGTACTTCTCAATCAACTCATCAATCAGCTTCTCAATCAACTCATCAATCAACTTCTCAATCAACTTTTCAATCAACTCATCAATCAGCTTTAAATCAACTCATCAATCAACTCTTCAATCAACTTCTCAATCAACTCTTCAATCAACTTCTCAACCAACTCATCAATCAGCTTCTCAATCAACTCATCAATCAGCTTCTCAATCAACTCATCAATCAACTTCTCAATCAACTCATCAATCAACTCATCAATCAACTTCTCAATCAACTCATCAATCAACTTCTCAATCAACTCATTAATCAGCTTTTCAATCAACCCATCAATCAACTCCTCAATCAGCTTCTAAATCAACCCTTCAATCAACTTCTCAATCAACTCATCAATCAGCTTTTCAATCAACTCATCAATCAACTTCTAATCAACTCATCAATCAACTTCTCAATCAACTCATCAATCAACTTCTCAATCAGCTTTTCAATCAACTCATCAATCAGCTTCTCAATCAACTCTTCAATCAACTTCTCAATCAACTCATCAATCAACTTCTCAATCAACTCATCAATCAGCTTCTCAATCAACTCATCAATCAACTTCTCAATCAACTCATCAATCAACTCATCAATCAACTTCTCAATCAACTCATCAATCAACTTCTCAATCAACTCTTCAACCAACTTCTCAATCAACTCATCAATCAGCTTCTTAATCAACTCATCAATCAAACTCTTTAATCAACCTCTTAATTAACTCATCAATCAACATCTCAATCAACTTCTCAATCAACTCATCAATCAGCTTCTCAATCAATTCATCAATCAACTTCTTAATCAACTCATCAATCAACTCATCAATCAACTTCTCAATCAACTCTTCAACCAACTTCTCAATCAACTCATCAATCAGCTTCTTAATCAACTCATCAATCAGCTTTTCAATCAACTCATCAATCAAACTATTTAATCAACCTCTTAATCAACTCATCAATCGACATCTTAATCAATTCATCAATCAACTTCTTAATCAACTCATCAATCAACTCATCAATCAACTTCTCAATCAACTCTTCAACCAACTTCTCAATCAACTCATCAATCAACTTCTTAATCAACTCATCAACTCATCAATCAGCTTCTCAATCAATTCATCAATCAACTTCTTAATCAACTTCTTAATCAACTCATCAATCAACTCATCAATCAGCTTCTCAATCAATTCATCAATCAACTTATCAATCAACATCTCAATCAACTCATCAATCAACTCTTCAATCAACTTCTTAATCAACTCATCAATCAACTTTTTAATCAACTCATCAATCAACTCATCAATCAGCTTCTCAATCAATTCATCAATCAACTTCTTAATCAACTCATCAATCAACTTCTTAATCAATTCATCAATCAACTCATCAATCAGCTTTTCAATCAATTCATCAATCAACTCATCAATCAACATCTCAATCAACTCATCAATCAACTCTTCAATCAACTTCTCAATCAACTCATCAATCAACTTCTTAAACAACTCAAAACCAATGCACGTAGTCGTCTTTCCATTTCCATTTTAATTGAAACATTCCTCCAGATCAGAGGCTTTCAAAACTTCTCATGGCATTACCATAGAAGCAAGAAAAACCTTTTTAATAAAATACAATACAAGAATCGAGATGTCATCTATATTAGACTAGCAGTACACACCGGCTACGCCCGTAAATTTGTCCGCTTGCCCAGGCTTTATATTCTTTATTATGGTCGTTAGTTTGTACCCAGGCTTTATATTCTTTATTATGGTCGTTAGTTTGTACCCAGGCTTTATATTCTTTATTATGGTCGTTAGTTTGTACCCAGGCTCTATGTTGGGTATCTTTTTTTTTGTGTATTTTAATAAACCGGCCATGTTTTAACGATCAACATACTTTTTTAGCCCGTGAATGAGTGTATCTCTTACAATGAAATTTTATGTCCATCTCTCTTTTTTCTTCTTCTCTCTCTCTCTTTCGCTATCTGCAACCCACAATTTTTTTTTAAAAATTTCTCCCATATAGACTTTTGACTTGATTTGGAAAGACCCGCTTCATAATGCGCCCCAGACACATACACGCTCTAATATTTTTGGCCGTTTGATTTTAGTAGCACTTTTACTTATCTCCCCTCTCTCCCGCCAACATAAAAAGTCAGTCTTTCGTGCATATTCCTGTTACCATTTATTCCTTTCTCTCGGTATTTCGTTCTCTCTAAATAAAAAAGAAATATCAATTTGGTGTTTATTGATTGTAATCGTTTATCTGACCACTTTTGAATGTAGCGAAATGGCAATTGATCTAGACCAGCGGTTCTCAACCTTTTAAGCTCGGCGACCCCTTTTTATACCCATCCCCACTCTTTCGCGACCCCCACCCACTCACATTTACACAGCAATAGAAGAATTAACAAAAACAATCCATTTATCATTGGTCTTAGGCGCCCCCTGGCAAATCGTCAATCGACCCCTAAGGGGGTCGTGACCCACAGGTTGAGAACCCCTGATCTAGACTGATCTTTTCAATGCTATCAGGATTAGTTGTTTGTTTTTATTTTGATAGTGATACAAAGTAACATTATTTGTTCTCTCTCTCTCTCTCTCTCTCTCTCTTTCTCCCTCTCGAAAAAAAAAAAAAGAAAAAAGACTAGATCTATCTCATTAATGCTATTAGGATTGGTTTTCAGTTCTACTAAGACCGCGTCCAAAAGGGAAGTCGAAATGACGTAAGGCAAATTAAAAGTAAAAATAAGTAGACTTAGGGGTCGTTCCTAAATGACGTCACGCTCTAAAAAAAAAAAGAGGGGGGTTGAGAAAATGTGACACTTTGTGACAAGAAGGGAAAAAAGGGGGGGGGGGGGTTTAGCGATTTTGTGACGTCACAAAATTTAAAATTCAGAAAAAAAAAACACAAATAAAATATTTATTTTAATCTTCAAAAATCTTCTAAAAAAATAATAACATTTTTTAGGTACTCATTTCACCATGAACTTCTCAGGTAGTTTTATTCTCAAATAAAAAAGCATTGATAAATATAGAGACATTTCAGTCCTGTTTGAGGAGTTCAACTGAAAACGGCACTGCCGACTGAGAATTTCACGTTGTTCTTCTCAAAAATACTAAAATCTTAAATTTCCGGCAAAATAACGACGTCAACGTGTTTTTTGACAATTCAAATCTCTAACCTGAAAACATCAAATGGAGAAAAAAAGTTAAATTCAATTTATGTATCGAAAGATCAGCTGTGACGTGGGAGGAGGGGAGGGGGGTCTGAGAATTTGTGTTACTTTGTGACAAGGGGGGGGGGGGGAGGGGGTAAAAAAAGGTCATTTTTTTTAGTGATGTCATTTACGAACGACCCCTTAGGGGAAAAGAATTGGTTTAAAAAATACGTATTAAAATAAAAAAAAAAGCTTTATGTATATATAGACTGTGTCCTTTAGGGGAAATACCGAAACTAAAATGCAGTTTTTCCCGAATAGCAGTCGTCAGGCTGCGAATATGTCAAATCGGGTTCTTAGCAAGCGTCTAAGAGGTAAGGGCAACCTGTGTACGAAATTTCATGCGGATACGTGCGACAGTTTAACTCTTTATCTCCGTAATTATTTTTCCACATCCTGTTATGATTAAACTTCAACACAATTTTTATTTGTATTCAGAAAACGTTACTTTTGGTATAGAATTGTAGGAGAATGCATGCTCTTTTTATAGAACACAAATTAAGGTTTAAAAGACCAAAATTAATTAAATTTAATAAGTTGAAATGATATCGTTGATTAGGTGAGAAAGAGTTAAGGGATCTCGTGATCAACCAGTGAGGGATATATGGTAAATATATATATAGTAGACTGGAAGTAAAATGTTTGTAAAATGTTTTACATGTTTCGGATGTTCCTTCAGAGTTGAAGATAGTTTACTTCCTAGTCCAAACCTCCCGCAGGACGACGGTGGATGGGAGCGGGCAGGGTTTGAACCCTCGACCGTCGATAAATCCGAACGACAGTCCAGCGCGCAAACCACACGACCAGGCAGCCATAAAGTACAGACCGGCTACGCCCGTTGATTTGTTCCCAGCTTTGTATTAATAATTATGGCCGGAACAGTCCCTTCTTTTCTGGTTTCTTTCTATTTTGATAGTAATGAAAGGGCCACATTTTAACCATCAAACTCACATTTCCCTTACAGCTTCATCCAAGTAATTTATGAGGAAAAACATGAGTTTGATTTGAACATGAGTTTGATTTGAACATGAGTTTGATTTGAACATGAGTTTGATTTGAACATGAGTTTGATTTGAACATGAGTTTGATTTGAACATGAGTTTGATTTGAACATGAGTTTGATTTGAACATGAGTTTGATTTGAACATGAGTTTGATTTGAACATGAGTTTGATTTGAATATGTCGTGAATATTATTGAAAATATTTTTTTTCTAGATCTAGATCAAGGTCAATCAATTACTGGGTAAATAAATTAATGCATTTTAAAAAGCCTTTTTTAAAAAATAAAGCTATGTGTATCAAGATCTTTATTATGATAATTTCCACAATAAATGATACATATGTTCCCCAAGTTGAGATTTCCATTGTTAGGTGGAGGCGATTTGCATCTATAATATAGGCACTTTCCTCATCCCATATGCTAGGACAAATTTGTACAAATGCTCCTTCTTCCCTAGTGCTATTAGAGCATGGAATGGGTTGCCTGAGCTAGCCAGGAAAACCAGTGACTTGGCAGAATTTAAGTCATTGGTTAATATGCATGACTAAATGCATGGCGCGTAGGACGTAATCATCTTCTTTTTTGAAGTAACGTCTGTATTATATAAGATAAAAAGAAGATATTAAATTTGGTTTTCAATGTAATTGAAATATAGTGTTTATTTATGGTTTATGTTATTAAGAATGTATAAAAAAAAGAATGCTTACTTTTTCATTACAATTCCGGAATGTAGACTCTATTGAGCTGTCTATAAGTTGGGTGGCATGCGATATTTTTTTACTCAACCTCTCCCCCCCCCCCTCCTTTTCGGTAGCACTGTCGGTTAGTGTCGAAACATCAATGGAGAGACCAATGGTAGTGCCGTCAAACGTCCATGCCGACCAGCATAATGATTAGCCCCTGACAACAACCTCAAAGACATCAAAGGAACAGTGAACTCGAAGCCGCTGGTATATATCAGACGACACGGCCTTCAGGTCTGCTGATGGTATTAAGTTCACTGTATAGTGTAAAGTTTGTGATACTTTGGTGGAATTTCAAACACAATCCAAACAAAAAAAAATTAGTAAAACCATTTGGGTTCGGGTGTTAAACTACTTCCCCCCCCCCTATTTAAAAATTATTTTTTTTTAAGTAGATTGCTTTACAAATTAAAAATGTTGCGATCCGACCGACCCGTTTGGTGCCGGCCCAGTGGGCATTTGCCAGTCCGCCCCTGCTCAATACCAGCAAGTCGTGTTGCACGATTAAGCTGTGACCATATTGTGTGGGATCGTATCCCGCGTGGGTATTGTGACGTAATCCTCTTCTTCCCGCCTATTCAACCTGTTTTCTATTTCCAATGTTTAAAAAGCTTTCTCCCTCTGCTCAAGGTACTAGGGCCTTATTATTATTATTATTATTATTAATTTAGTGGCTCTCAAAGTGTATTGGAAGAAAACTTGATGAACAGCTTGCTGCGACGTCTAGATTTTACTTTCACGGGAGGCCTTGCATGTAGCTGCAAACCAGGTAGATCTAAAAATCTTATGATAATTTCAATAACTTTAATCAAACAAGAACTGGCGGGGGTCCATCTTCGTCATCAGCTGCTTAACAATCGTCTAAGCCCAGGAAAATAAAATCTGCACCCATACTAGGCGACTCCACGAGACACACAGAAGTGAGCTCTGTTGGAGATTTTCAAGGGCGTTAACTTCAACTTCAATGTTGGAACTAAATTTAAGCTACCAACGTGCAAGCTTAGAAAGTTTAATTCTCTAGTACCTGGTCGTGCGGTATGCTCGCTGGATTGCCGTTCTTTTCTCGATGGTCCCGGGTTCATATCCTGCCCGCTGACATTCCCCGTCGTCCTGCGGGAGATTTGGATTAGGACGAAGAATATCTTCAACTCTGAAGGAACATGCGAAACATGTCAAACATTTCATATAACTTTAGAAAATAAAGCATTGCGTATCAACAATTCAACTGTGCACACCGGATACACCAGAAAATTTGCTAATTATAGTTTTACCGCCATGTATGAAAATATTTAAAGAATACCTAAGAAGACTTTAGCTTATTACGATGCTGGTATTCCGTTATGGAAATGATTTCTTCTGTCTCATATGCAAAAATCATTGCTTCGATTGCAACTCTTAAACTCTATGGCCACATAGCAACGTCTTCAGGTTCTCTTAAAGACCTTCCTTCAGGATACAGTACCAGGAAAAAAAGAAGAAGAGGCAGACAGAGAAAGCGATGGGAGGACAATATAAACGAATGGACGGGTCTGAGGTTGAATGGAATTCTATCCAAAGCAAACGAAATAAAGCAATGGGAAAGGGCGCAATCAAAAGTGCCCCCCCCCCCCCCCCCAAAGATTCAACTGAAGGTGAAGGTTAAATATGAAATGCGAAGTTCTTGATTTTCCCATTTTCTTTTTGTAAGTTGTTTTTGATGGTGGTCTTCCTATAGCCTCTATTGCTGTCCTGTTACGCCTTACCTTCAGAGGTTTGAGTCCTATTTCACAGACTGCTGTAGGAGTTTACTTTTGACTTCTTTTTTTTAATAACTCCTATTGCAGGGTTTATCCTCCCTTTTTTTTTTTGTTTTCTGGTCCTCATATGCGTTTACAGGTGTCTGGCAACCCTAAGTGGATCTCACTTCATTTTATCTTTTTCCAAGATATTTTGCAATGTGTAAAGAACAAGAAGAAGAGACAGACAGATGAATGGAAGTGGAGAAAACATCAAGGTATGGATGGGACTGTCAATGAAAGAGACTCTAATGCTGGCGAGAGATTCAGTCGACGTGAAAAGATGAAGCTAAATGTGGAAATTTTTTTTCTTAAAAAGCGTACAAACAATATTTGTTTGAAGTCCTGATTTCAGACTTTGCTATCTATAGGGCAGATGATGTTAAGGTTACCTGTTTCTGTGGGCAACGAGGGTGTCATGTGGCCAGAACTTTCTCCAACTAATGTTAGGTACCCATTAGAGCTGGGTGGACTCGGAGGCGCCAGAGGATCCCGAAATTCCCAGTCTTCACCAAGCTTCAAACCTGGGACCCCGGTTTGGAAACCAAGCGCTTTACCGCTCAGCCCCCGCGCCTCCTGTACAAACAATATAGTTGACTGAATTATTATATAAATAGATGCAGCTGGTCGAAACATTATTATCTTGATTTGTAAATTTCTTATTGTGTTTAGAAGAAACTAAAAAAAAATTTTTTTTTCAAATATTTATAAAATATTATGAATTAATCTGTGCTACTTTGACTGCCATCGTTAAAGGCTAGTTGAAAGAAACAAAACAAAATAGTCTCTACCATATGTTAAAACATTGTAATAACTTGAGGGAGGCAACTCAACGATATACATATTCATTTACACGAGGACATCAGACATACATAAAACAACATCTGCCTTGAGCACACAGGCAGATCCAAGGGGGGGGGGGCAGTAGGGGCGATCCCCCCCCCACGCGGACGAATTTTAGTATAGAATTCACACAATTTGTATACGAATTTATTACTTATGTTAATAATATATACTAATAATGAAAAGATATATTAAATTGATACAAAACATCTGTTAATCTTTTAAACAAGATCTAGCAGGCTCCGTTTCGTGGACAAGAATGTACAAAAGAGAGTTTGTTTTTTTAACTCAAACTCAGAGCACTGGTGGATCAGGGGCCCAATTGCCCCACTCCCACTCGGCCCATCCCCCACCCTGAAGAGGGGAGGGGGGGGTAACGGACGAATTTTAGTCTAGAAATCACCCAATTTGCATACGAATGTACTACTAACGTAAATAATATATGCTAATTATTTATATTTCAACCTATTTCGCCCCCCCCCCCCTAGTATGTTAGCCGATTTGGTGGGGTGGGGAGGGTGCGATGGCATCAATCCCGCCCCCTCTATACTTTTGCGTGGGGGTGGGGGGGGTCATTTATTTGTAGAAATCATACCTTGTTAACAGAATCAATTAAATATCTATATGATTTAAACGTGTTATTGGTATTTTAACCGATCGTTCTATTATGTCGTGTGTGTGTGGGGGGGGCGGTCCTACTTTTATGGAGAAATCATAGTTTGTGAACAAAATTAGTTGAATTACTATATCATTTTTATATTATGTCGCTAATCTTCTTGTTTCTTGGCCGATTCGGTGAGCCGGGGGGGGGGGGTGTGATTGTATCTACTGCCCTTCCCATTCTAGCCCTCTTAGAGGGGGGCGGTCCTATTTTTTTCTAGAAATCATAGTTTGTGAACAAAATGAGTTGAATATCTATATCATATAAGCTACATATTGAGATATTTGAACTAATTTGTATATTGTATAATTTGTATAATCTCATATTTTATTATTAGTCAATATAAAATGAAAAAAGGTTGTACCAGGTGGGAGGGGCAATACATGCAATCGCCTTCCGCCCATCGGACAAACGAGTACTTTTTCTTTATTTTAGTTAAGAAATTACAAAATGAAAAAATAATCTGTCACTAATATACTTTATATATGCTATAATTCAATTATTATATCGAGTCGCCCCATTCCATAGTCTTCCATAGTCTTTAATACCAAATGCAATCATTAGCAAGAATTATAAAAAGGAGCGAGGATTAATTGTTTTCACTCTACCGCCCCCTCCACTTTTCAGACGAGGACATGACGTTTTCAAACAGAATAGTCCAATATGGCGACTGAGTTTATGTAATTGCACATGAATTTATCATAATCATTTTAAGAAAGACTTTGTTTTGGAAAATTTAGAATTCATTCGACATTTTTCAGTATAAGTGTAACAATTGAGAGGAGTTCTGACCCCAAATATTCTTTTCCTAGTCGCCTATTTCAAAACTTTACTCAATCTGATATTTTTCTAGTTAAATAAATTTGGGACTATAACTCACAATTTATGCTTGAATGCTAAAAATGCAAAAATATGTAGAGTAGAATCTTATTTATCCACTTAATTTCTCCTCCCACTTTCGACATTTTTTGTTTAGAGCTTGCAAACTGTAACAAAACAAAGTTACAAACATGCCTATTGGACAAAATGTATTACTTACAAATAAGCTATTTTTTTAAATATTATTTTTCGAAGAATTTTGTTTTCGGCGGCGATCCTCAAAGCCCTAATTTAAATCTGTCGGATAGCTTGTCTTTTCAAGGTAAAGATCGATTGTAATTTGCAATGTAGTAAGGGTCTATAAGTTCATATTAGAATATTTTTCAAGTCAAACAGTATTCACAAGGTCCTTTTTTAATAGGATGAATAATGAGCTGTATACGTCAGGAAAATGCATTTGCAGTGAAAAGAATTAGGGGGAAAACTCCGGCACATGTCTGCTTGGTAAGGCTATTAGAGCCCTAATGACCCAAAACAAAACTAGCGCAACTACAGGTGTGCTGGTAATCAACTCTCGCTCCAGTCTCCTAGCTATGGGTGGCGGCGGGGTAGGGTCGCCCGTAATAAAAGAGGCAGTCGGCGCCGCAGATAACATCCGCCGAGCCATTGGAGCTGTCGTTTCATGCAGTGGGCGCCCTCACATTGCAGCGTGAGGAGCTACGAAACGGCAGATGCCCTTGCAAAAGAGGGAGCTTTGGCAGCCACTACACTCGAAGCACCAAGCATGTTTTTACAAGAAACCGCAGAAATCCGAGCACTCATTTATGAGAAGTGGTTAAAGTCCTGGGAGGAATCCGACAGAGCTCGTAGTGTCTGGCAGCATATGCGTCACCCAGATCGCGACGATCCGTGGTGGCGGTTAAGGAGGTCAGAATAAGCAATCATTGCACAGTGTAGGACGGAACATTGTCCTGTTGGGGCATACTTTGCCCGGTTCCGTCCGAACTACGACTCCCGATGCCCTCACTGTGGAGAGAGCGTCGAAACAGTGTCGCACGTCTTGTACGAGTGTCCCCAGCTCCGCGAGCTAAGAGGGGACTTGCCTGTGCAGTCACTCGACTTGTATGGTAGCTACGAGGCATTACGCCGGACGGTCCAGTTTCTTGCCAGAGCACTACGGGAGGATTTAGTCCTTCCTGCTCTGATTTTTCAATAGGAGTTCATCTCAGGTAAGGCAGGTAGATAGACTGGCTTCGGTATTATTAGCACGAATATGAGAAATTGTAAACTACAATCTACCAACAGCTACACTCTCCCGCCATACAAAATGTTTATTTTCAACAGTGGTTCCCAAACTTGTTCCTTAACGGGACACTTTGCACATTCTGATTAATTAGCGGAACACTTTGTTTATTTTTTAGAGAGATTAAATTGCGTGGAGGCCTACTAGTTAGTTATTCCAGTAGTTTGTCGGACACCTCTTCAGGCCACGCAAAAACACACGTTTCCTCCAACACTGTTTGGAAAACGCTGATTTAAAACATTTTGCGACGTCTGCTCAGTCATCTCTCTCTACACTGCTATTTAGAATTCAGAAGTGTCATGAGCTTTGAAAGTGCAGCTCTCTGTGAATAACGAAAAACCTGGCATTGAACTGTCTGTCTCAAAGAAATGTCTCGATCAAGTTTCATTCTCTGGTTATTTACAGTTTTAGAGGAGGAGGTGTTCCCTTAGCAGAGCGGTTCTCAACCTTTTATGCTCGGCCACCCCTTTTTACAATCCCCCACTTAGCCGCGACCCCCCCCCCCCCCGCACACACACACAGCAATAGAAGAATAGACAATAACAATCCATTTTTTCTATGGTATTTGGCGACCCCTGGCAAATCGTCAATCGACCCCCCCCCCAAGGGGGTCACGATCCACAGGTTGAGAACCCCTGCCTTAGCAGGTGCTCAATTCATTGTATGGATCAATCTTAAAAGGACAGTTACAGTAAGTGTGTTTAATTTAGGTACAGGATACTTGGTTGTCTACCTTTAATTCTTCAGATCTTTCCCTACCCCAGTTATAGTTAAACAGTGCGGTGTTTCGGCATCTATCTGATAAAACCTTCATAAATTTACTCGGTAGACAATATAGACCTTTCTATTTGTAACAGGAAAGGAATAACATATATGGCAAAGAATGTGAAAAAGTATTCTCCATCCACCGATAATGGCAATTATTAACAAATTTTAGTCAGTTAGATTTCTATATTCCGTATAATTTCTTATTCTTTTCTAGTCCTCTATCGTGTAAGGCAGTGATGCCCAACCTAATTTGACCTACGGGCCATTTTTATTTCCGACACTCGTGGCGCGGGCCACATGACCAAAAAGGTACAAAAAAATAAACGAATTGACCGGAAGCTATTTTTATTAGTAACCTTTGGATCTAGTACTTAACTTAGTTAATGGGATATTTGAAGTTTATTTTTTTTTTACGCGTCAAACCGTTTCGATGGGTCGGACGGAAACACGTCGCGGGCCGAATCTGGCCCGCGGGCCGTATTTTGGGCATCACTGGTGTAAGGTATTACTTATAAGACAGGCTTCAGACAGGACAAGATCGTAATCAGAGTCGAAGGTTACAAACAATTTTAAATTGAATAAATTTCCTTCATGGCAGCATCTATCAAAAAAAAAAAGTAAAACATTTAAAAAAATGCATTTAGAAAAAAAAAAGTCTATTCCTCGTTTTTACAGCTTTATAACGATAAATGTTAGATTTTAAAAATAAGAAACTTTATTTTTTAAAACACCTCCCCTCCCCCATCGCCCAGACTAGAGTATCTACAATTCAAATGATAAGCCTATAGATCCCAGACTTTGAAGACGGTGTGGAAAATGTATCGGAACTTCTATTTATTTATTCAACTCTTTAATTAATAGGGACGACATTCCGGCCATGCCTTTACATGACTGAAGAGTCAAAGGCTAGTAACAGGCCAGAAGTGACTGCGTTGGCGGCCCGGGGGGGGGGCGTTTTTACTTTATTATATTGTTATAAGTATAATAAAAAAAAAGAAGGGGTGTCCACGGTGGGTAATGCTAGTAATAATATAAGCTCATTATGAAAGTATACTATTTTATTCTGATAAGAAATGATTATATTATGAGTTAAAATGAAGTTCCCATTTACGTTGAAACTTGACTGCTGCGTCTATTTATGTTTGAAACACTAAGGCTATTGTATGGAAGTCGATTAGGGGGAAAACTACGGCACTTGCTTTACCGTGCGACCAAACTAAAGAATCGGCAACATCTGGTGTCCATGAAAGCAAGTAGCGCACTTGGTCAGTGACGATCGCTGAGCTGGACAAAAGTTTGGCGTGAATGTTTCTAGTCTACCATTCATTCAAGAACTCCAGCTGTAAAACGTCTGAACGTAACTTTTTCAAAAGTTGCACCGCAAAGACTTTCTTACAAAACAATATTGGACCAAACAAATTTCATTCCATACCTGCAACGTAAAACGACTCAATGTAAGAAACAGATTTAAAAGACTGGAGGGGCGCGTAAGACACTTTCTATTCAAACCTCAAAGCACAATTACATTTAGAATGAATAGAACATAAAGGCAACACTTCAGATAGGCAGTCGTTCCCCAATAGCTCTTTTTTTTTGCTATTACAAAAAAAATGGATTTCAAAATGAGTTCTGGAAAATTTTTACCTCTCTAACAAAAAATTCTACCGAGCGACGCTAGGTCCCCTGGTACTAACACAAATAATGTCGGCTGCTTTCAAACTAATTTAAATACACTAACGATATAAGTAGGAGGGAAAAAAATGGATAGGGGGAGGGGGAGGGAGAGAGAGAGAGAGAGAGAGAGAGAGAGAGAGAAATACAAAATTGAAATTTAAAAAAAGTAACTTGAACCTTTTTCCTATACATATTTTGTTTGAATACTGAAAGTAGTTTCCCATAATGCATTTCCTTTGCCTTCTGTCCCTGCCAAAGATTCAAAAATTTTCCCGCCAAAGGATGGTTTACGAACGTATGCGAATATATAGCAACAGGACGCCCAAGTCTGTGGGCACCTGCAAAGGCGTAGTGAGCAAAATGTGCGCCCCCCCCCCCCCCAGATTTTCCATGAATGTTACATAGGAGTAGAAGGCTTATAAATAAAAAAAGTATTTAATAATATTAGAATACAAATATATAGTTCGTCGATCGTGGTTCGATGATGACCACTTTTATCATCCATGGGGCTGAGGGCTTTGCACTGGGGGGTTGGTGCCTCCTCATGAGGCTGTTGAGACCTATGTGAGCCCGGAATGTTCGGCCGCACACTGGGTAGGTTATTCCAGCTGGAGCTAGCGTCATTGGCCTTGCTTTTTTTTTTGACGTTTTTCTTCTGCCAGCGCTGTTCTCTTGTCCTCAGCAATTTGTGCGCCAGTTTTCACAGCGCGACGACATGATGCTCTGTCATATGCTTCTGTCTTCCAGGTGGCTGGGTCAATGCTGAAGGCTTTCAGAGAATACTTATAATGTAGGTATGCATTTCAGAGTACTTACATGTGTATAAAATAGGCATGTTCTTCAGAGTACTTACATATGTATAAAATAGGCACGCATTTCAGAGTACTTACATATGTATAAAATAGGCATGCATTTCAGAGTACTTACATATGTATAAAATAGGCATGTTCTTCAGAGTACTTACATATGTATAAAATAGGCATGTTCTTCAGAGTACTTACATATGTATAAAATAGGCATGTTCTTCAGAGTACTTACATATGTATAAAATAGGCATGTTCTCCAGAGTACTTACATATGTATAAAATAGGCATGTTCTTCAGAGTACTTACATATGTATAAAATAGGCATGTTCTTCAGGTGAAACAAGGGTAGCAATATTCTATATGAAAACAGTAAATAAAAATATCTAATACAAGAAGCAGTACAAATGTATTTACCTGCAGCCCTACACAGAAACAATGAACTTGTAGACACAAACACAAAAAGGCACAATCACGTGACAATGTGGCATTGGAGTAGATGTGGAACACCAAGCTTCAGCGAAGGATGTCAGCAGGAGAAGGAATTGTCCACCTTGATTGTTCCTTTTAAATCAGTTCGTTTTTGGCGGTCTTTCCGAGGCAGAGGTCAGCTTGTGTTTTGTGGAGCGGTGTTAGGTCAGGTTTAGCCTACCAGTATAATTTATCCACTCCGCTACACTTGAATAGCCCAATTGCCTGAGAAGACTTCTGAGTGTGATATATAAAAAACGTCTGCTTCTGGATGACACTCCAGTGAAGACTTAGAGGATGACAATTTAAAGTCTCCCTAAGGATTTGGCTGATGTCTCGTCAGAAGTAGCTAGAGAACATCCACCTGTTGCTCAACCAATAGCATTCGAGTCTTTTTAAAAATGTTTCAGAGTTAGGGCTAGGACACATTGGTATCATGGGAAATGAAAAGGCCGATAAGCTATTTAACTCTTTCTCTCCGTAATTATTTACCACATTCTGATGGAATCAACGTTGGTATCGTCTGTTAGGAGAGAACGAATTAAGGCGGGATCATCTGTGGCACGATTAGATAGACCTGTTAACGACCTCACCTCAAGGTCAATGTTAGCCAACAATCACAAAGAGGAGTGGCTCAACCAATGGGCATCAGGAAACACAGGCATAGCCGTGTACAAAGAAATGACCATGCTAAACAAACTGGACAGTATTAACTTCCTCCCCCCACAAACAGCGATCTACAAAGAACAGGACACACACCTCTGTTGAAATACCATCGCAACAAAATAAATCTCACACACCTACCCCTTTGTAGACACAGCGCCCTCCCTTATGAAACCGTAAACCAAATCCTCTTTGAATGCCCATTTCCTAATCCAACTTAGGCAGACCCTACTACCACTACAGCCCAACATAACCAACACCATGTACGGCAGTGCTGAACAACTGAAGAAAACAGCACACTTTTTTTCCTTGGCACAGTCTGCAAAAGAGCTCACAGCTCAGCAGCAATGCCCCTTCCTAATCCACCTTAGGCAGACCCTACTACCACTACAGCCCAACATAACCAACACCCTGTACGGCAGTGCTGAACAACTGAAGAAAACAGCACACTTTTTTTCCTTGGCACAGTCTGCAAAAGAGCTCACAGCTCAGCAGCAATGCCCCTTCCTAATCCACCTTAGGCAGACCCTACTACCACTACAGCCCAACATAACCAACACCCTGTAGGGCAGTGCTGAACAACTGAAGAGAACAGCACGCTATTTTTCCTTGGCACAGTCTGCAAAAGAGCTCACAGCTCAGCAGCAATGCCCCTTCCTAATCCACCTTAGGCAGACCCTACTACCACTACAGCCCAACATAACCAACACCCTGTACGGCAGTGCTGAACAACTGAAGAGAACAGCACGCTATTTTTCCTTGGCACAGTTTGCAAAAAGAGCTCACAGCTCAGCAGCAATAAACCTGGCTACAACAAGAAGAAAATGTTTCAGGGTCTTTGCATTTCTGATGATCACTTGAACATGAACAATGACTCAAGGTAGTCAACTGTAGATACCACCCAGAGGCGTAGTAACACACATAGCTCTAACAGTTTCATTACTGAGCTGTTGGAGGGGTAGCAGGATTTGATAAAAGACGTCCGGGTATAATAAAATAAAATTCGCCCAGTCTTCTAAAGTGACACGTAGTGAGCGGGGGGCACTTTGCCCCGGGCGCCACTTTCAGGGGAGCGCCACACATAGCCTATATTTCATGGAAATTGGGAGGGGCGCAAATAATGTACCTTGCCCTGCGCGCACGCATTGCTAACTACCCTTCTGATATTTATCTTTACAATTTTATTTAAGTGTCTAGCTAGTGTAGAGTCGTAGACTGGAATAAAAATCTAAATATATAGAATAAGAATAGATCTACATCTAATTTCAACTCTTATAGTAATATAGGGAAATAATTAAGTAAAGTGAAAGCTCCCCCCCCCCTTCCTTTTCAGCCCATGCTGTCTATAATACAGATAGTGTTAAGGTCATCTGTAACCCAAATTCGGTGTTACGTCGACCACTTTTTAGCTCACCAAAAAAAAAAGACTGCTTTTGGCATACGTTCGTCTGAGATTGGTCTCCCATACAGGATACTGCTCTGTTCAGCGTAACTGTCGGACTTAAAGAATTCCCTCTATACAAAGGCCGCGGATACACATTTGAGACCAAAAGAAATTCTGCTGCCGAGGACAGAAAATCTTAATCGAGCACCGCGGACAATGGTTATGCTTGCCCTGACTGTGGCAAAATATGTAGGTCACAGCTGGAGCTGCGTAGCCACGGAAAATACCTCATTAATCTTCGAACTCGAAGACAAGCCTTATTATTATTATTATTTTGCTGGTGAATTATTACCATGTGTTCATGCTTCGGTGTCTACTGTCCCGTACTAAAACAAAGGAAATGGTCATAACACAGTTTCTCCACGCCTTACTTGCTCACACTGAACATGATATCTATCTAGCGGTCAAAGAGTTTGCGTACGCTGCAGTATCTTTTGATTTAACTCTAAACCTCGGTAAAAAGCTTGGGGTTAGGGCGTGGAGACGGAGGGCCCAGGAGAGATCTGAATGGAGGGATATGCAAAAGTAGGCCTTTCCCCCCCCCCCCCCACGGGCTATAGCACTGATGGGATGGATGGATGGCAAAAGCCGGTATAGTCCGACAGTCAGGCTGGGCAGGGCACGTATCCCGTATGGGGGGTGAACATATTGTTCGGCGTAACAGAGGTGCCCCACGGAATCGTTTCTTTAGAAAACTAATGCAATGATTTTAGTCTATTAAGAAAAAAATGCGCCATTTTACTTTGTCACAAAGTGCCTGTTTTACCCTATAACGTAGAGATTTGCGTCACTTGATGTTTCGTACTAAAGACATAATGAATATACTAATTCCATAATTAAATGTCTGAACGTAACCATCTGAGAAGTTACACTGCAAAGACTTTATTCCAACCCAATAATACTAGGCCTACAATAGTTTGAAGTAAAAGATGCATTGTAAAACTATAAGACGGATGTGAGCTGTGGTTTGTCTAGACTGTAGGAGGACTTAAGAGACTTTATATTTAATCGCCATGTACATTTACATTTAGAACTAACAGAACACTAAAGCAACTCGTCAGATTTGTAGTCTTTATCTGATCGTTCATTTTCGTAATTACAAAAATATTCCCAAAATGACTTCGGGTATATAACCTTCCTTAAGAATTTATTAAACCGAGCGAGGCGAGGCCACCTGGTACTACTTTTAATAAAAGTTAGACCATCTATAGACATTAAAATATTGTGTAACCATGCCTTGCACCAGTGCTTGTGGTGCGTTAGAGCGCACTATTGATCAAGGACAGGAAGGCGCTGGGATAAAGGAAAGAACAGTGTATCACGTGATTGTGGAGAGTCTGAAGTGTCGGGGAATTAAGGAGCCATCTTTTGTGCTACCTGAAGACTTTAGTGGGGAACTAAGGAGCCATCTTTTGTGCTGCCTGAAGACTTTAGTGGGGAACTGGAGCGAAGCAGGAAAGGCTGTCGTTGGTCCGTATTCAGATTTGGTGTAGAAAAGACTAGTAGAATTAGTAACAAGGCTCTTTGAATGCAGAAGGTTGTTATGTGTTTGTCCTGGGGAAAAAAACGCACGTATTTATTTACTGTAAAACTTCGTTTAGTTGCTTGCCATAGAGTTACAACAATATTTATCATTAAGACTGACAAAATAACGCGTTGCAACAAGATGAAGTATCGATGAATATTTAAAGAGTTCTTCAAAGTTAGAAGGTGAATAGAGAGATCTGTCGTTGAAAACACAGTTCTACAACTCGAACGTGTACGAAAAAAATAAAGTTCCCTTTTCAGACCTTGCGGTCTATGAGGCAGATGATGGCTCATCTGTTTCTTTGGCCAAAAGTGAATGAGGGTGTCATGTGGCCAACCGCCTTTACTTTTCCTCAGCTAAAGTCAGGTACCCATTAGGGCTGGGTGGACTTAGAGGTGCTCTACATCAGGATTTGAACCCAGGACCTCCTCCTCCGTAAAAAATAAAACTCGCCTGTCTGTTGGCCATATACATTTTCCTTGTTCAAAGTTACCCCCCACACACACACACACACAAGCACACACACACCAAAACAAAATTATGAAACAGTCTATCCCATTTTATGTTCATCTATGACAGGGGTTCTCAACCTGTGGTTCGCGACCCCTTTGAGGGTCGATTGACGATTTGCCAGGGGTCGCCTAAGACCATCGAAAATAAGAATTGTTTTTGTCTATTCTTCTATTGCTGTATGGGGGGGGGGGGAAGGTCGCGACACAGTGGGGGATTCTAAAATGGGTCGCCGAGCTTAAAGGGTTGAGAACCGCTGATCTATGACCTGTACTTTAAGATCGTCAAATAAACTTGTTTTTCAAGTAGCTTACAAAATGGGATCCTTATTTCTTAATCTTGCTACAGTACTTGACTACTAGAGCAGGAACCTGTCTATACATCAATAAAAGGAATAGAGGAACTGAGCCGTATCAGTTTTCTTAAAAAGCTCCGGCATTTCAATCATACACACGCACACACACACACTAATATTAAATAGTTTATATTCAGTGTTAAGGATTTCACGCATAAACGCACACACACACACAGCAGTATATAGTCTACCTAACTTGAGTGTTAAGGATTTCGCGCTACGGATCAGTGATTTCTTAAAATAGACATTTTGGCATAAACATTTTAGTCACGTAGTGGGGAAAGTGCTAGAATGTTTATATGTCAAAACAAGCGAAATATTAAAAAAAAAAATACTTAAAAAAAAAAACTTTTTCTATTGAGTGTAGTTTGTATCACTTAGTTTGGATCAGTCATGTAATTAAATTTGTAATAGATCTAGACTAACAATACTCCATACGCTAATATCATATCACTTGTCTAAGCCAGTTGGAAAGGGGTAGGTGGTAGAACGAAGGGGGTATCTGGGTGATCGCTTTTTGAATCTATTTCTTTTAAAAAGTGAGCGACCTGAATGCGAGCTCGAGGGTTAAGGGCTCCTCAACCTCCTCTAGCTTGTGTACGGTAACCACTTCAGCTATGGAGATCCTTTTTAAAATATGTCTGTCTGGTAAAAAGTTAGTACACGCTATTTCTCCCACACCCAATCTCGGATTAAGCTGAAATTTCGAACAATTATTTCTTTTACCTGACAACACTTGAATCAATATAAAAAAAACAACAACCAGTTAATTAATTAATTATTGGTAATTAATTGTTTTGTTTAGTATCGTAATCAAGAAAAGAAGTTGTACTTGACAGATGTGGTGGTAAAAGTTGAATTAGTCCCCCCTTCAGTACTCTTGAGCCCTGGGCTTACAAATAACTTGAAAAAACTTCTTTGATGAACAATAACTCATTATAACTCATTATAACTCATTATAACTCATTATAACTCATTATAACTCATTATAACTGTTATTATTCACAGATTTAACTTGAGATGAGATATAGATCTAACAGTCTTTACCAGTTCATGTCTCAAGATCTACCCGCCGTTTCACCTTTGCACTAGGTACGCTAACTTCATCATCGTTACGGCGTAACGTACCTCTTCTTACCGCTGCATATGAAACACACACACACACTCCATAACTCCCCTTTTTGTCAGGACGTTGCGCCTCTCCCCCTCCCCTAATAAAAGGACCTCGCCCCCCCCCCCATAGAGAAACGCGGCAGTAAAGATACAGATGATCAGTAATCCGAAACAGAATATTACTAATAATAATGCATTGTGGAATACCTGCAACATAAAAAAATAATAAAACGCTAAAAAGATATCTTTATACCGTTATATATATATATAATTAAATATTAAGTATATCTAATATTAATTTTTTTTTTTAAATTTCGTTTTTAACTGATTTGAACAAGTATAACTACGAAAAGAACATACTTAAAATGTAGTTTTAAGTACTACTCAAAAGAACTTAATGTAACAGCTGTGTAAAATAAAAGTGACAAGGTTACAAAAGACAGTTTGTGTGGAAACACAAACTCAAAATCGGCCCCCGAAGTAAAATGTTTTACATAAGTCGGATAATCCTTCAGAGTTGAAGATAGTTTACTTCCTAGTCCAAACCTCCCGCAGGACGACGGGGGATGGGAGAAGGCAGGGTTTGAACCTTCGATCGTCGATAAATCCAAATGACAGTCCAGCGCGCAAACCGCACGACCAGTGGTCCACCCAGGTAGGCTTCAATATTTTCAGAAAGAAAATCCGAATGAAATTATATCAAAGACAAATGAGAGATAAGAATGGAGAAAGAAGGTTAACAGATCTTGTGTAGTGCCCCAACCGTCCCGCAGATCAAAGGATACGTGAAAGTGAATGTAAAGTTAGATGTGAACCTGGCCTAACTAGTTTGTGGTCAATAGGGCAGATGATGTAAAGTTCATCTGTTTTTGTGGCCTACGGTTAACGAGGGTGTCATGTAGCCAGCACAACGACCAACCGCCTTTGCTTTTCCCCAACTAATGTCAGGTACCCATTAGAGCTGGGTAGACTCAGAAGTTGAAAATTCCAGTCTTCACCAGGATTCGAACCCGGGACCCTCGGTTCGAACTAAATAAGTAAATTGTTTTGAAAAGGCTCAATCTCATATTCGAATACTCAAAAAAAAAAAAAAAAATCTCCGCTATATAGAAAAAATGTTCACGAAAATGATGTTTATAAGATTACTATTCGTCTTAAATTAGGTCTAACAATGCATACTAATTAGCTTTTTCTTATAAAAAAACTGCTTGCATAATTAATTTTAAAAATTAGAATTTTCGCTTTCAGGAAAAAAAAAAGTAGCCGTTGCATCAGAACTTTGAATGGTCTAAAATATTGTGAAGTCGGATTTTCAATATCTCTTCTAGTTTACGAGATCCTAAACGGGGCGGACGGACAGACGGTCAGACGGACAGACGGACAGACATTTCGCACAAAACTAATAGCGTCTTTTCCCCTTTTGGGGGCCGCTAAAAATGTCTTTAAAATTGATTTTTTTTTTAATTACCAGTACTAGATCTACTTACAAGGCGGGCTACGCGACTCAAAACAGACATTACAATCAACCCGCCAAAGTTGAAGGCCAGAAATAAGTCGACACCTGTGGGAAAAAAAAAACGTGGGAATCCCTCGCTCGCTTCTCTATTTTATTTGATTTGTTCTAAAGTTTATAAAATAATTTCTTATGTACGAAAATCGTTTTTTTCCCCCTAAAGCTTTCAAAAGATAATCGAATATTTAGCATTTATATAAAATATTTCAGTTTATTATTTGCAAACATATATTTTCAAAAAAAAGGAACGTTGGAGTAATGATTTGGCCCCCTTTCAATTCGCCCGCCTTCGTGCAGTACACACATTGCACCATAGGTAGCGGAGGCCTTGTTTACGGTAACTGGGTTTAAGTACTGACACAGACTTAAAGTGCTTCAATCTCGTCACAGTCACCTTGACCTATGCGTTTACCCACTGGAACTGTTTCTAACTTCATCAAACACAAAGCTATAGAGACGAAACATCAAATGTCGTCACCAGGGGTTTTTTTTTTCAATACTAAGTAAAACAGCACATCTGAGCTGCAAATAGATGTATATTATGTTTATAGTCTGACCCTGATGATAGTTCATTAACTCTAACAGTCTATCAGATATTGTACTTGATTTAATCAGACTGCTGATTTTTGTTATGCTTCATTTCAAATACAGAGGCATAAAGATCTGAGAGCTAGAAGAGCTCAACTCAAGAAAACATTAAGAAACTGGAACAGACACAAAATAGAGCATGACTGAACCGAATTACACTCAATCGTAGCTCTGATTTAAGTAATTAAAAAAAAATCTTGTTTTATAATTCAAAATTATTAGTGTTCGTCAAAATTGAGAAAACACTATACATATTGTGTAGCAAGAAAAAATATTGAAAATACTTTTTAAAAAAATATATAGAAAAAATAATTAATACCTTTTAAAAACAAAGGTTATCTAAGGGAAGGAACTGCTAACTACTGCCAATTATCTGAAAATTGCGGGGTTTATGTCACTTTCTGCTCTATAAAACAAAGTTAATTAATTAGTAATAAATTATTTTCTAATTGGTTTAATTTTTTTGATTGATTGGTGTATTGTTATCGACTATGAATAAATATGCAAAATGTCAACTTGATCCGAGGATGGGAAGTGGGATACATTTCACATTAATTAACATTTATTCACCCTATTTTGAAATCGAATAATGAATCGCCAACAATCAATGGACTAATTGTTTAATTTCTGAAATAGGTTCATGAATTGTCAGGCTTATTAACGATTTTGCAAAGTTTTAACTTGATCCGAGATTGGGAAATGGAGGGAAAAACATGTTCAAAATGTTTTTGCCAGACAGACAGAAAGACAGAGTGAATTGTTATAAGCTTTGCAGAGTAAAATCATCTTCATATTAACAAAAACATCTTGCCCCCAAATTTTTTTTGCAACACAAAAGTTGTCAATGCAACGATACACATTATGTTTGTTTGTAAAATGTTTGACATGTTTCGGATGTTCCTTCAGAGTTGAAGATAGTTTACTTCCTAGTCCAAACCTCCCGCAGGACGACGGGGGATTGGAGCGGGCAGGGTTTGAACCCTCGACCGTCGATAAATCCGAACGACAGTCCAGCGCGCAAACCGCACGACCAGGCAGCCATCCATTACTCGGTACCCTATAGAGGAAATCTCTATTGCTCGCGAAACGCAGCTTTAGTTTAACCGCTGCTGTCTGTGGGGTGTTGCTTCCATTTAATTTAATTTGGCTAGAGAACTAGAAAATATTTGTGTAACAAACTCTAAGTCTTCGGGCATTTCCGCGTGTAGAGTTGAATAAATTAATGTTTGGAATTATTTTTCGCACCGTCTTTTAAATCTGGATTTAATAGCCAGTCATTGGAATATTATAAAGTGTAGTACATGCGCATATACATGATTTTTTCTCGGGGATTGGGGGAGAGATTATCTCATTCATTTAATTATTAGTGTTAAAAGCAAATGACCACTCAATAAGATGAATAAAGAAGGTATTGACTTTTTCAATAAAGTATCTATATATATAATTCTCTTCATGGCTAAAGAGTTTGGACACGCAAGCAAGAAGTAAAGGAAAGATCGCTCTTTTATTTATGCAAGTCGGACGAACTAGAGTTACGCCAGGAAAAAAAAAGAGGGGGTGGGGGAAACAAGTAGTATTCACCCGTTTTTTTTATTTTTACCTCACATTGCGGCGAAAAAAGTAATCTACTCTGTATTCACCCGTCACTAAAAAGCAGGGACGGACTCAACCGTTATGGGGCCCAATGCGAAACCATTAAAGCTGGGTGGACTCAGAGGCTTCACCAGGATTCGGACCCGGTTCGGTAGCCAAGCGCTTAACCGCTCAGCCACCTCGCCAATGTTATTTAGTTGTTGTTTTTTTTCGAAATTATTTGGGGGCCGCCATGTTCAGTTCACCTAAGGCCTCCACTTCTGTAAAGCGGGGCTGGTACTTAATTTTGATGTGTCGTGTGGTGCAGTTTGCAGAGAGCCTGTAATCCTTGTACAGTGAAAGTCTTTACACTATTTCTTCACCTAAAGTAGAGATCAGCCTCATGAAACAGGGGACGAGGAGGAGGGGTACTAATAAAGTGTCAAGCACCGGGCGTCATTATGCTCGCTACGTCTCTGTTTACCTTAGGCCTAGTTCTACACTGACCTCGTCAATCTAGGTTTTTGTTTTGTTAGAATAAAGTAGTTGGGTTTTTTTCTTGTGTTCATTCAAAAGGATTTAAAGCTTTCATTTAAATTCAATCATCAAGTGAATCCGTCTACCAGGGTGTAGTTGGGTGTAGTTGGGTGAAGTTGGTGTTCGAAGCTAAATGAAATAAGTCGTCTACAATGTAACAAATAGTAGCCCCCCCCCCCCCACCCCAATATAATGTTACGAGAAGAAGTCTAAAATGTTTCAAATCTAAAATATTACTAATCTAAAATGTTACAAATCTAAAATGTTACAAATCTAAAATGTTACAAATCTAAAATATTACAAATCTAAAATATTACAAATCTAAAATATAACAAATCCAAAATATTACAAATCTAAAATATTACAAATCTAAAATGTTACAAATCTAAAATATTACAAATCTAAAATATTACAAATCTAAAATATTAAAACTAAAATATTACAAATCTAAAATATTACAAATCTAAAATATTACAAATCTAAAATGTTACAAATCTAAAATATTACAAATCTAAAATGTTACAAATCTAAAATATTACAAATCTAAAATATTACAAATCTAAAATATTACAAATCCAAAATATTACAAATCTAAAATATTACAAATCTAAAATGTTACAAATCTAAAATATTACAAATCTAAAATATTACAAATCTAAAATATTACAAATCCAAAATATTACAAATCTAAAATGTTACAAATCTAAAATATTACAAATCTAAAATATTACAAATCTAAAATATTACAAATCTAAAATATTACAAATCTAAAATGTTACAAATCCAAAATATTACAAATCTAAAATATTACAAATCTAAAATGTTACAAATCTAAAATATTACAAATCTAAAATGTTACAAATCTAAAATGTTACAAATCTAAAATATTACAATTCTAAAATATTACAAATCTAAAATATTACAAATCTAAAATATTACAAATCTAAAATATTACAAATCTAAAATATTACAAATCCAAAATATTACAAATCTAAAATGTTACAAATCTAAAATATTACAAATCCAAAATATTACAAATCTAAAATGTTACAAATCTAAAATGTTACAAATCTAAAATGTTACAAATCTAAAATATTACAAATCTAAAATATTACAAATCTAAAATATTACAAATCTAAAATATTACAAATCTAAAATGTTACAAATCTAAAATATTACAAATCCAAAATATTACAAATCTAAAATGTTACAAATCTAAAATGTTACAAATCTAAAATATTACAAATCTAAAATATTACAAATCTAAAATATTACAAATCTAAAATATTACAAATCCAAAATATTACAAATCTAAAATGTTACAAATCTAAAATATTACAAATCTAAAATATTACAAATCTAAAATATTACAAATCTAAAATATTACAAATCTAAAATATTACAAATCTAAAATGTTACAAATCCAAAATATTACAAATCTAAAATATTACAAATCTAAAATATTACAAATCTAAAATGTTACAAATCTAAAATGTTACAAATCTAAAATATTACAATTCTAAAATATTACAAATCTAAAATATTACAAATCTAAAATATTACAAATCTAAAAATATTACAAATCTAAAATGTTACAAATCTAAAATATTACAAATCCAAAATATTACAAATCTAAAATGTTACAAATCTAAAATATTACAAATCTAAAATGTTACAAATCTAAAATATTACAAATCTAAAATATTACAAATCTAAAATGTTACAAATCTAAAATATTACAAATCTAAAATATTACAAATCCAAAATATTACAAATCTAAAATGTTACAAATCTAAAATATTACAAATCTAAAATGTTACAAATCTAAAATGTTACAAATCTAAAATATTACAAATCTAAAATGTTACAAATCTAAAATATTACAAATCTAAAATATTACAAATCTAAAATATTACAAATCTAAAATATTACAAATCTAAAATGTTACAAATCTAAAATGTTACAAATCTAAAATGTTACAAATCTAAAATATTACAACTCTAAAATGTTACAAATCCAAAATATTACAAATCTAAAATATTACAAATCTAAAATGTTACAAATCTAAAATATTACAAATCTAAAATATTACAAATCTAAAATATTACAAATCTAAAATATTACAAATCCAAAATATTACAAATCTAAAATGTTACAAATCTAAAATATTACAAATCTAAAATATTACAAATCTAAAATATTACAAATCTAAAATGTTACATATCTAAAATATTAGAAATCTAAAATGTCAAAAATTAAAACTTTTACAATGTTACAGATCTAAAACGTTACAAATCTAAAATATTACAAATCTAAAATATTACAAATCTAAAATATTAGAAATCTAAAATGTTACATATCTAAAATGTTACAAAATCTAAATGCTTTTTTCTAAATAAATAAATAATTCGATTTCTTTTTTGTTTTCAAAGCTAGCTGCATTAAAACGCAACTACTGCTATAGAATTGAGCAGTTGGCTGATGGCGACTTCACAACGAGACACCTGGAGAACACGTTCAAAAGTCACGTGATACACATTCAAGACCATGAGAAAGTCACGTGATACACATTCAAGACCAAAAGAAAAGTCACGTGATACACACTCAAGACCAAAAGAAAAGTCACGTGATACACATTCAAGACCAAAAGAAAAGTCACGTGATACACACTCTCAAGACTAAAAGAAAAGTCACGTGATACACATTCAAGACCAAATGAAAAGTCACGTGATACACATTCAATACCAAAAAGAAAAGAACATCTAAATCGAATACCGGAGGACAATGATTATGCCTGCGCTAGATGGGGCAAAGTATGTAAGTCGCAACTTGGGCTACGTAGCCACGGAAAATACTGAATTCCTCATTAATCCTCGAACTCAAGGGCAAGCCTTATTTTTATTATCAAACAATGAAACAGAAAAAAAAAAAAAAAAAAACAGAAAATTTAGATCGCGTTTAGAAAACCAACTATACGTTACTATCTTAAAATTCAGACGAAAGAATATTCGATACATTTAGTTACTACCTACATGTCATTTATTGAAAATGTGTTTGTTATTGAAATAAAAAATTTAGACTAGACTTATGGAAAATATTGTTTTCTTTTTATTTTCTGTCGTTTTCTTTATGTTTGTTTAAGATTTGACCCCTGAAATATATATAATATATAATATAATCTGTGGCATTTTACGTCTCGAGTGTAGATCTTTTCCCTTTGCAACTTCTTGTATGACCAAAGAGGCCAATCCTTGATACACAGCTGCGGTCACAGGTTGGGCATATGTAAACACCAGGCGCCGTTGCATTTTCACCCTTCTTTCTGCTGCTGTTGTGTATGGCATATATACTAGACTCTCCTATTTCGTATCATTGCTAAAGAAATGTATCTTAAGAAGAGAAGATTTGATTGGGCACTTATACTGGGCACTCATACTGGGCACTCATACTGGGCACTCATACTGGGCACTCATACTGGGCACTCATACTGGGCACTCATACTGGGCACTCCTACTGTACATACTTAAATGTATCTGAACGACTTTTGAAGTAGAAAGCAATAGTAAAGTTAGTTTATGCTTGGTGGTTTGAATGGTCCAATGTTTAAACCCCTCGAGACGCCGTCCTGCGAGAGTTTTGTGCTAGGATCTAATCAATAATAGAATATGCATCCTCCGTTTGGGACCCCTCAACTCAAGAAAACATTAAGAAACTGGAACAGACACAAAATAGACCCGTGAGATTCATAACAAACGAATATTTGCAGTTGACTAGAGTAACACCTTTCGTAAAATCAATAAATTTAGAAAGACTTCAGGAAAGAAGACTTAAAAGTAAAAAAAGCAATTATACATACACTGAAACATAATCTTCAAATACAAAAACAAAATTTAATAAAATACCCAGAAAGACACAAAGATAAAGGCACATTCCTCGTCCCATATGCTAGGACAAATTTGTACAAGTGCTCCTTCTTCCCTAGTGCTATTAGAGCATGGAATGGGTTGCCTGAGCTAGCCAGGAAAACCAGTGACTTGGCAGAATTTAGGTCATTGGTTAATATGCATTACTAAATGCATGACGCTTAGGACGTAATCAACTTCTTTTTTTAAAGTAACGTCTGTATCATATAAGATAAGATAAGATCTTCAATTCAGTTCAGAAACACCTATAACATTCAAACAAGCTAATTAAAAAATAAAGATCTAGAGATTTATGTGTGTACTGACTTCATGCTTCGACTAGACCAGGCTAAGATTTATTATAAGTTAATTATGCATAGTAACCACATATGATATAAGTTTTATTGGGAAACTACAAAAAAATATAAACATAATTAATTTCCGTGGAGTGAATAACCAGAAATACGTTGAAATAATAAGTAGGTGTCCATTTTGTTGTTCCATATTGAAGGTTTACAAATCTTAAAATATTACAACAAAATGGACATTGTTTCCTATTTAGATTTAGTATATATAGGTCTGTGCGTTTTTTTTTTAGCATAGTCAGAGGGTTAAATCAAGGGAGACTATGTGACTTTGTTCTACATTTAAAAGAAAACTTGCGCTCTTCACTTTTAGAATCTTATTCAGAATAATATTTTTAAAAATAAACAATACCTCCTTTAAGCATCTTATATAGCGATTATCTTGCTCTTGTTAATTAAGTAATGAAAGTAAGCCTTAAAAAAAATGGTCATTAGATTGGCGAACAGAACCAGAAAACACTGCACACGGAAATGTTTTTATTTGTTACATGGCAAAGGCATAGACAATGCTACACATTTGCAGTGTTAAATCGCTGGGAATCCAACCCCTAAAACAGAAAGCTTATTTTTTTTTCCGCAATATAACACGATCCATGAGAACACACAATTATGAAAAGCTTATTGTTGATTTCGATGTTATATACAAGTCCATAAAGTGCGGAAACACAATTGAATTTTTGGAGCATATTGGCGAAAAGTCCGACTTTGAAAATTCGAGTTTACAATAACATTCTTGGGAAATCAATTCATCAGTATCAGGCCTTATGATCTGATCTGTTATGTTTAGATGTTGATTTTTATTTGGGATAGTGACTCATGAATTATGGTAACAATTCTCTAAAGACGAAATTGAATTCCAAACTTATAGAAGAGCCGAAAATTCACTTTATTGATTAGAGTCAGGAATAAAGAGAAGGTACATAAGAACCAGGGCAGGGCCGGCTTTAGATAACTGGAGGCCCTAGGCGAAATGAATTTTGGGACGACAAATAAAATAAAAAGATAAGAAATCAAACAGTGAAAACTAAAATTACGAAATTTATTTGATACCTAGTGCTAGTGTACTCCAACAGTACCAATGGAGACAAGTTTCACTATTTCACTATTTCTTCTCAAAAAGAAATATTTTGAGTCCTGTGCGAGGCTCCCACCTATCTGAGGCCGTGTTTGCCTATGTCTAAGGCTGGCCCTGACCAGAGGCTGCTAGCTAAATTTTGTGATCTTTGCATTGTTCTTTATTTATTCTTTATGTTGAGATTGGGGAGAGTTTAAACTAACTCCAGATAGTCATAAGCTCTTTGTTCCTAGTTTTTCACCTGTACCTTAGTCTTTTGGATCGACCATTGGGGCACAACACGTGATCTGTTGACCACTCCACTCCATTCTTTTCCGTCTATTGCCTGAATTAGTCTCTTTCATTAACAGGCCTGTTCATTCCTTCATTCATTCTTTTACACTGTATCGCCTCAGAGTGGTGGCTGAGTGGTAGAACGCTTGACTTCCGAACTGGGGGTCCCAGGCTCGAAGACTGGGATTTTTAACTTCGGGATATTTGGGCCCCACTGGGTCTACCCAGCTCTGATGGGTAACTGACATAAGTTGGTGAAATGTAAAGGCGATTGGTCGTTGTGCTGGCCACATGACGCCCTCGTTAACCGTGGGCCACAGAAACAGATGACCTTTACATCATTTGCCCTATAGATCGCAACGGTTGAATGGGGAACTTTTTATATTTCACATATTGCAACGCCTCAGGTGGACAATCTTTGCGTGGCCATGTAATATGGCCGTACAATCTTAGCTTACAATTTTTAGCATAATGTATGTACTGTGTAACCGAAGATAGCAGCAATGTCCAACCACGGCCTAAAACAACTGTTCGAGTGGTGGGTGATTGAATTCCTGTTTAACCCTTAAAATGCGTGTGGTATATTAGCCTCTAAACATCAGAATTGTAATTCCATTTGGTATGCAAACATTGTAAAACAGCTCAGCACTTTAAGGGTTAATGCATTTGTTTATTGTGCAATCCGATAAATCTAATTTAAACTTTTCCAAATTGAGTAGAATGTTCAAAGTTGTTTGCTTTTTATCTCCCTTGCAAGAACTAACGTACAGAGTTATTGGACCTTCAATCAGCTTTCCTCCACCCTTGACAACACCTTTTTATTCTTTATGAATCTGAATGGATTGGCTGCCAGCTAATTAATAATAATCTTCTAATTCACAGGCTGCTAATTATTTTTTTGTGTGGTCCTTAATTAGTTCTGTATACGCGATTAGCTTTGTCCCCAATCAGGTGTAATTAATGTTCGTGGGGAAGGGACAACGAATAGGAGAGGAGAGGGTGGCGCAGAACTAATTACTGATACACGTATCGCGAGACGGCGTTCAGAGCGAGGTATCTCTCTTCTCTCTCTTTAATTAGTTCATTTCTCTTAGGATCAAACTCTTGTTTGTGATAATTCAGACTCTGCCTGATAGAAGAAATGTCTTCGGAAAATGATGATAAAAGGGAGATTGTTAAGTGGCAAGTGGGGGGGGGGACCAGAGGAAGTCAGACAGGGGTAATGACTTGTTGTGATAAGCTTAAGATGGATCAGTCTACATGAGACCAGCCCAGTATTTTAGTTAATTAAGCCCTAAGTTGTTTCAGAGCGACTTAATGGTCTGCGTAACGTTGGTTTGTCTGTAAATATACAATAGCCATCTATCTGGAACTCATTGCATTAAATCTAACATATAGAGCTCTTACTGTTATGTACGAGTTTTCAAAAGGTGTTTAGGCAACGCAGGGCCGGATTTGAAGGTCTAGAGGCCCTGGGGCAACGAAACAGTGGAGGGCCTTAATTATTTTCTGAATAAGAGAAAACGTCGTTATGTTTTTCTACAACAAATAAAATCATCATAACGGAGAATGTAGTCATAACAGAGAATGTAGTCATAACAGAGAATGTAGTCATAACGGAGAATGTAGTCATAACAGAGAATGTAGTCATTTGTCAAATACAATGTATTAGGCCTAAAAAACTAAATTAGGTGTTAACGGATTTAAGTTTGCGAGCATTTTTGGACAAAATCGTAGATGATTTCGCAGAAACCTTTCTCCCGGAGAAAATCACTTTCAATGCTAAGTGTGGGGGGTAGCTTCTATCTCATGGAGAAAATCACTTTCAATGCTAAGTGTGGGGGTTAGCTTCTATCTCATGGAGAAAATCATTTTCAATGCTAAGTGTAGGGGTTAGCCTCTATCTCCATGAGAAAATCACTCTCAATGCTAAGTATGGGGGTTAGCTTCTATCTCATGTAGAAAATCACTTTCAATCCTAAGTGTGGGTGTTAGCTTCTATCTCATGGAGAAAATCACTTTCAATCCTAAGTGTGGGGGTTAGCTTCTATCTCATGGAGAAAATCACTTTCAATGCTAAGTGTGGGGGTTAGCCTCTATCTCCATGAGAAAATCACTTTCAATGCTAAGTATGGGGGTTAGCTTCTATCTCATGGAGAAAATCACTTTCAATGCTCAGTGTGGGGGTTAGCCTTTATCTCCATGAGAAAATCACTTTCAATGCTAAGTGTGGGGGTTAGCTTTTATCTCATGGAGAAAATCACTTTCAATGCTAAGTGTGGGGGTTAGCTTCTATCTCATGGAGAAAATGTCTTTCAATGCTAAGTGTGGGGGTTAGCTTCTATCTCTCGGAGAAAATCACTTTCAATGATATGTGTGGGGTTAGCTTCTAACTCATGGAGAAAATCACTTTCAATCCTAAGTGTGGGGGTTAGCCTCTATCTCTCGGAGAAAATCACTTTCACTGCTAAGTGTGGGGGTTAGCCTCTATCTCCCGGAGAAAATCACTTTCAATGCTAAGTGTGGGACTTAGCTTCGATAGCCCTATTCGTCCTATCATTGTTCAAACATTTTCTTAAATCATGTTCATGTTCTGAGCACGTGCAGCTCTCTAACGAAATTTGAGACCAATAAAACCAAGTCCATTCCAAGCGTGTAGGCGAGGTGGCTGAACGGTAGAGCGCTTGTCTTCTGGACCATAGGTCCCGGGTTCGAATCCTGGTGAGGACTGGCACTTTTTTTTAAATTTCGGAATCTTTGGGCGCCTCTGTACCCGACATTAGTTGGTGAAAAGTAAAGGAGGTTGGTCATTGTGCTGGCCACATGACACCCTCGTCACCCGTAGGCCACAGAAACAGATGACTTTTACATCAAAACAATGTCAAAATTGTTGCTTCGTCAAGATTTGGAAATAATTTTTTTTCTCTTTTGTGTTGGCCCTTCTCTTGTGGACGCCCCGTGGCAGTAGCCGAGCCTGTGCTCTCTCAAATCCGGCCCTGCGGCACAGGGCCGGTCTTAGGTCACTGCAACCTATGCGGTCGCAGTGGGCCCCGCGCTTTCATCGGCTCCGCGCTAATTCAAGGTGTAATTATTAAATTGCAAAAAAATATCCGAAAAACTCATGGATATCTCCTGAATTTATTAAAATCTCCTGAAAAATAGACAAAATTGTCATTTGTGGGTGTCATTCATTGCGGAAAACGCCAATCCTACGCGCGATAAAAGAAAAAAAAGCATTGTCAGCTTTCATGTAATAAAATGTAATAATCGGGCAAATTTTACCATCATCAGAAGTTCCAATACTTTATTTACTTTTATAGTCACTGGCATTTAAATATGTCACTGGTTACAAGGTTCGTAAAGTACAGATCGAAATTTTTAACTTCGTAAAGAATGAATAAAATTCAAAGTCGAATTTTTTTCTTATACCAAATCTTAATTTTCTCTTATTATCCTTATTCCCACACAAACTAGGCCCCGCGCAATCAGTTTCGCATAGGGCCCCGCAATCGCTAGGACCGGCCCTGCTGCGGCTACAAGCACAAGCAAGCAGGTTAGTACACGACTAGAATCATTAGTCACTCGTGCTTACAGAAGACACTCGTGTTTCGAGAGTAGGCTATGTTAATACATTTATTTTGGACTATCGGAGATGTTCAAGATAGAAAGATCAATGTCAAGGACACTTAATTAATGGAACTTTTTTTAATTTGCCAGCTGGATGGCTGCCTGGTCGTGCGGTTTGCGCGCTGGACTGACGTTTAGATTTATCGATGGTCCCGGGTTCAAACCCTGCCCGCTCCCAAACCCCGTCGTCCTGCGGGAGGTTTGGACTAGGAAGTAATTATCTTCAACTCTGAAGGAACACCCGAAACATGACCAACTAAAAACCAAAAAAAAAAAGCCTCAAACAGACGAGCTTCAACTATTTGATTCTACTGCGCTCAAATGTGCCCAAAAGTTATTCTATCATTTTACTTCTTTAAAAACAAAGTTTAACAACATTAACTCCCTTTATGTTTCACACCGGATATACCAAAAATAACGCTTGCTATTTTTAGAGTTTCCGCCATGTTTGAACATCTTTGATTGGGTATATTTCAGTTATCTGCTATTCGTTTACATTTTTTTAAAGATCCCGTTCACGTTCTTTTAACAAGAAAACACGGTCAGAGAGAAAAAGAAGACAAAACGATATGACGAAATGTGGGAATCAAATAATGAAACCTAAGGAAGCCCGTTCGTGCTAGGATGTTATAATAATCTTCAAATTTGAAGGAGTATCGGAAACATGTAAAACACTCCTCACCCATTCTTAGTTCTACGCTTGCTGCTTCACAAACTCGCGGATTTTTTTTTTTTTTTTGTTACAAAATCATAAGCAATTTGAAGCTGGAAAAACGCACATCGCTCTAATTGTTAAATAAAAATGTCAGCTAGCACAACAAAAACAAGAATTCGATATGAGAGAGGAAATGAATACTCTGGATAGACCATCAAATCTGAAGTCTCAATCTCAACTCTTTGGTGTGTTGTAACTTTTTTTTAAAACTAGGGTAGACAACTTGATATAATTAGTTTTACTGCCAAATTTTATAGATTCCCTCCCTTACAACAGTTGCAGAACAAGGGTTAGGAATTAAAAAAAAAAAAATGACATATGATGTTCGGTCTTCGTCCAAGGCCAGATAGCTAGAGCGTTATAAATATTCTTAACCAAAACAATATGCCTTTTTGTACATAGTCTAAAAGTCTTACGCTCTCTCCCCTTTTTTTTTACAGTATCTCTTTATGTAAGTCAAAACGTCATTGGAACTGGACCTGGACACTGATATCAAAAACGGCTCTGAGGATTACATACACAGTCTAAGTCTCTTCGTCTTCATCCACACATATATGTCCCCTATAAAGTTTATGTAAAACATTCAGTCAAGACAAATGCGCTACGTGGGAAGTCTGCAGGTTTTTAGACTTGTGACGAACACATTCAGTATATCTGAAGCTTCAGCATGTGGCTCGGAATCCTAGTGCGTGACATAGTTGTCCCATTGACCTTGGCTTTTTAAATGCCCCACAAGTGCCCTGGTAAACACCGATTTAGATATATGTTTGATCACAGACCAACTTGAAGGTGAATAGCGGTTTTCCCCTTTTTGGAGGCCACTTAAAAGAAAGGAAGGCCAATTAGCTTCCGGGATGAACAGAGCAGAAAACTCAAAGCTGTTGCAGCAAACGAAGCGTAGAAACATTCAAGTGTGCTCGTGAAACACTGACACGGCGGTCATGTGACACGTGACGTGAGTACTAGAAAAATTGTGAAGTTGAACACATTGTGAGTTACGTGATTGAAGTGTAGGTTTGACTTTAGTGTGTAAACAACTTGTTGGTAGTACATACTTCATTGACCTGAGGGACAAATCGTGTAGGTATGGAATTCAAATTGAAACAAAATCTTCCAGTCGTAGCAGTCTTCTATCTTTATACAATAAATACTATGACTGAACTCTTTTGAATGTCTGAACGAGAGAGTAACAAATAGAAATCTGTTGTGATACTTATTTAATGCTGTACATAGATGTGTTAGGAAATCAATGCAGTTTATTTAATGCTCTACATAGATGTGTTACGAAATCAATGCAGTCTATTCAATGCTCTACATAGATATGTTAGGAAATCAATGCAGTCTATTTAATGCTCTACATAGATGTGTTAGGAAATCAATGCAGTCTATTTAATGCTCTACATAGATGTGTTAGGAAATCAATGCAGTCAATTTAATGCTCTAAATAGATGTGTTAGGAAATCAATGCAGTCTATTTAATGCTCTACATAGATGTGTTAGGAAATCAATGCAGTCTATTTAATGCTCTACATAGATGTGTTTGGAAATCAATGCAGTCTATTTAATGCTCCACATAGATGTGTTAGGAAATCAATGCAGTCTATTTAATGCTCCACATAGATGTGTTGGGAAATCAATGCAGTCTATTTAATGCTTTACATAGATGTGTTAGGAAGTCAATGCAGTCTATTTAATGCTCCACATAGATGTGTTAGGAAATCAATGCAGTCTATTTAATGCTCTACATAGATGTGTTAGCAAATCAATGCAGTCTATTTAATGCTCTACATAGATGTGTTAGGAAATCAATGCAGTCTAATTAATGCTCTACATAGATGTGTTAGGAAATCAATGCAGTCTATTTAATTCTCTACATAGATGTGTTTGGAAATCAATGCAGTCTATTTAATTCTCTACATAGATGTGTTAGGAAATCAATGCAGTCTATTTAATTCTCTACATAGATGTGTTAGGAAATCAATGCAGTTAATTTAATGCTCTAAATAGATGTGTTAGGAAGTCAATGCAGTCTATTTAATGCTCCACATAGATGTGTTAGAAAGTCAATGCAGTCTATTTAATGCTCTACATAGATGTGTTAGGAAGTCAATGCAGTCTATTTAATGCTCTAGATAGATGTGTTAGGAAATCAATGCAGTCTATTTAATGCTCCACATAGATGTGTTAGAAAGTCAATGCAGTCTATTTAATGCTCTACATAGATGTGTTAGAAAGTCAATGCAGTCTATTTAATGCTCTAGATAGATGTGTTAGGAAATCAATGCAGTCTATTTAATGCTCCACATAGATGTGTTAGAAAGTCAATGCAGTCTATTTAATGCTCTACATAGATGTGTTAGGAAGTCAATGCAGTCTATTTAATGCTCCACATAGATGTGTTAGGAAATCAATGCAGTCTATTTAATGCTCCACATAGATGTGTTTGGAAATCAATGCAGTCTATTTAATGCTCCACATAGATGTGTTAGGAAATCAATGCAGTCTATTTAATGCTCTACATAGATGTGTTAGCAAATCAATGCAGTCTATTTAATGCTCTACATAGATGTGTTAGGAAATCAATGCAGTCTAATTAATTCTCTACATAGATGTGTTAGGAAATCAATGCAGTCTATTTAATGCTCCACATAGATGTGTTAGAAAGTCAATGCAGTCTATTTAATGCTCCACATAGATGTGTTAGAAAGTCAATGCAGTCTATTTAATGCTCTACATAGATGTGTTAGGAAGTCAATGCAGTCTATTTAATGCTCCACATAGATGTGTTAGGAAATCAATGCAGTCTATTTAATGCTCCATAGATGTGTTAGAAAGTCAATGCAGTCTATTTAATGCTCCACATAGATGTGTTAGGAAGTCAATGCAGTCTATTTAATGCTCCACATAGATGTGTTAGGAAATCAATGCAGTCTATTTAATGCTTTACATAGATGTGTTAGGAAGTCAATGCAGTCTATTTAATGCTCCACATAGATGTGTTAGGAAATCAATGCAGTCTATTTAATGCTCTACATAGATGTGTTAGGAAATCAATGCAGTCTAATTAATGCTCTACATAGATGTGTTAGGAAATCAATGCAGTCTATTTAATTCTCTACATAGATGTGTTAGGAAATCAATGCAGTCTATTTAATGCTCTACATAGATGTGTTAGGAAATCAATGCAGTCTATTTAATTCTCTACATAGATGTGTTAGGAAATCAATGCAGTCAATTTAATGCTCTACATAGATGTGTTAGGAAGTCAATGCAGTCTATTTAATGCTCTACATAGATGTGTTAGGAAATCAATGCAGTCTATTTAATGCTCTACATAGATGTGTTAGGAAGTCAATGCAGTCTATTTAATGCTCTACATAGATGTGTTAGGAAATCAATGCAGTCTATTTAATGCTCTACATAGATGTGTTAGGAGGTCAATACAGTCTATTTAATGCTCTACATAGATGTGTTAGGAAATCAATGCAGTCTATTTAATGCTTCAAAAGATGTGTCAGGAAATCAATGCAGTCAATTTAATGCTCTACATAGATGTGTTAGGAAATCAATGCAGTCTATTTAATGCTCTACATAGATGTGTTAGGACATCAATGCAGTCTATTTAATGCTCTAGATAGATGTGTTAGGAAGTCAATGCAGTCTATTTAATGCTCTACATAGATGTGTTTCGAAATTTATGCAGTCTATTTAATGCTCTACATAGATGTGTTTGGAAATCAATGCAGTCTATTTAATGCTTTACATAGATGTGTTAGGAAGTCAATGCAGTCTATTTAATGCTCCACATAGATGTGTTAGGAAATCAATGCAGTCTATTTAATGCTTTACATAGATGTGTTAGGAAGTCAATGCAGTCTATTTAATGCTCCACATAGATGTGTTAGGAAATCAATGCAGTCTATTTAATGCTCTACATAGATGTGTTAGGAAATCAATGCAGTCTATTTAATGCTCTACATAAATGTGTTAGGAAATCAATGCAGTCTATTTAATGCTCTACATAAATGTGTTAGGAAGTCCATTCGGTCTATTATTCATGTTTTCCTAGTGGTGCTATGTGGAAAACATAACAGAGCTATGTGGAAAACATAACAGAGCTATTTTGAAAACATAACAGTGCTATGTGGAAAACATAACAGAGCTATTTTGAAAACATAACAGTGCTATGTGGAAAACATAACAGTGCTATGTGGAAAACATAACAGAGCTATGTGGAAAACATAACAGAGCTATTTTGAAAACATAACAGTGCTATGTGGAAAACATAACAGAGCTATTTTGAAAACATAACAGTGCTATGTGGAAAACATAACAGTGCTATGTGGAAAACATAACAGAGCTATTTTGAAAACATAACAGTGCTATGTGGAAAACATAACAGAGCTATTTTGAAAACATAACAGTGCTATGTGGAAAACATAACAGAGCTATTTTGAAAACATAACAGTGCTATGTGGAAAACATAACAGAGCTATTTTGAAAACATAACAGAGCTATGTGGAAAACATAACAGTGCTATGTGGAAAACATAACAGTGCTATGTGGAAAACATAACAGAGCTATTTTGAAAACATAACAGAGCTATGTGGAAAACATAACAGTGCTATGTGGAAAAAATAACAGAGCTATGTGGAAAACATAACAGAGCTATGTGGAAAACATAACAGAGCTATTTTGAAAACATAACAGAGCTATGTGGAAAACATAACAGAGCTATTTTGAAAACATAACAGTGCTATGTGGAAAACATAACAGAGCTATTTTGAAAACATAACAGAACTATGTGGAAAACATAACAGAGCTATTTTGAAAACATAACAGAGCTATGTGGAAAACATAACAGTGCTATGTGAAAAACATAACAGTGCTATGTGGAAAACATAACAGAGCTATTTTGAAAACATAACAGTGCTATATGGAAAACATAACAGAGCTATTTTGAAAACATAACAGTGCTATGTGGAAAACATAACAGAGCTATTTTGAAAACATAACAGTGCTATTTGGAAAACATAACAGAGCTATTTTGAAAACATAACAGTGCTATGTGGAAAACATAACAGAGCTATTTTGAAAACATAACAGTGCTATGTGGAAAACATAACAAAGCTTTTTTGAAAACATAACAGAGCTATGTGGAAAACATAACAGAGCTATTTTGAAAACATAACAGTGCTATGTGGAAAACATAACAGAGCTATGTGGAAAACATAACAGTGCTATGTGGAAAACATAACAGTGCTATTCTTATTTCGCTGTTAGAAGCTCCGCACACCTACTTAAGCTTAGAAGCAGTGGAGATTTCAGTTTGACAGTTTTAACGAAGGATTATATAAGTAATTACAATTCTTAAAATCCATATATAAGCTTTTAAGTAATGTCATCTGGATTTATTTTTGCATACTTCTCTTTACGACATCTTGGATAACGACATAACTGTCATTCGTGGTGCTAACGTTGAAGATTGATATGTTCTGATCACAGACTTATATATTGTATGTAAGTATATGGTTGTGCTTTTCTGATTAGTAGGCTCTATGCTACTTATCTTATCTTTTCGGAAGAACTGGCACCATGTTTCTAATAACGCAGCGGTTCTCAACCTTTTAAGCTCGGCGACCCCTCTTTACAATTCCACACTCTGCCGCGACACCCCCCCCCTCCCCCGCTCAGGCACACAGCAAGAGAAGAATAATCAAAACTATTCATTTTTTCGATGGTCTCTGGCGACCCATGGCAAATCGTCAATCGACCCCCAAGGGTTCGCGATCCACAGGTTGAGAACCCCTGTAATAACGCTAGTGGCAGGGGACATAACTATAAAGCAATAAGTTAGCAGTAAAATTTATTTCCTGTGGTTATATTCAGAAGGACACAAACTATTTAAAGAACAAGAAAAAAAAATACTTCTTAACAATGCAAAGATTATATTAGAAATACACTATTACACAAATCAGTCGTAGTACCGATCAGTCATGTAATTAAATTTGTAATTGATCTAGACCAGTGGTCTTCAAGGGGTCGCTAGCGCCCCCCAGGAGGGCGATTTCATATAATGGAAGGGGGAAGCTTGGAGCCAATGGGACGATAGGGAGCGATGGTCACAATAGGGGGCGGTAGGGGGCGCTTGTCATAAAAGGGGACTTGCATCTAATTTAAGAACAGAAACCACGTTAGATTGTGAGTTCGGGAATCTATTTTTTTCTATGTTTAAATGTTTACTCAATTGCTGTAATCGAAGGGTATCACAGTAGTATCATTATCAATTGTCCTTAGAACTTGGGCGCGTAAACGTTTCTGATTTGATAAATAAACTACTTAATAGGCTTTTTAGGTCATAGTTTATTTTATCTACATATGTTCATATTTTAATGTGTAAATGTTCATTTAAAAATAAACGCTCAAGATAACATTGACATAGAATAATTGAACTTTTTTTTGTAAACAATGAAAACATTGAAAAAATCGATCGTGACGAAAGCTCGCTAGTATGGAGATATCAATCTTTCCTGCTCGCTAGTATGGAGATATCAATCTTTCCTTCTCGCTAGTATGGAGATATCAATCTTTCCTTCTCGCTAGTATGGAGATATCAATCTTTCCTGCTCGCTAGTATGGAGATATCAATCTTTCCTGCTCGCTAGTATGGAGATATCAATCTTTCCTGCTCGCTAGTATGGAGATATCAATCTTTCCTGCTCGCTAGTATGGAGATATCAATCTTTCCTTCTCGCTAGTATGGAGATATCAATCTTTCCTGCTCGCTAGTATGGAGATATCAATCTTTCCTTCTCGCTAGTATGGAGATATCAATCTTTCCTGCTCGCTAGTATGGAGATATCAATCTTTCCTGCTCGCTAGTATGGAGATATCAATCTTTCCTGCTCGCTAGTATGGAGATATCAATCTTTCCTGCTCGCTAGTATGGAGATATCAATCTTTCCTACTCGCTAGTATGGAGATATCAATCTTTCCTGCTCGCTAGTATGGAGATATCAATCTTTCCTTCTCGCTAGTATGGAGATATCAATCTTTCCTTCTCGCTAGTATGGAGATATCAATCTTTCCTGCTCGCTAGTATGGAGATATCAATCTTTCCTGCTCGCTAGTATGGAGATATCAATCTTTCCTGCTCGCTAGTATGGAGATATCAATCTTTCCTGCTCGCTAGTATGGAGATATCAATCTTTCCTTCTCGCTAGTATGGAGATATCAATCTTTCCTGCTCGCTAGTATGGAGATATCAATCTTTCCTTCTCGCTAGTATGGAGATATCAATCTTTCCTGCTCGCTAGTATGGAGATATCAATCTTTCCTGCTCGCTAGTATGGAGATATCAATCTTTCCTGCTCGCTAGTATGGAGATATCAATCTTTCCTGCTCGCTAGTATGGAGATATCAATCTTTCCTGCTCGCTAGTATGGAGATATCAATCTTTCCTTCTCGCTAGTATGGAGATATCAATCTTTCCTGCTCGCTAGTATGGAGATATCAATCTTTCCTTCTCGCTAGTATGGAGATATCAATCTTTCCTGCTCGCTAGTATGGAGATATCAATCTTTCCTGCTCGCTAGTATGGAGATATCAATCTTTCCTGCTCGCTAGTATGGAGATATCAATCTTTCCTGCTCGCTAGTATGGAGATATCAATCTTTCCTACATTTTATTGAAACAAGTTCACATTTCTATTTGAACCCTAACAATTGTCACCAGATTAAAAGTATTGCAATATTCTACTCAGTGATGCCCAAAATAAGGCCCGCGGGCCAGATCCGGCTCTCGGCGTGGTTCCTTCCGGCCCGCAGAAACATCGGCCCAAAGTGTAGAAAATCACCCCACAAAAAAAAAAGTTTAAAAAAATCGATCCCTACCTTAGGACTCGCACGATTTCTTTGATGGATTGTGGCACTGATAAAAAGCCAACATATTTGTTTAATACCGATAATGTAGCTCTTTTTAAAGAGCATAACACCCAACATAATAACACAAAAACAAAATAAGGCGGATAGATGAGAATATCTACCAAAAAGAGACAAGTAAATAAGTCTGCTGGAAGACTAGCTACAAAGCTGCTCATATAATCAGCGCAGAACGAAGACATCTTCAGACTTTGAACGCGTAAAAAAAAAGGTGCTTGCTTGCAGTGGGTCATGAAATGAAAGAATGCAGTTGAAGCTCATGACAAGGAGGGTGAAGGATTTGGTCTAAAAGCTCCTTTCAAAACTGAGACACAGGGCAGCAGATTTCGAAATGTATTCTATTGCCGCTAACGAGTCCACCGACATATCCGCTACTGATCAAAACTCTTGGTATTTATTTGCGGCACAAACAGAAACTTAGAAATCCTAGAGAAGTCAGTAGCTTTTATGAACATGCATAAGACCCCCACTGGCATAGAACCTGTTGAAAGAAGTTTCAACCATCACAAAGGATACTCCAAATTGTTGTTTCATTTATGTAGCAAGATGTGGCCCGCGACACGAGAGTTGGAAATTAAAATGGCCCGTGGGCCGAATAAGGCTGGGCATCACTATTCTACTTTGAATGACAGCATTTTCAAATAAGTTTATGAAACCAAGTTAGCTACACGAACATTGTTAAAAAGTGTTAAAAACTTATCTGTGACACAAAAAAACACTTTTTGGGGGGGGGGGGTAAGGGGTGAAATATTATTTTAAAATTGTGTATTTGTGTAGCTTATAGCGACTTATGGGGCACCATCAGTGGTTGGACGCTACAATGGCTTCATAATAAATATAGAATAAAGAAAATCCAGATCTATCCACTATTCACTTTGCGAATTGTGTTGCACAAGGCAACATCTTGTTAAAATTTTAGCACACACTCGTATTCCTATTAGAATCTAATTATAAAAACAGTGAATAGAATACAAAGCCACGCCGATAATAACAAACAGTCTGTGTGAAACAAATGATCAGCCACATGTTCAACTCTTTGTGTTCTATATCTTATGCTGCTTTCAAAGGGAGTTAAATTGCTCGTTTTGTTAAAACTCTTTAATACAATTTTGGAATAATTTCAGAAGTAGGACGATCCATCGGTTGGCGATGACTTAAAGAAGGCTGGAAAATATTTTGTTTTACAAGGTAGGCATCTAAAGCCAATGAATGAAACCGACCTCCGAATGCAAGAAATTGACTTTAATTGATTATATCAATTCTTTTTATTGAGATATGAAATCTACTTTAAAGGGTTTTACAATCTCACATGACTTGTTTGTTGAGTAATTAATTACTGCTATTCTACTCAATACAACGTCTATGCAATTCCCCTAACAATGCTTTATGAAGAACTCAAGATTCGCTTCTAGGGTGTAATACATTTAAACATTTAAATAATTAATGACAATGTTTAAACATCTGTTACTCATGTTCATAATGAGTTGCAGAGGAAAAAAATCGAATTAGAAACTTTTGTCTTCAGAAAAAAAAATCGTTAAACTAGGGAAGCACAACAGAGATAGGGCTGCACTTCGATGTTCCTGTAAACTTCCAAAAACTTTTTGTCGAAAATGGAAACATTTTTAACATTTTGGTTTGGTTTGGTTTGGTTGTGGTTTAGGCACATCGGGACAATTTTAGGCCATGTCGTGCCTGCATCATATTAAGGACTACTCTCTCTCTCTACATAACAGGGGCTAAATTCTATACAGTTAAATCATTAAAATCAAGGTCTATTCACGGTTAAAATAGTAAAGGTAGTAAAAATTTAATCATTTGGTAAAAATCTAATGTAAATAGTACATGTTTACAGGTTCATAAATCAGATCTTCGTAGACAACCCCACTTCCCGGATAAAGCCCAGTACCTTCCCAGGAAAATACGTGTTACAAACTTACAAAGTAAGCAAAGAAATGGACTGGACGTAGCGACTAGAGGAGACAGTCGCCTTACTTTGACCAAGTTTAAGCTTGACATTTCTAATATTGGAGGAGGCAAAATGTTCCCATTAGCTTAATTTTGTTCCCTTGTCAATTGAGCAAATAAAAATATATAAAAAATAAATAAAAATTTAACCTAAAAATAGTAAAGTAAAGTTCCCCTTTCAGACCTTGTGGTCTATAGGGCAGATGATGTAAAGGTCATCTGATTCTGTGACCTACGGTTAACAAGGGTGTCATGTGGCCAGCACAACGACCAACCGCCTTTACTTTTCCCTAACTAATGTCAGGTACCCATTAGAGCTGGGTGGACTCAGAGGCGCCCAAAGATCCCCAAATTAAAAATCCGTCTTCACCAGGATTCGAACCCCGGTCCCCGGTTCGGAAGCCAAGCGCTATACCGCTCAGCGAACGCGCCTCCTAAAAATAGTAGGCCCTAATATTCATTAGTTAAAAGAGGTCTATTGGAAGGACTGGAAAAAAATTCATGACATTGAGATTAGTTTTTGTAGGTAATCACTGAAAGTTATTGGACATATTTTTTGTAGAATAGTCATACAATGAACGATCTGTTGGCAGCAGGAAAATTAATAAATAAATGACATTTTATTCAAATTTGCTTTCTCACCTTTCTTAATTCGTATTTTTCTTTGAGAGAGGGGGGAGCGCTGGTGGAATTTTTAAGAAAAAGTTATGAAAAGGGGGGCGGTAGGGCAAAAAAGGTTGGAGACCACTTATCTAGACTATCAATAAAATCTGAGCGATTTAGAAATATGTTTTCACCAATTGTTTTAGTTTAGTGCATTTTCACGCTTTTAGCGTTTCTCAATACGCTATGATCCCATGATAAGCTTTGTAAAAAAAATAGGAAATAAATTCCAGAATATTGAGATATATATTTTTATTTGTGGAGTTCTTCCCCTTAGATAACCTTCGATATTTCTTTTTAAAAATAGTATTTATAAAATATTTTTGCTTGTTTTAAGTCTTTCTTGAAACCTGTCGTCCCAAGTCTGTAAAAGGGGAAGTTTCTGTACATTTAAATTGCATTGCGTAATTGACCTGATTAATCATCACTTCAACGGCACGTGTCTCACACTGGTAGGCTACAGTGTGAATCATCGGATGTCCATTTTTTTTTTCAATAAATTATTTCTATTTCCTAACATATATATAAATATTTATGACATTTACACGCAGACATTTATGTCATACATTAACACATGAGGTCAGTGTTGTCAACACTGCACTGCACTGAATAAAAGAGTAACAAACGAGAATACCCAGGCATTGAATTACATTTTTGACGTTACATAATAGCTAGGATGAAATGTTCTATTGGGATAGACCTTGTCGCTCTATTTTTCACAAAGGTTATGTCTGTCTGTCTGTCAGGTAAAAGGTTTAAGATGTGGATGTATATATGGATTTAATCCCCTTATTACGTTTCAACAGTTTTTTTGCCCACTTCCATTCTCGAATCAAGTCGAGATTTAGCGCAATTATTTATAGTTGATGACAATACACGAATCAATTAAAAAAAAAAACAAAAAAAACAATTAGGTAATTAATTATAAATTCTACTTAATGAGGGATGTGGATTCATGTGTGCATATGGATTTAATCCCCTTATTACATTTGACACTTTTTCCCCCACTTCCCATTCACGGGTCCGCGAGATTTTGCAAAATTATTTATAGTTGATGACAATACACGAATCAATCCAAAAAATTACCCAGCTAGTTAATCATTTATAGCACTAATAAATTAGTTTTGTTTTATATAACAGAAAGGGAGCTAAACCCTGTAATTTTCAGATAAATGGCAGTAATTAGTGGTTATTTTCCATTTGGAGCTTTGTTTTTAAAAAGTATTCTTTTTTCTCTACTCCTTGATTACTGTTCCGACTATACGTTTGCATTCTCTTCGTGGTGGGCAGGAAACAATGTGTGTATTTGGTAGTGGGCTCTGACTATTTACTAGAGAATAATTACTAGCTGGTCGCCCACTTTAACGGTATACGGATGTATGTCAACATGACATATGACCATTTAAAATCGACACTAGCAGCTTGGAAATAGATCCACATGGAGAGCGAACATAAAGGAAGGCTCTTGGATTGCAGATGCCATACACAACAGAAACAGAAAAAAGGGTGGAAATACAACAGCGCCTGTGATTACATATGCCCGACCTGTGACCGCAACTGTGTATCAAGGATTGGCCTCTTTAGTCACACAGTAAGTTGCAAAGGGAAGATTTGATATCTCGAAATGTAAAATTCCACAGAATTACTAGCTATCTGGCCACACAGTGAAAAAAAGTTAAAAGTTCATCTTTCAGACCTTGCAATATATAGGCCAGATGATGTAAAGGCCATCTGTTTCTGTGATCCACGGTTAACAAGGGTGTCATGTGGCCAGCACAACGACCAACCGCCTTTACTTTTCCCCAACTAATGTCAGGTAACCATTAAAGCTGGGTGGGCTCAGAGGCGCCCAAAGATTCCGAAATTTAAAATCCCAGTCTTCACCAGGGTTTGAACCCTGGACACCGGTTCGGAAGCCACACTCTTTACCGCTCAGCCACGTCACCTCCCACAGTGTGAAAACTGTGTGGATAACACGTGACTAGATCTTGGCAATAATAAAGGGGATGTAAACGTATCAACCACTATAAATAAGGATTGGCTGGTTTATAAGGAAGGAATACTCTTCGAGGGCTTGCACTTTACAAAATGAAAGTTTGCATTTACCTCGAAACTGAAGCTGACCATACTTTAGTGCAAGTATGAAAGACAGAGAAACAGAGAACGGGGGAGAGACAGAGAAACAGAGAACAGGGGAGAGACAGAGAACAGGGGAGAAACAGAGAACGGGGGAGAAACAGAGAAACAGACTTATGTTAATTCATCTGCTTGTTCACAATTTTTTCTACTAATTGTAATTAGTAGCACTAATGCGGGAGAGGTGGCAGAGTGGCCCAAACCGCTTGACTACAGTTTGGTCACCTAAGAATGGGACTCGAGTTCGAGTCCTCAAAAGAGTACGAAGGTATGTGCGATAGAAAAGATTAGTAAAAAGAAAAAAGTATCACCTTTCTCAAATAGTCACCTATACTATCAATCACCCAGGTACAGGTGAAGTAAATACTGGTGCAGATGACAAACATTTTCATGTGTTTGACACGCGCCAGGTGACATACATTATGATCACCACTGCGAACCCCAGGCTACGGCATCTCTACGTGGTCTGGGCTGCTCTGGAAAACGTCGGCTTTGGAGGTCTGGTCTACGGCTGGGGTTCTCTAGTGTACGTCTTAAGGGATGAAGGCCTCTACCTGGATTTGTGTGAGAATCTTACTGATGTAAATCCTGGGTTCAGGTGAGCTGTTTTAATAGTATAATATATACTGAAATAGCATTCAAAAAGTTTGAAATTATAAAGATTTATGCAAAATAATGTTTATTTCATTTTTAAGATTACTGCTAAAAAAAAAAGAAATATAAGTGTAAATCGTTTAAAAAATCAATGTTAAGTGTGTAGTGTGGGTGTGTAGTTTGGGGTGTGTAGTGAAAGCTGTTTTTTTTTAAACGTGTATTGTGTTTTTATGTGGTGTGTAGTGTGTGGTTGTGAGGTATGTATGGTGCAGTGTGTGGTGTATAGTGATTGTAACGAACAGAGTGTAGATCTAGAGTGTGGTGTGTATTGTATCATTGGCATTTATGTAAGATGTGTGATGTGTGGTTTTTAGTGTGCGGTGTGATTGAATATAATGAACGTGTGTAGTGTGATGTGCAGTGTGTGGTGTGTAGTGTGTAGTGCTTAGTGTGTAGTGTAGTGTGTAATGTGTTGCGTGTAGTGTGATGTGTTGTGTGTGGTGTGTAGTGTAGTGTGTGGTGTGTAGTGTGTGATGTGTAGTTTGTTGTTTGTATTGTGACTTGAAGTGTGTTATGTGTATTGAATATAATGTACAGGGCGTAGTTTGCGATGTGTAGTGCGTCTTGTTCTTAATGTGCGGGGGTGTTATGTGTGGTGTAGAGTGTGTGATATGTAGTTTATATCGTGTGTGTGCGTTGTGTAACGTTTAGTGTTTGTGTATGTTTTTGCAAATTTTTTGGTTATTAAACTCGCGACTTTGTCATTTCAGGTCATAATCTATTCTTAGACTCGAACACTGACAAAACACACACTAACACTCTGGTGTGGTGCAACAGTCAGGTCATAGTTCATTGCTCACAGGGAAACAGAAACACAGAGAGGGGGGGGGGGTTGTGCCCATATCTTTTACCAAACAATGCACCAGTACATAAAAATAAGTGCAGTACAATGCATAACGCTACATTACCTATTAACAACTTTAATCCACTAATCTCATTGTCCGGGACAGCCAAATCAATACATGTGTGTTATCAGACAACTATCCTGCTCCCCAAGCTCTTTACAAACATCTCTTCTCTTTTTTTAAAAAAAACTTAGAGCTATGGGAAAATAAACCCAAAGGTCATCCATTTTTTCAAAGCTTTTATCAATTCACTCTGTCTGTCTGGTAAAAGGTTTGTTCACGTTATTTCTTCGACACCCAATCTTGGATCAATCTGAAATTTTGCACAATTATTTCTTTTACGTGACAAAATAAGAAACAATAAAAAAAAAAGTTAATTAACTTTAAGTAATAAATTATTATGTTTGTTATCTGCAACAAGGGAAAGAAATCGTAAGCTAAATTTGTTCCTTTACAGGTCGACGCTTTAAAGTTTGAAGCTAACAACATAACTATAAAATCTTCCACTTCATAAGCACTTCGCTAGCACAGTGGGTGGAGTGTCAGTTTAAGGAGGCTTAAGTACTGAGTTCGAATTCAGGTCGTTACCCTTTTTTTTAAATATTAATGCATTTAAAAAGTGATCACCCAGATACCTCCTTCTTTCTCTCCTACCCCTTTACAACTGGCTCAGACAAGTGAGAGGATCATAGCGTGTTGAGAAAGATAAAAGCATGAAATAGTGCTAAACACCAACAATTGGTAAAAACAAATTTCTAATCGCAGATTTATTTTTATTAGCCTGAATCTATTACAAATTTCATTAGATCACTGAACCAAACTAATTGATACAACTACGATTAGTATAAGCTTTGTTTCCAAAAAAAAATTATTTTTTTTTCAATTATTCATGTTGTTTTATTTCTATCTATATGTACATGCAACTCGGGCGCCATTTTGTCCTCACTGGCTTAGAGAAACGTAGTTGGAAGTATGTAGCCTCTGAAAGAGACGCCGGAGAACTGAAAGCCGAGGGACAAACATTGGAGTCCCAAAGAAAAGCCCCTGCCGAAGACAGGCGCATTAGGCGATAGGAAAACGTAAATAGACTTTGTCCACGTGATTGGGTCCAAAGTATGTAGGTCGCAACTGATTTTGCGTAATGGTGTGAAATAGTGCACTCATCCTTTATCTTCGGAATCGAAGACATTACCATTAGTTGCTTTTTGAATCTTGATAGAGACCATATTAAAGTAAAAAAAAGAAGCCAAATCATTTCTTTTTAAAAATAATTCCAACATTCATCATATATTCATATTATGGGTGAAAACAATACGAAGTGTTGTCACTGGTAGGAAATATTTTTTATTTTTAAAAATCGGCTATTGTGGTTTTCCTAGAGATTTGACAGTTTATGAAGGATGCGCAGTGGTGTACAGCGTGGGGAAAAAAATCACTCGCTAGTCTGCCACAAAGTGAAAACCTTGCTTTGAACGTTATAATTTTTTTGGAATTTAAATTTGGCTCAGGTCGTGATATCAAATAAACTGAATTGTTCCAAATGGCGAAAAACATTTTTTTTAAATGAAGTCACACGGCTTCAACGGTAATACTCCTTGCAGTAATGAAGCATAATATATGTATATATATATTGAATGAGAAATTATCAGTGTCATAAAGAAGGTTTAGTTTTAAAAAAAAACAAGCACTTTTTTTTTGGTATTACTGGGTTTGTCTTAAAGAGTTACTGTGAACAGGTCCTAGAACTCCTAAAACAAGTAAACTTTTTTTTTAAAGTTGTTGTTGTTTTTTTTAATCTATTCTTCCTCTATGAAGCTGATGACTTTTTGTACGAGCGATTATTTCGCTCTCAATAACTAACGTATGATAGATTTTAAAAAAAAATACTTTACCCTTCAAGATTATTAGAGAGTACTGTAAACATGCCACAATAAAAGTCTACACTAAATTTCTTCTCTCTTTAAGGCATTTAGGATTCTGGCAACGCCAACGACTAGATTACTTTTTGGCACATTAGATCATAATTAGTTAATTTTAATGTTATCTGTATATACTTCATGCTCTTGCAGGAACGAAACAAATAAAGATTGCCATGCCAGGTCCTCGAAGCTGGAGCTCGTCTACACGTTCGCTTCCGTCAGTGTGGGCGTCGGGAGCTTCGTCTTAGGTCAGGTCAACCTCAAGTGGGGCACGAGAACGTCCAGGATAATAGCCTCGTAAGTTCCTTTTAATGTCACGGGGACCTCAGGCTCAGTAACCTGCATGCTAACGTGTTGTTTTTTTTGTATATTAATAAAGCTTTTATAACCTCACGCTGTCTGTCTGTCTGGTCAAAAGTTTGCACACGTTTTTTCTCCCACACCCAATTTCGAAATAAGCTGAAATGTTGCACAATTATTTCTTTTACCTGGCAACACAAGAATCAATTTAAAAAAATAACCAATCAGTTAATTAGCTATTGGCAATTAACTAGTTTGTTTAGTATCTCGAACAAGGGAAAGAATTTGTACTTGACTGAAGTGATTGTATTGAATCAGTCCCCTTTATAGGTCGTGGTCTGACTCACTTAACGTCTGAGTCTTATTGAACGATAAGAAACTCGGAACTTTGGGCCCATGAAATCTCCCCTTTATTGGATTGTCTAAACTACTGTCTGGGAGGATCCAAGCAGAATAATGTGTTACATCCCTATTACCGAAGGCTCGTATCCCAAGACGCTTGGATTACAGGCGAGGCCGACGGTCGAGCACACTGGGGAAATTCCCACATATTTCTTCTTTGAACTACATGTATGATTAATCTCGTTTAAGAGACATTTATTTAGAATGCACATAGGTAACATTAAGATAATCGAATCTTTCCTGTGATGATACTGGAAGGAATGCTTTAGGTTCAGAGTTAGAAAACCACATGAAGGTACAGAACAAGTTTGATCATTATCTTTGATCTTTATCTTTCGGTTTGACAACGCCAGGGTGGCGGTCTGGAACGCTGAACTCGTAGATGATCCCAAGTTTGTAGGGGATTTCGTCCATGAAGTACTGAGACCTTGACGGACAAACTGTTGAGACGTTGAGACGTTTCTTCTGCGGAATGTGAAAATTCAACTATTTCGTCTGTAACATTCACTCTTCACGCAAACTGACTCAGTGAAACCTTCTGTGGAGATCACGACCAATAACACTCATGATATAAACAAGTTATCCTTTCAGACCTTGTGATCTATGGGGCAGATGATGTAAAGGCTATCTGTTTCTAAGGACCAAAGTTAACCACGGTGCCATGGAACCAGCACAACAACCAACCGCCTTTACTTTTCCCCAACTAATGACAGGTACCCATACGAGCTGTGTGGACTCAGAGGCGCCCTACAGATCCCAAAAGTAAAAATCCCAATCTTCACCAGGATTCGAACACGGGACCCCGGTTCGGGAGTCAAGCGCTTAATTGCTCAGCCTCCAACAGTCATAATATACCAGTTTTAACCCTGGTCATTTTAGGAAGAATAAGCTAAAAAAAGAATTTAAGATGCTGTATTTGTGTATCCCTTTAGCAACAAAAAACAAAAAAACTTAGTAAACCACGGCTATACATCCACAGAAGGCGAAACAAGATAAATACCAAAAATCCTTTTTTAAAAAACAAAGCTTCCTTACAACTATATCTATCAGTAATGTAAAAATTATTTCCCTTATTCGATATCAAACAAAATATTTAATTACGAATGATTAATTGAATAATTTGTACTTTTTTTTTTATTCAATTATATTTTGTTAGGTACACTAAATAATTGTTTAAAGTGTCAACTTGATCGGAGAATGCGTGAGGGAGAAATAGCGTTAACAATTATATAAGGGGACTTAACCCTACAAATTTAGCCATATCTGTTAATACTAAATGATTAGTTTCCCTTGTTGCTATCAAACAGATTAATTAATTGACTAATTGGTTAATTCTTTCTAATTGATTCAATTTTTTCTCAATACTTCAAGAATATTTCCCTTTTTATGTACCAAAAAACAATTAAATAATTAATTAATTAATTCTATTTTTTTTTTTGTTGCTTTTAGTTTGGTGTTTATGATTGGGGCGTTCATGATTGCAGGTGTAACCAATGGTAAGCTAATTTTTTTGTATGTGTAATGTCGCACATAGAATGCCATACATTTGTGTTTGTATGTACTTCTGAAGAGAAGAAGTGCCACTCAGACTTATTTTACATATAAGCTTCTATTTTCTTCAACTTTTGTTTTTCTACATCCTATTTTGTTCTATTTCGATCTCATAGTCATTCTCTAGCCCTACCAGCCGGCCTTGCTTTCAATCAGACTTCATCTCTGACACTAATACCAGGCCTAAGCCTTGCTATCAGTCGGAGTTCATCTCTGGCATTACCAGCAGGTCTCAGCCTTCCAGTCTTGCTGTCAATCAGACATAATCTCTAGACAAAGCCGTTGTCGGCTGGCGATCTGTTAAAATTCTTTTAGTGCATTTTGATTTGAGACTTAAACTCTAAGTCATTGGCTTTCTTAAACTATACTAATTGTGTTTTACCTGGCTGATTCAAGTGACAAAGAGTCTTTATAGTATAACAAGAGAGACATAAAATATCCCTGAATCCTGTCATCCCCACCGCTTTATTTTTAATTGTTCCACTTAGTGAATTTCTAATGTAACTCAGACACACCCTGGCTGATATTCCCTGGACTCTCCTGTGCTGCATTTGGTGGCATTGCTTTTCTCACCACAAACTACCAGATCGCAAACTTGTTTACCGTGGGCAGAGGGGCAGTGGTTGGTATACTGAATGGAGCCTTCGATTCCTCAGACGGCATACAACTGATGATTAAAGTAAGGATCTTTTTTATATAGTCTGTTTTTGTTGTGCCAGCCTATTATTGCTTAGTGTTTACATGTTAACTAGGCGAGTCATGATTGGGTTATGTTATCGCGCAAACATGAAACAACTCAAGTGGTTGGAGTGGAAATTTCCAAAGGCTAAAAATTGCAGTTTAATAATTACGTCACTATTGCTATGGGAAGAAAAGATGTTGATAGTACATTTAACAAGTAATACTTTATCCTCAAATAGTAGCCTTTGGAAAAGTACAACATAGATAAAAACATTATTAAAGTTATCCAGAACCTCTACACGGTGCGGTGTACTTCAACAATAATATTGGGGACTGGTTCAAAACCACAGTTGGAGTAAGGCAATGCTGGCTACTTTCACAAACACTTTTCAATATCTCCCTTGAAAGGATAATGGAAGATGTTCTCGAGGGTTATGAAGGTACAGTAAGCATTGGAGGAAGAAGAATGACTAACTTGCGCTTCGCAGAGATGACATTGATGTCCTAGCAGGGAAAGAAGAAGAGGATCCTAGCAATGGAATTGAGATGCCACAGAAGGATCTTAAGTATCACATTCAGAGACCGCATCACAAACCAAGAGATTAGAGACACGGTTTCTTGCAGCAATTGGACCCCAGGCCGACCTGCTAACTATCGTAAAAAAAAAAAACACAAGCTAAAAATCTGTGGACATATTAGATCTTCGGGGCTCGCAAAGACCTTCCTTCAGGGAACAGTACCAGGAAAAAGAAGAGGCAGACAGAGAAAGCGATGGTAGGACAACATAAAAGAATGGACGGGCCTACCATTGAGAGAAGTTCTTCTAAGTAAGGCAAAAGACAGAGAGGAATGGAGAAAGACGGTCGACGAATCTTGAATGGTGCCCCATCGGTCCAAAGGGATAGGTAAAGGTAAAAAAGTAAGTAATCTATGTTAAGGTTTGGTCTGTTGCAGTTAGCTCCATACACTTCAAGTGAGTAAAGGAATGACATTTACCCACAAATTCCAAGGTCATGATCTAATGACTTTTCTTCTATTTCTTTTGTAAAACGAACTAAATAATATACTGATGGGGCTCTGTGGCTGAGTCTTGTCTTCGGAACCTTGGGTTCTGTGCTTGAATCTCGGTAAAGACTGGGATTTTGAATTTCGGGATTTTGAGGGCGCCCATCCCAACTCTAATGGGTGCCAGACTTTAGTTGGGAAAAATTAAAGGCGATTTGTCGTTGTGCTGGGCACATGACAGTCTGGTCGTTAAATTTTTGGCCAAAAAAGGAGATGATCTTAACATCATCTGCCCCTATAAATAGGGTAGATAGGGAAACACTACTGCTAGATTGATTGGTTAATTTTGGTAAATTGATGCTGATGCTGATTCTCCGTTAGAGTAAGTCGTTAATATATTTCTTTTGCTTCAGTTTGGCTACGAGAGTGGTGTATCAAGAAGAACCTCCTTCCTGGTCCTAGCCTGCACTCACACCTTGACCTTTGTATCTACGTGTTTCTTTCTGCCTAAAGACTTCATTCATGCTCCACACCAGACAAGCGAGCCTCTCGACTGGGATCACAGTAAGTCCACACTGTCTCACATTTCGACCAACAACTTAAACTAAAAAAAAAAAGAATGAGCCAAGGGAGTTAAAATAAGTAGGAATCTTTCCAACAGAAGGTTCTGGTTCTTGCTTTTCCATTGGAGAAGCTAATTTTAGAGATGGTATATAAATATAAGTCTACTTTTGTGAATCTAACATTAAAATTAAGTTGTGCGTTAATAGCGAGTGTTTAATATTTTCATAGTTTCTAATTAGAGAATTAAATTGTTTCATTTCATAAAGAGAAATTCTGTAAGGTCGTTACCTCAATAAAGTTTTCTTGTGTACACTTAAGTAATAAACTGCTATTAATCATTTCTTTATGAGCACAAAATATATGTTACTTATTCCACCGTGTTGCGGTACTGACTTCAATATTGGCTTGATGACAAGTCTACTATGGAAACTTGTTCCAGTCTGTCTCCTTATGGAAGTTTCTGTACTAATAATTTGGAAAAAGCAATCATAGTAATAGTTACTTTGGACTTCTTAGCGTGTAAACAATGGCGCAAGACACACGACTTATACACAACGTGATTATGACTGAGTGATGTCCAGGAGCATTGTTTGCGTTGATTAGCCCACTTTTAATTATATATTGTTTTAAATAAAAACATTTACAATAGAAATTCATGCTAATAAACGCACCAACAATAACTTTTATCATTATGTTTCTCGGAATTTTATTTGGGCTTCCAGGTCTCCATAGAAACGAAAGACAATTACTTTCAAAAGATTACCAGTTTCAAGGACCTCGTTTGCATGAGTTGTGAACACATGGATAATACATGTGTTCGTACATGTGTCTACAATAGAGAACAAAATCATTTGAACAATTTCTTAAAACGTGAAATTACTGTTTTTAGCGGTCTCCGAAAGGGGAGAAGACGCTATTAGTTTTGTGTGGAATGTCTGTCCGTCCGTCTGTCCGTATGTCCCGTTTAGATCTCGTAAACTAGAAAAGATAGTGAAAATCCCACATCATAATATTTTAGACCATTCAAAGTTCTGATGCAACGGCTACTTTTTTCTTTTCTGAAATTGAAAAGTCTAATTTTTTAAATCACTTATGCAAGAAGTTTTTTCACAAAAATACACCACTTTTACATTTATTGACTATTAGTAGTAACAATCTCAAGAGACTCCTCAGTAGGGGAAATACAAATTTTGAACACATTTATGCAAGACGGTTGTAGAATTTTTGTCAATTTTTTTTTTTACATTTGTATTGCTAAAGTAAGTTATGTCATACTAACTAATACATTTACAAAAAAAAAAATGGTTACTTTTTTAAAGAGAAAAAATCTATTTAGTATGCAAATAAGTTGGACATAATTTTAAAAAAAAATAATTTCATATTATCGCGTGAACTGCAGCGCCATACCATGTGACAGATACATTATAGTAAAGAATTTTTTTTACGGAAATGTTATTTTTCGAGGAGTAAGATATTGTCCATTTACAAAACAATTAGAGCAATTATACATTCATTATAAGACATTAGTTAGGCCAGGTTCACATCTGACTTCACATTCACTTTCATCTATCCCTTGGTCTGTGGACCGCTGGGGCACCACAAAAAATCCGTCAACCTTCTTTCTCCATTCTTCTCTGTCATTTGTCTTTGATAGAATTTCATTCTGATGTTTTTTTCTGAAAATATTGAAACCTGCCTTTTTACCAGCCTGGGTGGACTACTTCAGGGGCTGTCTTTGTAACCTTGTTTCTAGTGTGTTTGACAATGTACATAACGAAACGATGACTTTAAACTATAAAATGTAGATATCAATAACTCCATCTTAATAACGAAATCTCCTGAAGTAATTGAAAAAGCTGAAATGAAAAGGATTTCTTATTCGTAACTCCATAAACCTCTTCAGATTGTAAGATCTTATCTTTTTTAACCTACTTTGTCTACTATATGTATTGTCTACTATATGTATTGTCTATGGTATGTATTGTCCATTATACCATTGTCTATGGTACATATTGTCTACTATACGCATTGTCTATGGTATGTATTGTCCATTATACCATTGTCTATGGTACATATTGTCTACTATACGCATTGTCTATGGTATGTATTGTCCATTATACCATTGTCTATGGTACATATTGTCTACTTTACCATTGTCTATGGTATGTATTGTCCATTATACCATTGTCTATGGTACATATTGTCTATTATACCATTGTCTATGGTATGTATTGTCCATTATACCATTGTCTATGGTATGTATTGTCTACTATACCATTGTCTATGGTACGAATGGTCTATTATACCATTGTCTATGGTACATATTGTCTACTATACCATTGTCTACTATAAGCATTGTCTACTACACGCATTGTCTACTATACGCATTGTCTACAATACACATTGTCTCTGTCGAAAAACAAAAGGTTTCTTGTATTTTTACAGAAGACCCCAGGAGGAAGCAGTCAGCAGCAGAGCCAGAAGGAAGCTTCCGGCATCTATTTCGGCACCTCTGTAGCTCGAGTTATCTCCTCCATTTGTGTTGGTTGTCAGTTCTGTATCTCAGGTTCAGCGCAGTCCTGGGCTCCATGAACAGAACTCTGCAGAGGCAGCTGGTCTCACAAGATGAAGGTAATATTCAAGACTAGACACAGACAACATGGACATTTAGATACAGATGCTTCTAACCTCTTCAAAATCAATACTGATGTGGGAAGGGGGGGGGTACATCTTCTTTAGTTTTCTTCTTCATTTTGAGCAAAATTAATTGGACCTATCAGATAACTTCAATCTGATATAAACGGTAACTATATAACACAAATATACATTACAATAAAGGAAGAGTCTGAGAAAGTTACATGCCTCTTACATATCTATAGGACAGGCGATGTAAAGGTCAGCTGTTTCTATGGCCGAAAGTTTACTATGGTGTCATGTGGCCAGCACAACGACCAAACACATTGTCTTTCCCAAACTGATGTCAGGTAACCCATTGAGTTGAATGGACTCAGGGGCGTCAGGAATGTCCCGAAATCTTTACCGAGATTTGAACCCGAGAACCCTGGGTTTGGAAACCGATCTCTTTGACACTCGGCCACTATGCCCCGAGGAGTCAAATATCTTGTCCGAATTTTACCATTGACTCGATAAGTGAATCTCATCGCTAATGTTATTATCTCCTTTTCATGCATATAAATTGCTCAAAGGCATTTTATTTTTATTTTATTTTATTTTTGACAGAGGGTTTTTTTTACATTTCTAACGACTGTTTCTTTCTGATTGTCTTGTTCGGATAGATTAAAAAGAAAACAAAAAGATAACTTTTTATAGAATAACATTTTAAAACGTTCTTCAACATTTATATAACACTTCATTTGCAAATACAACTTTATATTGAAACTATATTGATTTGATTAAAAAAAAAAACACACCACTACATGTACTGTAACACAATGGAAAGTATATATTATTTTGTTTTTTGTTTCTGACAGTGAAAAGCCACATATATATTAAGTAAGATTAGATGGCGTTTTAAAGGGAAGAAAGCAATATAAAAGACATGTGCTAATAAGTTCAAAGATGATAGTTTAATTCATAAGTCATGTGATCAGTCAGCAGGTTCACTAACATTCTGTTATACACCATGATGGGAGGCATTGTGACGTCACCGCTGTCCGGGGCCTTCCTGGAATTAAACGTCGTCTGCTTCAAACGTAAGTAGCATTTACATCCCTTTATTTCAATTTGTTGTGTGTCGACCTTAAGCGGACTCCAAAGTTCTGGTGCAACAGCTCCATCTTTTTTTGTTACTGAAAGTGAACCTTTTAACTGTTTTAATTAAGTATGAAAACAGTTTTTTTCAATAATAATACACCATTTATACAACTATTCACTATTAATACTAAATCACATAGCAGACTAGTGTAAAATCTAACGCAAATAGCAACACTATGTTATTAAAAAATTTATGTAAACGGTTTCGCTTCTTTATACATAGTTCGTCCATCGTGGTTCGATGATGACCACCTTGTCATCCAGGGGGGCTGAGGGCTTTGCACTGGGGTTTTGTGCCTCCTCATGTGGCTGGTGAGACCTATGTGAGCCCGGAATGTTCGGCCGCACACTGGGCAGGTTATTCCAGCTGGAGCTAGTGTCGTGGGCCTTGCTTTTCTTTTAATGTTATAGTCTTTAAAAAAAAAATTGTATTTCTAAATGTATATTACTTACTAACATTTTAAAGAAAGTGTTTACTTAACGTTTTAAACGAGAAATTATTCATTTTGTATAAGTCAAGTTTTTTCTCAAAATTGCAAGATTCATCTCCCTTTTTAATATAAAAACAATCATTTATAATGAACACTAATTAATTTACTTATTAGTTTAAAAATTGTATTGGTTCGTGTGTTGTCACCGACAAAGTTTCATTTATTTTTTCTCCTCTTTTATTTTATTTTTTTATTTTACTATTAAATCTGAGTCGCTACCAAATTCTCTTTAGATTGTAGCAGATCGTCGTTCGCTCAAACTATGAAGCCATTGGTGATTCCCCTAGCATTGGCGACTACGTTTGGCGCTGTGATGTCAACTCTCGTACTCTTTGAGAACCCTTCCAACCTGTACGCTGTTTTTATCTTCATCTTGTTATTACGCTCTTCCCTCTTCACTTTCAGCTGTGCCTACATAATACACATGTAAGTACTCTGAAGAACATGCCTATTTTTAACATATGTAAGTACTCTGAAGTACATACCTTCATTATACACATGTAAGTACTCTGAAGTACACGCCTACATTATACACACGTAAGTACACTGAAGTAAACACCTACATTATGCACACGTAAGTACACTGAAGTACACGCCTACATTATACACACGTAAGTACACTGAAGTAAACACCTACATTATACACACGTAAGTACACTGAAGTACACGCCTACATTATACACACGTAAGTACACTGAAGTAAACACCTACATTATACACACGTAAGTACTCTGAAGTACACGCCTACATTATACACACGTAAGTACACTGAAGTACACGCCTACATTATACACACGTAAGTACACTGAAGTACACGCCTACATTATACACACGTAAGTACACTGAAGTACACGCCTACATTATACACACGTAAGTACACTGAAGTACACGCCTACATTATACACACGTAAGTACACTGAGGTAAACACCTACATTACACACACGTAAGTACACTGAAGTACACGCCTACATTATACACACGTAAGTACACTGAAGTAAACACCTACATTATACACACGTAAGTACACTGAAGTACACGCCTACATTATACACACGTAAGTACACTGAAGTACACGCCTACATTATTCACATGTAAGTACTCTGCAAAAAACAAATTGCAAGGTTAATTGTATAAGTCATGCTGTTAATTGTATAAGTCATGCTGTTAATTGTATAAGTCATGCTGTTAATTGTATAAGTCATGCTGTTAATTGTATAAGTCATGCTGTTAATTGTATAAGTCATGTTGTTAATTGTATAAGTCATGTTTTTAATTTTATAAGTCATGCTGTTTATGTTAAACTTAATGTTGTTGTTTATTTGTCTACTGTCAAGGTTTCCAAGTCAATACCTTGTCAGCATAATTGGTATCACGACGCTGATTGGTAGCTCAGTATCGTTGTTCCAGCATGCAATATTTGAATGGTCAGAATACAGACCGGAAATACAGGTAGGAACATTCTTTCACTTTGTTGAACTTCAGCATTGTTTTCAAAAGCTTATATCAACTCACTCTGCCTGTCTGTCCGTCCGTCTGGTACAATTTTTTTACACGTTATTTCTCCCACACCAATTCTCGGATCATGCTGAAAGTTTAAGACAAGAATCAATCAAAAAATTAATTTATAAGTTAATTAGTACTGGTAGTTAATTACTTTGCTTGGTATCGAACAAGGGACAGAAATGATTGTACTTGACAGATATGGCGGTATAAAGTTGAATTACTCTTTATACTTTATGTAGAAAATAAGTTCGTTGCCTAAACGTTTGAAACTGAAAATAGATAGCTATGAGACCTTCTATTTTCATAAGCACCTCGCTTGCACAGTGGTTAGTGTATTTACTTGAGGAGGCTTGAATTCAAGGTCATAAAAATTTTGTTTTCATAATATACTTTTAAAAAGCTATCACGGTTACCTTCACCCACATACCCGTTTCTTCCCCCCCCCCCCCCCGCCCTCTCCCCCTCTTTTCTTAACGTCCAGACAAGTGATAGGATCATAGCGCATGGAGAAAGTTAAAAGCATGAAATGGCGCTAAACAAAAACAGATTTATTATTGTTAGTCTAGATCTAGTACAAATTTAATTACATGACTGATCCAAACACATTAATACCACTATCAATTACACTTTATATCAGCTTTTTTAATATATTATTTATTTATTTTTTTTGTTGTTGTTTTATCTCTACTTCCCCCATCTGAAGGCCAATGTGTTTCTACTCGTTCTGACATGTTTGACCTACATTCACCCAGCCTGGCAGCTAATCAAATGCCACAAATTGGAACAACATACGTTGCTAGGATACGATACTATATGACACAGCACTGAAGTTAAAAATGTTGATTTGCGAAAGAAATAAAACAATTAAAGCCTCAAAAATATCTTTGTGTTTTCTTTCTTGTTCTTGTTGGGTTGTTGTTTTTTTCCAACATGAAATCATGTCATTTGTATTATAATAGTTTCTTATTTGTTTGTTCTCTTTTCTTTTAATAGGCGATTTTCATATATGGAAGCTAATCTGTATATAGCAAGATTATTGTTGTATCCGGTGTATAGAATACAAAAATTAAATTGAATAAAATACTCTGAAAGACACAAAGATAAAGGCACATTCCTCATCCCATATGCTAGGACAAATTTGTACAAATACTCCTTCTTCCCTGGTGCTATTAGAGCATGGAATGGGTTGCCTGAGCCAGCCAGGAAAACCAATAAGTTGGCAGAATTTGTTATCATGCATGACTAGATGCATGATGCGTAGGACGTAGTCATCTTTTTTGAAGCAACGTCTGTATTTTATAAGATAAGATAAGTTTTGATTACCAAAGTATATTAATAAAACAAATAATTTTTTGTACTGTTTCCTGTGTTATATGCTACGATAAAAATCTAAGCTCTTTCGCTTGAAGAACAAAGTCATTAGTATTATTTAATTTCTAACAGTGATTTAGCATTATGACTTTTTTTATTTTGTCTATTTGTTTCAAAATCTTATCCCGTTTTCCTCTTTTCATTTACTGACGTTTTTCTTTAGTTTCCATTCTATCGCTACCACATTTCTTCATTACGATTGGTCACCACTCATTAACACGTCACATTCCATTGATAGGCCTGATGGTATGGTATTGGCGGTAGTGCCAGGGCGCACGGCCAATTTTGACACCCTGTCATCTCCTGGAAGTGGCATTTAGGCTTTGATTCAGATTAAATAAATAAAAAGATGCTTGGCGTAAAAAAAAAGGGATTTAATTAAGGAAATTGCGAGCGAATAAACATTTTCTCCATTACCTCCTTTATAAGAACAGTACATTAGGAATGTCTGTATTAACGAACATACACATATCAAAAGTCTTTCGAAAGCTTGAAAGATCCACTTAATACTAAAAAATACTTATATCCAAAACCATGCTATACCTCAGAAGAAAGTGATAAGGTATTGTTAATTGTGAATACATTTGATTTAAAATATTTAATTTACATACTTTAGTTTGAAGAAAGTGTATATGTTTGAGTTTGTGGAGGTTAAGGCCATTGGTAGACCCACTGTCGTAAATCCGGAGCTGTACCAGTATTTACATATTCCGATCATGCTAGAAACTTTAGAAACTACAGGCGGACACCTCTTAATCACGTGACATTGTTGCCACCCGACGTAAGATTTAAAGTGTTAGCATTAAAAATCAGAAGGAAAAAAAATACTTAAAGATATATGAGACACCGAAAATCCAATATATTTTTTTTCTTTTTTGGAGGTCTCCTTCTTGTAGATTCCCCCCCCCCCTGCTGTAGCCCCATCTGCCCTCTCTTAAGTCCGGCCCTGTGTCTAAGACATAATAATAATAGTTGTTTCAAACAAAAAAAGTCTAAACATATAAAACAAACAATGTACAAACAATATACAATCGTGGTAAGTAATCACTATGTTGTCTGAGACTTATAAGAAAGAACAAGACTTCGTGCTTCAGTCATTTGTGTTGTACTGTCAATACCTTCAGCTAGTTGTGCCAGGGCTAGGCTGACATAGGTCTATGTTCAAACAACACCGGCATTGTTGGCTTACAACTGCACAGCCACTCCTCCCCCCCCCGCCCCGCCCTGCCCTGCCCTGCCCTGCCCTGCCTTTTCACCCCTGACGTAGGCTGGCAGCGCTTCTGCCACGGGAACACATAATTAACAGTTCGGCTTTTTTTTTTTTTGTGTATGTTTCCGATCACCAGGTGTCACACTGGAAGTGATCTGCACACTGCCACAAGTACCAATACACACACACACACGCGTGTGTCACACTGGAAGTGATCTGCACACTGCCACACAACACACACACACACATGTAGCAGATTATAAACAATCAAAGTTGTCTAGTTTACAGAAGGCGTAAGCAGAAGCTGATCGCTTGTGGTATTCGTAATAATTGTACAGGCCTACAGTTCTTACTTTGCTGTTACTTCTTTAGGTACTGTCAATAATTTCCTTTGACTTTCTCTCTCTCTCATTTTAAAGTTTATTCTCGTTTAGTTATTTCAAATTAGAATCAATGTACATAAAAATATTTTTAATTATAGAGTTTTGTGAATTTGTATTCAGGCGTTGTGGCTAAGTGGTAGAGCACTAAGCTTCCGAAACGAGAAGTCCCTGGTTCGAATCTTGGTGATGACTGAGTTTTTTTAATTTTTCGGGATTTTTAGGACGCCCCTGAGTCCATCCATCTCTAATAAGTACCTGAATTTTGTTGGAGAAAGTAATGCCGGTTGGTCATTGTGCTGGCCAGATAACACCCTCGTTAACCGTTGGCCATAGAAACAGATGGCTTTTATATCATCTGTTCTATAAATCGCAAAGTCTGAGAGGGGGAACTTTACTTTTTACTGCTCTATTCAGTTGGATAGATAAAAGAGTTTTATGACACCGCAAGAGATCTTGTTTAGTGTATCTGTACTACAATAATAGGCCTTTGCTTTTATCTAGGTACATAGGTACATTTCGTCGATAATCTAACTTGGTTTCCAAAAAAGTGAAACTAAAAATTAAAAAACAATTTAAAGAATCAAACCATGAACAAAATATAAAACGTGTGTTTATTCATTCAGAATAGTTGGATTCAAAATTTGAATAACTTATTTTATATAAAAAAACAACAACTGTATAACCTGCGTAACAGGAGCAAGGTGTTACTGTATAGTCATAAAACACAGTGACATTGGCTTGTTGAGATTGAATACTTCGATCAGACGTCAAGTATGAAACTTCAGGAGCAAGTCTTGGACTGGGATAGTATCCAGTTTCCCGCTCATCCAATGAGACCAAAGACAGTCAACTGGGTTCACGGTCAGCGCCCCGAGGGGTGAGTACAAAGTGTGCAGTGAAGTGTGACCACACCCTAACATACCAGTTAACTGCTTAACACGTCATATTTACAACATCAATACAATACCTAATACACCAACACACTTCAAATGTATTTATTATACTTTTTACACCAATTTACTACATATTTATTTATAATACTATATAATACTTTATACACGTAAACACTTTATACTTACTTGTTATACGTATATACCCATTCACATATTTACTTATAATACCTAATAAACCTAATCTCTTCATGCTTACTTGTAACACTTTACATATCAATTCATTACATATTTACTTATAAATACATTACCTTATACACCAATACTCTACATATCTACTTGATAAAACCTTATTTACTCTAGATATTTACTTATAAAACCTTATATACCAATGCTTATATCAACTTACTCTATCCGTCTGTCTGTATGTATGGTATGGTAATTTTGCTCACGCCCATTTTCGGATCTGGCATAAACAATATTTGAATCAATAAAACAAAATTAACCAATTATTCAAGTAATTATTTTTAATATTTCGCCTGTTTGTTTGTACGTATGTTTGCATGTTTGTTTACTTTCTGCTTTGTGTTTTATGAGATAGTGGTTAACCAGTACAGCTTTACTGTCACCTTGGTATCCGGTTCGAATCCTATCTGCTGTCTTTTTTTATCACACAGGATTCCATGAGTTCTCGACACTATTCAGGACCATACAATCTTCTGATACGGATATCATGGCAGCTGACTAGACTAAATACATGCATTAAGGGAAAATATCAAAACGAATCGGTTTACACATTGGAGAGGGGGGACATTTTTGCAGATAATAAATCAGTCAAATGACCTGTGGCTTACAGACCTGTGACGTGGCAACGAGCTATTGGTCTAAACTGCCCACTCATGTTTTTTTTTACAAAGTTTATATCAATTCTGTCTTTTTGTCTCCCTCACCTGACCTCAAGTTGACATTTTACACAACTATTTATTGTACCTGACAAAACAGGAATCAATTTAAAAATTAACTAATTAGTTAATAAATCATTGGTAATTAATTATTTTGTTTTGGTATCAAATAGAGGAAATAAATCCAACAGTACTGACATATGTGACTGTATATGTGGAGTTATTCCCTTTATTATATTTTTTCCCGTTTGTTCATAGTCGATGACAATGCATGAATCAATTTAAAAAAAATACCAATTCGTTAATCAATTAGAGGTATTGTATGTAATTGTTTTAAATAGAAAAAGGGAGATATATGGTAATGATTTTGCGTTTGTTTTTTCCCTTAGATAAGCTTTGATTTTTATTTTGAAAAATAAAAAAAAAATTATATTGCTTACTTGTTGTAAAGTGCGGAATGTACACACCAAAGTCCTATCTTTAGGTCCATGGTGTGCACCATTTCATGACCGGAAGCATACCCACAATGCCTGTGTGTGCAGACAGAAAAACAACTTATCACAAGATCAATAAAAAAAAAAATTAGAACATAAAACTCTTGCTTCATTGAACATCATAGTTCGCTTTAAAAGGTAACTGGGTCCAATTCTTAGACGTTTTTTTTTTGTTCAATAAACCAAATGTCTTAGTGGACAAACAAAAAATTTTTCAATCTTCTAAAATCTTCGTACCTATTTCTAAAATTAAAAAATAGTATCTAAAAAATTCTAATCTAGATCTAAACAGGGCACAATATAGAGCAGTGACATTCATAACAAACGAATATTCACATTTGACTAGAGTAACACCTTTAGTAAAATCACTAAATTTAGAAAGCCTTCAGGAGAGACTCTAAAGTAAAGTAGAAATTATACATAAAACACTGAACCATAATCTTCAAATACAAAAACAAAATCTAATAAGTTACTCAAAAAGACACAAAGATAAAGGCACATTCCTCGTCCCATTTGCTAGGACAAATTTGTACAAATGCTCCTTCTTCCCTAGTGCTATTAGAGCATGGAATGGGTTGCCTGAGCTAGCCAGGAAAACCAGTGACTTAGAAGAATTTAGGTCATTGGTTAATATGCATGACTAAATGCATGACGTAGGTCGTAATCATCTTTTTTTGAAGTAACGTCTGTATTATATAAGATAAGATAAGACTATATTTGAATCTAAAATTGAAGATCGTTACGATCAACTAAATAACGAGCTTCACTGTTGCCAACTAAATTATAAGAATTGAGTTCCGATTTTTTACAAAGTTTATATAAATTCACTCTGTCTGTCTGTCTTGTCAAAAGTTTGTACACGTTATTTCTCCGACACCCAATCTCGGATCAAGCTGAAATTTTGCACAATTATTTCCTTTACCTACAACACAAGAATCAATTTAAAAAATTAACTAATTAGTTAATCACCTATTGTTAATAAATTATTTTGTTAGATATCTCAACCAAGGAAAATTGTACTAGATTGAAGTGGTGATATAAGCTGAATTAGTCCCCTTTTATAGATTGTCGTCTGAGGCTTAGTGAATACGAAGGTGAAATAGAAACAAAAGATAACTCTACAATCTTCCATGTTCACAGACTCTTCGCTAGCAGAGTGGTTAGTCCTAAAGCTAAGATCTGTGATAAGATATTTCTTGGGGGCTTCATTTCAAAGTGCTGCTATATTGGCGATGTCATAAACTCTTTACACACTTGACATGCACTGACATGAGTGGTCTCTATTCTATATACAGTGGCGTCACAAGGGGGTGCGGTCCGTACCGCGTGACACCCACGCTAGTGACGCCACTACATATATATGACCTATTTTTGCACTTCGTCCCTGTCAAAGCTACTGCGCCGAATCACCATAACGGCTGCCTTGTTGTGTGGAGTGCGCTCTGGACTGTCGTCTAAATACTCCTGGGTTCAAACTTTGATGCATCCGCCATCCTCCCTCCGTTCTGCGGAAGTAATAATCTAATTCTGAAAGAACATCCGAAACATGTAAAACATCAACAAAATGTGTGTGTGTGTTTGTGTGTTTGTGTTTGTATGTGCCATTAAACGGATTGATTCTGGACTTGAACACTCTCTTTAGAGTTCATCAATGCCATAAATAATAATTTTACTTTTAATTAAAAAAAATATGTACTAACAAATAATTTAAAAGTACGCATTTAATTTAGTTATATACCACAACTTTGCAATTTCTCACGTGACGAAAGCCAATCCTCGATAGCTGCGGTCACAGGTTGGGCATCTGTGATCACCAGGGGGCTGTTGTACTTTCACCCTTCTTTCTACTTGTGTTAGACATTCACATTATCCGTAATATTTTTACAAAGCTTATATCAACTCAGTCTGTCTGTCTGTCAGTCAGTCTTTCTGACAGTGTGGTTTAAACATGTTGTTTTTTTCTCCCACTTCAGATCAACTTAAAACTTAGCACAATTATTCATTCAACCTTACAAGACATGAATCAATTAAAAAAAAATAACCGATTTGTTAATTAATTATTGGTGATTAATTATTTGGTATGATACTTGAAATAAGGGAAATAAATGCTACTTAATGGGTGCATTAATCCCCATATTACGTTTTGACACATTTTGTTTTCTCACTTCCCATTCTCGAATCAAGTTGAAATTTTGCAGAATTATTCTTAGTCGATGACAATTACTCGAATCAATCCAAAAAATTAACCCATTCGTTAATCAGCTAGAACTAATTAATTAATTGTGTTTTATATAACATGAATGGAGCTTAACACTGTCATCTTCAGATAAATTACATTAATTGGCGGTTGTTTCCCTTAGATAAACTTTGTTGTTTTTTGTTATATTTCTTGTTTGTTTGTTTTTTTATTAAAATGAACTCGAGCACATTATGTAATAACACAACCAATATTCCTGTTGGAATGATTGTGTAACACTCTTAAGTCTTAAATCGCTCATTCAATCCGTTATCAAATTTGAACACCTAAAGTTTATCCACTGGATGGGGGGGGGGGGGGGAAGAGAACGCACTGACACGAGAGTATCGTGAGACTAACACGAGAACAGCTTTTCTTTACTTTTCCTGCATTTCCGCTTTTGTGAAGAGATGTCGCGGACAGAAGTAGCAGACGGTCTGTTGCTATGAGCGAGACCCTATAAAAGTATGTCTGGCTGCCTGGTCATGTAGTATGAGTCTCTGGACTGACATTGCGCTAATTCTTGGTTAAAAATCTGCCTGCCCCCCCCCCTCCCCCCGGGTGGTTTTCGGGAGGTTTAGGTTAGGACGAAATCATTTTTTTTTATTTTGAAGAAATATTTCTAAGCTTATTTTTTTCTCATCACGCCTATTCTCTATCCTAGATCAGGGCCGGCCTTAGGCTGATTTGACTGATTACAGGGGCCCCGCAATTTACTTTAAGTATATCGGTCTCGGTCATGCTCTTGTCACAAGCTTTTAAAGATTTAGGATTTAGAGAGTTAACAAATTTACTGTATTGTACGATTAATTATCCAACTGGCGCCTATTGCGTTTGAGTTGCTTCCTATGCATAGTATACAACAAATGTTGATAACATAATCTAATTAATAGTTATATTTGTTATTGTCAGCAAATTTAGAAGAGAATCCTATCAAACATCCATTAAATTGGGCCCTGAAATTCGTAAGGTCTGGACATCAGGGTAATGGTGGGTCACCAAAGTTCAAATGGTTTTGCTGTCTTTCCAATGTACGTATAGTTTACGAACCAAATTGGTCTTTTAGCATATTATAATTAATGCATTCTGGCAAGTGTAAAATGAAGAGCTACTTGTATTTTTTAAAGAAACAAATAAGAGAAAAAAATTGCATGTCTTGTAATAAATGATCACGTGATTTTTCTTCCCAGTCGAGTATTGTTGGTTTGCACTTAAGCCAGCTAGATCACAAACATGATGCAAAGGGTTCCACGCTACCCACCTCTCCACGCCAGGCTACTCCGCCTTGAAGAGGGTCCGCCCATGTATCGGATGCTGGGATACGCCGACAAGAACAACACCCACGGCGACCTCTGCAGCCTCTTCCCCGCGGCTTACTACGGGCCTTTCGCCTTCCCGCGTTTTCCGACCAACCAGCCCCTTCCTTTTGGCCCCGGGCGATTTGGGCTGCCTTCCATGCCCCTGGCCTACACGACACATTACTGGGACGACCGGAGAATGCCGTGCGACTTCTACTGCCGCCAGACGCCGTACCACAAGCTCCACTACATGCGGGTCCAGCCTCCCAGGCCCGAAGAGGTCATCTTCCCAGAGATGGCGGTGCCTGGAACAGGGGTGCAGAGCACCCTGCAGGACAGCGGCCTGCTGTACAAGTCTGGCCTGGCTCCACCCAGGTCTTTCTCAGACGAAGCGTACACGTGGGACACATTGAACATATCTTCCAGCCCGTTGATGCTTTAAGAGATATTTCTAACAATTATTTTCTCTGTACCGTGTTTAATAATGTATCTTTATGGTATAAATGGTGCCTCGTTTGTCTTTACAGTAGGCTATCACAAAGCTCAATAGTCTATCGATAGAAACTTGTGAATCCACATAATTGTGACACAGGCTAAACATCTTGTAACGTTTTGTGTGTTGTCTTCTTAAAAGAATAAAAATATAGGATAGTTCTTTTACATATGTTATGATCAAAGTATATTTGTTACCAATATTTTGTAACATTGCCCGCCATTTGTTTGTGGCAATTTGTGTAACCCAATCCATTAGCGAAATTGTAGATAATAAATTGAAATCTAAAATCGTAATGTGACATATGTAAATTGTATTAGTTATCTTGCATGTACAATTGTGACTACGATCTAAGCATACATTATGCTAACGTCTAGTTGAGATATACAGCTTTAAAACATTGTGTAAGTTGTCTAACATAGGGAAGATCATGTCAACAGAGATTTATGTAGGATTCAAGATTGAATGTCTGAGTCACAACAAATAAAAATGTTTGTATTCATCACCAAATCTATTTCAGACTTTGTTTAAATATGTATTCTTTGACTGTCCCTCAATCGCACCGTGCAACAGTATGGTGGCATTAGTAAACAAGATTAATGATATGTGCTTCAATGATCTATTTCTATGATCTGTATCCTAACACTTCTACCTCACAATCACACTTCATTTTGTTTTGTTCACATTTCGGGTTTATGTTTTTGTTACTTTTTATTTCCTTCGACAGATTACTGCGTCCAAGCTCAAACATCCTGCAGGACCCGGGGGGAGGGGGGAGTTGGGGTGAATGCGGGCAAAATTCGAGCTCGTAACCATGGTGACGACAGCCCTTAGCGCATTCTTTGCAACCAGGCGGCCATTTTGTTACTTTGCTAGAATCCTCTGATTGCGTCTTCTCTGTTTGTTACTTTAAAAAACTTTGTAACAATATTTCCAATTGGTCGTGACTAAATGAAAATAAAAAGACATAAAATAAACAAAAACATTATATAAATATATAAGTAATACCTCCTTTACGCATCTTACGAGCGTTTAGTTTGCTCTTAATAACTACGAATGTTAGATTTAAAAAAAATAATTTTATCCCGCCCCATACCCCCCTCCTCAGAGAAAAACTCCTTGTTAAGAGAATGTCTAAATGTATTAGATCCTGACTTAGAAGACGATGCGCAAAAGGTTCCAGAACATTAATTTCTTAAACTCTTGAATCAATAATGCCTTACATTCGGAAATTCCCGAACTCGATAGTCCTTTCAAGAGCACGGTGGTCCTTTCAAAACCGATGTTGCATCTAGAATCTAGACCTAGATTTAGTCTCTAGCCAAATTTACATTTTAATTATTTTTTTAAGATGGAAAGTTATAATTTCAAACTAATGTTGCCAACGAGCTAGTAATTCTTATCTCAGAGATATACATCAACTGTTAAATTTCTAGGAAAATCGTTAGAGCAGTATTCGAGTCTCGCGTCCACAAAGGTTCCATGAAGGAGTGACTTCAATTGATGCATGTTTTTCAATAATAACTGTGCCTTTGTCTACCGCAGCTTTAGTGGCAGCCATCAAGTCTAGACCAATTATCACAAACCAGGAGTCGTGTCAATCTTGCCCTTACCCCAGCCACTAGCTAGGTAATAAGACTGGTGTATTACATTTTTCACAAGTTAATCTTTTTTTATGAGTGGATTATCTCTGAAACTAGTGAACGGTCACGACATGACTGTAACCTACCCTCCCACACACACGCGCACATGTAGGCCTACACATATACAGTTGAGCCCGTTTAATCGGACAACATCGGGGATTCTATCTTTGTGGTACTAGTAAAAGGCTGTTCCTATTAACCAGATTCTTTTTATAACCAAAATAGGTTGTTTTTTTTTTTTTTGGTACTTCAGGATTCGATCCGTATAAGCGTCTGGTCCGTTTAACTGGATTAAACTGTATCTGTATGTAGCCACGTGAAATAATGCATGGCTCCTTATTCTATTTGTATGTGTATTTCTGTGTAGCCACGTGAAATAATGCATGGCTCCTTATTCTTCTGACTCAAAGACAAGCCTTATTATTTGTACATCTTTATGAACTATATATACCCTACATACGCACATATACATAAACTTCTAGCGTTTCAAAACCCTTTCATAAATGAAGTTGCTGGGCCATTTTTATTATTACGTAAAAATCGATCACCAAACTTGACATCGATTAATGTCCCAGGCTTATCTATTTTGCATAAACCAGCTATCGATTGATCTGTCCTTATTCAGGGCGCTGCATTCATCAAATTGAACTATCGACCTCTTTCCGACAGCATTAATAGCCTTTTTACAGATAAGGGAAATAATCGAGTTAATAAACAATGTCGTGTTAAGGGTTATCTCCCTGCCCCTCTCTGCCTTAATACACCTGTCGTGTGTGATGATAGCACAGCACTGTTCAATAAATGTCAACAACACAGGGTACGCATTCTATGTGGGTGAAGTCAGACCGAAAACAAAATATATATTACAAATCTTATATTGAGAGAAAGGCGGCGTCTCCACAACTGCTACCATATCTCTTAATATTGCAAGTTTATCTCCACTTTTTCTATATAAAACAAAATTAATTAATAACACCTAATTGATTAACCAATTGGTTATTTCAATTTTTTTTATTGATTCATTTGTTACCATCGACAATTAATATATGTGAACAATTTCAATGTGATCCTAAAATGGATGGAAAAAAGGTGTAAAAAAAAAAATTCACCCAGACAGACAGACGAACATAGTTTTGTGATTCAGTGATCCCTTCTTAATTACTGAAGATGCATTCCAGAACCACCCACGATATTTATCTATACACTATATTAAAGTTTAATACCCGCCTCGCTTTTACCCTACATGCACCAATGTACTCTACTATACATATACAACATACAAAATACAGTAATAATAAAACAATACAGTAACAATCTTTCTCTCTCCCGCGAGCGCCACTGTGCTAGACCAATCAGGCGTTGGGCTACAACGTAAGACAGCCAACAAACCTTGTGTTCTTTATGACTCATATCCGAACTCGTAGCTTCTCATAACAGAATTAATATTAGTAATACATTTTTATGTATTTTTATTAATTTTGGGATTTTTCATGTAAAAGTTATAAATTTTTTTTATATATTTTCTATTGATAGCATTTCGATGAAAATTTGAGAAAAATTAAAGATTCGCGATTTACTTTTTCCCTTTATTTTCTTCTTATTTTATAGTTTTTATTATTTAAAAAACAAAAAGCTGAAGTACGCAGTGGCGAGGAGATCACTGCATTTCTATGTGCCAGAAACAGATGATAAATATTTACAAACAATAATGTCAAACGTTTGTTGTCTTCGTATAAAGTGTGTTTTTATGTGCGGGCCATTATGACGGATTAACAACTTTTATATTTTTGTTTATTCGGTTTGGGGAGATAATGCTAGCAGAGTTGATCCAGGTCGGTGTTAAATGTTGAGTAGTCTCCCCTGAAATCGATTCAGCGATCGGATCAATCTGATCTTATACTTGGCGGTAACTAAGCATTAAATCTGTCAACAATCGCCATATTGGGTTTTACTTAATAATAACATCAACACAAGTCTCGCAGTGAGATTGGTCTCTCCCTAATTGAGGGTATGTACACATTACTTTGTAGCTAGTAAACATCTTATAAGAACTTGAAATATGTGTATAATAGAATTGAAATATCTAAATATAGAGAGATGAGCATTTAGTATGCTAAGTTTTATTTATGCTGTCTAACAAAAGCTTTTCTAGAACAAAAATAAAGAAGTGTAAATATGAGACTCAAAGTATGCTCCATTAAGGGCACACGCCACATACAAACAGATTCTTTTTGTAATTTCGTGGTTCCAATAAAAAAAATGCGGTTTCACTTTCCCTTTTATTTTCTATAATTTCAGAGATACCACAAAACAACTGGGTCACACAGGGTCACACAAACACAACATATAGTAAGAATCTAGTCAAATTTTTTAAATCGAATTTCATCATTCACGGAACCTCTTAAAACAAATTAGCTGTGTATTATTTATAAATAAAAGAATTTGAATAGATTCCCACTAGACAACGGCTTTGTCTGCGTTGGGTAAGACAAAAATATGTAGGTCGCAGGTAGAACTGCGTAGCCAAGTAATATAATATGCTGCTCCTTAAATCAAAGGACTTCACGACATTCGCTTGTTTAGTGTAAAGGAAAGTGTGGGAGGGGACGTGAGGGGAACATTGGGGGTAGAGTGAGAAAGGGGGAGGGGAATATGACAGAAAATGTGAGGAGGGAATGTGAGAAGAAAATGTGAGGAGAGAATGTGAGGAGGGAACGTGAGGAGGAAATGTGAGGAGTGAAAGTGAGGAGGAAATGTGAGGAGGAAATGTGAGGAGGGAAAGTGAGGAGGGAATCTGAGGAGGGAATGTGAGGAGGGAATGTGAGGAGGGAATGTGTGGGTAAAGTGAGGAGGGAAGAAAATGTAAGGAAAGTAATGTTTACATTATTACATTTTGTTTTCTGTGCTGTTTGGTTCAAATTTTTTATTCTTTGAAAGTTTTTTTTTAACTGCAGCTTGATTGAGCGTTATTCATCTTTTGGGGATACTTATAGATCCTATATTGAGGCTGGTTGCCTATTGAGACCAAATATGTAGTTCAAAGCTGTGTCTGCGTTAACACGTGAAATACTGCTTTCTTCCTTTATCTGCACACTAGAAAACATTCGCATTTTTTATTGTTGTTATTATCCATGCTAATCGTCAAACAAACCCTTGATTGGTTTACTTTTGAAATATTCGATAACACGCATTACGTATTGCAACTCCTTTGAATCGTTTCTACAACTGCTTGGAATCGGTTCTTTAACTCCTTTGAATCGGTTCTTTAACTCCTTTGAATCGGTTCTTTAACTCCTTTGAATCGGTTTTTTAATTCCTTTTTAATCGGTTCTATAACTGCTTTGAATCGGTTCTTTAACTCCTTTTAATCGGTTCTTTAACTCCTTTGAATCGGTTCTTTAACTCCTTTGAATCGGTTCTTTAATTCCTTTGAATCGGTTCTTTAATTCCTTTGAATCGGTTCTATAACTGCTTTGAATCGGTTCTTTAATTCCTTTGAATCGGTTCTATAACTGCTTTGAATCGGTTCTTTAACTCCTTTGAATCGTTTCTTTAACTCCTTTGAATCGGTTCTTTAACTCTTTTGAATTGGTTCTTTAACTCCTTTGAATCGGTTCTTTAACGCCTTTGAATCGGTTCTTTAACTGCTTTGAATCGGTTCTTTAACTCCTTTGAATCGGTTCTTTAACTCCTTTAAATCTGTTCTTTAACTCCTTTGAATCGATTCTTTAACTCCTTTGAATCGGTTCTTTAACTCCTTTAAACCGGTTCTTTAACTCCTTTGAATCGGTTCTTTAACTCCTTTGAATCGTCCCTCTAACTCCTTTGAATCGTCCCTCTAACTCCTTTGAATCGTTCCTCTTAATCAATTTAACACACAAATTTCATCATTTTTACCATTTTAGTATTTTCTCAATAATAAATATGCATTCACTCAATTCACTGTACAGGCTAGAAGACAAAATGTACAATAGACTTTGTAAGCAATAAAAATTGCATGAAGTAGATCTACGCTAAGTTAATAAGCAATGCCTTAAGTAGATTTATGCTAATACTACCTGCCCTGCTACCAAACACAATGCATGCTTTGATCATTAAAAATGTTATCCTATGACGTCATCATTATTGTGCCTATATTCAACTTGTTACAAAAAAATCAACAGGAGGAGATAACACCGGAAGTGAACCACAGCACCAGTGTGTCGCCCAAGAGAAGTGTGATTACGTCGCCAGACAGCTTCCGCTCAACTATCCTGCGTGCAGACGTGAAGCCAAAACATCTTCTACCATCACCAGTTTAAGAACTACTTTATCAAGGTCAATAGCTAAAAATTGATTGCAGACTTAGAACTGAAGAATTCGCTCTTAGTACTATTAATACCGAATAACAGAACAAAAAATTCACTGTTGTCAAAGCAAAAGCGACATTCATTTATACTTCCAGTTCCTTTGTCTCCGCCATCAATTTCCAAGAATGTCTCAGCTCAGGTCTTGTCAAACGCTGCCACCAACGGTGACGCCCACCATGCTAGAAGAAAGACCGCCAATAGCAAGAAACGGCGGATCCTTCATGGCGACCCAGAAAGGGTGGCCACCTTTTGTACCCGGTTACTTTGGCCCATTCTCGCTGCCTCCGAGGAGACAGTCCGCCATTTTGGACCTTAAAGACAAGAGAGACGGCACGGACGCCAAGGGCCCAGGGAACCCAAGGTGGGCTGAAGGATCGTGGCCCCTGCCTTACCATACCTTGTACTTCGATCCTCAAGTTGAAGGCGACTGGGTGCATTTTGAGCGTTTCATGCCCCCTGGACAAATGGTCCGCCGCGCATGGCCACTAGAGCCCATGGAGGAAGTCCGTTTCCCTGAGAGAGACATCGCCAGCCCCCAGTACTTGGACAGGAAAAACTACCGTGGCTACCACTACATTTCAAACTACACCAACAGGCGAATCGTGGGGGACCCCGGCGCCCCGTGGAACAAAAAGGGCGACCTGGCTTACAAGTCTTGGGCTACCATCATCCCTGACGTGGATATCTAGGTCCACCACGGGACTCAAATGCTGTCCTTGGTAGAAACATTTCTAAGCGAACAAGCAGACTAAGATAAGCTTCAACACTTCGAACTGCCTGTGTGTATAAATATCTACAACTTGTGTATATTTCAAAGTGCTTGTTTATCAACGAACTATTCTGTCAGACAAAAAAAAACACCTGTACTTAAACCAGATGAGAGAGAAATTATTACGAGAGAGAAATTATTACGAGTATTGATTCTAAGCAAACTCTTTTTGTAATCAGTTTGAAAAACCATTATATTAATTAAAATATAAATTGCTGTATATTGTTTTGTAAGAATGTTACTATAGGCAGTGGTTGTGCCTTTATTTCTCCACCTTCTCTCTCTCTCCCTCTCCCTTTCTCTTAAACACACACTCAAACACTTGCTTTTTCTAGGTCTCCCTTTCTGCCTCTCTCTCTCTTTCTCTCTCTCTCTCTCTCTCTCTCTAGTTTTCTCTCTCTTACACACACAAATTAAGCACTCGCTTCTTCTCGGCCTCTCTCTCTGTCTTCCTCCCTCGCTCACAAACACACTCACACACACACACACACATACGCATCGTAGACGTAGTTTATCACTATTTGCTTGTGAGTATAAAGACAATGTATATAATCAATACTTCAAAATGAAAATGACCTAGCCATCTGTGACTATTAGGAAAAGAAACGAATCAAACGAAAAGCAACTATATATATATATATAGGATTGATGATGTGGAAGCAGATCTGCAATAACTTGGGGTTAGGGCGTGGAGACGAAAGGCCCAGGAGAGATCTGTATGGAAGGATGTGTTGAAGCAGGCCAGAGCCCTCCATTGGCTGTAGAGCCACTGGGATGGATGGATGGATCATATATATATATATTGTTTTTGAGGAAACAAATAAAAAGATCGAAAGGAAAACAAAATAGATTTCTATGTATTCATATTTTCAGTTTTTTCGCATTCAGTCTTGGATGGGTGGCTTAGTGATATAAACCTAACCAGAAGGCTTGAGTTCAACTCCCGGTGGACGCTAAGAATGTCTCAAGTCAGACTGGACTCGAGCTACGTTTTATGTTCCCTCAATGTCAATAAAGAAAATTTCTAGCAGATACATGTCCGCCCCAAGCCCACATGACCACAACAGTTATCGGACCAGAGCATGATAAAGATACTATACACAAAAAGTTATAATACCAAAACACGGACCAACAGAACATTTCACAGTAAGAAAACAAGGGTGACTACTTAAAGCAATTTTTCATTCACTCCTTCAAATCTCCAATCGAATCAACATCACATTAAACACAAGGGTCGTTTCCGCCAGAGAAATGTAGACAATAAGGAATAAACACAAAGTAATGGAAAATGGCTTTAAAGAAATTATATTTCTATTTAATTATCTGCACATGGCATTATTTGATGGTCTGGTGTTTTAAAATGTAAGATGGTGTTGAAAAGGATGATATGTGTTGATAATTACTTGATGGAAGTTAACAAACTGCCAGATGCAAAAATACCAAAATAAAGCAATAATTAATATGCAAATATAGCTATAGAACTTTACAAACGTATCAATTAATATGATATGATAATAATAATATGATATTTTTTTTATCCACAAGTCATTTATTTATTTTATATTAATAATTTTGGTAAAAATCGTCATAAGAATTCAATACCACTGAGGGTTCTCAATTCTTGGATTCTATAGACTATAGGGGAAAAAAACTAGAATCGTGGAATTATAGAACTCAAGGTTGTATAGTCTCTTTAGAGCACCAGTTAATTGACTTATGGATGGGACATTCACTGAAGAATATTTTTTTTTAATTCCATATTTTAAAAAAATTCCATAGTTTTAAAAAAATTCCATATTTTTAAGTATTCCATATTTTTAAAACTTCCTTTCAAAGACGTTCTAAACAGAGTAGTATGTACAAAGTTGTATTGTGCAATTTAAGTGTACGTATATGACTGTCGCTCATACCCTAACTGTAGGGGAACTAAAAGGCGTCTCTGACAATTTGTAGTTGGTCAGTTTGCCAAAGTGGGTGACCTCTCCAGTCCCTGGCAGGTTGGGGATCTCTTTGTTTGCCGGGACGGGGATGACACGACACCGCCGGTACACCTGATGGGCGTCGCCAGGTTTGGGCGGTCGGCCCATTCGCACCTCGTTGTAGAAGTCCCAGTACTGTGTGGGGGCCCTGGGCAAGTGGCAGTACAGGGCATAGTTGGCGTCCAGCTCGCGAGTGATCTGTGGGCAGAAACAAACAATAACAGGAGACTTATACGAATATATCTAGATCAGTTGGCTCTAAATCGTGTATTGTTTGGCTTTTCTTAAAACCCCAAAGCGTCTAATCATCTTTTAAATATTTCGCTCTTTTATTTTTTACTTTCACATATCATTGTAAATATTAAAACATCTATTCATTCGTTATGTATCAGTACATTTACAGAGACTTCCTTTTACAAGCAGAGGAGGGAGGCTATGCCTTGATTTGGGAGGATGTCATCGGCAGCCTCTCCGTTTGAGTGGCCTCTCACTTCAAAGGTTTATCCATTACTTAAAAAAGGTGCACAATTCCCTGAAGATAAAACTACACTTCTATCCGTTTATCAGAATCTTGAACATGAATAAGAAGAAGTTACTATAAAATAGGTTTTCAGTAAAAGAAAATGTCTGTTTATTTAATTCTTTTATATATTTTTTTTTTCTCAAACGGCTTTTTTAAATTTAAATTTCAGTTTCGTGTCCATTATTTTATAGTGTATATATATATATATATAGCCTACATACTTTGCACCACAAGAGGGACTCTCAAAATATACTTCGCCCACATAAATTTAGGTCTTTCGCCGCCCCTGTTTACAAGTAATAATATCATGACACACCTTACATAACTCGTATAGCATGTGTTTTACAACGATGGTTAGCCCTGTAGAATCAACGGTGTAAGCAAACATCTATAAACCTTATTTACACTTTAACTCTTTAACCACTAAACGCTTTTTATTTTCCTCTACTATTAAGTCAGACTAGTCAGCTTGTAGACACCGCTGCCTTTCTTCTGTCTTTTATTAGGGAATTTAAAGCATACTTAAGAGAAATAGCGAACCTCGGTCAGTGGACGTGTGATCCAATCCTTATAGCGGTAGTTGGGCGTGTAGGGGTTCCTCAGGTGTTCTTCGAAGCTTATCAGGGCGTAGGAACCATCTATCCTCTCCCTGCATCGGGTCAGCTCCTCGGGCACCTGGACTCCGAGAGGGTCGTCCGGCAAGTAGGTGGCGCCCTTGTAATGCTTGTCCAGCAAGGGAAGAGGTGTCGTGTCATACAGCTAGAAGAGGACACAGAAAGACACAATTAGCAGCGCAGTGTCTTGTACTAGGAACCAGTATTTTATTGGATCAAAGTTTCACGATTTTATATTGGTTTACAACTATCCTCCCTTGGTGGCGCGGTGGGAAAGCGCTTCCGAAGCGGGTCTCGGGTTTGAATCCCGGTGAAGACTGGGATTTTGAATTTTGGGAATTTTTCAGGTCGCCTCTTAGTCCACGCTACTTTAAAGGTGGTACCTGACGACAGCTTGAAAAAAATAAAAAAGGCGACTGGACGTTGAGTTGCCAACTTGACTTTAGACTTCTACGACTATCCCTAATAAATGTTTCGACATTTGAGATTTTATTTGGGCTATTTGTAATGTAGTTTATACATTTTAGGTATAGGAGATATAATTACCTCAATAAAAAAAATAAGCTGCTTTAAAAAAATAATTATTCACGTCTATGTTACATAATTCTCATAATAGTTGCCCAGGAGTGTAGTATACTCTCCGGGCTTTCGTCTTATTGGTCCTGCATTTCAAATCCTGCCCGCCGCCTACCCTGCCAGACTGCAAGAGGTTTGGGCTAGAATTTTTAATTATAATCTTCATTTCGTAAGCAACACTTGAAAGTTCACAGATCAAAGAATGGTTGAATGAAACTTTGTGTGGTTCTGTGTGTTTGTCAAGGCGTGGTTCTTTGTGTTTGTCAAGGCGTGGTTCTTTGTGTTTGTCAAGGCGTGGTTCTTTGTGTTTGTCAAGGCGTGGTTCTTTGTGTTTGTCAAGGCGTGGTTCTGTGTGTTTGTCAAGGCGTGGTTCTGTGTGTTCGTCAAGGCGTGGTTCTGTGTGTTTGTCAAGGCGTGGTTCTGTGTGTTCGTAAAGGCGTGGTTCTGTGTGTTTGTCAAGGCGTGGTTCTGTGTGTTTGTCAAGGCGTGGTTCTGTGTGTTTGTCAAGGCGTGGTTCTGTGTGTTCGTCAAGGCGTGGTTCTGTGTGTTTGTCAAGGCGTGGTTCTGTGTGTTCGTCAAGGCGTGGTTCTGTGTGTTTGTCAAGGCGTGGTTCTTTGTGTTTGTCAAGGCGTGGTTCTTTGTGTTTGTCAAGGCGTGGTTCTTTGTGTTTGTCAAGGCGTGGTTCTGTGTGTTTGTCAAGGCGTGGTTCTGTGTGTTCGTCAAGGCGTGGTTCTGTGTGTTTGTCAAGGCGTGGTTCTGTGTGTTCGTAAAGGCGTGGTTCTGTGTGTTTGTCAAGGCGTGGTTCTGTGTGTTTGTCAAGGCGTGGTTCTGTGTGTTTGTCAAGGCGTGGTTCTGTGTGTTCGTCAAGGCGTGGTTCTGTGTGTTTGTCAAGGCGTGGTTCTGTGTGTTCGTCAAGGCGTGGTTCTGTGTGTTCGTCAAGGCGTGGTTCTGTGTGTTTGTCAAGGCGTGGTTCTGTGTGTTCGTCAAGGCGTGGTTCTGTGTGTTTGTCAAGGCGTGGTTCTGTGTGTTTGTCAAGGCGTGGTTCTGTGTGTTTGTCAAGGCGTGGTTCTGTGTGTTTGTCAAGGCGTGGTTCTGTGTGTTCGTCAAGGCGTGGTTCTGTGTGTTTGTCAAGGCGTGGTTCTGTGTGTTCGTCAAGGCGTGGTTCTGTGTGTTCGTCAAGGCGTGGTTCTGTGTGTTTGTCAAGGCGTGGTTCTGTGTGTTTGTCATGGCGTGGTTCTGTGTGTTTGTCAAGGCGTGGTTCTGTGTGTTCGTCAAGGCGTGGTTCTGTGTGTTTGTCAAGGCGTGGTTCTGTGTGTTTGTCAAGGCGTGGTTCTGTGTGTTCGTCAAGGCGTGGTTCTGTGTGTTCGTCAAGGCGTGGTTCTTCACTACGGTGATATGTAAACATTCAACTAGAATAGTTTCGAACTTCTTGAGATCACATTTTGGTGTGCAGTAAACAAAAATGTAAGAACCATCCGAGAACGGGAAGTGGGAGGAATAATGTTTACACAATTTGTACCAGACAGACGGAGTGAGTTAATATATATAAAAAGAGAGAAAATATGCATCTTTCTCCGCGCACACCAAGTAGTTCCCTCACACCAACTAATTCCCTCACACTAACTAGTTCCCTCACACCAAGTAGTTCCCTCACACCAACTAATTCCCTCACACTAACTAGTTCCCACACACCAACTAGTTTACGCACACGAAATTTAGGACGTTTACAATTCAAAACAACTGAAGAGTCGAAACAAAAACTTTATGTGGGAGATTGTGTCGTAAACACGAGACACATGTAGCTAGGGACTAAAGTAACCCGAGGACCTCCTGGACTGTAGAATTCTTCCGCCAAGACAATCACAACACAAAGTCACAACAGGTCAGGACTTTGGAATGCTGGTAAAGAGAGGCCTCAGTAATCTCAAGAGCGAAGACTTCGATTGAATCTCGCCTTTACAGTGAGAATGTGTCACCAAAAGATCTTCACAAGATCAATACTAAACACCGGTGTATGCTAGCTCTTTCTCTCCCCGTTCCATTTACATTACATTTTGCTCATTTGTATTTCACTCTCCTGTTACGATAAAACTTCAATACAATTTTTGTTTGTTATCAGAAAATGTTATATTTGGTATCGAATTATGGGAGAATGCATGCTCTTTTTACGCATCACAAATCTTCAGGCTTTTTCTCCTTCGAAGCTCTATGCGATCGCAAAGTCCAGGCCTTGTTATAAACTCTCACGTAGTCCTATGGAACTAATGAAGTCAGAACCTTCCTGCATGCATGTTACAAACTTACTCTAAATAGAGGATGGTCCTGTCGGACAGCTGGTGCCCATTCATGGCCCGTAGCAGACGTCCTCTCGGCCAAGCTTTGGTCAGTAACGGATGGAAGTAAGTCCCTGTAGTTACTGCAGTAAGCGTACTGATACTCGGTCCCTGAAGGCCAGCTCGAAGGCTGCTGGTCACGTTGGAAGTCTCGGGTGCATAGACCGTACAAGGTAGGATTGCGAATAGACCTGGCGAATCTGGAATAGATGAAGTCACCAATTCTACTTATGTATGTAATTAATGAGCTGAAATAGCCATCTTCCCCCCCCCCCCAATCGCAGACAACGTTAACCTTCTCTCTCTCTTTCTCTCTTTCTCTCTCTCTTTCTCTCTCTCTTTCTCTCTCTCTCTCTTCGGAAGGAGACATGCACAGTTGTCACTAGGAAAACAATGAAACTAATGGATGACCTTTAAACGAATTGATAACCTTGAAAAGAGATTTAACTTCGTCTCGTGAATACTGATGTAGTCTCATGAGCTTTGTAGTTTGTTAACGAGTAAATCAAATCTAGATCGAATACCTGCGCAAATCTCTCGGTCTATCGCTCCCTGGCGCCCTCTCTATTGAGAACAGTGGTGTGGGATTGGGACATCTCCAATCCATTCTCGATTTGATGACTCTAGACTCACACTTTTCTGCACATCAATGTTCGTCAAAGTGTTCACTCAAAAGCCTTGATTAATTACAAGACTACACTAGACAAGGAAAATACTTGATAAATTACAAGACTACGATTGACAAGAAAAATAATTGATAAATTACAAGATTACACTATACAAGAAAAATACTTGATAAATTACAAGATTACACTCGACAAGGAAAATACTTGATAAATTACAAGATTACACTAGACAAGGAAAATACTTGATAAATTACAAGACTACGATTGACAAGAAAAATACTTGATAAATTACAAGATTACACTCGACAAGGAAAATACTTGATAAATTACAAGATTACACTAGACAAGGAAAATACTTGATAAATTACAAGACTACTATTGACAAGAAAAATACTTGATAAATTACAAGATTACACTAGACAAGGAAAATACTTGATAAATTACAAGATTACACTAGACAAGAAAAATACTTGATAAATTACAAGATTACACTAGACAAGAAAAATACTTGATAAATTACAAGACTACACTAGACAAGGTAAATAGTTGATGAATAACAAGACTACACTTTGCTGTGAAAATAATTGTTAAATTACAAGACTACAATTGACAAGGTAAATAGTTGATGAATAACAAGACTACATTTTGCTATGAGAATAATTGTTAAATTACAACACTACAATTGACAAGGAAAATACTTGATATAGTTTAAGTCTGAAGATAAATCCATAATTGAATAATAGCCTAGGTTATAAATATTTAGAAAATATTTTAACCAATGATTTACTAACAATAATGTTAAATATATGCCTGCTTTATCTTGCTTTTTTGTAACTATATATTGCAAAAATCGTTAGTGATGTTTCTTTAAAATATTATGAAAATGTATGTCTATTACATTTTGAATATATTTGTTTAAAAAAAATTATTTTATCGGTAGATTTTAGACCTAGATCTAGATGTTTCATACAATACCAATCCTAGTGGAAGCTTTCGCGTTTATAATCGCACCTCGCACTTCAGTGCACTGCCAGTGCGCAATTTGTCATTATAGACATAAATATATAGGTCTGTGGTCATTACCAGAAGTGAGAGATAGGAAATACGCTGTAAAAACATGCCTCCATTATCCGAAACAACCCAGAAAGTATAGAATGTCTTTTTGATTTGGTGGTATCTTTTCTTTCATAGTGTATATTACATGTATGTAGAATTATTTGTCATGTCATAGTAAAGTAGACTTCTGATTTGCTATATACTAATTAAGAGAAGACACAAGAAATATTTTTGACTTACGCTATATTAACTAATTATCTAATTAAGCTTCCATTTCTGTGGATGATGACCAAATAAAAACGTATTTCTAATGATAGACTATTTACTAGGCTGTTGTTGTTTTTGTAAGCTCTTATCTGTCGCAACCAATTATATTTTTCTTTAGCCGAGAATGAAATATTAAGCATGGCAATTTGATGGCAGTTTCTGACAGTTTGCATTACATCAAGTTCACATTTGTTGTTGTTTATTTTTTTAACATAGTTTATCGATAGCCTCAATGTTCTGCAGCGTTATGGGGTGTGTGTGCGTGTTTCTGGTGTAATCATGGGTAAAGGTGGGCGGATGTTTTTGGTTGTGTTGGCTGAAGAGAATCTGATGCAACTACGAAAGGGTCTGGCGTTGTTCAAGGGAATGAATACAGATTTAAATGTTGAAGAAGAGGGGAGATAAGCAAGAGACGTTGAACAGGAATGACGTGTATTTTTAGAGAGTTATTTAAAACAAATGTTAACCCTTTCAGACCTTTCGATCTATCGGGCAGATGCTGTTAAGTTCATCTGTTTCTATGGGCCAACATACGGTTAACGAGCAACCACTTTAATTTCCACAACTTAAGTCAGGTATCCATTAGAGTTTGGTGTGACTCAGTGGCGCCCTAAAAATCTTGAAATTTAAAATTCCGAGATTCGAACCCAGGACTTCAGGCTCGGAAGTCAACTTGCATAAATTATAATTCCAATTTCGTTTCTACATATATCTACTTTCAAGTTGAATACGTGTAAATTTGTGAATAAAAATTATATTTTGTTTTAAAAGAAGCTTGTTAAAGTTTATTCCAAGTAACACACTAAGAATTTGATACGCTTATATCGGATTGGTTTCACTAGCTGTTTGGGGCTACAAACCAACGACCAAGTATCAAAATATTTATCAACATGCAGAACGAAAAAACAACACTAAACTAGATGATAAGATGTGTAGCTGTGTGCTAGGTTTCGGTGTTCTACAGACGTTGCAGAACTATTGCTTTCATGCTTTATGAGGTATCATAATTAAAAGGATTTTTAAAATTCTGGAATGAAACTCATTTAGCTAGAAATTATTTAGGTTTACTGTTTCTTTTTCCAAGCCAATATTTTGAACTCCCAGTGGACCTGATTGGGCAGACGAGACAACAATATGGCGTACTTAGACGCTGTCAATCTTCACACACTTCCGGCCATCAACTCCACGCGGCCACCGGGGCCCGAGCCGTCCTCCATTTTATTTTGCCAGGGGCCGCAGTGGACGTGGAGGTACCAACGCAACCGCAGTTTGGACAAACTGGACGACCGCTTTATGTACAAGGACCAGGGTCCGCCCATGTACCGCCTCCTGGGGGCGCACTACGGCATGTACCCCATCCCCAACAAGACCGACTTCCACACCTACGCTAGGTCGTACCACTACGAGACACGTGGGAGCACAAGACCGGATGTGAGGTGAGTGGCGTCCATCTTTAGCCTAAGTATAAGCAAAACATATTAAGGGAAATTCCGAAAGTTTTTCAAAATTGAGTTATTGACATATTTAAATTCTGCGTGAAAGGTTGTAATAGTAAACATTTTACCATTTTGTATTTAAATGCTTAGAAAAAATTTATATTTAATAAATTAGTTAGTAAATTCTTGACATGTCAAAAAAAAAAACGGGATTCTTTGAGATTTTGTTTTAAGCTATTTCAAACGTCACTTCCTTCAACAATACTGAAAGAGAAAAGACATTTAACCAATCGTATCGCTTCATTCTTACAGTAGCTGTTAGGCTTAGTGATTTGTTACATTGTTACAATTTATAAAAATAAAGGCGACCGCTCTGATTGTAACAATTACAGAGGCATCTCACTGCTTAGCATAGTCGGAAAGGCTTTTGCTAGAGTATTACTAAAGCGATTACAGATCCTGGCAGATCGTGTTTATCCAGAGTCGCAGTGTGGCTTTAGGGCAGGAAGATCTACAACAGATATGATTTTCTCTCTGCGGCAGCTACAGGAGAAGAGCAGAGAACAAAAGCAGCCCCTCTTCATAGCTTTTATTGATTTGACCAAGGCCTTTGACCTTGTTAGCAGAAGCGGTCTGTTTGCTGTACTAGAGAGAATCGGCTGTCCAAATAAGTTAAGAAAACTAGTGTCAGCTTTTCACGAAAATATGCAGGGCACCGTTCAGTTTGAAAGTTCTTCCTCCAGGCCATTCTCCATTAAGAGCGGTGTAAAACAAGGATGTGTACTGGCCCCTACACTATTTGGCATCTTCTTCTCAGTCGTACTATCCAGTGCTTTTAAATCCCTGGAAGACGGAATATACATCCATAGCAGATCCGATGGAAGGCTCTTTAACCTGGCACGTCTTAAAGCCAAAACGAAAAGGCGTCGTATCTTGATAAGGGAGCTGCTGTTTGCCGATGACGCGGCACTCGTATCTCACTCACAAGGAGGTCTACAGAAGCTAGTGAACGCCTTAGCAGCTGCTTGTCAAGAGTTTAGCCTTACTATAAGTCTCTCCAAGACCGAAATCCTGGCACAAGACGTTGCAGAAATACCTATAATACAAATTGGGAACCACACCCTTTCAGTGGTGCAGGAATTTACCTACTTGGGTTCAACAATTGTCAGTAACCTAGACTTAGACATCGAGCTGACAAAAAGGATAGGAAAAGCTACCACAGCATTGGCAAAACTCTCCAAGCGCGTCTGGGAAAATGGTAAATTGACCACAGCGACCAAAATCCTAGTCTACAACGCCTGTGTTGTGAGCACTCTCCTTTATGGCAGTGAAAGCTGGTCAACATACATGTACCAAGAGCACAGATTGAATAGTTTCCACTTGCGCTGCCTGAGACGCATAATGGGCATCTCTTGGAGGGACCATGTCTCCAATCAGGAAGTTTTGAGATTGGCCAATATGAACAGCATGTATGCTCTCCTGACACAAAGGAGATTACGCTGGCTCGGACATGTCACCCGCATGCCAGATGGTAGAATCCCGAAAGATATCTTATATGCTGAGCTTGTGGAAGGAGTCAGACCCAAGGGCCGCCCAAGACTAACATATAGAGATGTCTGCAAGCGAGACATGAGAGCCTCAGGCATCAGTGAAAGTATGTGGGAAAACATAGCCAAAGACCGGAGTGCATGGAGACAGACTGTGCGTGCTGGGACAACCTTTGCTGAGAACAAAAGAATTGAAGCGGCTTTAATCAAGAGGGAAAAAAAGAAAGCTGCCCTGTCTGCTAGCCCTAAATCAGAGGCATACAAATGTACGAATTGTGGCAAAGTCTGCCGTTCTAGAATTGGCTTGATTAGCCACACCAGATTCTGCCCCGTCTCAAGATTAAGCCAAAACCAGTGACTCACTTGGGCGCATCCATTGCCTTTCGAGACAAAAGGAGCCATATATTTCAAACGTCACTTCCTTCAACAATACTGAAAGAGAAAAGACATTTAACCAATCGTATCGCTTCATTCTTACAGTAGCTGTTAGGCTTAGTGACAGCCTAGTCCAGAGCTATGATATAGTTTTATATATAAAATATTTACTTGCATAAATAGATCTAAAAGCATTAGGACAACCGACTCGAGAAAAAAAGTAACATTTTCATCTAAGCCTCTCTCTGTCCCAAGAAGTAAATAGATCGTGTGTCTGAATGATTCGAACAAGCTGGTCAGTGTAAGGCTAGTCGAGACTACATGTAGTCGGTCATGACAAGACAACCAAGCGATAGTGTTTGTGCGTATTGAGTGGTCTGGCGAGAAAATACACACTGCCGTGGTTAGTCAAGCATGTAAATCTACTTTCAATACGCATTTTTTTCTTTGCACACAACATCCTAGATCTAACTGCATAGACGAAGATATATTTCTTTTACGAGAATGTAAACTTTGCTGCATGGTCTCCCGTTATACACAATTGATAAAATTAAGCGTATTTGTGACGTCACATAGAAACCCGGTGAAAGTTTGACTGTTTTGGATGCGCAGGAAAATTACGTTGGAAAAACATCAATTACTACGTTAATATTGCAAATAATAAAAAAAAAAGAATATATTCATTATCTGTAAATCAAAACATATATTATATCAAAAATTGTCAAAACCATCGGAGTTTCCCTTTAAACTCTATTTGACGTCTTCCATTACTTCTGGCGACAGAAGAGTGACTTGGGCAAGGGAAACAATTCTACAGGCCAACACCCACTGTACATTGTACACTGTAAATGATACAGAAAGAAAAAAAAATGATTTCGAACTAAACACACTTCTCGTTGGCTAGAAAGTCTGATTCGTTAGTAGCGACACTAAGAAAGTGTAATACAGATGTCAACCTAACTGCTGAAGCAATGAATGATGCATACCTGTTACTTATATGGTGACAACACTAAGGACACAATTATTGATGAGAGATAATGGGGAATTAGATATAGCGAAATTAGGGACAGTCCTGACCAGGGCACGAACCCTCCACTTAGGTCAAGGCGAATTGACCACTCGACCATCAAGGTTTCCAATAAAAGAATCCTTCTGATCAGTAGTGTTCGTCACTTCTGCAGTTTACTACCCATAAGGCATACGGTCATATGACCCTTTTTGACTCCACCCACCGCTACCGCCGTTTTCTCTCTTCCTTGACCCCCCCTCCCCCACCTTGTGGACCTGAAGAGATACCTCGTAGTCGAATTCCCCGCTAGTCTCATTTTCTTACTTAGAATTTGTTACTTATTATTTGTTAGTTATAATGTGTTACTTATTAATTACAATTTGTTTTGTTTTTGTTATCAGTAACGGAGCAGTGACATTTCCGCCGGGACCACCTCCTCCACAAGTCGCCATGTTTGATGGGTTGACTACATCGCCAACAAAATCTTTAGTAAGAAATGTTTCTTAAAGTTTCTCTCCAGCTCCAATAAGGCGAGACATTTTGTCGCTGTGACGACAATTTGTAGCTGCGTGAAGATATTTTGTAGGAATGTGTAAATAGGTCTATTTGAAAAAAAAAATGCTGGCCTTCAAATCAAATACTACACATCGTGTACTACAAGTTATGCACTACACATCATGTACTATATATCATGCACAACACATAATGTACTACAAATTATACACCACACATCATGTACAACAAATCATACACAACACATCATGTGCTATAAATTTTACACCCCACATTATGTGCTACAAATTTTACACCCCACATCATGTGCTATAAATTATTTCTCACCAAACAAAACAAATATCCTTAATCGTAATGTTATTTATACACAAAATGTTTGTCAACAATTATACAGTCGTGTCTGATTAATCAGAACTGCCGCTTACTTTGAGCGAATCCTCCCAAGTTACCAAAATAAATCCTATTTTACACTCGAATCTAGTCGATTAGTACGACCGGAACGATCGTTTCCTGATGTGGTGCCGGTATTGACTTTTTTATATTTTAGAAACAATGATATTCACTTAAAATCTCTTTAAATCTCTCTCTCTCTCCCTCTCTCTATCTCCACTGAGTCCTTAACGATAACTTCTCTTGTTGCTCTCTCCAGAGTCCTGACAAAGGTGATATGGCCTACTCGAGAGTGGACACGTTGATGGTCTGGGACAAGTATCGCTACCTGCCTGGCCCACCCCCTGAGGCACAGATGTATCAAGTTTAGAACCAGTCTTTGGGAAATCTATTAACCGCCATCACTTTCGTTCATGTACATCAGCTGTTTCAAACCGCGTGCTTTCTATATTTTTTTTTTGGCAATGACGTAATGGAGTTATCGATCTTACATTTTGGACAACATAGCATCTGGAAGCGTGACGTCATCAGTGCTTACTCCATAGAAAATTATGCAGCTGGCCGAGAGAAGCTTACTGGACAGACATAGATCTAGGTCTAAATGCCGTGTAGAAGAAAGACAACCTCTGACCCTAATTGCTGGCAACAAATGCAGAAATATATTTACAAAAAATTGTCATGTGTGAGAGAAATACATTTTAGTAGTCCACAGTCGTTCATGATTCATTTTTTTTTTAAATTGTCTATTAGGATTCAATTTCAATTTCAATTATTATTTACTACAAAGGTGTTTTAATAGTGTCACTGTACTAGAACGTAGGACGTAAGCATCATCTCTTTTTGAAGTGACGTCTGTATTTTTATACTTTTGGAAGAGTCAAGGGTAATATACCCTTTCGTTTATAATAAAACATGGAGAACTGTAGATATTTTTGTAGATATGTTTGCGTGGTCTTCAGTGGAATACAACATACACACACATACAGGGTGACGAAACAAAACGACATTCAAACTGGAGTTCCCATGATGCCACACAGTCACACACACTTATTATTTGTTTCGTCAAGATGTTCATTCTAGAAGAACTTCGCCTTTTCTATTATTATTATTATTAAAAACAAACTAATATTCATTCTCTGGCACTGCCAGGATCAAGCCTCGTTAGAGAGAAATAAAATTTATATTAGTCTCCCTTTAACAGTGTTCACTGAGAAATTGTTGATGTGGCAGGTCTGAAGCACTAACGCCGTCTGGCAACGAGAATCTTCTTAGGGATGTCAAGGGCTTTGAGGTGTCAGTTGTTACCCACGGTTTATATAACAGGGTATAAAGCTATTTTAGACAACTTGCATAATCACTTGAGCTCTAATTTGACATTTGAGGTTCCAATATTTTCTTTTCCATTTTTATTTCAGTCTTCTTAATATTTTGGGATAGTGACACGGCGATGTCAATGGTGGTGGCTGTTTTACTTTTTTGTCAATAAACAGCAGATCTTTTTATTTTACCTATTCCTTAGTCTGGACCATTGGGGCACCAAGCAAGACTCGTCGACCGTCTTCCTCCATTCCTCCCTGTCTTTTCCCTTGTTTAGAACCTCTTTCAATGGCAGGCCCGTCCATTGTTTTATGTTGTCTTCCCATCGCTTTCTCTGTCTGCCTATCCATCTTTTTTCTGGTACTGTTCCCTGAAGGAAGGTCTTAGCGAGCCCTGAGGATCTTGTAATATGGCCATAGATTTTAATCTTGCGTTTTTTTACTATAGTTAGCAGGTCATCATGGGGTCCGATCGCTGCAGTAACCCTGTCTCTAATCTCTTGGTTTGTGACGCGGTCTTTGAACGTGATACATAGGATCCTTCTGTAGATCAAGGCGATTAAAATCCACCTTTTTTTTCAATCAAAATTGACCTATCCCAGTGTAATAAGTAATTGGTTGACTCGAGAACCTCTTGTTGCGAGTAAGTGTCAAAGCCAGGTGTTGATGGATTAATGTTTCAACTTGGTTATGGCGACCTATTATTATTTTTATCATGAGCTATATTACTACACCATTTTATAAAGTGTAATATAAACATGTAAATGAACCATATATAGGACAAATACTTTGTTCGTTCGACTGTAATACATTTTTACCACCTTTTGTATATTTATACATCTCTGTACGGTTTGAAGTGTCAGTAGAAATTAAATCCAATGTCTACATACAAGTGCTCTCGTTGATCAAGTTTTTTGTTTGTTGTTGTTGTTTCCGGAAGCTTAATCTTCTGAACTATCTATAAATAGACATTGCGCACTTCTCTCGGTACACTTTGGCATCACAATGAAACATGTTTAAGCTTTTGGCGAACTTCCGGTGACTTACATTATATTTCTTACTTTCATTTCTTTCCGAGTTTGAAACCAAACCAAATGTTTCAGTTACATTTCAATTTATTTGTCATCTGGCCACAAATGAAACTGAATCTGTGGGTTAGATTGTCATTCATAATATGAAAGGTATTTTATTTTCTGTTTTATATTGTTGTTTTTTTACATAGGCCCTACATTGATAGAACTAAGTCTAGATCTAGATCTCTGAGTAGTAGTAGTATTCTAAAAAGTTCTAGTACCAGTAGTAGGTGTAAATGTGAAGCTAGGAACTGAGACAAATGAATGATGCATGCATATTGAACATAAATGAACAGCAGCACCAGGGTCCAAGTTTTTAAATGAGACAAAGTAGTGAATTAAATGCGACGAAAAAAAAGGGACTGCGCCGACCGAGGCTCGAACCAGTGACCCCGGAAACGACAACACCGTCTGGTGCTGCTTTTCATTTATGTTCAACATACTAGTACTAGGCAGTAGGGCATGTAGATTAGATCTAGACTCTATGTATTCTAGGATGCCGCTAATGCTCTTTAACTCTTTCTCTCCGTAATTATTTACCACATTCTGGTGGAATCAACGCTGGTATCGTCAGTTAGGAGAGAAAGAGTTAACTGTAACAAAGAGTCAGCATCTTTTCTTAATTAACTTACACGTTTGAAATGTAGATCTACATCTTGCTAAATCTATCTTTAGGTAGACTCTACAAATAATACATAAAACAGTTATCCAGTTGCTAATCTGTTCGTGTATGTTAATAACAGACCTAAACTCTGCAAATTTGTTAGTTTTCGTGGCTGATTCAAGCAGCCTTTTTCAAATGCACAACCTTTAAAATATTCAGAGACGCACACAAAAATGGCATATTTTTATTTCAGACTCTAGGACTAATTTTTAAAATGCTCTTTCTTCCTTAGAGCTATTAGAGCATGTAGCGGGTTGCCTGAAGCAGCCAGGTAAACCAAGGAATAGATTTACACATGGATACACGAAGGACGTTATGATTTTTTTGGAAGAAACGTCTTTAATTTATAGGATAAGAAATATTGACAGATATTGCACATGCAGTTAACTGTATACAGTTTCAATATATAAGGTCTGTTCAGCCGCCAACAAAAAAAAAACAACACTTAATTTGTTGTTGTTTTTTTGTTCGTCCGTTTCAAGAGACTTAGACTTAGACAGACTTAGAGTTAGGTCCTCCCGTTCGGCGCATTGGGCAGATGGCTTTCTCCACAAGGATCTGTCACTGGCAATGCATGAAGCCTCCTCCCACCTGGTGTCCACTGCTCTGAGGTCCTCCATGGAAGTGTGGCGCCAGGTTATACGAGGAAGTCTGGATAAGGACATCATTCATCTTCATTTCTCAAGAAACTTCTGAAAAAGAAATAGAATCTCTTTATCCTCTAGTTCACTGATATAGTGAAGAAATGTTATTCCCATCAATACTTTAATTTTGTTTTAAGTTAATGTTTATTATTTGCGCGCCGTGAATTTGGTGGCTCATTCTAATCCCAGCCTGCGTGTAGGCCCAGGTGAATCAGTTAGGGAGGGGATGCGGAGGAGTAATCCTGGCGAACAAATACTTGTGTTCAATATAACCGTTTAGTAGTTTATAACGTTGTTATTTGTAGATCTATTACTGACAAGCTACTAACATTCGCTGCTCTGTGTATGTGCGTGTGTGTGTGTGTCTAGTGTGGAGGTGGTGGTCCTCAGACAATACAAAGCTTCAACCATGAAGGAGGAAGAGTGCAGTGTGTTGAAGTCAACCTGTGAGAACCCTCAGTTCCCAAACTGGATGTGGAGATACAACCGTAACAAAAGGTTGTCGAGGTTCGAACCCTGGTTCACGAGGTAACGATTAACAAGAGTTAGGTCGAGATAATTACATTTGGCTGATAGAAGTCGGTCGGGTCTCGAGTACAGTACAGTAGAAACCTACTAAGTATAATCTACCTTTTAGTATCTATAGTATCTATCTACATTTTAAACAGATGACTAAAGCCTAAAGAAACAAAGACATAAAAGAAACAAATATTACTTTTTATAATCAGACTAACAGGGGCGTGGTAAAGCTTCCGAACCGTGGGGGTCTCAAAAACTGGAATTTTGCACTTCGGCATTTTTAGGACGCCCTGCCCCTGAATATCTCCTTTACTGGATGTGTTCCTAATACAAGTAGGGGAATTGCAGACGGTTGGTCGTTGTGCTGGCCACATGCCACACTCGTTAAACATTGGACATAAAAAGAGATAAGCTTTACATCATGTACCGGTCCCTACCCCATAGCTAGTCTGAAAGAGCACATACATGGTGAATAGCACAGGTCTGCTCTGCAAGGGTTACGTGTAATAAAAAAAGAGATATATCAACGATGTTAACTTTTGAAGGGCTGTCAAAGAATAGACAACCATCACATTCAATGAGGCAGATTTGATTCAATAAGGCTGAGTCAATTATTCTAGTCGATTCAATGAGGCTGAGTCAATTATTCTAGTCGATTCAATGAGGCTGAGTCAATTATTCAAGTCGATTCAATGAGGCTGAGTCAACTATTCTAGTCGATTCAATGAGGCTGAGTCGATTCAATGAGGCTGAGTTGATTCAATGAGGCTGAGTTGATTCAATGAGGCAGATTTGATTCAATAAGGCTGAGTCAATTATTCTAGTCGATTCAATGAGGCTGAGTCAATTATTCTAGTCGATTCAATGAGGCTGAGTTGATTCAATGAGGCTGAGTTGATTCAATGAGGCTGAGTTGATTCAATGAGGCTGAGTTGATTCAATGAGGCTGAGCTAATGATTCCGAGTTGATTCAATGAGACTGAGTTGATTCAATGAGGCTGAGTTGATTCAATGAGGCTGAGTTGATTCAATGAGACTGAGTTGATTCAATGAGGCTGAGCTAATGATTCCGAGTTGATTCAATGAGACTGAGTTGATTCAATGAGGCTGAGTTGATTCAATGAGGCTGAGTTGATTCAATGAGACTGAGTTGATTCAATGAGGCTGAGTTGATTCAATGAGGCTGAGCTAATGATTCCGAGTTGATTCAATGAGGCTGAGTTGATTCAATGATGATGGATTTATATGAGAGATGAATCAACTGGATTCTGAATCCAATGATTCTGAGTTGATCCAATGATGCTGAGTTGATTCAATGAGGCTGGGTTGATCCAATGATCCTGAGTTGATTCAATGAGGCTGAGTTAATGATCCTGTGTTGATTCAATGAGGCTGTGTTGATCCAATGATTCTGAGTTGATTCAATGAGGCTGAGTTGATTCAATGAGGCTGAGATAATGATTCTATTTGATTCAATGAGGCTGAGTTGATTCAATGATGATGGATTTATATGAGAGATGAATCAACTGGAGAAAAATTATAATACAAGATCCATCTTCTTGGCGTGGAGATGTAAACAGGTCTAGACCTGTGGCCTTCTACAAAAAAAGGAATAATTCTAGTGCCCGTCTTTATTGCTAGAGGTCGAAGGGAATGTTGATTAAGCCCTTCGATCTGTGTTCTGGAAAAACTTAAGCCCTCAAGCGTGTTTCCTTCATGCTGGGGTAGCAAAATTTATTATTTATCCTGAAGAACAGCGCTGGGCATTGATGTACGTAACACCGTAACACCATTTAACCGTAACGCCATTAAACCGTAACACCATTAAACCGTAACACCATTAAACAACGTACGATTGATGGGTTTTGGACTGTTCAATCTTAAGTTTCAGAGCTTTTGAAGAATTGTAAAAATAAAGGAGGCATGGTGAGATTCGCGCTTAGTCCCCATTCCTGCTCGAGATAGCTAAGTACAGCCAGTAACTAGTATATCTACTAAAGACTAAACTAGATCTATATGGCGATGCCTCGTGTAGAGATGTAAATGTCTAAACTGGTCTGTTTAACTTTTACTGTTCAGCAAATAGGTCTAGTCTCAGTCACTACCAAGAACGATGATACCTCTATGAAAGCCTAGCCTAAACTGTCAGTTTTATCTAGCTAAGCTACAGTCTCGCTTGTGTCGTCATAATTGCGTTCACTATCAGTCACCTAAAGTGCGCCCTAAAGTGCGTCTCAACATTCGGTAGTTTTAGCCAGTTACTCATTGGCCTTTATTTTACTTATTTCATACACACACTAACGGAACCAATCACAACAAATGGAAGTCCTAAACATCAACTTTTTTTTTAAGCAATAGCTAGCCATATTGATCTTATATTTTGGTTCTTATCGACATAACCATTGTGTAGTTAATGAAACATCAAGACGTAAATTCTTTCAGGGTCGAAAGATGGCCGCCTCAGTACCGGAACATGGGATTGCATGATGACTTCCGGTTCCATCCCGTCGGGCCTGACGAAGAACTGAGACCATTCCTTCACCTTGGGGTCAATTACGCCCATAATCTCGTACTTAATCGCTGTGCTGGTTCAGGAAACGAGAGCCTGGGATTCACCCCAGGCCCAGCGCCACCTAGGTAATAAAAACATAGCTCAAATCAAATTAATTTAGGTGATAATTTATCGCATATAGAGAAGCATGTGTTTTACAAATACGAAAGAAAAAAAAATCGACTGGAATTTTAACAACGAGAACCTAGAAAAAAAATTGAACAATTTTTTTCTGACATGAAACTTAGCAAGAGTTAAATCTGGATGAACATATGTTTTAGGGCTCATACACAAATGACGTCTATCTCCCGCTTTCTCTCGTCTTTCTTCATGACACACAATTTCGTGACTTTCCCCTCTGGAAATCTTATTGTAAAAGCTCTGGGTCTCGTGTCAGTGGATCAATATACTTCCCAATCACTATTTGGTCGAATCAAAGTTTTAGCTCTACCATAAAGACTCACAGGGAAAAATTTGTTTTTCGAAATTTGGAATTTTAGAGTACGTGTATTTCTATGTTTTAAATTGTAATGGGTAGAAAAAAAAATTCATCCAGTTTTTTTTTCTCTCATACTTTCTTGTATTTATCATTCTGTTCTGTGTTCGTTGTTGGAATGTCGTATGTCCTTTTTTCCTCAAGTTTTCTAATCAGATTCATTTAATAGTTGATCATCAGCTTCAGTGACTGATCTGAGCGCACTAATTTGAGCAGAGAGATAAGCAACCAAAGATTCTAATCCTTTTTTTTAGTTGACATCAGTTATGCCATTGTGGCGAAAAATCACTTTAGAAGATGGTGTGAGCCTAGCCCGCAGATATGTATTATAATTATCATAACAAAGGGGCGTATTCAAAGTTGTATGCAATTAATTCCCGTCATGTTGTCGTGGCAGGCTCGTGGTTTACGATGTGCAGAACCCGTATCCCAGGGATGACCTCTACAAGGTCAACGAAATCAACAACATCAGCCCCGGGATGTCACTTCTGGACTATTCTTACCTCCCAACGCCAGAGAACGACAACTCCCGGGAACCAATAGACCCCAGGTAAAACTTGTGTTATCTCCCGTTATATGTTGTCATGCGTCATCGATACCCAACCTCTTTGAGCCGTTAGCGCCATGTTTTGAGACGTTGACCGTCAGACCAGAGATCGACCTTAGAAACGATAAAACTGCGTCTAACAATTGGGCTCTATTTGTGGGTCCCTAAGTCCATTATCTACTCAAGATCTACTTATTGACCTATGTCATTCTATTTCTGTAGTCAAAGTTTCTTATCCTCAAGTGAATCCCATAGTCAAACTTGATTAATCATCATACTAGTCTGTAGTCCAGCATACTCGTTACATAGGCAAACTTGATTAATCATCATACTTGTCTGTAGTCCAACCTCATTAGCAGCATACTCGTTACGTAGGCAAACTTCATTAATTATCAGAGTCAAACTTATCTATAGTTGCGTAGTCAAACTTTTACAATCATCTTGGTAATTCCGTGGCAAAAATTAAATAATCATGCTAGTTCCGTAGTCACACTTAATTAATCATGCTAGTTTCATAGTCAAACCTAAATAATCATCCTAGTTCCTGGTCAAATTTTAACAACCATGTTAGTTCCATGGTTAAATTTGAATAATCTTGCTATTTCCGTAGGCAAATTTTAATAATTATGAAAGTACTTTGGCCAAATTTTAATAATTATGGAAGTACTTTGGCCAAATTTTAATAATCATGTTATTTCCGTGGCCAAATTTTAATAATCATGCTATGTCCGTTGTCAAATCTTAATTATCATCATATTCCCACAGTGAAACTTTCTATACACTTCTTAAATTTAAGCTTTAAAAAAATAATCTAAACAAAATTGTTTTTCTTATCCAGGACTTCAACCGTTTCTTATTGCCATCAATGTGAATGTCTACCTAATATGTAATATTTCTAGTCACTTCATTCTCTAACCTTCTAAGTCTGTTCTTGGAATGTCTAGGAGGTACCTGGAGTTAACACTGGGTCAAAAAAGGGACCTCCCGGGCACGTTCCCGCATTTCAACGCCGCCGGCCACCAACGCTTGACCCAGGAGTGCAAGACTAATCAGTCCAGCGGCCACCTGGACCCTCTAGAGATCTGGACGCAGAAGTACGTCAGACGCGAGCAAGAGCATGCCGCAGCGAGGGCTCTTGGAAAGCGAAAGTAAGAGCGCTATGATACCGAGTACAGTTTCCGTATGTTACCACGAATGTTTGTCGATGTCTCTTTTTTTGTGTGGTTTTGAGTCAACATTGGCTGACTGTCTAACAAGAGAGCTTGAGTTCGAGTGCCGACTCGTGTTGTTTGCTGAGCGCCTGAAAGGCATAAAGGCAGGACGGAAACCTTTACCCAGACACCCCCTCCCCCCAAGAATGTCGTCAAAAGAGATGGACCATAGCGCACTTAGAGGATATACAGGATTTGTTTTTCTCACTGAACCTTCCAGGTTATTATGGGGGAGACAACAAAATTCTTGAACCCAGGCCCATGGTGGCTGAGTGGTAAAACTTTCAGGTTCAAATCTCGTTAAAGACTAATGTGTAATGTAAAGGTCGGTTGGTCGTTGTGCTGGCCACATGAGACCATCATTAACCGTGGGCCATAGAAATGAATGATCTTTACATCATCTGTCCCATAGATTGCAAGCTATGTAAGTGTATTTTCCTTTACGGACCCATGGGTACCCTGCTACGCCACTGGTTTAGACCTGAAAGATTGTATACATTTTTATTCACGCTTATAATCTATTCCCGTTTTAGTTGGAAGGCTGTTGTCTTTTTAATCCACGATGTTATGATGTTGCTGACCAGATTGTTGACATCACTGGAGGAAGTAAATGCGGCTTGTGGATGTCCTTACACTCGCAACCCTGAACCTTATACACGCAAATTCTAGAGTGAAGCTACCATCTCCACTCGCCGACCAAACAGTTTAAAATACATTTCATATGAATTAAATCTTTCTTCAGCTTAACGCGTAGCTCTAGAAATTTGAATCACTCTCAGGTTTTTTTTTAATTTGAACCCAACAGGCTGCTGCCACCTCTGCTGCTTCAGGACTGCAACTTTGAGAACAAGCCTGCTGCCAACTACGAGAATATGAGACCTCCGGTGCACAAAGCTGGCATCAATAACTGTGTAGAGAGTGTACGGAAGATATACTAACTTATGTTAGGCAGACGATAAGCTTGTAGTATAGCATTGGGTTTAAAAAACCTATGGAAGAATAAGCTAAAACATCAAGCTTGGTTTAAATCATGGATATAGCTAATACACGAATAAGCTGCTAAATATATTTATGTATCCACCAAAGGATTCTGTTTTGTCATTCTAAAATGAACTGAGACCCACAGAGTTTCTTATCACATAGGTCTACATCTCCATTGAACAGTGTGTGCGTGTGCTTGCTGGCCTGCGTGTGTGTGTGTGTGTGTGTGCAGGCCAGGAAGGGGGGTTAGTCAGCCCATATTGAATTTGTTTTCTAAAATCGAGATCAGTCTTTCACAATTTTATCATAACCACTCTTCCTCGCCTCTTTCTTTCTCTCTCTCTCTCTAGAAAGAAAGAAAGAAAGAAATTGGAACTAAGAGCACAAACTAATCAATCCGTTTTGCTAATTCTTCCTCAAATCTCATTCACTTTTTGAAACCTAACTTGGATAGAAGACTGCAGGAAGCCTTTGATATCTCATTTACACCTTTATTGCATAGTGACTTCCACTTTACTCTTCTTTGACTACTGTTAATAAAGGTAGTTTTTTTTTAATCGTCTTGGTTTGCGACTGTGTGAATAATTAGCAAGTAAGAATGAGTTTTTCACTATTGGTAATTTCTTGGCTAGTAATATAAAATGAAATAAAAAAACAAAATAAACCCAAGTTGCATATTATGTGAATCGACTCAAGGATTCTCATGACATAGAGAACTGATAAATTATTTATATCACGAAATATAATGTGAGCGTACTGAATGAGAACCTTTGAACTACTATCTAATGTCTTAAAACACATCACAAACCCGCTGCTTCTCTCTGTACGCTATAATCAGCAGTACCAAATAAAACACGGGTGTAACATTTGGCTATTATGATTCAATAAATGTGCTGGGAATTGATGGTGATACACCTAGCGTTGTGCCTGTTTGATTAGAGATTTAGATTGCCTTCACGAATTCGTTTCTTTATTTCTGTTTAAGTTTTTTTTTTTATTGTTTGTTTGTTGTTGGTTTATGTTGTTTTATTTTGTTGAAAATAGGTATATTTTTATTGTTCATACTCTTATTTAAATTTTTTCAGTATTTAAAAATAGAGCGGGAAGAAGAATTAAGTTTAAATATAGAGCGGGAAGAATTACGTTTTCAAAAAAAAAAAAAACAACGAAGTATTTCTCAGATAATCTTTTTTTTTTCTAAGGCTGGTAACCATAGTAACGCCACGACTACTGCCCTGCTATAAAGTTCTGCACAGCGTTAGCGTTAAGAACATTTGGGTCCTGAAAAACAACATAGCGACATGCTTAGGTCCCTGGTGTAACGCTGGTGTACGTCAGCATAGTACTTGTCTTAATCAGCAATGGATTTAGATGTAAACTATAGAGCTTTCAAGAGTGTCATTACTCTCTCTCTCTCTCTCTCTGCTCTCTCTCTCTCTCTCTCAGTCTCTCTCTCTCTCTCTAAGTCTCTCTGCTCTCTCTCTCTCTCTCTCTCTCAGTCTCTCTCTCTCTCTCAGTCTCTCTCTCTCAGTCTCTCTCTCTCTCTCTCTCTTAGTCTCTCTGCTCTCTCTCTCTCTCTCTCAGTCTCTCTCTCTCTCTCTGATCTCTCTGTTTCTCTCTCTCTCTGCTCTCTCTCTCTGCTCTCTCTGTCTCTCTCTGCTCTCTCTCTCTGCTCTCTCTCTCTCTCTCTTCTCTCTCTTGTTTTTTCTCTTTCTTACAGTTTTTTTTTCCTTGTCACACTTTCTGTGTTTGCGTTTATAAAACATGGATCATGTGACCTGAACCTGTAGCGGAACAAACTTTATACAAGCTTATACCACCACTTCAGTCAAGTACAATTTCCTTCCCTTGTTCGAGATACCAAACAAAACAATTAATTACCAATAGTTAATTAGCTAATTGGTTACAAAATTTATTGATTTCTGTATTGTCAGGTAAAATAAATGATTGTGTGAAGTTTCATCTTGATCCGAGAACGGGTGTGGGAGAAATAACGTGTACACATTTTTTACAAGACAGACAGACAGACAGATAGACAGAGTGAGTTGAGCTCTGTAAAAAAAAATTCATTTAACACAGATTTATTACGTCGAAGTCGCTCATCCATTTAATTACATGATTGATCCATATTATTTGATACAATTATACTTAATATAAGCTTTGTTTGTTAGCAGCATTATGTTTTTCTTTTTATTATATGCTATTATAGCACGGGACGGGTTGCCTGAGTCCGCCAAGCAAACCAAAGACTTAATTAACATGCACGACTACAGTGGCACGTAGATTGTAATTATCTTCTGTTAAGAATTTTCTTGTCAATGTTTTCGATTCCAAAGATTAAAAATGAGTGCTGTGTTTACCGCGGAGTGATCTCCAGCTGTCTCGTTCCGAAGTCGTCTGCATCTTATCGTATCTTATATATTACAGACGTTACTTCAAAAAAGAAGATAATTACGTCCTACGCATTTCATGTGTCAATCTAATCATGCATGTTAATCAATGACTTCAACTCTGCTTAAGTCCTTGGTTTTCCTGGCTGATTCAGGCAACCCATTCCATTCTTTAATGGCACGAGGGAAAAAGGAGCACTTGTACGAATTGGTTCTAGCATATGTCCTGACGTGTCTCTAAGTTTAGTGATTTTACTACTGGTGTTACACGAGGTGCTTTCTTCTATGTCACTTAGGATAGTTGCCGGGCAAAGGGCTGTCGTCACGATAATGCCGAGTTCAAACCTAGATAGACCCTTTTATTGTTATTGCTATACATTCTTACCATATCCTACAGCTTGGCAGGCGCGGTGGCTAAGCGGTAAAACGTTTGGCTTCGGAACCGGAGACCCGGGTTCGAATCCTGGTAAAGACTGGGATTTTTAATGTGGGGTACCTGGCATACGTTGGGGAAAAGTAAAGGCGGTTGGTCGTTGCGCTGGCCACATGACACCTTCGTAAACCGTAGCCACAGAAACAGATGACATCATCTGCCCTGTAGATCGCTAGGTCTGAAAGGGGAACTTTATTTTTACAGCTTGGCTTCTTGCCTCGGTAGTTTTATAGAGAATGAAAGACTTTCTGAAACAAACAAAAAAAGAGAATGTCGAAATTATAATTTCATGAGAAATAAGTGGTTGAACTCTTTGATGAGGTCATTGATATTCGCTGTTTCGACGTCACAGAAACAAAAATGGCTGCATCTCTATAAACAAAGACCTGCCTACTAAGACTCGGCTCTGGGATCATCGCAAGGAAACAGTTTCATTGTTTCTCTTTGCTTTAATCAAATTAAGAAAAAAAAAACTAAAGCGATGTCAATATTTTATATCTTGATCTCTGAAATCAAAGTAGACTTAGATCCAGAAAGTTTGAGGCTTTATTAAGAAGTGTAATTTGTAATATATATAGATTAATAGAAACAGTACATGATTAGGCTAATTAATATTAACTAGATCTATATTGGTACCAAGAGTCTAGAACTTAGAAAAGAGTCTACCAGTCTAATTACAACTGTAAAATAAGTCATAGAGATCCAGAAAAAAAGATATTCAAACAACTTTTTAGTTTAATCGGTAGCTGGAGTTCCGGACGAGTTTCTTCTCTTGGAAAACAATTTTTTTTTTGTCGTAAAAAAATTTGTCATTATTTTTAAAAGCAAATCGCTGTGAGGGAAAGAAATCAAAATGGCCAAATATAGCAATCCGTTGTCAGTGCCTCATCCCATACCAATCGCTACTAACATTGCAGTTCAGCGCCAGGTTCCCATTCTTGTTCCAGGCGAGGTGAACATGCGCAGTAACGCACCATCCTGTAAATTCGCATCGCCCGGTTTCGCTACCATAAACCCTCCTTTTTCTTACTACTACCAGATGACTCCTGAAAACTACACCAAAGCGTTCACCAGCGCGGGAAGGTTAGTGGGTGTCAATCAAGAAGTGCCCTACCCGTACGAGAACCGCCTGTATCATCAAATTCCCTTCAACAGAGCTGTGGACTGGAGTCAAACGGATGTATTCCTATGCGAGGCGAAAAGCAAAGAGTGCATGATGGAACTGCTAAGAAAGAGGTCGGAGGCCGAGAACCCAAAGAAAAAACCTTGCTCTACGCAAGTTGAGCCTGCAGAGTACTTCACTGCAGAAAACGATGAAGGATACAATCAATGGGCTACACGACAACAGCAGGAGAACGGTGCCAAGGAGACCTCTACATTGGAGAAAGAGAAAGCTGCAATTCCGCAAGATATAAAAGACCTGCCCGGTCACTACGGTCCTTCACTGCTAGAAACAAGCAACGAAACTTACGGTCAGTACATAGACTTATTGCCCAAGTATCCGGCAATTTATCCTCAGAAGGAGAAACTCTCTCCCGGTCCTCTGAAAGTGATGGTGTCTTTTCGGCCCACGAACATGTCCGACCATCCTCCTATCCCCGACCACGCTTTCGCCGTCGACCCAAGAGAAATGGTCAACGGGGACTGCTGCTACAACAGAGGTATTAACGGCGCCATCTACTACCCAGAGGTCCCGGGAAGGCAGCACAGGACGTCTTATACTTTCAGTAACCGACACAAAGGCCTAGGCCCTGCGGCAGGGGAGAAGACGCCAGGGTTTACTTTTCCGATGTACTCTCTCACAGGTCTGGAACTGAACCGGCCGCTCCCACAACGAGTGGGCGTTGTGGCAGGCGTGGGAGGAAAAGAAAAGTTCCGGCTGCATGTTCCTCCGCGGACGGTGCCCTTTATCTACAAGAGATACATGTCTTACTCCGCGCCAGCCAGCAAGGACCCGGAAACTGAGCCCAATCCTGCCAAGATATCCCGTAAACAGAACTGCGCGCCGTGCGATCCGAAAACTTGCGTCTTATCCAGCACCAACCCATGCAGCCTTGACTTCATAAACACACAAATCTTGCCAGTTCCAATCGAAATCAGAAAACACCCACAATTGTGAACAAAGGAAGTAGATCTAGAGATTCGTTGAGCCCGACAAAGTAACCATTCCAATGTTTTATTGCACGTAAGTCGATACCGCATTGTCTAAGACTCGAGCCTCCTGTAAACATTAAAACATCTCTAACCATATTTATATTTCTAACCAGAACTTCGTTTGCCGTATGTTCTAGTGTTATTGCATTGTTTCAATTTTTTTTTTTCTCTCTTGTTTTAGGATGAATTGATATCACAATTGCTAAAAAAATGTTACTTTTTTTTTTGTTCAATTTACATAGCGTGAGCTTCGGCATTTTCCAAGTCAATTTTTTTTAGTTAATTTTTTTTTTTTTTTAAACATTGCTTGTTCATTTATCTGCACTAGTCATTCAATCATGTCGTCAATTTGGAAACTTATTTGTTTGATTAATTGAACTTATAGTTACAGAAAACTAATTCGCCGCAACCACTACATTTTATATGTTTTTCATTATTGTTAACATTGGCTTGCATGTTTTATTTTGTTTTGAATATTTTTTCTTTGTGTAAAGGCAGCATGGTCATTATCAATATATATTTGACTTTGTTTACGGTTGAAACACAAGATTCAAGCATCAAGTTTGTTTAGACTTGAGTTTTAGCCGTTTCACCAACTTCAAATCGAGTTTGCAAGTTTACTAATATGAAAAGTTATTCGTTTATTTCATCTCTATTATAACAGCTTGTTCAACTTGAGGTCATTAGTCTTATTCTTGTTTCATCTATTTACCGAGACATTACGTTTTTATATGTATGTTTCCCAGAATATTTTAACAGCCAATAAAAGACGTTATTGTATTGCACCTGATGTGCGGCTATTGGATTAGCGTCCATAGTTACAGAAACAAAGATGGCTTGGAGCCCCACCCACTATATTTCTAGGTAATTTCCCCAACACACACTCACACTCACACACAAACACATTAAAAGTTTGTTTTGATATGAACAATGGGAACCTGCATTAAATTCTCATTTTTATAACTAGAAGCTCGAAATTCGAAACGTAAATTAAAAAAAAATTATTTTAACGTTGACCACTTATCAAGAATAGATCTAGGAGAGACTCAGAGAGAGATTAGAAACATACCATTAAGATTGCTTTATTTATTTTGTTCCGTAATTTTTTGAGTGTGTGAACTTTTTTTTTTGTTGTTTGGAAACAATAGGTCTATTATTTATAAATAAATGTATATTGTGTCTATGTTCTGTATGTGTCAACATTTCAACTTAAACGGCAGATTTATAGAAAAATAAAACAAAAAATCGGTGAATCTATTGTTTTTGTATGTCAGTGCAAACAAGGGAGACTATTATACGCTTTGTGTCAGCGAGGGCATAATTTAATTTAAATTTTTATGTGATCATTTTTTTAATTTTTTTTTTTTTTAAGGTAACAAATGAAATGAAATATTTCAAGCATTGTTTTTTTCATACTATCAAAATAAACACTTACGAAGCCAATTATTTTTATAAAATGGTTGCGAAGTTTTGATTAGATGTAATTGAATGTTTACAAATCACAAAAAAAAAAATAATAACATGACTCTTTTATATGATTTGAAAGACTACCCCGCATAGTGACGGCGATTCTTGATAGAATTTTATTAGATTTTCGTATTTAGATCCATATGTGTAGATATTTGAATGACTACAGAACGCAGCGTAGGAAATCCCAATGGTCAAGACGACGAATCAAGGGTTCAAATCCCGAAAGCAATCTTGCAGTTATGGTAAGGGCAATCTTCGGTAATCTTCTTTTTAAAAAAAGTGAGTAACTTTGAAAGTAAACTAACTCGCTTGATAATGTTGTCAAAGTCAGGTGATACAAACTCTTCGGTGTCTTCATTGTTATGAGTTGTTTTTTTGTTATTCAGAACATTACAACCCCACATACATACATGAATAAGTAAAGGTTTTCATTTGGGGCCAAGTGGCACATATTCCAACAGACAGAAGGCTCACTTTTGTCTTTCAAATAACATATTGCTAATTGATTTTTTTAATTTTTTTTTTGTGTTCTTTTAAATTTAAAACATTTGAAACTGTATTTCTTTTTGACGAGATTGTAGATTAGTTTTAACTTTAGTGACACTTCAGAACAATAAAAAGTTTACTTTTTCTAGGCCTAATAAGCAAAAGGCTTACTTTGGCTCGGTGGGGCTTATAAGAGACAACTCTGTTCCCTGCAGCATAATAAATAAATAAGATTACAACTGCCCTGACTTCACTATGGTCAGTAGAAGGTAAATCTTCATTTTGCAAACTGTGATTGAAAACAAAATGCTTGCGCAATTTCTCTTCTCATTTTAAAATTTTTTAATTTTTTTTTAAGAAAATATTTGTGACTTTTGACTCCTTATTTTTTTTTAATTATCGTACTGCTGAGATGATTAGAAACAATGTGTTCATTATCGATTTAAAATGCTATTGTTTAGAATTTGTTTTCATAGTTGAATTTTTTGGGCTTTCTTTTCATCTTGCACTCAGCACTATCACTATGTTGTTACATGCATGGGGGCCTCATAAATGATGTGAACATGTCAATTCATGGGCCATAAGAATGATGCAATGCTCTTTGTAAAATGGGAGACTAACTTATCTAACATGTGGATGGGGGGGGGGGGAGAGAAATTTGAAAATCCCTCCGTGCTTCACTTGAGGGGGGGGGGCCAAATAAGTCTTCGAAATTATTTTTACATTAAATATGAAATATAATGATATTATCTCATGTCATGATGTTGAATGTCAAAATGCAGGAGCCCCTAAAGAGGTCAAGCCTCCGGCCTTTAAATAATGGCAAAGTCCAAGCCACGCCACTAATCCCTTGACAAAGGGAATGTGTGAAATAAGAACAGTAAATACTGGTGGGGGGGGGTCCTGCTTGTAATTTCTAGCCTTTTCCTCATCTAATACACACACACTTGTATAATGTATAATATTTCTAAAGTACGTCTTCTTAGAGCCTACTCAATCGTATTAAAAATCTACCACTTTTTAAAAAATCATTCGCTCATAAAGTTATCGGTTTCTTGGGGACACTATAAAAGGGCAATAGTTCTCATCAGCAGTTCTGTTTGGCTTATCGTCCTTCTTTTATTTGACTAACCGAGACCACTGACCACGAGAGTTGTATACCGGTATATATATATGTGAGAAACATGTTCCAGCATACTGCCTCAGACATAAGTAAGGAAACGTGTCTCGGCTATCACTATCAACACCTGTAGCTTACCTATCACTATCCAGACCTGTAGCTTACCTATCACTACCCAGACCTGTAGCTTACCTATCACTACCCAGACCTGTAGCTTACCTATCACTATCCAGACCTGTAGCTCACCTATCACTACCCAGACCTGTAGCTTACCTATCACTATCCAGACCTGTAGCTCACCTATCACTATCCAGGCCTGTAGCTTACCTATCACTATCCAGGCCTGTAGCTTACCTATCACTATCTAGACCTGTAGCTTACCTATCACTACCCAGACCTGTAGCTTACCTATCACTATCCAGACCTGTAGCTTACCTATCACTACCCAGACCTGTAGCTTACCTATCAATATCCAGACCTGTAGCTCACCTATCACTACCCAGACCTGTAGCTTACCTATCACTATCCAGACCTGTAGCTCACCTATCACTATCCAGGCCTGTAGCTTACCTATCACTATCCAGGCCTGTAGCTTACCTATCACTATCTAGACCTGTAGCTTACCTATCACTACCCAGACATGTAGCTTACCTATCACTATCCAGACCTGTAGCTTACCTATCACTATCCAGGCCTGTAGCTCACCTATCACTATCCAGGCCTGTAGCTCACCTATCACTATCCAGGCCTGTAGCTCACCTATCACTATCCAGGCCTGTAGCTCACCTATCACTATCCAGGCCTGTAGCTCACCTATCACTACCCAGACCTGTAGCTCACCTATCACTACCCAGACCTGTAGCTCACCTATCACTACCCAGACCTGTAGCTCACCTATCACTACCCAGGCCTGTAGCTCAACTATCACTACCCAGACCTGTACCTTACCTATCACTACCCAGGCCTGTACCTTACCTATCACTACCCAGACCTGTACCTTACCTATCACTACCCAGACCTGTAGCTTACCTATCACTACCCAGACCTGTAGCTTACCTATCACTATCCAGGCCTGTAGCTTACCTATCACTACCCAGACCTGTACCTTACCTATCACTACCCAGACCTGTACCTTACCTATCACTATCCAGGCCTGTAGCTCACCTATCACTACCCAGACCTGTACCTTACCTATCACTATCCAGGCCTGTAGCTCACCTATCACTATCCAGACCTATAGCTTACCTATCACTATCCAGGCCTGTACCTTACCTATCACTATCCAGGCCTGTAGCTCACCTATCACTATCCAGACCTATACCTTACCTATCACTATCCAGACCTGTAGCTTACCTATCACTACCCAGACATGTACCTTACCTATCACTATCCAGACCTGTAGCTCACCTATCACTATCCAGGCCTGTAGCTCACCTATCACTATCCAGACCTATACCTTACCTATCACTATCCAGACCTGTAGCTTACCTATCACTACCCAGACATGTACCTTACCTATCACCATCCAGACCTGTAGCTCACCTATCACTACCCAGACATGTACCTTACCTATCACTATCCAGACCTGTAGTTCACTTATCACTATCCAGGCCTGTACACAAACCTGTAACATAAAGATGGAATCTTATAGTTTTACTAAAAAATAGATACCGGTATTATGAACGTTAAATAAATGTTTTTATTGTATGTATGTGTTTATAATCAAATATAATGTTTAGAATGTAATGTGCTGGTTGTGATTGTAGCTGCTCGATTGATGCACTATTTCCCGCTGGTCTGTACTTATTGAATGTTTAAATCATGTTATTTCTTTGAAAGGGAACGAGTTTGACTGTTATTAAAACAATATAATAAACAATAAGAAATGAAAATGTTCTGTTTCTATGAAAACTCATTGACATCAATGTTTTAATAATTGATTTGTTTTATGTAAGCCACCACTACGCTTGTTGCGACCTGCATATTTTGTCACGTAATGTTTCTATCTCGCCTCTGTCTCTTTCTCTTCTCTCTTTTCTCTCTCTCTTTACTCTCTCTCTCTTTTCTCTTTCTTCTCTCTCTCTTTCTTTTCTCTCTCTTTTTTCTCTCTTTCTTTTCTCTCTCTTCTCTATTTCTTTACTCTCTCTTTTCTCTCTCTTCTCTATTTCTTTATTCTCTCTTTTCTCTCTCTTTCTTTTCTCTATCTTTTCTCTCTCTTTCTTTTCTCTTTCTTTTCTCTTTCTTTTCTCTCTCTTTCTTTTCTCTCTCTTTCTTTTCTCTCTCTTTCTTTTCTCTCTTTCTTTTCTCTCTTTCTTTTGTCTCTCTTCTCTATTTCTTTACTCTCTCTTTTCTCTCTCTTTTCTCTCTCTTTTTTCTCTCTTTCTTTTCTCTCTTTCTTTTCTCTCTTTTCTCTATTTCTTTACTCTCTCTTTTCTCTCTCTTCTCTATTTCTTTACTCTCACTTTTCTCTCTCTTCTCTAGTTCTTTACTCTCTCTTTTCTCTCTCTTTCTTTTCTCTCTCTTTTCTCTCTCTCTTTCTTTTCTCTCTCTTCTCTATTTCTTTACTCTCTCTTTTCTCTCTCTTTTCTCTCTCTTCTCTTTCTTTTCTGTCTTTCTTTTGTCTCTCTTCTCTATTTCTTTACTCTCTCTTTTCTCTCTCTTTTCTCTCTCTTTCTTTTCTCTATCTTTTCTCTCTCTTTCTTTTCTCTCTCTTCTCTATTTCTTTACTCTCTCTTTTCTCTCTCTTCTCTTTCTTTTCTCTCTTTCTTTTGTCTCTCTTCTCTCTTATCTCTCTCTCTCCCCTTTGACCCATCTGTTACCTCTCTGTTAATACATTGCTAACATTAACCCTTTTTAAGTCTAACACAGACTCACACCTAAAATCGCATTGACAACAGTCACGTCGAATCATCCAACTAAAAATATTTGTCATAAAAGCCACGAGAAAAATAAGGACTATTTATTGATTGTTTCCTAGATCTTTTTTGTGGTCGAGATGATTGGCCAGTACTTGCTTCGCGACTCATTGCATCACATAGGTGTTGAGCTATAACTAAATCCCTCCAATAAAGACTGTGCTTCGACTAAGTATTTTGTTCCCATATTTATAATGCTAATGTGAAAGCTTTGACTCGTGTCCTGCCTGTAAAAAGTTTACATAGAAAAAAATATCTTTGCACCTTCACATTGCCCTATTCCTTAGTCTGCTGGACCATTGGGGCAACACACATGATCTGACACCCGTCTCTCTCCATTTCTCTCATTCCATAAAACAGGACCGTCCATTCCTTGATGTCTTCCTCTTATCACTTCTTCTGTCTGTCTCTCCTTCATTTCACTGTAGAAAAATCTTTAGCATTATTTTTTTTTGTTTGGTGTCAGAAGGTCATAATGAGACCCAAACACCACAGGAATCTGTTTTGGATTTCCTCCATGAGGTCTTTGTGTGTGTTGCCTAGAATCTATCGGTACATTGCAACGCCGTGCCTTGGTCTTCCTCTCTAGTCATGCATCTCCAGTCAAAGATTCGCACGCATAAAGAAGGGAGGTTAGAAGGCCTGTAAAACGTTTTCACTGCTATGCCACATAAAATATATATAGTTCTGTGACAGTTCTGGGATTAATATATATATATATATATATATATATATATATATATATCATGGGCGTAGCCAGGATTTTTTTTCGGGGAGGGTTTTGGGGGGGTGAATCCCCCCCCCCGACACCCCCCCCCCCCGCGAAAAACAAATTATATGTAGGCCTATTTATGTGTGTGTGTGTGTGTGTACATAATCTTTATTACATTCTGACCCTTCATTCTTTCGGAAGACGTTTATTGTGCCCTAGAATAGGTTCTTCCATGAGTTAGTGAAAAAATTGTAGATTCCCCGACATTACTAGTAAAGGGGGTCTGGGGGAGCGCTAGGAGCTCCCCAAGCGCGGGGCGAAGCCCCGCCGCCAAGCACTATTTCTGATATTGAAAACCAACAAAATGCATATTCTAAGGTATCTACAGTGCATTTTCCTGCTATTAAAAAGTTCTATTTCAAAAACCTAATGTGCTATTCTTACTGACTTAGACCCTCCATCGTCGTTCGGCGCATTTGCCATCAAGCTGTTTCCATAAAATTGTGGACTCCCCGCCATTAATAGCAAGGGGGTCTGGGGGAGCGCCAGGAGCTCCCCATCGCGGGGCGAAGCCCCGCCGCCAAGCACTATTTCTGGCATTGAAAGCCAACAAAATGCATATTCTGAGGTATCTACAGTCCATTTTAATGCTATTAAAAAGTTTTATTTCAAAAACCTAATTTGCTATTCTTACTGACTTAGACCCTCCACGCCGTTCGGAGCATTTGACGTCAAGCTGTTTCCATAAAAATCTGTCACTGGTAATGTCTGAAGCCTCTTTCCACCTACCATGAGGACCTCCATGAATGAGTGGCGTCAAGTTGTACTAGGATATCATTGCAACTATTCTTATGCGTAATTCATTTTGTCGGAGAACATGTCCCGCAAACCTCATGCGTCGTAATCTTACTAAGGTGTCGACTCCCAGTTCGGCATAGGATTTCCTTGATTTAGATCCGATCTCTATAACTGACTCCTGAAATCTGTCTTAGCCATCTTTGTTGAGCTATATTTAATGTTTTTCGATTTCGGTAGATGACTATTCACTGCAGTTTATTAATGGAGCCCTGCCACTGGTAAAAATGTGTAACCTCTCTTGAATACGCTCTTGGAATTAAGTGACTGTAGTTTGCTTTAGATTTTATATCGAAAAGAGAAGATTTATCGTCAAAATCTTCTGTTGGGGGTTTTCCACCTCAAAATGCTCTGTAGGGGGATCTTAGACTTAAAAGCATCTGGAGGGGTTTTAAACTTTAAAAAAAAAGCCATCTGTAGAAGAAACTCAAAACCCCCGATTGGCTTGGCTACGCTCAAATAATTTTAGTGTGTAATTTGCTTTTTTTTTATATTGAAGATGTATTTTTAGCACCAAACCCCTCTGAATGGGGGTTTAAACTCAAAACCCCTTTAGGCAACGCTCATAGCATTTTGAGTGCGTAATTTGCTTTTTTTCTTACACTGAAGATGGCGGGGGGTTTAAACTCAAAACCCCTTTGACTACGCTCATAGATTTTAGAGTGAGTAATTTTCTTTTATTTATATTGAAGAGATACTTTTTAGCTTCAAACTCCACTGGAGGGGAGTTTAAACTCAAAACCCCATAGACTACACTCATAACATTATTAGTGTATAATTTGCTTTTTTTTATTATTAAAAAGAGGTATTTTTTACCTTCAAACCCCACTGAAGTGGGGTTTAAACTCAAAACTGAGTCAAAACCCATTTAGCTACGCTCATAACATTTTGAGTGCGTAATTAGCTCTTTTTATATTAAAGAGGGGGTTTATCGTAAATTTTAGACGGGGTTTTAAAATAAAAATCTCCCTTAACTGTGCTCTTGGAATTAGGGGATTTTAGTTTGCATTTTTTTTTGTTTTGTTTTATAGAAGAGGGGGAGTTAACTGCAAAAACCCCAGGTAGTGGGTTTAAAACTCAAAACCCCTAGTAGGGGTTTTTAAACTCGAACCGCTCTGGTAGGGGTTTTAAACTCGAACCCCCCTGGTAGGGGTTTTTAAACTCGAACCCCCTGGTAGGGGGTTTTAAACTCGAACCCCCCTGGTAGGGGGTTTTAAACTCAAAACCCCTTTGGTTGTACTAGGGCAAGTGATGGTTTAGTATTAAAATCTCACCTAAAATAAACAATATCAAAGCAAAAAATCAGTCACTTAATTCCGACTCCCCCCCCCCCAAGGGGGGGGATTTCATTTGGGGGGGGGGGGGGTTTGAACCCCAAGAACCCCCCCCCCTGGCTACGCCCATGATATATATATATATATATATATATATATATATATATATTATTATTCTGTATTATTATTATATATTCTGTGAGTTGATTTGTGTGTGTAAAGGCTAACTTTATAATATTCTTCTAATTAGCCCATATAAATAAGCTTACAAGGCTTTCAATATTCCCATATCTATTATTCTGTTAAGTAACCTTTGCACCTTTCATTGGCTCATTCAAATAGACATGTAAACAGCTGTAGATCCCTGACTTTATCAAAACACTACAATAACATTATTGGCAGGGGCGGAGTGGCTATATGGGCGTTCAGGCAAATAGGCAAATGCCCGTGGGTCGGTACCCAAATGGGCCGGTAGGGTCACCTAAAGGGCCTCATGAATAGAACGTATTAAAATGTTAAAGGTTTTATTATATCCTGTGGTAATCCCTGTGGGATTCGTTTTTTTTTTTTTATCTTTTACAGACTCATCGGTGAAACTCTAATTTAATCCAACACATTTTTCATCTGTTGACAGTGCTACTACATCTACTAGTAGACTTCAACCTTTTAGGACCCACACTTTTAGCGATTAAAAAGCAACATAAAGCCTACTGTATTTCTTAAAACGATACAGAGCTCATTGTATGCATGCGTTCAGTTATCGATACATTATCAAACTTAACGAATGATTTTGAGGTCAAGTAGAACTAGAAAAGGATGTCCATCATATGATATACGATTTGTGGATTATATAGAAATGCCCGGGACGATTTTAACACCCAGTCCGCCCCTGATTATTGGCCAGACATAAACAAACCAATACACTATCACACAATGCAGTCGCTTGGCCAATCTTTCTCTCTTTGTAAACATGACATCAGAGACAACGTCTACAGTCAACAAATTCGGGATTAGGTAATAGTCTGTAATAAAATATTTCATATGAGACTTGTAGATCTTATTAAAGCCATATTATGACTCTTTAATCTTTTCCTTTTTCAGGAACTATAGTTATGGAAACTTGGATTGGCCCAAAAAAATAGGACAAGATGTCGCCTCAAGGTGGACAATTCAAGACACGCTCTCTCGTTTTGGAGATAATAGAGACTCCTCAGTAGGTCAAATTTCTTGTTTCTACCTTTTTTTTTAAATGAAGGATAAAAGGTCTGTTGCCATGTCTACAAATATTTAAATCGTTTATTAATATTTTTGTAAGTTTATGTCCTGAGGATTTTCACAGATAATCCCAGCCATCTACTCTTTGTTTACAATACTATTCAATTTGTACGTTCCGGTCACTTTAAACAATAAAACACTGTAATGTAGAAAAAGAAGATAAAGCGATAAATATGCAGTGGGGTGGGGGGGGGATATGAGACCTTAAAGAAAAACGTGAGAAAATGAAAACAGAAAGAGTGGAAGGTATTTTGAAATAAATAAATAAAATCAGTAATGTCAATGACACTAATTTGTAAGATCACTGTTGTTGTCTCTATAGTACAAGAGTTGCAGTTGATTTTCGTATTATAATACTTTTGGTACCACTAGATAGTTGTTTTAAAATTTAAATGCATTTATTTTTTTCTGCGCCAATAACTTCTTTATATTACTATTCTTGTGGAAGGGTTTAGAACTTGCATAGTCCTAGGTGTTAAAAAATATACACTAATTATTATATACCTCTTGAATTGCAAAGCTAATCTACACTACCCAATAGGGATTTTCACATTCATAGATAATCACAGTAATCTGCTCTTTGTTTCCTCTTTGATTTTAAAACTTTTAAAGTGTAGGTGTATAGAGAAAAAGAAGAAAAAAGTGATATGAACTAAAGTGACGTCGATATAATGGAACCTAAAGAAAAAAATACGTAAGGACATAGGTAGACCAAGATTAGCAGAAATAGAGAAAACAAACAATGTCAAGGCTGTCAGGGTTCAATTAATACGCTTGTTCTTGTGTTTCTTGATTTGGGTTGTTGAGTGGCTCACTAGGGGTTTACTTATACGAACAATTATTACTTGATACAGTTTGACTCCAGATACCCACTCATTTAGAATTACTTATTACTGAATAAACTCTTGATAATAACAATGAATACCTTTAATATTCAATAAATGACATCAACTCTACAATATTATTAATTCACAATCACTATTAGATCAACGTTTTGAAATACATAAATACATAGACACCAGTCCTGGAAGTAAACGTCCAACCTTCCTGGACCGGGAGCAAGACCTTACTAACCTAACACACTCTCTCGCACATTCAAAGAAGACTTAATCACTCAGTTTACAACGAGTGCAATACTATTCACATTCACAACAAAGGGATATAACAATCATACCAAGATATCAAAGTAACATTCATTCTTGCCATACCTCCCCCTGACAAAGGCACCATATTGAATGATCACTGTTGCCAACTAAATAAAAAAAATGACTGTGCTAGTTGGGAAAGAGTATAGGAAATTCTACAGTGCTGAAAATGACACACACACAAATATGACAACGTTTATCAAAACACGTCACTAATCAACAATTCACTCTCTGCACTGGATGCATCAAAAAGTTTTTCATTTATAGATTTGCACTCATGTGTGACAATCTAGACAAGTGTACAACAGATCAGAGCCGGCCTTAGGCATAGGCAACCTGGGCAGCCGCATGGGGCCTCCGATCGGTGTAGGCCTAGTAAATGATTGATTAAGATCTTTTTATAGAAGAAATAGCGAAACTTGTCCTCAATGTTATTATTGGAGTAAACTAGGTTTTTAATAAATTGTACATTCTATTTTGTCCGCTGTTTTTTTTTATATTCAATTTTTCTGTTTCATTTAGGGTCACAAAATTCACTTCCTCTAGGGCCTCCATTTATCTAAGACCGGCCCTGTACAGATACACAAAAAAGGTTACTATTTACAGTTCTCCGCCAAAAACAACCAAATGTCTTCTTAACCATACCAAAAAAAAAATAATGTGATGTTATAGTATATTTCAGCGTTTTCCAAACTGCGTTCCTCGGGACCCTAGTGTTCCGGAAGGCCTGAATAGTTGGCTGATCACTCAGAATGTGCGAAGTGTTCCTCTAAGGAAAAAGTTTGGGAAACACTGGTATAGTGTATATGTTTAGAAACATGACCTATGTAGTTCTGTCTGCTATGTTTATGAAACTGACATCTTAAAATGTCATGCCGTTTCTTTATTATAGGGCAGAACTCTTGAGCAGACGGAACGAGAGGGTGAGCTTAGAAGATCTTATAGTGAACTGGCATCTCAAATAGCTTACCGATACCCTAATCCAGGGTTGCCCAGGTAGGCTTTAAATACCTTCAGTAAAAGTTCCTTTTTTGTTCACTAGGCTTATTTTTCTATTTTGTTGATAAGCAGTTAA